>NC_085084.1:51352721-51952721 GCF_963662255.1 Cinclus cinclus
CTGTGGCAGGGAAGACAACCTGAAGTTCAGAGTTCATTCACAAAATGCCAGTGTGCTCAGTCAGGTTTAGAGATCAGAAAGATCTGTGGAGTACAAGTGTGCAATCTGTAAAAGTAGCAGTACATGCCTGCATTGTTACAATCATCCTGAGGCATCTGCTATTGGTTACACTTGGAAACAGAACCACTAAACAGGACAGACCTTTGATCTGTTGTGATATGATCATTCTTATGGTCCCCATATGCTGCTAGAACATCTGGCCACTTCTGTTAGCTTTGTCTTAATAAGCCAGAAGAAATCTAATAATTCTTTTTATTACTATGGCTACCAAGCTTTACATGCAGAGCAGCACAATGCCTTTGGTGCAGACTGTAAGGCAATACATCTGATTTCAGAGTAGAGGTGCTTCAGTGAAAGGGAATTGTTTTGTCCACATTGTGGGAGATGTGTGCAGGATGCCCCAAGCTTAGCACTGATTTTCACAGTTTACTGGGGCAAAAAAGAGATCACCTAGCTGTTGTGAGTGCCTTAAGCCCCAGAGAATGATAGCAACCAGTAAGAAAATATGGTCCTGTATTTGCATTCAGTACACATGCCTTCCAGGTGGGACTGTCAAAGTAGCTGTTTTTACAGCTTAGACTAAGATGTGGCCAGAGAATGAAAAACCTGTAATAACCAAAAATTTCAAAAGTATATCAGTAGGCCAAACTCACCACATGGAATTCCAAAGCTCAGTTGTTTCTCCTGTGAAGAAGTATGTTAAAAAAACCCCAGCTGATATACCAACCAACCAACCAACCCATCCCCATCCAGAACAAATTCCAGAACCCAACCCAACCCAACTCAATCCCAAAACCCCACAAATAACAAAATCAAAGCAAAAAAGCACCCACCCCAAACCCCCAACATTGCTGTTGGTTTTGTTGTTGTGGTTGCTGTTATTATTTTTATTATTATGTTGTTGTTATTGTTCGTATTATTACAACAATCAAAACTCACATCATAGGCACAGGAGAAAGATGGGAAACTCTTTCTGAAGAAGAGCCCCGTGTTCTCTAGGTACCCCAGCGGATACTGATGGGAGCTAGGCGTGCCCACGGCGGGTGAACAAACCCCTGCAGCCGTGAAAGGGAAAGGGGCTCTGCAGGAATTACCCGGGGCAGTGGGACGTGCTTCTGCCGGGATGCTCCCGGCGGTCCCGGGCGGTCCCCGCAGCCCCCACTGGGTGGTGGTAAAAGGCTGCAGATGATCGCGCTGCAGCCAGCGAGGCGCTGCGCTCTGCACAAATAAAGAAATTCACGAGCAGAGGCCTTTCAGTCTTGCTCGGATTCTGAGGGATCGGTATATCTTTACTGCCTGCAGCAACAACCTTAGTCTCCTTATCTCCCCGGTGACTTAATGTCCACAGGACCAGTCCATGCTGTACCCAGAGAAAGCCCGGGGATGGACGCACACACACTGTTCCGTAGAATCACCATGGAATGGCCTGGGTTGGAAATGACCTTAAAGGTCACCTAGTTCCAAGCCCCTGCCGTGGGAAGGGATACCTTGCACTAGACTACATTGCTCAGAGCCCCATCGAACCTGACATTAAATATTTCCAGTGATGGAGTGTACACAACTTCTCCAGGTATCTGGTAACAGAGCCTCATCAGCCTCCCAGTCAAGAATTTCTTCCTACTGTCTAGTCTAAACCTACTGTCTTTCAGCCTGAAGCCATTCCCTGAACACAGCACTCCAGGTGGGGTCTCACCAGACCAGAGCAAAGGGTTCCTCCTGGCCACACTCCTTTGGATGCAACCTGGGATACAATGCTCTTTCTGGGCTGCACATTGCCTCCAACAGCACTCCCAAGTCCTGGTGAAGACAGAGAATCACTGGTGCAAAAGTGGTTTCCAGCCATGGCAGGGTATGGTGGATTTTCCTATGGCAGGAAACAGCCTTTTTGTCATGCCAAGGGCACTGCTATCCTGCTGCTGAAGGAGACAGACACACCTGGGCAGCATGTGAATGCAGAAATGGTGCAGCGTTTGAAACGCTGTCTTGCAAAGGAGTATATGATCTCCCATCTCTATAGTTAAAGGACTGGATGAAGTAGTTTGTGGGACACATAATAACAAATCACTTAAATGCACAGTTTAAATCTAACTCCATAATTTTCATGCTTAAAAATCGATACACGATTAAAAGTTTTCTGAAGTTTGAGAAAGATGGAGGATACTGCAGTACTGTGTCTCTCAAAGTCACCATTTGGTCTAAGAAATAATGTTAAAAGCATGCAATATGTAAATTTACAGATACAGAACAGAACAGTGAATTTATGGTCAACACTTATGTTACACACTAATTTTCTTATGAACTACATAGTACTTTCACTGAAGTTTTTGGGAAAGGCACTAAGGTTTTTGTACCTGAAATTTTACTGGTTTAGCTATAGACTTTCAGAAGGTCACGGTTTATTCCCGCTAGTAAATTGCAGTGTAGCTGAATGCTGATGGCAAAATTTGTTAGCAGCCAGATTTTTTCCTGGCTTGTAGCTGATAAGTTGCTTGCCAAATAAGCACTTTTAAATTATTGTATCTATGATTTCAGTTGGGCCCAGAGGCCAATTTTTTTCTGCCTTTAGTCAAGGTAACATAGTATTGTGAGTTAACAGAGAAGTGTGTTTTGTAACAGAAACATCTGTGCAAGAATGGCCTTCACCTTGAGTAAGAGTACAAGGTCAGTGCTGAAAACTACAAGAGTTGAGTACCAGAAGACTGAAGAAGAACATAAGAAGGAACAATCTCAGTGTCAGAACACACTCTCAGCCCCTGTGAGCTAGACCAGATGTTAAAAACTAAACTAGTAAATATGAAGCTGGTTCTGGACCAAGAGCACTCTCTTCTCTATATGCTCAGACTGTTATTTATATCCCTGGGATAAAATGGCTTGTCCCCATGTGGTAACTGACACTTCCAGATCAATAGCACAGACTGAACTGCTGCTGTCTGAAAGCAGTAGGACCTGTGCTGTTGGAGAGGACAGGCCGTGTCCTTGTTAGCACCTCAGGAAGTGCAATCCCATCTGGCACTGTTTAGCTAAAGATTTACAGGAAAGAAACTGCCTTCTGGAGTTTGTCCTTTTGAAACAAGACTGAGGAAATACTGAAGACAACTTTGTCTAGCATTTTCAATTTTATCCTGTCATTGCATAAGGAGAAACTTTCCTTCTTCGAGGGTGTTGAAGAACTAGGACATATTGTGCACTTCAGCCTGAAAAAGAGATAAGTGAGGACACTAAGACAGGGTCTGCATCCTTGTGAGTGATATGAAAGGCAGGTATCTACATTTCTTCTGTCACAAGAAGAAATTAAACAGAAGGCATAAAACTAAAATCTTACTTAGCAAGTTTTTACCTCTCTCATGAATAAAGCTGTGGAATCACAGCCATGAGGTAATTTTAATGGGCTTAGGGTAAGAATGCAGAACTTCTTGACAAAATCAGCAAGACCCTTAAGTGGGAAGGAAAAGAAAAGAATCTCTGATTATGTCCTTGAGCATGAAAACACTGCAGTCTGAGAGAGCCTACTGGGGAAGTGCTGCTGTGAGCTGGCTCTTCCTCAGGCAGGACTCTTCAGCTGCTGGTTTCAATGAACCTTTGATCTTTCACTCTGAGGTAGTTGTTTTCTTCCTGCGTCATGAAGGATTTTACTTTGGACTGTCTTTGCAGAGTTCTCAGTTGCCTCTCAGGCAAATTGGCATGATTATTAATCTCATTATATTCTGCTAACAACTTTCTTGTTATGTAAATGGCATTTATTGCCATTGGTGAAAGGCAGACATACTTGGTAACGTTTCTGAAGCTTGAAGGAGTAGGAAAAGACTGAGACAAAATGGAATAAGGCTTCATCAGGCTAACCTAAGTTGCTGAATAAGATACAGAAGATGGAGTCTCTGTAGCATTCATAATAGTTTAAAAGCTTAGATGCAGTGTATGTCACCCTTAATCATGTCTTTGTAGTATTACTTATTAACAATGATCATAAAAAAATAATTGGCAAAATTTAAAGCACCATGTTTCCTACTGGTGGGGAAGAACTAGACCTTCTGAGTTCAGCTTCTTAGTATTGCAAAATGCTTTTTCTGCCAGTGCTCTGCTGGCAAATTTTGAAGATGCACAGGCTGTAACTATCAACATTCCACCTGCGAGTATTTAACCTACTTGCATTCCTACAAGGATTTTGGGTCAACTAGAGAAAAAATATGCTAAAAATACCTGCATTTTTTCTACGTTTCTTAACCTTATGATTTCAGAAGCTGTTCATGTATTTTGAATTTTTACCTCAAAACTGTGCTCAGCAGTCACATTGCCAAAGGTCATACATCTACACTGTACCTGCTCTTCATATTTCCTCTATAGTGAAAACCTGTATGTCTTATAAAGTGTTATATATGCATGTGCTGTTAGCTCTAGAGGCTTGAAAAGAGTTGAGCTGGTTTGACATGATTCTTTAGCTGTCACTGACACAAGCCTTTTCTGCACTGAATATATAAGTCCCAGGAGTCAGAACCTCAGTATAATAGGTCATGGGCTCCTACAACTTTGCTTTCAATAGCTGATTTATCTACTGATGAAGTGTTCTGCAAGTTTATATGGCTACATTAGAGAGCAGAACTTCATTTTCTCTTGTCCTGGTGTTCAGAGCTAAGTGGCTTTTCGAAATGCCCTGTCGAGAAAGTAGGATGTACTCCAGGTACACATCAGTTTAGACCAGAGTCTTCTTGATCTTCATTTTCATTTACATCCTGCATCTTACACTTTCCTCATGCTGCTAGGGTTGCTTTACTCTGTGATTGCCACTAAGCCAGCTCATAATAAATTGAAGGAAAAGGCTGATTCCAAGGAGACTTTTCCAAAAGAAATGAGATATTTATTGATTCCTCAAGTATAAGTATTACCACTGGAGAGCTGATCAGCTGGAAGTAGCCTCTTGTGAGAAATGTTTGTGCTACTTTCAGCCTGTATATATATATGCTGCAGAAATAAGGCAAATCATATAGCAACCTCCATTCCCTCAGATGCATGAAGCCCTTCATCAGTTGATTAATTAATTAACGTTTTAACCAGCACCTTAGCAAACAGATGATGATGTATGTTGCAGAGTGGACACTTTAATCAGAAGTAGTCCACATAAAGAACTGCCTGATGCAAAGGAGGTAAATTTCTGGTTGCTGTGATAATCACTTCCCACGACTCACAGATGCACTTAAGAGTCCTAACTTCCTCCATTACCTCAGCTGTGAGAATGCAGATGCCACTTGAGTGAGAAAGAAAGCAGTTAAATATACAGCTGCAGCATGAAATAATTGCTTCTCCAGTTCTCTTCTCTATACTCCCAGAGGATATTCCAAGAAAGTAGACCAAACCCATTTTTAGCTCAGTCTTGAATTATTGAATATACTATACACCAGGTTATTAACCAAGGGAAAAAGTGGTTAAGAAAAAGACCTGCATGTATAGAAAAACAGGATATTTATTAGAAAAAAAAACAACAACAAAATATTTTTGTCGGGTTTTTTGTTGGTTGGGGTTTTTTGTTGGGGAGTTGTTTTGTGTGTATGTATAAAGCAGGTAAATCAAAATTTTAAAACTAAAAGGTTTTTTCATCTTATTAGGATCCAGTTCTCATTATAGATGGAATTATGGGGATGGCAAAGGCTGTGAAATTACAATTTTTTTTTTTGTTAAGGTCTCTTTAACCCAGGTGGATCTTCCAAAATGTAATGTTAATTCATTTAGTGTATGGAATTGGTAACAACTCTAATAGTTCTCCCAGGAGAGGTATGTCTGCAGTGCAAATCCAAGGCATGACTGCTGTTCACAGAAGCAGCCATCTCACAGCTAAGCAGCAAAGCTACCACAGAGCAAGATGAGATACATTCAGTGAGTACCCAGGAGCTGTGTGGTACCATAACTCTGCTGCCAGTCTGCAAAACAGTCAGTAAATCTAAATCTAGATAAAGTGCAGAAACATCTCTGCATACCCTATCACTAGTGGTGTTAGTGAGCTACCAATCTTAAATCATACTGGAGTAAGAGAAGGGAAAACGGACTGAAACATGAGTGTACTCCAAGGCACAATTGGTACAGGTGTACTCACAGTACAGTGCCAGACTATCTCACAGTATGGATTCTGCTCTGCCCTTCCTGTAGCCTCCTCCGTGATACTTTTGGGAGCCCCAGGAGCAACTCGTCAAGGAGAATGTCAGGAAGTGGTGGAGCACTGAAAGAGAGAGGTACCACTATGTGAAGGTAAAGACTGAAACACTATTTAAAAGCGATTCAACACCTGCAGTGGACATCTTTCTAAATGGTTACCATTCAGCTAACAACAGCAAAACGAGCAATTGAAGCAGCAAAGTAGGACCTTAAAAAGCACAGCTATTTCCCACCACTGCTTGCTGTGCTGATCTGCAACCAGGTGAAGGCTGCTGGCAGCTCAAAATCCAGCCTGACCACCTGGACAATTAATTCATTGTAACTTCCACACCACTTGCAAAAATGCCACATCATGTCAGTGCTGTTGAAGCTGTGCATATGAGAGAATGAATAAACTATACAGGGCTTTTTGAATGCATCTGTGCAATCAGTGAGGAGGAGTTACATAAGGCGTCTCTTCCTGGTGAAAGGGAAAGTGTTTTTCTTCAGCAGAGTTCATCCAGGGACAGGTTCTGGATAGGACAGTACTGACAAACTCTCTTGTAAAAGACACAGAAAACAAGAGGAAAGTTTTCTCTACAATTCTCAAAAATTTCTTAGAAGGGCCAAATCCATGACCCTATGGAAAGCTTGAGCAAAACAGCTTCTAGGCCAAGGATCTCAACAGGTACAGGCTAACCTTTGAAAACATTGCAGCTGCAGGTCTCCTGCAGGTGGTGCAGTCCTTTCTTCTTTTACAAAGAAGGAAGCCTAAAAAATAGACACGTACACTTACAGAGCCCAAATCCCACATTAACATAATTTCCACTCTGGCAGGCAATGTACAGCCCTTTCTGGGAGAAGTAAAACACGACTCCTACGTCAAGCAGTCTTCAGGGCAATTTTGGTAGAGCTTCCCACAGAGTTTCCTGCATTTACAAACAAAGCAAAACTTGTCGGGTGACTTGCAGAGACATGAAGATAACCTCACAAGAGCACCTACAGTGCAAAGAATGTTTCAGTGACTACTTCACGGTGTACAGTGTACAGAGCAGTTAGTGATATCTCGTGGCTAGTAGCAGAGACAGACCTTTATCCCAGTTGCTTTAAGAAGCCATCAACAGATGGACAGAGAACTAGAACAAAGACTTCTGCTTATCATTTGGAGAAGAAAGGGAAGATGCCTCTCTCAGAGAAGCCAGTGGGAACAGTTTTATTTTCAAGAGAAGAAGAGTAGCTGTGCACACACTGAACTGCAACAACTACATGCTGTTTATCAGAAGAAAATACTCTGTAAAGCATGCTAACCCAGCAGAAGGCATTTTCCTCACCTTTGCAGTGGATTTTGAGTACCAATGCAGACAATTGCCATAACTCAGCTACATTTTATGTCTTGATTTAGGAAATAACTTTGCATTTCCTGAAGCTAATCTGCAGTAAAAAAGTACTTTCTTCTTATATGTGTGTGTGTACATATATTTATACACATTTTGTGACATCTGTGTGACAAAAGAAATCATGAACCCCAAGTGTACTGGATACTAATGAGAACTTTCCTACACAAAACCTCTGTGATTGCCACTGCTTTTGCTGATTTAGAACCTTTGTTCTGACCGCATTTTATAGCTGAATTCCTGGTTTAATCTGCTGTAACTCTTCTACTATTTTCTGAATCAAGCTGGCTAGAAACCAGATTTCAATGTCTATTTCCAGTGCTATTTAAAAATAAGAGATTCGCTAGAAATGTCTCTGCTGCATGTGCCTTGTTGCAGATGGACTCCAGCTACTGATCAGAAGCCAGTGGAGAAGCAGACGTGGATTGTAAAGAAGTCTGTTCATATTTCATAACTGTGAGGATGCAGCTTTCTTCCTATGTATTTGTAGCTTAGAAAGACAGAGCTAGCAACAATAACAGTAATAAAAATAGTCTAGTATAGACCAGAGACCTATTTTGAAAAAAAAGTGTTAAGTCTCTTCTCTACCTTTGTCTCACACTTCTTTCTATCTTGAATTCCTTGTATTTTTTTTATATTTGTCTTACTAACTTGACAATTATTATCAAAATGCAATATCAGAATACAATAAGGACCCACCTTCACAGGGAGCAATAAGAACACAGCCACTACTAGGCATTTTATTGATTGTTTCACATATTTTTAATTCTCTGGATAGAACAGAGAAACATTTCTGTGTTGCTCCTCTTCCTCCACATTTTCACTCTGCAGTCATTGACCCAGGGGACTCCAACCTGCAAAGCTTTCTACCCACTGCAGTGCTGACAGAGTCAGCAGAACACTCTCACCACAGTTGTTCCTTTCACAGCAGTGTGCTTCTGCTGCTCACCCTTGAAGAGGCAGCACCCCTCAGGGTAGGCTGAGTATCCAAGGCATAGCTCAGTGTGAAAAAAACACAGCTGTCAGTGATGAAATACCATTCTGAAGAGGGCATCTGGAATATCAAGCAACTCTTACAAGCTCTAAGTTTCTGAAAGGGTCAGAGAAGAACTAGATCTTTGGATAGTAATTGTAAACTATGGCTTACACCCCACAGCTCCAGAGCACAGATATGCTGAGGCTGGGACAGCTGCTTAAGCAGGAGGTCTGTGGCATAGAATCGAAAGGCAGCATGTTGAAAAAGAGATCTGACAAGCATATGAGCAGATTGGTAGATGAAATGAAAACATATTGTTTGAGGTGACTGTCTTCAGAGATGGGAGGGTAAGAAAATTCTTTTAATGTACTAGGTTGATGAGACAAATGGGAAACCATATTCTTGTTTACAGATATCAAAGCTATTTTGTTTTTCCAGTCAATTTAGTAATACTATCTGTCTCTGTGTTGCTTTTTCAACAGTAATATATTTCTCAAAGCTGCTAATGCTGTAAACTGGCTAACAAATTAGCATGTGCCAAGACATCCTCATTAAAACAAGGAGAATAAATTTGTTAATCAAATTAATAGCAGAGAAGGACTTGAACACATAGCAGGCCTGGCATTCTCTTATGCCTATTCTTCTAGGAAAGTGACAAGACCTTACTGAACAGATAAATATACAGAAATTCTGTAAGTGTAACAGAACATGCAAGGAAAGGAAAAGGAAAAAGAAAAGCAAAAGGAGAAAGGAAAGGGAAAAGAATACAAGGAAAACAAGAAAAAAGAATTTACCAAGCATGGAATTTATACCTATGCAGTTAGTAATAACATTAGTATTGCCAAAATTTGAAGCAAGTTTGAACTTTCAAAGGAAATTTTTTAGTCACCAATGCTGTATTTCAAAAGAAGACGACAAGAAGAAGAAGACATGGTGTATATCTCTCTGCAAGACTGAATTGAAAATTAAAATGATTCTACATATGTTCCGAAACAAAGTTAATATTTTCAAAAAAGGCAATTATGTTGAACATGGAAAGAGAAAATGCAAATACAAATATGGAAATGGAAACTATAGCCCAAATATTAAGATTAGGTTAATAACAAAGTATTTAATAAACATGTTTCTGCAGATAACTATTATTTATTTTAAAAACATGTTTTTTTTGTGGTTTATACTATGCAACAAGAAAATAGTATAAACAGTACCTCTATTGAGAAAAAAAAAATTAGAAAAATGCAGAGCCAGCCACTAGGCTGAAGTTATATGATGATTAAGGTCACATTTGCACAATAGCAGATCATCTGGCAGAGGAAAGTTGAGCTTGGCCAGAGGGAATGCATGATTTCCATTTCTGTTGAATTAACCAGTGTGTATGACACTGTCTATAGAAGACAACTGAAGACAGCTCTGGTGAAGAGACCAATTCATGTGGATAAGGTTTTGGACTGGATTTACTGCAACATGACCACTGCCTGAAAAAACCCTTAATACCACAGTTTTGAACAAGAGAATAGAAAAACTTGGTTGCAAATGGAACAAAACAGAGGTCATTTATACCATATGCAAATTAAATGAAAAACTAGTATCTTTATTTAATTCTGTACCTGAATTTTCAGGTTTCTTGGATGAGTAAAATCTCATAGAGCTCTCTGAGTAGACTTTTAATAAGCTTTTAATACACTGCCCTTTTGCTACACTGCCATATGCAAAACTAGGTGATATAGCAGGGTATTGGACTGAAGATTATCCATAGTCACACCTAACATGTTTTGCAGCAATAAAAATAGAAATTATAATCTGATGATGAGTGGCTGCCTGAGAGAGTTTCTGCTGAAAATCGTGGTGAGTCTACTAGGTTTTTAAAAAATATCATCCCTCATACAGTTTATGTTCTTTACTGATAGTATTGTAAAGTTTTTACGCACTCTAAACACTTAGTCCTTTGCAGCTCCTACCTGAGCTTTTTGTCATTGTCCTTTCTTAATACCCACAGAAAGTAAATTTTCATCCCTAAGGAACAGTAAATATTTGATAGAGAGAGGGGCTCTTACTGTAAGCTGTATGCCTTTCAGCACAGTTTGACAATGCAGTGGTTGCTGGATTTCTCACTGTGTCGTACAAGGAAGTTTTGTTTTGTTCCTCTATCACTACCCACAATGCATCATTAGAAGCCCTGGTTGATGGCAATTTATGTAAACCTGATTCCTTATTAAGTCTGATCTCAGTGAGGTCACGGCTAATCTGTTCTAACATCCAGACCTTCTGCTTTTGTTTAATATAGCCCACTGAGATTAAAATAGGATTAGAGCTCATCTGATCGGGAGAATAACCTCTGCAGATGAACTCTTCTACTGTTCTTTTGAAAAAAAACACAACAGTGTCTTACAATGGCCATAGTTTCTATATATCAATACACATAAGACATTAGGTTGTTTTTTCAGTTGTCCCTGTGGTAGTTTTGAAACCAGACTTATTATTTCCTGTAGTCAGATCTAGTTGTTACTATACCAATGAAATTTATGATTATGGATTTCAGAGTGGGTAATTTTCTCATTAATCTCAATGCAATTTCAGTTCACTACAGCAATAAAACTAAAAAAATTTAAATTAATTAACAGAAACTGTCAAGAGGTACATTTAATAAAGTTCAAATTTCTACCTGTTTTATTACCAAGTCTGCATTTAAAATGTTTTTTCTTCTTTAAACACATGCAAGTGCTAACTGTGCAGAACTAAGATGTTTTCACTTCAGCTTGGTTCAACATTTACATTTTACATAATCACAGAAAAAGCAGGTCTATGTTATCCAAAAGATATGCCTCAAACTTCATTTGTGCTGAAGCCAAGCATAAGGATTGACAAAAAATTTAAACGAATAATACTTTTCTGTGGGTTCCCTCCTGCCCCGGTATGTTCAGTAACACCATTCTTCTGCAGTATTTTCAATCTTGACACAGAAAACTTTATATTGAAGAAGAAGTATTTTATGTGAACATAAAAGTAAAGCAAAAGTTAAAAAGAGCAAAATTATTTGGTCAATGTTTTCTCATTATTCAGATTCTAAGAAATGCAAAATAATATAACTGTCAATGATTAGGATTACATAATATATCTCAGGTAGCATGGCGTGAAAAGATCAGCAGGGAGAGAGTTCTGAAAATGTTATTTTTGCACAGACAGGCTGCTTGGCTGCTGTCCTAGATTTCAGCCTGCTCTTGGTGGAGGTCATGCTGTGGCTAAAGTAATTAGCAAGGTCAATCTGACCAGCTCAGAAGAACCTGGAATAACTCTACTGAGGTGTAGAACAAGAACGACTGACAAGAAAACAGTATTTTTGTCCTGGTTGCAGTACTACTATCCATACTAGCAGTGGCACTAGTGGATTTCAGGATTTTTTTCTTTGGGATAATCCTTGGCCATTTTACTTCACTGGTGCAGGATGTTATCTTTTGGGCAATGTTATTTCTTAATAGAAGTCTGAGCATCATTGTGCCACCAAGGTTTGATCCTTACCTTCTCTAGCTGTTGAGTTTTGGTCCTGCTTGTGCATCCAAGTGAAGGAAAACCTCTTAAAAGAACAGAAGTGAATACTAAGGAGTTGTCTGAGTTCTTAAAAAATTCTCTGTGGGAGCAAGAGAAGATACCTTTAATGATCTGTGTTAATTACATTTTCTTAACTGTATGGAATAATCTCCCATATGCTTTTTACTTGAAGAGACAGAACAGCAATTGAAAGCATTATGTATCTCACTAAATGAGAATGTATGATGATATCTCCCTTCCACAAAGGTTCAAATTTTTAATCTGATCAGCAAATTCACAGTTTATAATGTAGGAGTATGCAACTGTGTGAAAATTTGAAGACAAAAAAAGAGCAGCATTATTGCATATCTGGAAAAAAAGATCTTAGACTGCTATATGATTGTTTAACAAAATCCTTCTTTCCAGACTCTCTAAAACACATCTTCCTGTTTGCGTTTCTCACATAGGTCATAAATTTGATTTCTCTGTAATGAAGTCAGAAAAACACATGAGCATTGAAGCTGCATGTGTGTATAAGGGAAATAATATTTTTAAGAGTCAAAACAGCAATCACCTTTATAATCAGGAGCTGAAAATGCTGTGTTGTACTTTGCCTCTGAAAATATTTCATAAGCAACTTTTCTCAGTTGTTTCTTATATGCTAGGAAAAGCAATGTAGTTTTGTTTTCTATGTTTAGAAAACATAAACTTCCTGCTCTTCTAACTCAGTAAATATGGTATTTTCTTTTTTTTTTTTTATACTCACAGGACAATTTTATTTTGTAAAAGCAAGAATTACCATGTAGATGATGTTGCACAGTTACAGCTGAAGTGAAATGTCTCAGTCACAACTCTGTTTTAAATTTTAAAAAGTTAAAATTTTTCCTGTGTTATGGCCAAGCCAACACAAAAAATGCTTAACATTGCATATCAGGAAAAATTTGGTCCTTTTACAAAATTTTGGTATTGTTGACTGGGAACTGTATTATTATTCTAACACCTCAGACACAACTTTTTGAGAAAATAGGTGACAGACCACTATGTGATGGTTTACCAAAGTTTTTCTTGCCAGATACTATACAACTGATGATATCTGACAGTGGGATGTTGTATAATAGTCATCGGTTTAAGTAATTGCTGGGAAGGTAGATTTTGTAATTAACAGACCCTGCTGAAACTGGTTCAAAGAGTTGATGGAAATTCATACAGGAATAATAAATCAGACAACTCAAATGGTGTTTGATGTCAGAGTTTGAGGGTAGTTAGTGTTGTTAAATGGCAAGACAATACCACTTAATCACAGCTTCTCACTACAGAGGTTGGTAACATCAATTTGAAAATGGGAATAGGCTGTTAAACTGAGGTCTGGAACCTGACAATTAGAAGAATTATGATGAAATGGAGAAAGCTGTACCCAAGAAAAAACAAACTATTTGAAATTATGGGAGCTGCCACATGTTTATAAACTTATGATGGAAACTAATGATTGGAAATTATAGGAGTATCATTCAGACTTACTGAAAAAATAGCTGACACCTTTTTCTTCTTCAGAAAAAAAAGCTACAGCACATGAGAGAGTCCTAATTTGGCAACATGCACATCAACATAACTCAGGATATCTACTGCTATAGGAAAAGACTAAATTACTACCTCCTGAAATTATAGATACTTAGAAACCAAATGCAAAGGGTTAGAAAGCCTAATTGTATTTGACAGTGAATATCATAAAATGTTAAAGTAGTAAAATGTTTTGGAAAAACAGGTTGCTGCTGAAGCTTTAGGAAAATTTGGAAATCTCATGGAGGTCCGCTGTAGTGGTTGAACTATTGTGCAGAAAAGCATACATCCTTCCAGAGCTTCAGGACCTGCTGCAACTTGTGTTTGCTGATGTTTGCACACATGCAGCCCTCCTCTGGGAGCTCACAGCAGGCAGATGAATGCCAAGAGCTGGTTCCCTCTGCCTGTGGTAGTCTCCAACATACCATGCATTATTCATGGGCCAGGCCACCTGTGAGGAGTGACATGGAAGTGGGGCTGGTCCCTGCATCACACCTCCCTGTGCCTGCAGGCAGCTCACCTGCCCACGGAGGCTCAGGACTTCCCCAGAAGCAATGTCTGACAGGGCCATCCCAACACCAGCTGTGCAACACCACTTGGCAGCTCAGGCTAATTTTCTATGGGACATTTCCTCCTTGCATCTCTGTTTCATTCTTCTTACACAGAAGAATATATACATTCATATATACATTAATAGAGCACATGGTACTGCATGAAAGCAGAAGTACTCTGGTCATCACCTCTCTTCCTGCAGTCCCTTTCTCACATCTGTGTCTTTAACTCCCCTCTAAAACTTGTGGCACATGGACTCTCTAAAACTCATGGTACATGTGCTCTGCTTATTTGTGGGAAATCCAAGTTTGTTGAAGAGCAGACAGATACTGTTTGGCTCTAAAGTATGTTGATTTATTAAGAGAAAGCATTAATTTCTGTTCCAAGTAAAGTTTCAGCAAATTAACTCTATAGAATCTGAGTTTAGTATGCCTGCATAAGAGGAGTGTACCACATCTGCATATTTAATTTGGGTTTTAAAATGTATTAGTCATCAGCCTAACAAAATTACACACAGAATGTGACAGATGAGAAAATAAATCCAGTAAATAATTATACTTCCAGTTTCTGTTACCAGAAAAATCCTTTGTTTTGAAGCAGCCAGATTTTTCTCTGTCACTCCCCTCAAATAAAACATCAAGCTGAGATAAAACTGAGTACAAACTAGATTGGCAGGAGTTAAACACCACACAAACCCCTATCAATTCAGGTGAATTGCACAACTGATTCATCCATTTTGAAATCTTGGACTAGCTAGGCCACAAAGTAAATAAAACAAAACATAGTTCCTGAGCCCTTTAGAAGAGACAGAAATTACTCACAGATGGAATAATTTTGCAGAAGTAGATTTGGCTCTCCCTATTTGCAGGCAAGCCCACACAGGATGGAGCTAGTTCCATTCTGAAGGCACCTAAGCCACAAATCCTTTATTTACTGTATAAACTCCTCCACTGACCCGTGTGACTTTCAACCCTGTGTGCATCCATTCCAAGCTTACTTCCCACACCTAGCATTCCTCCCCCAAATGTCCCTCCAGCAAGGTGCAGCCTCTGGCAGACTCTGGTTTTTTGCCTGTCCCAAACCTTTTTGCATTGGTGCATCTGTACTTTGATACAATAAAGCGAACAGCCTGCATGCAAAGGATAAGATTTGAAAGAGTAAATTTCCATGGAAACCATGAAGAATCAAGGCTCGTGCTAGCAAAGGCCACGCAGATCTCTGATACACATGTAGGGCACCTATGAGTAATGAGACACCCAGCCCTTTGTGCCTGAACACCACTGTTGGTGTTTCACTGCTTGACCCTACAAGCTCTTGCTGCACTTGAGGAATGAGAATGTCCCTTTGAAGGACAAAAAAAACAAAACAAAACAAAACAAAACAAAAAAAAAAAAATTCCAAAAAAACTGGATGATCAATTTGGCCTTCTTTTGCCAGGAGGAATTTCTAGTCTTTCACTTGAGCTTAAACACACAAAGTCTCAGCACACAGCCACCCTTTTCCCCAAATCTGGTAGAACTGATGCTTAACATGATATTCTGTCCATGCACTGTTTTTCCAAGAAGGTCTGACAATAAACTTATTGCTGGGAAAAAAGTCTTACTGTCATAGGCTGGCCTGCTGTGTTCGGTAGATGCATGGAAATCAGTCACACTGTTCTGAATTAGTTGTGCTTTGCCACACTGATTTCCAGGCCTGTTCTTCTTAAAGAAATGACAAAAGTATGCATTACAAAAGGTGAGAAAACTTCAAGAAAGAGCTTTCATCTCAAGACATCCTGCAGTAAATCTGAACATGTTATTTCAGGTTTCAGGTTTTCTTCTCTTGCTCTGTGCCTGCAATATGAATCAAAGAATCTTTAGTTCAGCAAGGGTTGTTAATCATTTGCTCTTCATGTTTAGGGAGAGAGGACAAATTTAATGGACTTACATTACTTGGACTCTGCTGAAGCAGCTCCCAGCTGCATGGAGTGTCACAAGTGCACTGCTTCCCTTTCTTGTCTCCCTGTTGCCCTACAGGCAGAATATGCAGAAGCAGACTTCTTTCTCCTTTTACAAGTAAAGAGATTGCCTATACCCTAAGCATTTGTTTCTCAAACTCTCCATACTGCCCATGCTAAGAAAAGCTGCTGTTTCAAACCCTAAGCCAGAGCCTGTGCGCAAAAAGTTGCTGGTTGGTTTTGTGAAGAGCATTGTGTTTCTCTTACTTTGTTGAAAATCTTACCCTTTGTAGGCAATAAGCTGTAATATCATCACTGAAAAAAGTCCGCTCCAGAGTAGTCAAACTGAGTTCAGCAACAGCATTGATTAGACCCACTTTAATTTTCTCAGAACATTTAAAGTTTTAGCTTAACTGATGGATGTTATAATAATGTTGTTATTGTCAAATATCAAGTTTGAAACTGTTCACTTACCTGCTGAAACATTGCATAGTCAATGGCTTACCTGCTCCTCACGAGTACTGACTGCCATTTGCAGACACGATCATGGATGTATGCAATAAAGACTTCATAAGAGATACTTTCAGGTTCTGCAGGAAGTGATGCTGGTTGTCCAGCTGCAGAGAGGTGCAAAAGTCAACATCTCTTAGATGTGACACAGAACAGAGGTTCGTAGCACTGAAGATTACATATCTGGGAGGGAAAAAAAAAACCAACAACAAACCCTGATCAAGTAATTGCATCTGTCTTTTTAAATTGTTCTTAATGTAATGAACATATTACAGTGACCTTTAGAATGTCCAATGGGTGATGCATTTAAGCTTTTTGAATATTTAAGCCACCTTCAAATTATGTTTCACTTGTTTATTTCTACCTTAGTCTGTGCACTAAACAGCATCATAGTCAAGATGGATTAAAAAACAATCCAACCACTACATACAGATAGTTCCAGATCTCAATTTTTTTTTTTCCTTAAATCTCAACTATGTAAATAATTCTCTGCTGTTTCACTTGAACTATGATGTTGTTCAGGTCTGTTTTTCTAATTCTTAAAAAAGCTACTACAGTACATAAAAAGATCACTGCTCTTCATTTGTGATCAGAATCATTCTACACAAGGTTTGTAAGCTTCAGAAATGTGAATATATTTTAGGATGTATTTCTCTGAAAAGCTCTTAAAGAATGCAGGGATATTACACACACTTGAATTATTAAACACAAGACAGAGAGTCTTCCATTAAAAAAAAAGTGTATCTTGTCTTCTGAAAACTTCGTAAATCATGAATTTATTTTGGTTTTGACTTCTATTTTATATCCTAGTTGCAGATCCCATTGTTAGTTTGACAGGTCTGTTTCTTTTCTTTTCACAGGACTAATTCTAATTTTTTGCTGGTTTAAATCAGTCTTTCACCTTGATCTAAAATTCAATATAGCACAGCTCAGTGCTTTGACCACTACTAAATACAAAGCCCACTATGTCAGCTGTTCTTTGAAAGATTTTTGTTCCTTTCGCTACTGTTGTGAATTTTGAAATTCTGCAGATAGATGAGGTCTCTTCTCTACTGACCTAGGCATGCTTTAGCCCACAGTATAAGTACTTTCAGTGCAGGATCTTTAACTGAGCAATACAAATTGGTACTACGCACACAAGGACCTAGCAATGTAAGGGGGAAATAACCCATGAATTTCCTTTCTTTTCATTGGCAATGTCAAGGGGTTAACATTGACTTGAGTCGTAAAAAGATTTTCTTATCCCTTTCATTTTGCTTCCTCTGTACTCCAGCTCTGTGCATAGTTAAGCATAGTTCATAAGTTCAGAGTTCACTATTTCAAACCTCACTATTTGAGGGCAATTTTTAATTCATATTTATTTTACACATTATTGTAATTCACTGAGTGCAAAGATTATGAGAATCAAGGACAGAGAAATGGTAGAAGAAGGGAATTGCTGTGTGATGGTAGAACAACAAAGACAATTTAGTTTGTGAGAGGAGCATTGTCAGTGGGACACATTCCCTTCCAGCTCTTTCTGGACAATGGCCTAGTCATAAATAAATTGTGTGAGAAACCAAGAGTTGTAGCTAGTATCAAGTTTGAGCTCTGCCCCTGGGGCACTCCTCAGTATTAGAAGTCACTGGGAGCAGAGGGTTTCATGCTGAGGCTTTGAGCAATGTGTTATGTGGAACTGCTGGGCAATTGGCAAGTTGCTGGAGTTCACCCACCAAACCAACAACTGTTACTAACTCTGCTGACCTGCCACCTTGCAGGTGTTCTTATAAATGGGGCTGATGGACAAAAGATTATAGTGAAATAATCATTCTTGTTCATTTCAGTGCAGCTCACTGGGGTTACATTAGATACGAGGAGCTTCAGAGGAGCAACTTATCCCATCTGAAAGAGAATGTAATGTGAAAACTAAAGACATGTTGCTCCATACTGCTCGGTTTTTTTGGAATTACACTGTAAGAAAAAATAATAATCCGTGTATAGTGTACCCAGAACTTTTTAGTGGAATTCAATAATTATATCCTACAGAGTTTTTTTCCATCATAGAACTGTTAGGCTGTTATGGCTCTGCTCTGAGATGGTCCTCTCAAGCCTAGATAAAGAGAAAGAAGATTTATATTTTCATTGAATTAGATTGTCCTTTAAGGAGACTGGCATGTTATAATGACAACATTTCCAATTGCCTAATTAGTATTTAAAACATTATATTAAAAAACCACATTATTTAGTGTTCTGGCCAAAAAAGCTTTTGTGTTTAAAGTTATATAGTCAGTTTATATTTTTCTATCATTTTATTCACTAGCAGAAACTGGAATTTTTAAAAAACAGTTAGTTTTAGCCTTTTTAATAGAGTTGTTCATGGTGTTTATTGTAACCATGGAATTCACAGAAACAGTCACCAGATTTCTCATCTTATTTATTTCTAAAAACAAACAAATAAAATAGACCCAAAAAAATCCCAACCAAAAACCAAAAAACCCCAAAATGCCAAAGAAAACCCAACCAAAACCAAACAAAACCCCCACAAAAACTCTCAAAGCTTTTAAATTAATTATTTATTATAAAATGTATGTTTTTATTACCACTGATCACTATATACAATAATAGTACCAAGGCTGTTTCAAAAGGCATGTAGTGGCAAGTAACATTTAATCCACTGCAAGTTAAACAGAAATGTCAGATGATCTTTGAGGCTTAATAATAAACAAATACTAACAGTTGAAGGTAAAGCACATATTTTGCATCTTTTACGACTAAATCCCAAAGTCAGGCTAGTTGATGGTATGAGAGCAAACTGTAATAGTTACAGAGCGATACTGGTCTGCGTGCATTTTAGCTTGTGTTTTTGGCTAAAGTGAAGAATGAGTACCATTGTGTATATTCATATTTTGTTGCCCAAGGTACAGAGTGCCAATAAGTAATATTCTTAACTTAAGGCACTTGTAGGATGTACATATCATTAAGAATTTTAGTTTCTTAATATATTAGAATATTAATTTTATTATTAGATGTCCTCTTTAATATGAGCTACTGGAAACTTGTTACTGTAGTTACTTTAAAGAAGTCTGATTAATTTTGTTCAATATATTCCTCAAGAATGTATTACTCAGGTAATATAAACAGTTTCTGCTCCTTAAACACTAAGGACCATACATAATGTGTTTACTTATTATTACTAACAATTAAAGTATTCAACATACTTTAATTATAAAGACCATATCCATGCTGTTCCAGTTTTGTCTGGGATAGTTAGCTACAAGGACTAAGGGCTATCTTTTGAATTTGTATTGGAAACAGGGTTTATGTCACAGGGATGCTTTCATTACTGCTGAGCAGGGCTTAAGCAATGTCAGGCCTTTTCTGCTCCTCATAGCACTCTACCACAGTGCTCTAGTGGGCTGGGGATACACAAGGAGCTGGGAGAGGGCACAGCTGGGACAGCTGACCACAAGTGACCAGAGGGATATTCCAGACTATATGGCATCATGCTGAGCATATAGAGCTGGGGGAAGGAGAAGGAAGGGTTCCTCACTCCCCAGCTTCCATCTTTTCAGGAGCAAACCTGCTCCAACACAGCTTTACCCATGGCTGCATCCCTCCTCATGGGGCATACTTGCTCTGTTGTGGGTTTCTCCCTGGCTGCACACATTGAGGTGCTCCAACATGACCTCATGGTGTTCAAGGTGTTCTTGCTGCAGCATGGATTAATCCCTGGGCCACAGTCCTCCCAGAGGTGTACCTGCAATGGCACATGCATATCCATGCCCACAGACATTTTGGGGTGCACTGCTCTCTCCTGTGGGTACTTATTCACAGGTCACAGTGCCTTTCAGTTGGTTTCACAGTGGAGTTCCAACCTGCTGAGCACAGTAGCACAGAATGAGCAGTGATGCCCTGGCCATCAACACAGCTCTTATTAGATCATTAGAACATTCCCAGGCCCAGCAGAACAACATGATAAGCAGCAGAGCCCTATGGCAAGCAGTGAAAGTAAAAAGCAGTCACTAACAAGCACTAGACTCTAACATACAGCCAGGTAAGTGATCCACACGGCAAGCATGGGAGCTTGTTGATTAACAGCTAAGTAGCATAACTGTTACAAATTCAATCTAGCACATCCATATCAAACATTATCTTGCACCCTCTAATATTCACACTGGGTGACAAAAAAGGACTCTTGTGGTTTAATTCCACCATCAACTAGCTACTGGGTCACTACCCCACATGAGGATAGGAGGTAAAATCAGAATGATAAAGGTGAGAAAATTCATAAGTTTGCAATAAAAATTATTTTAAAAATAAAGCACAAGCTGCACATGCAAGCAAAGAAAAACAAAGAATTAAATCATCACCTCCCATGGGTAGCAAAGAGCTCATCCATCCCCACGAAAACAGGCCTCCATCATATGTGATGGTGGCTGGGGAAAACAAAGACAATCCCTATGAACATTCCTTGTTCCTTCTCCCCTGCTCTATATGCTAAGCATGATACCATATGATCTGTGATATCTCTTGGGTCAACTGGATTCAACTGTCTGGCTCTTTCCCCTTCCAGCTCCATGTGCACCCTCAGCCTTCTTGCTGGTGGGGTGGGGTGAGGAAAAGTAAAGGCCTTGATGCTGTGTAATGAAATGATTAATAAAGCATCCTTGACTTATCAACACTGTTTCAACCACAAATCCAAAATATAACCCCACAGTGGCTATTACAAAGAAAATTATCTCAGCTGAAACCAGAACCAGTGTTTTAATTTAACTCTATGTTGTCATCTTTTCCATCCTGTTTCACTTGTTACAAATGGCAAAGTGTGAAATAGTATTGATATTTCAAATGTCACCTGTTCCCAACTGCAATTAGCATTTAAAAGCTTAACATCCATTTTCATTCAAATATGCCGCCTCTGTAGTCATGGTAACCTCCTCATCAGCTTTATCTTCCAGCTTTAGAAGGTACTGCTAGAGTACTTAGAGATGTTGTTATTTAGGATTTTTCCTTTGTCTCCCTCCTCCTTCCCTCTCCAGCACAAAATACACACCTCTGTGCTTGTCTTTACTGAGCTGAAGGTTTACAACAGCAAGAAAATAGACAAAACGAAAATACTGTGGAAAAGGAACAGGAAAAGGAAAAGGAAAAAGGAAAAAGAAAAGGAAAAAGAAAAGGAAAAAGAAAAGGAAAAAGAAAAGGAAAAAGAAAAGGAAAAAGAAAAGGAAAAAGAAAAGGAAAAGGGAGGTTTTACTTCTTGGAGCTTCCTGGAAATAGGAATTGGTGAAGAAGGGTGGCTTATGAATTCAGATGACTCCTCACATATGATGCAGTAAGCTACAGGTAAGGTATTAAAAACTATAGATTCAGCATAAATATAAATAAAAACAAAAACCTAGTCACATTTACAAATATGTAGGAGTAGAACTCAAATACTTAGAAAAGGTGCCTTCTCCCCTTTCTTTAAAGAGGAAACATAGAACCAGCTCTGACACAAATAGTGTTTCATTCAAATGATTTAGTTACTCTGTATTTAACCAGGATACACTCTGTTGTTTAATTTTGTGAGGGAAAAAAATAGTGATTTATTGTTATTATCCTTCTTGTACTAATGCAACTGTGCTTGTTTATTTCTTTCCTGATTATTAGGCAGCATTTATATGAGAATGGGTCAATTAATTCAAAATGCTGAAGTCATTGGTTGAGATACCCATCTGTAAGCCACATAATTTTTGTTAACAGATATTATTGTCCCTGGCTTGCAACACATTTTTATTGTTGGGAGAAAAATCATTGCAAGTACAGAGAAACAGATAGACATTAGAATTCTCATACATGGACTTTTGGATAGTAGATAATATCATTATAGGGAATATAATAGCATAATTATAGGGGATTTTCTACATATTCTCCCTGTGGTCATTTGTCAAAGTCACCTACTTCCAATTTTTAATTCAGAAATTGATAAAATTGGGGGTACTATGCACAAATCTCAGCCTGCCTCTGGGCCATCTGTGAAGCTGTAAAACCATTTTTGGTATTTTTTTCAAGTGGCTGCTTCTCATAGACTGCAATCCAACAATTCAGCAGTCACAAGAAATTTCATAAGCATACCCACCCTTAGTCCCTGTTGCACTATATAGCAGGGTACAGGCTGAATATTGAGATGCAGCTAATTCATTTAGCTCTTGCAAATGTGGATACAGAAATAAATCTGCATTTTAACTAATTCTTATCTACGTGGGGTCTCTAGAAGCACAGTTAACAGCAATCTCCGCATGTGTCCTTGCATCATCCTGGGACTGAACAAAGGCAAACTGTGGCAGTCAACAGGCCCCCTCCCTCAATTGTCAGCCACTAATGACCACCTCCCAGTATGTAACTTGGAATAAGGTACACTGCACAAGCAAACTCTGGCCTTAAAGGGCACTTTGTGTGTGTGACTCAGCTATGGCTCTCACTAGAACCACTGAAATTTTGGAAATATCTTTATGACCATTTACATCTCTTTTGCGGTGACATAGTTTCTAAGATGCCTGCTGCACTTTGGTGTATCTGGTTTTGCCACCTCTTAAGTCTTTAAAACTTATAGATTTCCCATCAATGCCAAGAGCAAACCAAACATCCCAGGTCCTACAAAATGCCAGTGTGGAAACATAAACAGACTGTGCATGCCAGGCTTACCCCAACAGTCCTTATTTTTCATGTGATGCTCTAATAATACTTATAATACCTGTGTATTATCACTTAACAAAAATTCTTACATTTTTGTATTCTTTGTGAAGTACCAATTAATAGTCATTTTCTGTTTACCAAGGGATGAAATCAGAGTTCAAAATAAAGAAGGTAGAAACTGTAAAAGGTTATTATTTACCCCAGAGAGACTGAGTTCACCTCTTACAGTAGGGCTTTCCAGAATGTGCAAAGGGTGTCACCAAAATCAGAGAAGTGTTAGAGAGCTGTACACCAAACTCTTCCCAGATCTCTACAGCCATCCTACTCAACCCATCCGAATACTCTTGCTCGTGTCTGGGCTCTGCATTTTTTAAGGACTTCCACATGAAGTTCTCCTTAAACTGCCCTGAACCAATCACAGTGTTCCTTGGGTGTTGGCCTGCCTCAGATGGATTACTTTGGTTTATCCGTGGATTACTATGTCGGGGTTTTTAACAATGGCGTAGGGGAGGAGTGCAACTGGTATTTCAGATGAGCATCACCTGTGCACTCTAATAGATCTCCGGCATACGTTGGAGGAAATTAGCTATGGCAGAGCTAGCTGCATTGTCACTGTTTCAATGTTTGTGACTTTTGAAGCAATTACTTAATGAAGCGTTGTTTACTGGGGAAATACGAATGTTGAAAGCAGAGGATCAAAATAGAAGGCGACAGCTCTGGCTAAGAAATTCTCCTATTTCCTCGTGTGTTCAGCGCATCGTTATTGTTCTCTCTGGCAACTTTGAAATGCAGTTTGAAGAAATTTCTGTTCAGCAGTGAATTAATCATGACGAATAACTTAATCGTGGATATGTCGTCTTCCTTAAATCAAAACCAAAATGAAACGTCCTTTTTTTCATTTCCTGATTTCCCTTCATTTGGCACAAAGGATATTTTGATCAGAAGGCCTCACCTCTTTAAAGTAACCCCGCTCTTCGAGGCTTATTACCTTTACTAGAAGCGCTGAATTTTACCTCGCTTAAACCGCGCCAGCTAACCCTGGGTAAAGGGGAATAAAATAAAATGAAATGAAATGAATTAAAATGAAATGAATAAATTCCTTGCCCCCCTCGCGCTGCCGACGACCCCAGTCCCGTGGGAGCGCGGCGGGCGGAGGCGGGGCACGCCGGCCCCGCCTGCACGGGGCGGATCCCGGAGCCGCCGCCCGCCGCAGTCGGTCCGCGCGGGGCTGAGCCGTCCCCGTCCCCATCCCTATCCCCGTCCCCATCCCGATCCCGCTCCTTCCTGCCCGTGCCCGCGGGCCGGCCCGCAGCGCAGAGCAGCTCCGGGTGAGCGCCGGCCGAGAGCGCGGGCGGGGGTTGGGCTGCGGCGGTGCGGGGACTCCCATCCGCGAATTCCCGCCTCCATGGGCGGTACCGGCTGCCCGGGGTGACCGCTGCCCCGAGCCCGCCGTCGGTATCTCCGCGGCTTTCCGCGCTTGGGGCTGGACGCGCTCCCCTTTCCGAGGTGGAAAAAGTTTGTGCGGCGTGGAGCGGAGCGCGGCGGAGCGGTGCGAACTTGGGCTGAGTTAGGCGAGGCTCTGCGGCATCTCCGCGGGGGGAAGAAGGGGAAGAAGGCGGGGCGGCGGGAGCTGCGCTGCGCTCCGCCGGGGTCTGGGGTCCGCCGTGTCGGGAGCGCTGAGCGCTGCTGTGCGAGTCCCAGCGCAGGGGACAGCGGAGCGCTTCTCCTGCATCCCGTTCGCCTGATGGACACCGGCCCGTCGCCGCCGGCTCTGCACGGCAGAGGTGGTGGTGCCGTTCCGGTGTCTTTCCTACTAAATTGTTTTTGTGGCAGTCCGTCGGGTGTTAACTCTGAGGTGGAAAATAATTATCTCCGCTGTGCTGCTGCATCTTGGGGATGAAGTATGTCTCTATGACATCTTAGTGTGGAAACTGTTTGAAAAAAATCAGGAGAAACTGCGAACGACTTAACTTACAGGGAAATAACTGCATGTAATAGCTGTAATCCTGTACTTGAGAATACAAAATCAGTTATTCTGCTGATTGATAGAACGTTTAGATTTCAGCTACTGCTACAAATGACTTGAGTAAGAGATTTAGCAAAGTATTTTTGGGCAGTAATCATAAAGACTAACGTTCAGTTTTATTGACAATGTATCTAATATTTTGTTTCATATAAAATACAACTTACTGTGCAAGATGTACATGTAACTAACTTCTACATTACAAATATCCTTCAAATTCCTTAACCAAAACACCTGTTTTTATCTACAGATTTTTTTCCTGTGTTAGAAGTGGTTAGTCAAGAGCACTCATCTCTGGCGTACATGAATAGTCATTCTTGCATAATTCCTTATAATTTTATTTGTTTCAGGATCAACTTTTGTGTAAATTTAAACAGTTTTCTTAAGTTTTGGTAAGAAGAACATTTTTAAAAGGTACCACATAGGTATTCTTACATCCTACATTTATTCCTGAATGCATGACATAAAACAAAATGAGGGGCGAAAGAAATTTTTGGCTTGGCTCATCCAAGAGAGTGTCTTAGGTCTGATCAGAAGCAATCCAAGTTCCCTCTGTAAACCTGGGTCGATTTTACAGAGGAGTGAAAGAAACTTCCATTTCAGTCCTGTTCCAGCATCAGAGTGTTCTACTTACACATCAATGCTTGTTGCTTTGTGCACACATAACAGTTCAATTAATGCTGCCTCAGCTGTCTAAAGGTCTGATGAGATGCTTGTTAGCACTTTGATTGCTTTTTCTGGCACTATTGCCCCTGCATTTGGGATTTAGACATTACATGTTCATAGCAGAAAGTAATTACAGCAGGTAATAATCTTTGGGATATCCATTAAAATAATTGTTTCTTCATTTTTGTATAACATCTGGGGACAGTTTTTACCTTCCAGTAGTTTTTTTGTTTGTTTAGTTGGTTGTTTTGTTGTTGCTGTTGTTTTTGGTTTTTTTCTTTGTCAGCAACTGAGGAGAGCAGTGGCTCAGAGGCATATGAGAGCCATAAAATGAGTGTTGGTAAATTGTTATCCACAGGGTTACTGCTTAAAAAACCATACCACTTCTGTGTCTGGTGGGATGTGACAGAGCTTTATGTTACATATTCTGCTTCAAATTTTAAATGTAACCTGGTCTGTAAAATGCTTTCATAAGTTTCTAATCACTTCCTGTTTCACTAATATCAATAATATGTTTGTCCTTTTAAGATGAATGAAGAAAATACATCCTGTGAAGAGTAAAAGTACTTGATTCTGGGAAGACTCCTACAGCACTTCTAACTTCAAAGCTGGAGAAAAGTATGAAGGAACAGTCCATCTGACTCCCTCAGCTTCTCGCACAGAACACAAAATGGCTCTCCAGAAAAAAACTGTAGTTGGTGTCTTGGAGGAGTGGTGTTTGGCAGAACCGCTGTTTGGTTGCAGGTGGCACCAGAATGTTAGGAAAAAACTGAGACTGATACGAATTGTAGGGCTCCTTGTCAGTGTAGTGGCCATTAGTACTTTCTCGCTTTCAATGAGTGCCTTTTTCAAGATGGAACCACATAGCATGGCACTGGTCAGCAGCCTAGATAGCCAAAAGCTGGTGCATGGGCACCAAAGAACTCTCTTGGATTTCACAGAACAGAATGAAAACGGCACTCCGGATCCGCATGCTTCTATGAAATATGAAGCTGGGCACGACAATGAAACGGATGATCATGCGAAGGGAGAGTACCCCGAGGACCTTTTCTCTCTTGAGGAGAGAAGACAGGGAGCAGTGATCCTCCATATAATTGGAATGATTTACATGTTTATAGCCTTAGCCATAGTCTGTGATGAGTTCTTTGTTCCTTCCTTGACTGTCATCACTGAAAAACTGGCCATTTCTGAGGATGTGGCAGGGGCAACCTTCATGGCTGCTGGTGGGTCAGCCCCAGAACTCTTCACTTCTTTGATAGGAGTGTTTATATCCCACAGCAACGTTGGCATTGGTACAATAGTGGGATCTGCAGTGTTCAATATCCTATTTGTTATTGGAATGTGTGCTTTATTTTCTAAAGAGATCTTGAACCTTACTTGGTGGCCACTCTTTCGAGATATGTCCTTTTACATAATTGACTTGATCTTGCTAATCATCTTTTTTCTGGATAACTTCATAATGTGGTGGGAAAGCATAACACTCCTGACGGCGTATTTTTCCTATGTGACATTTATGAAGTTCAACGTCCAAGTAGAAGAATTGGTGAAGAAATTTTTAAACAGGAACAAGGTTGAGAAGGTAACAACAGATGCTGAAGGGAAGGTTGGTCAATTTTTAGTTGAATTATGTGTACTAATGTCCTTGTAAGTGCTGAGTCCTACAGCACAAGGGTTCTATTATATAGTACAGTCACTAATATAGAAAAGTTCCATATTTTGCTCAAATGTCTTTTGTTTAATCAAACTAATATTATTGAAAATCAAAAAAACAAGTAGCCTTCTAGTAAATCAATGTAAATCTAGTAAATCAGAATAATCCTGATCATACAGAAAGCAGGAAAGAAACTGCCAGTAAAAAGACATAAACCTTTACTCAGCATTTTGGCACATTGATGAGGTCTGAGCTATTTTTTCCCTAAGCTTTTGGATTAAGCAGTGAGAATAACTGGGGAGGATCTTGTGACAAAATTTGGCTTTCTAAAGACTTTTAATGCACTTTCTTCCTCAGAGAAGGTGCTAATAATTCAGAACAGTATACAAAGATATTTTCATACGTTTCTCATCTACCAATGCTGATATTACAACATTAACTTGCTGTTGTAAATAGTGACAATTACATGAAAAAACTCATGAAAAGAGTAACCACAATGGCAAAAGTCATAGGTTCTCTGTTTAAGGAGGACGGTTTCCCATATGCTATTTGCCACTGTGCAAAGTAATTTTTGTCCACAAGTGGCTAATGAAATTTATGCACAAAGGGCTTGGTTGGGTCTTCAGCAATTATAATAATCTTTTAAACAGTTTTCTTCTTAAAGCAAGCAATATTTAAGGGACCTATGAAGCTGAGCTGGTTAATACTTACAGATGTAGCAATATGTTGGAATGTCTGGGTTTATGGGACTTTGGGTATATTCATCAGATAAGGTTTTATTATGATGTAATTATTCAAATTATCAGGGACCTAGCTGCTCACAGTTCAGTTTCTTTTTTTTTTTTTACCAGTCCTATATAAAATTTGTCTCAGAAGAGACAAATCCACCAATGTAAGTGAACAGGCATATAAAGAAGAGGAGAAAGACATACTAGACAGAGCTGGATATTTTAAAAGTTGTGACAGTCACATTCAGTTCTAGGGCAAGCCATAAACCACCAAAATTAAAAGCCAGAAAGTATCTTTTTTTAAATTTTATTTTATTCCTTAACCAGGTTTAACAGCTGTGCACTTACTTGTGACTTTATCTTTTCCCTTTTGTTTTGGGGTTTTTTTCCCAAAATCAGCATGCTCATCTTCATCTTTCTGAAAATGCATTAATTGAGACTTTATGAGTAGAGTGGAAAGAAAGGTCAACACCAAAAAAATTCTTGCCTTAATTAGCAAAGGGTTTCTTTAACTACACTAGTTAGTTTCTAAATAATCTAAGAGTTCATAGTGCACTGTAAGTCTTTTTTCAGTTAATGCTAAATATATGTGATGATAGAAAGACTATGGTTTATGAAGCAAACTTCATCTGTCCAAAACTGGATAGAAAATATAAATCTGTAACTGGTCTGAAGCAATTATCAATATGAGAAGCAACTGCCTTGCATTATCCAGACAGACTACAAGCTAGGGGAGAGTAGCTGTGTATCAAAGTGTTTAATTATTTTCAGCTGAACAGAAGAATAAATAATCTGTGAGCCATATTGAACACTATTTATATTTGAAGTTCTCTAGATGGACTTGATTTTAAAAGGATACCTTTAGGACCACTCATTTGTTGTTTAACACTAATTACTTAGAGTTTGTTTATAATACAGGTTCATGGGTTTCACATAGGGTTGGGGAAAAAAAGGCTACTTTTCCTAAAATCACAGTCTTTGCATCATATGTTTAATGAAAATATTTTTCCAGAATTAACTTGAATTTAATTAAAATGCTAAAATAATGTATTCATAAATCATTGAGGAGTGAAGAAAGATGGAAGATGCTGTAATTTTGTTGCAATTTAACTAATACATATTTTCTGCTTCAAGGTGTCAGACCATGGTTTTATTCTGTGAGCCATGCTCTAAAGACATATTTTTTAATATTCCACTGACACTTTGAAATTATAAGTCATCATGAATTATATTATTCTTCAGCTAAACACCATTAAGCAGGATGAATGGAATTATTTTCTTATAGCAAGGATGTCACAGATTATGTTTGCTGCATAAAATCCCAGTGAAGTTCTCTCTTAATTTATTTGCTGTAATTTGGTAATTGGTTGTCTTGCTTTTTAAATAATAAAAAAAAAGCAAAAAGAAAAACTGTTATGTGTCGTCCTAAGCCTGATTGAGATGCCTAGGACTTTCAGCTTGAAGTTACTGTCTAAAGCAAAGGATAAAATGCTTTTATAGTCCAAGGTCTGGTGCCTTGTAGTGAACGCAATGCACATGGATGTTTATTTCACATGGATGTGAGGGTTATAAGTATCACAGAAGTCATAGTCTTGGCTTTTGGTGGCAAAAAATATTTCATTTCTGCAGTGTTAGCTGTTAGCCTAGATTGCTTCCACTCATCAAAAGTGTGCATGTACAATTGTATGCATTTAATTAGTATACTGAACACAGAATTTGCAATCTCAGTTGTTTCTGATGGAAACTTTTTCACTATCTCTTCCCCCATTGAGGCAGAGATTTACTAGGCAGCTATCTGGAACTGAGTATGATAAAGTCTCTTGAAATATTTTAATTTCAGGAGAGTAGAGAAAATTCTCTTTCCTATAACCAAAACTCCCTCTGCCTATCTGTTGTTGATTCTGCAGCTGTCAAACTGGGAAGTATTCTAGAAAAACATGTGTGTTGTATTTATCTTTAAGTCTGGTGTAATCTGCAAGCAGCTCAACAAATTTGAGATGTCTAAATAAGGCATCATAAAGCTGGATAGTGAAGGGTTAGGTGGCTTATTAGCAAACAAGTATCAAAGAGTAAAAAACTGATCAGATGGGAGACCTCTTGAGATACTAAAATGTGTTTTATGTTCATGTCAATGCTTTTATTTTCAGTTGCCTTGAGAGGTTGAAGAAAATTTTACATTCTCAAGGGCAGTATTTCCCAAGAGGAAGGATTTTAGATATGAACTGATTTTTTTTTTCTAGCTTTCATTTGCTCTAGGTGTATTCACCAGGTTCCTGGAAGGCTTGTATCTCTGCAGATGAGTCTTAGATTACTATCCCCATTTTTAAAAATTAAAGCACATATTTTTTACTAGAAAACTGTGAATATTTGAACTTCTGATCTTATTTTCTTTGCTGTATTGGTTGAGTACTCTATGGCAGAGTGAATTTATATGAAAATCTATATAAATTTCGTTGTACTCACTATTTTCCTTCACATGCTCTCAAACATGTACAGTCTGGACTATTAAAGTGTCCAATTTGAGAAAATCTGGTAACTTTAATTTTCAGAACAGTTTTGTGACACTGGTGAGAACAGACAAGCTTTTTGCATTTAGAGTTCATAGGGTTCATTGGAAAGGTTCTGTTTGAACTGTGGATAGTTCTGTGTCTTGTGCCACCCCTTAGAAAGCCTGATGGCAGTCTGATACTGATGAACTCCAGAGATCACTGTGAAAAGGATGAAAAAAAAAAAAAGGAGGATAGATGAAAAAGCAAGACAGCATGAGAAGACAAGATAAAAACCAGATGGCTGAGTTCTACAGTGTAGGATGGCATATGGTACATGTGGATCAAGATGGGTCCCTGACAAGTCACACTGAGCTGGCCCTACAGTCATAAAGCCATCCCACCACTAGACAGCCCCAGAAGTCCCTTCCAGTTTAACTTAATATGTGGCATGATTTTTAGGTTTTATGTAGCTATCCTGCAAAGAATGGATGATTTTTAGGACTGAGATGGAGACTTTGGTATTAATTTGGTATCTTCTTCAGCTGAACAAAGGTATTTAAAAACATAAGCTTGAAGTTGATTATAATAGGAAGAGGGAAACAGACAAAGCCAATGGACAAACTTCTTAAAAATAAGACTTTTAAAAACTTTCTGCTAAGATTACAGTCTATTCTTCATTGTCTGTGTTGCTGAAGATATGTTGAATGTATTAAATCACATTAAAACATCATGTGGAACTATATTTCAGTTTTCAGTACTTTTTTTTCCTTTAATGTAGTATGGAGATCATTGCAGAAATACTTGTTCAGTAAATAATTCAAAACAGCTCTGTTTGGCAACTAGGAGAGCAGAATGTGGGTGGTGCAGGGATATTGTGCAATGACATCTGTTTGACTATTATTTTAGATAAATATCTTATGGTATATGCAATACCAAAGATAGTTGCAGTTTTCCTACATTTACAGATAACTGCATTTGGAAAAGGAGCTATTTTTAGCAACACAGCACAGTTATTATTTTATTGCCAATTTTGTTGTCTTGAGAAACTTGAATAGCTTGTGTGTGATATTTTAAGATTCACATTGATCTCAAGTGTTGCCACAGTATACTTAATTGCAGTATTTACATTCTAAAGAAAAGTAACAATATTTTAGTACTTCTCTGCTTCGTGGTTGTATTAGCACTGCACATGCACATTCTGTGTTGTAATATCTGATCTAATATTTATTCAAGGTAAAACACAATTACCTGCATGCATACAGGAAAAACTGAAACTTTGTTTTTCATAGCTTCTTAATTTTGAATCCACAGATCCAGTAACTGTAACTCTAGCTATGGAAAACCTTTCTTTTCTCACTACTAAGATTTTTTTTTTTCATAGTTTTCATAGTTCATAGTGTTTAACGGTTCTTAGGAAGATTTGACTTTTATTCTGGAGAGATTTGTCAGTTGTTCTACTTGTGCAAGAATGTGTGTGAATGCAGAGCTATGAGTATCTGTAGCTTGAAGGACAGTGGCATTGTTTTAAGTATATGCTTGAAATGTAATCGCCAGCACTGACATTGAACCATCTTTTGTTTAGATAAATATCTGTTTTTGTATCATGTTTCACCTGCATTTATTCTCTCAAAAAACTCTCAGTCGACTTCTGTGATAATTTGATGGTACTCCAGTAACAGTAACTACAAGTTAATTTGCCTTGAGTTTTTAGCATTGTTGTTCAATTTAGGACTATTAACTGACATAACCATCGGCTGGTACTTTATATGTGGAACCATTTGTACAGTGAAATAGATACTATCCTCAGTTTCTTTTAGCACTTCTCAGTAATTTATTAACTTTGAAGCAATGATTTTAGTTTTCACCGCTGGACTCTCTGGTATTTTTGGTAATGAGCAAAAAGTGACAGCATGCAAATACAGTGTAGATCAAATGCTCTTAACATATGGCCATCTGCTAAGATACCACCCTTGTTATTATGATGGGAAAAGGAAATCTGGAGTAAACTATCACTAATTAATAACAAGGGGAAAAATATCCATCAATATATTTAAAAATAAAAAGCATCTGTAATTAAAAAGAAGTCAAATGATACATCTTGGAGGCTATGCAAAACCAGCTCTGTTGGCAAATGTTCACCATGCCGTGTCTCAGAACTCAAGACACAGTTAAATTTGTTGTACCAGAAGCTGTACAAAGAGAGGAAAACTGGGGTACTTTATAAATATTTTCCCCTCTGTCATCTCAGCTTTGCATACTTTGGTCCAGTTCCTCCACAGAATATGAGAGCTATGAGAGAGTGTAGGTGGAATTTCACCCCAAATCAATATACCAAAATATCTGCCAGCTTTGGGGTGCTTGATCTCTGGAGGAGCTTTACTTTAAAATTGAAAAGAGGTTCAGAGATCTTTTCTGGCTTAGAGGCTTGTTCAGAAATGCCAGACATGGGTCCAGCAGTATGGTATTGCTCTTCCATCTGACCCATATTCCTCTACTTTTTCCCCCAAGATAGTTCTCCAGATTTATCTCTCAGATAAATGTTTAACAAAATCCGAAGGCTTTTACAAAGCCTTCAGATTTTGGGGATGAGAGTGCTCAACTTCTATGAGATTACATACAGATCTTCCACATTTTAAGTTGGTGCCACACTCATCAGTAGAAGTTTTGAGTGGCAAGGCGCAGCTGACTGACCTACTTTCCTGGCCATGTTTTAGAAGGCTGTAATGACCACTCCACAGCGTATGTTTTAGACTGTGGGTATGGGATGTGGGTAGTGGAGGCTGCCCTAGGGCAGTGTTTGTTGCAGTGTTGAGGGTGCCACATTTGGAGTGTATGATGCTCTGAGCACTGCTGACTTCAGAGTCACCTTGGCCTTTCTGAGTGGTGACATTTCCCAGGCAGCCAGCACTATACTGCCAGGGCCACAGGCCAAAAAATTAGGTTTGATGAAGTGCCTTTTTCCTGCTAATGATCTGAGGTTTTGTTGGTGTTATTAGCAGGAGTCAGTTCTCCACTGCCAGCTGCAGAGGTGAGAAAACAGGCTCTATTGAGTCCTTTCTCCTCTGATTTTGTTCCCTGACAATTAATGGATTTTGCTTTTGTAACTACAGAAGAAGATTATAACCAATTTGAATTTTTTAGTGTGTAATGGATAGTGTGTTCACAACAAAGAGAGCCCTGCAACGAAAGTGATGTAGAAGTGGAGATCAGGAAAATTCTTAAGAATAAGGTATGCGTTCATGTTTCTCTTGAAAAGATCTGTGTGGGATGAATGAGTATTAAAAGTGTTTTATACATGACATATAGAACAGATGGGAAGATGTTTTGGAAATGAGTGTAAATGAACAGCTGTAAAACCTGTAACTCTTAAGACATTCTATCTAGCAACCTCTTTTTTACTGCTTATAAAATAAACTTCAATATAAAGAATAAGACTTCCTTATTTCTCCCCAGACATGTACCAAGTTTTGTCTAACCTGCAAACAGTGACTAGGGTGATGTTAATAACTCTGTAGAGTAAATGGTGTTTCCTCCCCCTTAAACTAGATCAGCCATGTCCTGTTGTTTTCCAGCCAGCTTTTATTTAAACACCACTTTTTATTATTTAACTTAATGGCTGCTATCATTAATCTTTGCAGCAGTAAGTATGCTATTGGCACAAACCAGTGATTCAAATGTTTTCTTGGCACTGACAAGTTTTTTTGAACCTAAAATGACAAGATAGACCAAATACTGGGTAATTGTAAAAAACTTATAATGCACAGATATGTATCATGAGATACAGATGGCTTAGAAAATGAAAGGTGACTAGTTTTGTGATTTTTTTTTCTTAAATTCAAAACCGCTCATTAAATACTCCTGAAAATCACTATCTTCCTTTATCAGTGCAAACCAAATACCTTAATAATACTTAGCTGTGCATTTCAAAATACTGTGAAATTGATCTCTCAAATAGAGTGCCTTATAGAATGCCCCTGACACTGTATTGTTCTGAGACAGGCACATATTTTTAAACTATTTTATTTTTTCTACCAAAGTAATGTGATGATACCTTGTCTCCCTGAGACTAGGTGCTTAGATAACTGCATGAAATCAGTTTCTTTCCTCAGTGGAAAGGAACTCATAGTGGAAAAAGATAAATGTGATTCACAGCACCTGATAAGAAGAATGTGATTTGTCATGTATACAATTTTATGTACAGTTAGCCTGTACATCAGTCTTTTCCTCCTCACCCAAGCTGTCCTTGAGTTGTTGATTATTTATTAAACATAGATGTCCAAGATGTGATTTGAAGTAGCTTGTTTCTCTATATGATCTTGCAATAGATCTTCCCAAGTGTCATCAATGATATATCTGGTAGCAGGCAGCACCTTTTTATATTACAGGACCTAAATCAAAACAGTACTGTTGATGTTCTGTTTTGCTTTTGGGGGAAAGTCAGATCGGATGGTTTGGATCTAGTTTGGTTTTATTGTAAATTTGGGCATTTTAAATTTTTCCAATTGTATTGTTAAGTGTAGGTCAGTGTCACAGGCAAACTGCAAATCCTAAGTTTGAGCAGCCTTAGAGCATGCTTTTGGCCAACAAATTGCAACTGAGAGAATATGTATTGTAATACATTATCACATTTTGTGGTATTTTGCAGGCAATAACTGTGTCTTTGAGGAAATTAGTTATTTGCTGTCATTGGTGGTTTGTTCATTTACCTGTGTTCTGATCTGAAAAAAGGAAATGAGAAACAATGCTGTGTTGGAAAAACAGCCACTGCCTTGCTGGTAACAGAAGTGGGCCTCAGGGTTGGGGAGAGCAATGAGAATTCAGTGTGTTGATCATGTATTTGTTTCCACAGGAGGTGGAGGGTTCAGAGCTCATGAAGCCTCTGAAGCAGCTTTACCTAGAAGTATAGCTACTGCCCTGCCTTAACCACTCACTCACTTTGGGTGATTTTACTGTCCCTGTCAGGTACAATTTCATCAGGGCAGCTCAAAGAACAATTAGTGCTAAGTTACTGTGTTTTGCACATTTCCATTACCATTCCATTGCGTCCATATTGTGATTTTCACGGCCAGCTATAAGTAGTTGTGATCTTGGATGACTTCCTTTAAAGTGAGTGTGTGTAAACAGGCTTAAAGGTGTGTCTGTGCAATGGTATTAGAACTGCTATGAAGTCCTGCTCTTAAGGGAATAATAGATTGGTGCAAAATATTTTCCTGTATGAGGAAGAATAAAGGTAGCAGGGAATTTGTACTACAAACTGTGCTGACAAATTAATCAAAAATTTTCCTCAGGAATTAATCCTGCTTTATCACCTCTTAGCTGCTTAATGCTATGAGTCTAGTCTGAAGTCAGCAGTAATACCAGTGACATTTATTGCATAACCAGCTAGTGTAAACTCTTCACCCTCTCACACTGATGTAAAACAGCTCCAGCTGATATAGATCACTGAGGAAAAGGCATGTGTACTGTCACAGCCTTTGTTTGGTGATCTTCAGGGCATCATTTGAGACCTGTCTAGATATGCAGACTTTTGCCCAAGGGAGAAGATTGAAGTTTGTAACATTAGGGGGTGAGCCCCTCTTTTGGGATTAATCAGTTTTGTTATTTGTTTATTTTTCAAATTCGTGCTGCAAGCTTTTATCAAATTGCTAATTAAAATTCTTCAATTGCTACCAGACACAATCACAAAGTTATCATTTAACTAGAATTTATGGCAATCAAGTGTTCGAATGGAAAACCCCCAGATTTTAGAACTCCAACAATTTCTATGTCCAGGAGTAGTTTGGAATAATTCAATAATTCATACTATTTGTTACTTATGGATTTTTAAAGTCAACTGAAATACTTTGAAAGCATCATGCTGTCTTACAGCTAATTTTTTCCCATATATTTTTATTTAAATATTCCTGGTTTTCTGCTATATTCTTAGTATTAATTGTATTTATTCACTACACTTTCTTTTAATTTACAATGTTTCTGGGTAGAAGCATATTCTGTTTGAAGTCTTTATCCTGGCTGGATTTTTAAATGCTGCAGTGATATTAATATTATTAAATACTCTGCAAAGTTTGAGTTAGGAAGTGGTTAGTGTTTCCTCTCTATATTAGAAATCCTGGAAAGCTGCTAAGTTTTCCAATTCTGAATTAATTTTTTGGAAGCAGATACAACAGTGCTAATTTCTTTCCAGAAGCCACAGGCAGAACACATGAGTCTCCTTGTAAAACCCATGGCAAAATTCCTTTGAAATTTAGTCAGAGAATGATCCTGGGACTACATTGCAGAGGAACATTTCCATAGGTTTTTTTGTTCTGTTTCTGAAAGAAATTCACTACTTGCTGCTGCTCCGAACCATTCTTTGTGCATTATGATGAAGTGGTTTTGTAACCTTTTGCCTGTCTCATTGTCAGTCTGTACCTGAGCCATTTCCCGTTTCTGTGTGTGTTTGGCACACCTACATGTACTTGTGCTTGTGTGCACACCCCATCAGTCTGAAAGGTGCCATACAGGAGGCAAATCAGGAATGGTGCAGTTCTCCAGGATGGTAATTTGCATGCTTTCTGCAGCATTTCACCTGACTTCTGCCTAGTAACCCTTTTCTGTAGGACTCACTCAAATATTTAAGGTTTCTGAGGAGCAAATTCCTCATAGGGTATTTCCAGACTAGTTATTCAGGAAAAAAGTCTCTGTTTTCTTCCTAAATATGGACTCCTTCCAAGCAACAAAAACACTCCTGCCTGAGGATGAGGACATGATGTTCTGAACTATTGACATATTTTACTGTACCTAATGTATCACATTAATGATTCCCTATCCTGTACCTCTACAGAGACAGAAACAGGAGGTCTACATCACTATAGTGGGATGATTTCTTGCTTTGCAGTGAGGTAATCGTGATTTGATTCTGTCATGGGAATGGCCCATGCTGCTATTCTTTACTACATGACATTTCATGCAGAGAAAAGGCATTTCTTATTCAGGTGAAAGGCCTACATCTCTAATTATAGTAACTAAAATTTGTTACATAAGTAAGAAACTGTGCAGTAAGTTGGGGTGAGAATTTATTACTTTATTCATTTAAAGTTGCCTACAAAATGTAAGTCCTTCTAAGCAAAGGAAGAGGTGTTTCTGCACCTATTCCTTAATTATCTCTTACAATACAAAAACACATTGGTAATTATTAGTAAATGTCAGTCTTGAAAATCAGTATTTTCAAGCAGATTAGTATTGAGATTACTTACGGAGCTATTTGGATAACACTGTGTGTCCATTTTGGACTTGCAAGAAACACCATAACGATATTTAGAATGTAATATAGTGCTTATACGTTTAACATTAAAAGAGCCAAAACATGCAGCCTCTTCTTTTTAGGGCCATGGGAAATAAATGTTGATTTATAATCTCATACATAGACACGTGCGAAGAAATACAGACTCATCTTAAAATAACAGCAATAGGCTTAGTAAGAGGCTGGACTGAATTGCAAGCTCATGCCTTAGCTTTGGATTTAAGGGTCAAGATGTGGTTCTCTCATTTAATTGTCTTAGAAACCTGTGGTTTTCAAGCTTCATAGAACATTGTACAGTGTGCTGCAGGAAAGTTTTATTTCTTCTTGCTTCATTGAACTACTGTATGCAAGAAAAGAAAAAGTCAGCATATTGATGGCAAAATGGTCTTGAGGTAAAGCAAGAGCATGGTGGCATCTGAGAAACAGGTGGTCAGGCTTAGTGGAAAGAAACCCGAAACCATACAAAATTAGGCTCTCATTTTGCATCATACTGGTTTTGAAGCATCTTGGTAAGCATATCCCCTTTGCCAAAGCTTAAAATGTAAATTTTCTGCTTAAGAATTCTTCCCATCATTAACATTATTATCCTTCCCTAAAATGTTAGGAAGGATAGTAGGGAAAACATCAAATGGAACTTGATTAAACCCTATATGTGCAGATTTTTATAATTTCAGTAATTATTTTGTTTTCTGCTTTTGTGAGGGAAAGGACTAAACTCAATGAAAGGTATCTTTGAAGTTGATGACAAGTTTCCCTGTTGGTTTTGATGAAAGTGAAATTAAGCCCAAAAGTCAGTTATGATCTGGCTGCTTCTCTGATCTCTGTGTGCCACTGTATGATTCCAAGCCTGAGCTGCTCTCCTTCCATATTAGATCACCCCTAACAAACAAAAAAGCAATTTCTTTTGCACTTGTAGCAAGTGAAACAGGCTTTATCAGCTTTCTGTGCCCTTGGACTCAAACTGGAAAAGGGCACTCAGTGTTTTACAGCATGATCTGTCCTGTCATGTGGATTATTGATAAGTATCAAAGCAATTTTAAGTGATGGGGTCATAATTGTCTTTTCCCAGACTGCTGCTAGAAGTCACTGCTGCTTTCATCCTTTTTCCCTTTTTAAAGGGAAGAGTGAGCATGGGAAAAGTCAGTTAATTCCTTTCTTAAAGGTAGGATAAGCTATTAGCTATTTTGTTAATTAGGTACACATCCAGGCACATTTTTGTGAATGATCAAGTGGAAGAAAACTTTCCTCTGTGAATTAGGTACTCTTCATATTGAAAACTACTCTGCAAAAATACAAAGACTGATTTTCAGATTTAGCTGATCTACATTCAGAATTATCAATGAGAAGCTCAAGATACAGCCAATTGCAGAACCCAGGTCTTGGCTCCAGATTCACCTGGCTTAGCTGTGCTGCCTGACCTGTGAATATAGTCTCCTCATGTCACTTACCTAATCACTGCAGAAAATGGGCATTTTTATAGTGTCATAGATTCATTGAGGTTGGAAAAAGCACTTAAGATTACTGAGTCCAGCTGTTAACATTGTCAGCTCTACCACTAAACCACGTCCTTAAGTACCGCATTGACACAGTTTCCAATTATCTCCAGGTGTGATGGAGAACATTCTGTTCCAATGTCTGACCACCCTTGCACTGAAGAAATTTTTCTTAATACCCAGGTGCAACTTGAGGCCATTTCCTGTTGGCCTATCCATTGTTACTTGGGAGAATAGAATGGCCCCCACCTGGCTACATATTCCTTTCAGGCTAGTAGTGGTAGTGAGTGAGTGGTAAGTCATTCCTGAGCCTCCTTTTCTCCAGGCTGAACAGCCCCAGCCCCCTTAGCCATGCCTCACAGGACTTGTCCTCCAGATCCTTCCCTGGCTCTGTTGCCCTTCTCTGGACATGCTCCAGCCCCTCAATGTCTATCCTGAATTGAGAGCCCCAGAACTGAACACAGGATTTGAGGTGTGTCCTCAGCAGTGCTGGGTACAGAGGGACAATCCCTGTCCTGGTCCTGCTGGCCACACTATTGCTGGAACAGCCCAGGATGCCATTGTCCTTCTTGGCCACCTGGGCACTGCTGGCTCATGTTTGACTGGCTGTGGACCAATACTCCACCAATAGGATCTTTGTTTCAACGTTTAATCCTCTCCTGACCTGGAACTGGGCAAAAATCTCAGCTATCACCTGCAGCAATAGATTGGTAAAACCTGAAAAGCTTTCTCCTGTGCTTTTATTGCAATACCATGAGTAATTACCGCAGCACTGCCTTTTCTAAAACCTGGAATTACCATGACATTGTGTGAGGGTGATAGGCTGATGTCATTTAGCACAGGGTTACCTTTGAGATAGAGGTAATTCTGTTTTTCTGTGCCACCAAGCAAAATAAAATGCTTACATTTATTTAATGTATTTAGTCTGTGAACATTTAATTTGCCCTCTTTCTAGTCAGGTCAATATGTAGATATTACAGATGGTTCCAAACAGGTACTTGGGGAAAATAACCTATTAAGTGAGTCTTACTGTTATTTATAGAAAAGTTATTGGCACTGCAGCCACAGACACTGTTAGTGTACATGATTCATAGCAGATTTTCCTGGATTATCTTTTTTATAAAATGAGGCATCCTTTTAACTTTCAGAGAATTACAATATTGATTAACTACTTAGTCCATTCTTTAATTGATCAAATTTCTAACCTTCCATGTGGATGACTAACATTTACAACGAATGAATTAAGTTGCACAGAGCTCCTAAAATAGCAGGGAAACCCTTGCTAGGATTCAGCAACTCCGGCTTCCAATAGAAAAAGGAAAGGTTAATTTTGAAAATTCAGATTACATTGTTCTTCCTCCATCTGCTTATAACTGTTTTTGCGTGTTTGTTCTTCACAATTAAATGGTAATTGTTGTTTTCAAATATTTCACCATTTAGTGAGGGAACAGAGCCTGCTGTAAGGAGGTGTGTACATACAGCCCTTAACAAAAGGGAATCAATTTGCAGTCGTGGCTCTTTCAGACTTGTTTGTTGAATTTCAGCAAGTAATTTATTTCACAGTGTCTCAGATCCCCTCACAGCTGTAAAATACTATGCCTGCCTTACTCATTTGTGATAAAGAACCCAGACCCTGAATGTCCTTGGATGTCATCCCATTAAAATAATCAGTGTTACATCTGTGTGAAGCAAGATGACAGTGGCATTTCACTGATGAAATGTAGAGCATCATCTGTTTCTTCCTGTTGCAGTGGTTCTGATCATCACCCTATTTTGACATAATGAATAAATCGTCAGAGTAATGATTACCATGTTCTATCAGTGTAAGGGTAAAAGAATAAGCCATAAGTGTAGGAATTTAGTATTGAGAAATGGGTATTTTTGAAAAAGCAAAATTTCTTTTATTACAGTAAAGATGTCATGCCACACTTCATTGTTATGCCTGTGTTACTTCATCCACTGATTTTGTACCATGCCTATTAGTGACCATTGGCCATGGAAAACCTAAAATTTACTCTGTTCCCTTTTCAGACCACCCCTTTGAGACATGAGCACCTTCTTTCTAAATGTAGAGGATGGGTTGGGGGGGATTGGCCAGTGGTAAGCCTCAGCCCCTGCTCCCTGACCTGTTCTAGGGCCAATGCTGGTTGCAATTTGTTCACCAAGCCTCTTAGAGCAAGGGAAGAATAAAGAAAACCATCAGGTTCTGGTCAAGGAGCCTTTACTTACCTGATTTCTTAATATACTAACATTTCTGTTCCAATGGGTCTGCTTTGTCAGGTGCTGTCAGGGACTAAGATTTGTTGCATCACTGTTTCCCAAAGTGTGGGCCAAGAAATGCTTTCTGGCAGCCTGTGAAAGACCACATAGCAAAGTGCATCTTGACATCCAGAGCGGAAGGATCTGTTCTTTCAACTCCAAATGTCAGCCAGGGATTGTGCACTCCAGAGAGCTGAACAGCTGCATGGGACTGGCTTTCTGCTCACAGTAGATGGATATCAGCATTGTTGGTCTTAATGGGTTTTGGATAGATTCAAAGTGCAAGGACTTTATGTAATTGCAGCATGTTCTGTGCAGAAAGTGCTGACCATTATGATGTTGTTCGGCATCAAACATTGCAGAAAAAGGAAGCAGGATTTTCTAATTCATAATGATGTCCTGTACCTTTCTGAGTTTTTGTGTTGGAGGGAAGCTATTCTGCCCAGTATTAACCCCTCCAGCAAGGAGAAGTTTGATAGAAATATAGTTTTTCTAGGCTTTAACTATTACTGTGGTCTGCAGTGTTCCTGATATAAGAAGCTTACTTAGGTTCGTGAAAATATGTGGGATGAATATAAAGTGCAGTCTTGAGCAGAGCTGCTAATTTCTATGATCAGAAATAACTATGGAATGTATCTGTGTTTATGAATTTTACTTTTGATGAATGCAGCACCATTTCCTGTGAAAAATACTGTTGCCTTTTTCAGTTTGCTTCCAAAATATGGTGCTGCTATATTGTCTGCTGGGTGAATTTATTCCTTGTAAAAGGCATGAAAGCTTATAAAAGAAATACAAGTAAAATGTCTTCTGTGTGATTGAACAGTGTGGGGACTTCTGGCAGGGGTCTCCCAGACCTGTGGTGGCTATTCTCTTGCTTTTGGTTAGTTTCACTTGGGTACTGAATGTCCAGGGAAGCATGAACTCTCCAAACTGGAATTTAGGACAAAATCTTTTGTTCAGATGACAAGATTAGATACAATACTGAAAAGCTAGACTCCTTGTCAGCACAAATAGTCATGCTTCTGGTGTTAGCCAGTGTTTTTCTTCAGCAAGATTGGTGGCTTCTCCAGTGCAGCATACACTTGACATGAAGTAAACTTATTTCATTAATTCTGCTACCGCATTAATCCCATTCAAGATTATGAAAAAGTGACTGCATTTTGTCAGAAAAAATTCAGTCATCCTTGTGGGAGTCAGGACTTCTGTAACAGTTGGCCATTTCCATCCAAAGTTTATGGCCTGTTGCATTTTTCCTTACGAGTTTGCTGAAGTATAAGATAGAGTTGACAAAAAAATGTGCTATGAATGGGATACATGAAAGCAAAATAATATTTTACTGAGTCTATTTCTTTGTCCTGTGAGTCAGGAAAGAACTGTTAGGCAGCTTGTATAAGCTTTCAATAAAGCTAAATCTGAAGGAAGCCAATCTGAACAAAGCTAAATAACACCTACAACCTTGAAGCATTAGCAAGTCTGAATTACTATTCTAAATTACTATTCTAAATTACTCTTTTAAAAAGCTATAGAACTAATCATGACACACATATCAGGAGATCGTGAATTAATAGCCACAAAACTGAGCAATGGTTTTCTGTTGTAAAATTAGGAATTAGCAATTAGGAATGTTAAGGCAAATATTTCTTCTCACACTGCTAAAAGATGAGCTGAGGACGATCATGAGAGGTTCAAATGCCAGCTTTCATTGTGCACAGTATTTTTCTGATAGGTACGCAGATGCATTTTAATTGGGTCCAAGATGCACCTTGGATATTCTGGCTGTCTGTTAGTATAACAGAGAAAAGTACATATTATAAGTATGCCTAGGGCTTTTAATCTCCCAGTAATGACAGCAGAGGGTTTCTGCTTACCAAGGAGGAGAAATCAGCATAGGCAAATATGTGTGCGTTCCTGCTGTGATGTGCTCCCATTACATGCTAGTCCTTGAGCAGAGACATACTTAAATGACAGAACAGTCCGTACCTTTCCTCTTCTTATGTCTGTATTTAAACCTGCAAAAGAACATCTGGTTCTCAGAGGACGGTTCCTCTGGAAGAACTTGTTAAGGATGCAGAGATTAAAACAGAGATGCTACTCTTCACACTTGCCCCTAATAAATATAATGCTACAGTAATAATAACACCAGTTCTTCCACAATCAAAAACTTTTTGTGTGTATTAAGAAACTGAAATCAGGATGACAATGTGTAACAGTGCCATCTGGTGACCTTCTTTCAGATTGTAAAGTGAAAATATGTGATTCAACATAAGACATTCCATTTAGAAACACAACAAGTCTTTAGGTTTAAGTTTTTAGATTCAAATTCCCTTAAAATTCAGAGTTATCAAGAGAGGATATTTTATCAGCCCATTAGAGATAGGTGAGGGTATGCTGTTTAAGTGCTGGTATGAAAAAATTGGAGTGTTTGTTTCTCTAGTGGTACTGATATGGAGAAAATACAATTTTTGGATATCCTGATAGGTGCATGTGTCTTGCTTCAGCTGAGAACTGTGGTACCCATTCAGTTTGGTGGGGAATTCAGATTACTCTTAATGCACTCTTTCTTCAGCAAGTCAAATGACACCTCCTGTACAGGCCAGCCTTGCTGTTGCTGATTAGAGCTGATCAGTCACGGCATTTGTCATAGGGCTCAGTCTCCTGTGGGAGCAGCACATTCTCCACACAGATACAAGCTATGACTCTCAGTCTCTTGCTTGATCCTGAGATAATAGGGCTGAAGATCCTGTCCAACTTCTCAGCTGCAAAGAGCCACAATAAAATAAAAATATAGCCTCCTAGCTTTGCAGATGGATCACCTGGAGATCTCTGTACCCCTGCTGGGCTCACACAGAGACGAGATAAGAAATCTGATAATGCATCTTGCTCAGCAGCAGTTGAAAAATGAAAGAACATCTTAAACCTTTTCCTAAATATATTTCTCATTTTCTCTACCTTCTTGTTTCTGAAGCAGGGCAGAGGTAAAGGAGACATGGTTGAGACCTAAAGTAAAACAAACCTATTGCAAGTACACTGTTATTGTTATAAAATATGGTATCATGTTTCCTGCTCTGTAATTATAGTCACTTGTAATAGGAAATGCCCTTTACCTGTCTGTACAGATAATTAGTTATCGACGCTTTAGGCCAGAAGCACTAAGTCCCATAACAGATCAGTCATCAGGTGTATTGTGTGCAGTAAATAAGTTCATGCAAAGGCCCAGATGTGTGTGGGATGATTTTCAGTAGGTTGCCAATGTTGCAAGTATTAACAGAAATGTGCAAATAAATAAGAGCTTTTAACAGGCAACACTATACTCACAAATACTATGATTTTATTTAATTGCAGCAGCTAAGAAAAACCAAACAAACCTGCAGGGCACACACCAACAAAAAGTATTTTGTCCTTCAAGTCCTTAAATTCTGGAAGTCAGATGCCTTTGTTAAATTTTGTAAGCTTGAAAGATATGATGAATGTAAGTTAAGTTTTAAGCTTTCTTTTGTTATTGAAGGAGTTTGAATATATTGCCCTTCTGAGCACAGAGAGTATAAGCAAGCTCATTGAAATAAACAACTTCCATTAAATTATCTCTAATGAGGTTCTCCATTTAGAATCACACCTGGGTTGAGGCTTACCTACCTCTGGAGATTGTCCAGACTCAGCCCACCTCAGGCAGCTCAGCTACTGTGGGTCACGTCAGGGCCATATCTGGCTGGACTTACGAATCTCAAAGGAGAGAGGATCCACACTGCCCCTAGGAAATCTGTTTGACCACCCTTGTAGTTCAAAATAATTTTCTTCCAAAGGTTAAGAAAAAATGTCTTGTACTTCAGTCTGTGCCATTGCTCCCTGTCCTTTCTCTGAGCACTGCTGAGGTGGGTCTGGCCCCTTTACCCCCTCCTGTCAGGTACTTAGGCACATGTGGAAGCTGTCCCTGAACCTGCTCTGCTCCAGGCTGACCAGACCCAGCTCTCTCAGCCTCTTTTCCTACAACATGCTCTGTTCTGCCTACTACCGTGAACATCTGGAATGAAAACAGGCAATTATTTTTTCTTTCCTATGGGCAAATTCAAGTGTTCAGTATCTTTCCTGAATCTGAAAATTGTCAGTATTTTAAGGAGATATTTTCATGTCTGGGTATTAATTTTCAGAGGTTTTTATTTTATACATTAATTTTATACAGAACACCCTCACATTTGTTTTATATTTGAAATTAAAAGGAAGCAAGATGTGATTAGGCTGAGTTATGTATCCTGCATCAATGTAACTATGTATCAAGCAGAATTCTTTTTGGTAACTTCCAAGTCCAAAACCTCTATGTTTTTAGACAGGGCAGCATGTGTTTGCATTATGGTGTATTAAGTGTTGTAGATGTGCTTCTCCCAGATCAATGTTTTAGGTTTTGCAGAATAAATTCACTCCAGTGTATTTCAGTTTACCTAACTGTTTTGAAAGGGCTAACTTGCTCTGCACAGCATGAGGTCTGGAGGAATGGTATGGAGAGTTACTTTAATGTTTATCTGGACTTCTTGCTGCCTATTTAGGGTATCTTAGCGAAAGCATCAAAAAAATGAGTATATGGAGAGGACATAAAAGGACTCATTACCTGATGTCCATGAAAACATGACATAACCAGAGGTGAGCAGGTTGTCCTTGTGGTGCAGATGGACTATGAATGAGCAGGGAATGCAGCACTTTTCTTACAGGGCCAACAAGTAAAAATGTTTGTTGAAAATGCTTAAGATATACTACTTTTTAATAGGACAACCTATTCCTGCTGGTCACTTTGGCTGTCTTGCTCTGGGCAGCCTCACGGCTTTCTCTTGCTGGAAAAACCCTGAGTAGTGCAGAGCTGCTGGAAGAGATTGAGAGATTGATTTTTTGAACAAAAAAAAAAAAGGTAAAAAAAAGGTACCCTATAGCACCACTAATGCCAAATTCTAGAACAGCTGGTGTACATTATAGAAATCCTTTTATATCTCTGATTTCTGTTGGTCCATCAGCCTGATATGAGCTATCTTTGCAATTATGATGAGACAAGTTTAACTGAGACAAAACCTACTTTTATTTTTTGTGTGATTATATTTTAAACCAGTCAGCCTAATGGCGACATTCTGAAATTTTGCCTTTTTTAATTGTAGACTCATTTTTTCAAAAGTCTTGTCACAAGAGAAAAGTTTTTGAGAATTTTTGGTAGCCCTGTCTTATCACAGCAGGTACATTGTCCATCACAGTTTGATCTGACAAGAGAAATGGGAAGCTATATCTCTTTTCTGATAAGTACTTGCTTTTTGCAGTGGACAAATGTAGTTTTGGCATACTGGTTTAGTTGCTTGATTCATATTAAATCTCTTGTGAAAAGCACATAAAATTTGTATTTATGTAAATGAGTTATTCTAACAAAACATACAGAAATGCTGTTTTAATGATAATAAAGTATGAAGCACCTGAAAAACACTTACATGAAATGGCAACAGGTAACATTTTGCATGCAGAATCATACCTTGGTACCTGGCCAGCCTTAGGAGAAAACAGCTGAAATGATGATGTGACTGTTTTCTAGAGATTACTGTAAGCAATTTTTTTACCCACTCTCAAATCTTATAGAAAAACGTACCAATCTCTGATGAACTTTTCTTCAGGCACAACATAAAGAAGAACTAAATTAGTTATTTGATTACTTTATACTGTCATGATGGGTGCCACAGTGGAAACCAAATGCTCCAAATTCTTTCTCTGTGAGCAGTCTCTAAAATATTAACTCAGACTAACTCAATGGGTCTGTTTTCCACAGAAGTAACATCTTATTGGAAACCTGGACTTCCAAGCAGCTCTAAACTGGATTAGAATTCCATGTTCTTCCCAACCATCCCATCCTTTTTGTTTTGTTTTGTTTTGTTTGTTAAAATTAGTATTAACAGAGCTTGTTCCTGAGTAGCTGATATTTTTCTCATGATATGAAAATAGGTTTATTATCCGCTTTATTTTATCAACTGTTTCTTCTTCAATACATTTATCCTCTGTGCCTCACAGATTAAAAAAAAAACATTATATTTACTTACTGTTACAGCAGCATTTTATTTTGGAAGGCAATAAAAATACATAGAAAGCCATATGTGCTTGCTTTCATGTATACCAAGATGAGAATTATCTGGTGTAAGACTATTCTAGTATGGGTATTATGATCTGACTCTCTTTATAGTCCAGAAATAGAAGTAAATACATCTGCAGTGTATATCTAAGACAAAAAATCCCATGTTGCACCCAGAAAGTGTTTGAGTTTTTTTAATTTTGTGATGTGCACGAAAACTGTAAATGTCCATAAGAGTTTAATTACTACATTTAAACTAATGCGCCCTATCTTAGTCAGCTGAACAAAATTTGTCTTTAGTTATGTATTCTCTGCAAGGAATGAAATGTCAATCAAGTTCAGGGCTAACTTCAATTCATTGAATCGCCCTACTATCAGCTGATTTCCTTCCAGTTATTGGACCATGTCTGACAGTCCCTAATTGTGAAAATCCTTCGAAAGAGACATAATCAAGCAAGTATATGAGACATGAAGTGAGGTGCAATGGGGTGCTGCACCCTACCTTTTTAAGGTCCACCTTATTCCCCAGGAAGACTCTTCAGACATGGCTTCAGAAACAGTCTTCAGAAGAGTGATCAAGACTGCTAATACAGGATTGACCTATGTCTGGGATCCTTTTAGCTAGCAGCCATGATGGGCAGGTAGGACACAGTTTTCTGGCTAATGTGTGGCAGGTATTAGGATCACATTGCCATGAACCCTTAAATCAGACTGAATTTCAGTAATTGCAAGAAAGTGGTGACTACCTTCAGTATCTAAATCACAGAGTCACAAAGATTCCAAGGATTCACAATGATTTACCACCCCCTTTGTTCCCCCCCGCAGAAAGTAAATCACCACATCAGGAGGAATAGAAAGGATTAAAACAATTGGCTAGTGAGTAACTGCCAAATGCAAATTGTAAATTATCTAGAGGTGGAAGACGGAGTAGAAAAATCAGCTGGCAGATTGTTGTAGCATTGCTATTTTCTATCTTCTGTATGCTGATGATAGAAAAATATCCTCAATCTTTGTGAAAATAGAGCTACTTTACTGATGAGTTAAACAAGATGAATGGCATCTGTAAAGCAAAAGGGTTAATTTCAGTTTTAATGAGTTATTTAGGAATGGGCAGGAACAGGCAGTGGCCGTTGCAACCTTGACTGAAATAGACACACACAGTTATTTACTTATTTCAGGTTTTTCTACTGACAGCTTTATGCCAGTGTCCTGAACAAAGAAGTATTTATAAGAAATCCTCTGTAGGTACACCAGTGCTTAAACTTCCATAGATATGACAGCACACTATAAGCACTAGGACATAGCACTAGGACTAGGAGAGCAGTAAAAGCTGTGGTTTGCTTATGCCTATCACCAGTGGTTTCAGCTGTCTGCAGCAGCTTGCTGTGGCCTAGCAGTGTTCTTTGCATTCAGTAATCAAAGGCCAATTTTAAAGCAGTTGCCTTGTTCAAACGAGGTAATTGTTGTAGCAGGGAGATTTCTCTGTGTAGGGGTCCTCACTGAATTAGAGCTAACTAGGCATGTTGCATAAATCACAGTGGGACTAAGTAATTTAGTAATGGGCTCTGTGGGGCTGTTATTGAGCAAGAGTGGCAGAAACGTCTCTCTTCCCTCATGCACTGTCGTAATTCTGTGAAGCGAGAACACTTTGTGACAAGACGTACTTGCTGTTTGTAAGACCAAGTCCTTCTGTGGTAGCTTGTACAGTCAATGGCAGGGTGCCTCGTGCTGATGGGCAGTCAAGCCAGATGCAGATGGGAGTATTGTTGTAAAAGCCACCCAAAAGCAGTTTTGTGTCTGAGGATGCTTTGGCATTTTATCTTTGTCTTACTAGAAGATAAAGGCAATGGATGAGGGTAATAGTGAGTTAAGACTATATGATGTCTGACTGAAAATATTTGGGGAAAATTAATTCTTGGACAATGCCTAAGTACTGCTGGATCCTATGTTTATTTCTTCTTTCATGGAAATGTGCAAAATATCTGTGAAATAGGTTCTGAAAAATATAAATAGGTATTTGGTGGTTCTCTGGATAGAAGATAATCTTTCTGTCCTCACAGGTAGAGTGGTGTTTTATCCTGTATATAGAGCATGATATGAAAACAGAGACATTCAAAAGCAATACTACCTTCCATTTATGATCCCTGCTAGACTTAATCTTTTTAAGTTCTTATAGAAGGTTTTTAAGACTTGTATATGATAGCTGAGTCATAGAATGAGGAGAATATAGAAGTGAAGACAACTTTATTATAAAGGTCCTCAAGGAGTCCTCATCTATAGGAAAGGACTCCTCAGACCCTACATCATCTTATGCTTTGCAAAAATCTGTGGAACACTGGTGAATAAAAGGTAATTAATTTTAAGGAAACTAGTCAGCAAGGATAATGTTCCTTCTGTCATATTAAAAGTGTAGAAAGCCTAGTAATTTCTTCAAGTGAGTATCTACATGACAGCTAGAATTTCAAAGCTGAATTGCTTTATTAACCAGCAGGTATCCACATACCAATCGGTTAACCTAGGCTGGTTAACAAAAAAGGGAAGGGAGAGAAAATCATGTTTCACAGAAAGTTCAGTTCTGAACAGGTCTGTGGGTCCTGGTGGTTCAAAGCAAAGCTGTCTTGTAACTTGTCTTTGACTTTCTGTAGAAACATAATTCATTTCAGTCATCCATCAGGAAGAAGAAATACGTGATTTAGTATCATTTTAATCTCTTCCTACTTTAGGCACGGCTCTGCACTTTACACAGACTTAGCATTCATCAGCACTGTTATGTAAACTGAATTATGCACCACTTTGTTGAGTGGAGCTCAGTAAAGCAGGTTGCAATCACAGTTCCTAGTATTTGAACAAGCACCCCATTCTGTAGGTTTAGCTTGGAATGGAATTGTTGACACTATGAGTAGTGGTTACTTGTTTTTTAATTAAAGTCCATATTTGCCAGCACTGTCAACTGAGAAGGTGATTCTTTCACAGGGTCACACAGCTATTTACGTCTCTCAATAGAAGCAACAGAAACTATGGAGTCTCTCAATAGAAACAATGAAATTTCTAATTCCTAAATTGCTGCATTGCAGGATCTGTTATCTCATTTAAGTATTGTGCTGATCCTAACCATCAGATAAATCAACAGCAGCACTATGATTCCTTATATTCATGAGCTGACTTTTCTGGAAACTTCAATATTATTTGGTTTAATGTTCATGTAATATTCATGTAATTCAAGAGTGAATTTCTGAATTACAGTGAATACTGTTAAGAGAGTTGTTTATGTAGAAGCATCTGCACCCCATCATTTCCTAATCCTTCATTTTCATGGACCTGGATTGCTCTGTCTGTGGGCAAGGGAGAGGCAATAGATGCAGAGAACCCATGTAGTGAACACAAGGTCAGGGAGGCTATACTGCTGTTTTTCCTGGGAACTTCTGCAGCAGTGGCACTGGTGGCTGCGTGGTGTCTGTAAACTCTGAGGTGGATTGCTGCACCATAGGGCTTCTGGGTGCTTCTGAAATGTGGTCAGCAGCAACAGAAGTGGCTCTTCAGCAGGCAGGAGCTTTCTCAGAGACAAGGCTGACATTCAGGATCCATCTGTAAGCTGGGGCACAGAAGCAGAAAGCTGCATCTTCCTGCCACCTGGAGTGAGGTACCAAAACTTTCTTCTGTCTTTGTCACCACACCTACTGTGTCCTACTGCCTGTCCCAGCAGGTTCCCGGCTTGTGAACGTGGGCAGAGCAGGACTCCATTTCAATGCACTTGCTCCATGCACTGAATGTGAAGCCAGTGGGCCTCAGGTAGAAATCTGGTTCCAGGTTTCTGTCCCTAAGATCCTCTCCCACCTGGAGTACTGTGTCCAGCTCTGGAGTTCTCATCACAGGGAGGATATAGACCTGTTGGAGAGAGTCCAGGATGCTCAGAGGGCTGTAGCACCTCTTCCCTGAGGAAGGGCTGAGAGAGTTGGGATTGTTCATCCTGGGGAGGAGAAGGCTATGGGAAGACCTAGCTGTCACCTGCCAGTACCTGAAGGGAGCCTGTAAGGAAAAGGGGCAGAGACTTATTACCAGGGCCTGTTGTTATAGAACAAGGAATAATGGTTTTAAACTAAAAGTGGATATCTAATATCTAATTTGGATTAGATATTAGAAGCTTTTTTTTACAGTGAGGATGGTGAAACCCTTGAACCGGTTACATGGAGAAATTGTGGGTACCCCATCCCTGGAAATATTCAAGGCCAGGTTGGATGGGGCTCTGAGCAATGTTGTAGAGTGGAAGAGCTCCCTGCTTGTTGCAGGAGTGTTCAACTCCACGACCTTTTAAAAGTTCCTTACAACCCAGACTGTTCAATAATTCTAAGTTATCTGCACAAGTCTGAAGACTTCTGGAGCTGTCCACGAGTCTGTGTAGTCTCAAGTATGCTTTTGCTCAGTGTTTATTGCAATACAGCTTGTTTGCTATGCCCTGATAAGCAAGAAATATTCACATGATGGTAAGGGAAGATGTCGGAAGAGAGGTTATTGAAGGTGACATTACTTTCAGGAACTGACAAGCCTGCAGAGGAACAGCCAAACAGATTTATTTTTATAAATTCCTTATTAATTTAAGGTAGGATGGTTAAAACAGGCCTCAAATAGCTCATAATGGCAGTTTTTGCTACAATGTGGCTGTCTGGATAGTTTATATGAATATTTCTGTTCCAAGAAAAGAAGATGGCATGTTTAGCCCCAGAAGTTTTTGGCACACTGGTAGGCAATATATTTAACTGAGGATTTTCCAAATTCTGCAAAGAATTATTGGTATGGATCTTTATGAGTAACTCCTGCATGTCAAAAATATCAGCACAACTCTTTGTAAGATGTGAAAAAAATGCTATGCTTATACTGCATTTATTCTTACAATTTGTCTGATTTTATGATGTTTGTTTTATTTCCTGGGCCTTTTAAGTTTTCATTTATAATTCATGAACTCAATTTGTAAATGAAAAGTTTTCAGTTATCTAATGTTACTGATTGAATGTTCATTTCCTATATAGAGAATATTGTATATATTAAGTAAAATTACTTAATGGTAAAATAATTCTGCCATAATATAACACTTAATGTGATTTTTCCAGTTTATATTCATTGCTCGTAGTGGATCTATGCAAGTAATAAAGTGGGTGCTCCTATTGAAACATTGGCTATAAAAGTTTCCTCTATTAGTTAGATTACAATCTATTTCACTAGATAATAGGCAGCAATAAATAGCTGGTTAGAGTTTGACTGCTTTTACAAATTACATACTCAACTAAATATTTTATATCATTATATAAAACTGATTCTAAGTTAGTCAGCTGTTGTAGAAGTATTTAATTTTTAAAGATTATTTTTTTAATTAAGTGTTCTTTGGGATCTGTTAACAATGGCATTAGTTTAACAAGAATTAAAATTGAAAAGATAACTTTAAAAGATAACACAGAAGACCCACAATAATCCATATATTTCTAATTCACACAAAAATTGTCAGTGTCTCCCATGTTCTCAGGAAAAGAGAAGAAATACTTTCTCAGGAAAGACTTCACATCAGGTTTCTGTAGCCAGGATTACAAAGCCATTGCATTTTACAATGTCTGCTTCATACAGCTAGTGCATTCTGATGTGTTACCATAAATAATTGCTGAACAGCATGTAATTCCTTATGCCAGTGCTCTTTCTGGCACCATAGTGCATCTGTGGAGGTACTGAGCTACAGTTCCCTACAGAGCTCCCCATTACCAGCACCGATGCTGCACTGGTTCAGTTATTCTTCTCGAAATGTGAAATCCAATTTTTGCCAGCAACTGAAATAATTTTTGAGTATCCACATGAAAGGATCCCTCCCCTTTCTGCTCATTTTTTAGCCCCCAAGCATGGCAGAAAAACTGCAGAATCACACAATGATGATCCAAAAGGATCATGGAGTTCCAACCCCTCTGACATGGGCAGGGATGCCACTCACTCACATTCACACTCATTCACACTCATTTGCTCGCTCACTCACTCACTCACTCTCTCTCTCACTCTCTCACTCTCTCACTCTCACTCTCACTCTCACTCTTACTCACGTTGCTCAGGGCCCAATCCAACATGGCCTTGAACACCTCCAGGATGGGGCATCCACATTTTCTCTGGGCAATCTGTTCCAGTGTCTCACTGCCCTGTTAGTAAGTAGTCTCCTCCTAACATGTTATCAAAGTCTCTCCTTTTTTAGTTTAAAACCATTCCTCCATGTCCTATCACCCTCTGCCTGTGTGAAAAGTCCCTCACCCTCTTTTTTGTGAAATCTCTAAGCCTATAATACATTGATGCTATTGATTTTAAAACAACAGGAGAAGAAATTATTTCCAATGTGACTAAGCTGTATCTGTGCAGTATCAGATAATGCTTGGAAGTGGTTGTATTTTTTCTCACTTAATGCATTCTTACATTCAGATGCAATAACGTGCAGCAGTTTTCATTAGCACATTTTATATCCCGTTTTAAAAAATAACATTAATGAATTATTTTTTCTAGTGGTGCAACATTCTAGGGGTTTAATAGTATTAGGAGGTTGCTGCACATGATACTGTGTCAGCAAAACCTCTCTGCTTGATCCCATGGGAGGTCCTAGTGGAAGGGCACAGAGCAGGCATCATCAGAAAGCTGTTGCACAGTGGGTAATCTAAATTGTTTCTGAAGCTGATTGTAAAAGTAATGAAATATAAATCAGGCTCTCTTGCCAGACCTTGAAAAAGAAAAATAGGCATTCTAAACCATTATTTTTCTAAAAAAACCCCATTCATAGGACATAATTTCTGATGTGGTGATTTAATTCCTTCCTTCTCCTTGCTCCAGAGACATAATTACTCACAGCTACAATCTGTTCTAGCTCCACCCCCCCATCTCTGTAATAGCTTTAATACATGCTTTTTGAAATTTTGAAAGATTAAAGCAAAGGTCAGAGTTTTCTTGAAGTCCATGTCTCTGTCTTAGCCAAAAATTTACTTACTACCATGCCACATGATCACATTGCAATACTATTGCTGGCAAAAGAATATAAAAGCAGAAGTAGTGAAAGAAGTAGATTGGCTATGCATTTTTCCCAGGGCATTTTAAACAGAGATTTAACTGCTATTCTTGCTTAAAGTAATTCTCAGTCAAAGATTAAAAAGAAATTAATTATAAATGGAAATAATCTGTAGGAATCCTATGAAGAAGTGAGTAGATGCCATAATCAAAAACACTTTCCTGCAGTAACTGCCTCTTTAAAAACCAGACAAACAAAATCATTGGAAAAAAAGGGGATAGGCACTGCTACACAGTGAAGGCTTGCAGCAAGTAATCTCTGAGCTGCAGGGATTGAACTTTTGCTCCCTTCTGAAGAAGGAGGAATAGGAAAGGGGGGAATGGGGGGAGGAAACTTTTAGTCACAGTTGTCGTCTTTCGTGAAAAAAACTTAACCCTTACCTTTTTTGGCCTGAGAGATAAAACCTAAGAAAACAGTCTCTGAAGAAGGGATTCTTCTGGACTGGGACAGAAGATTTGGCCACAGGAAAAATGAATATACTCTTCTTGATTTTCATGTCATGTGTACATTGTTTCCCAAAGATGCATCTGCTTGAATTTTCGTTGATCCCATTCCTAAAGGTTTAAAATTCTGTCTTATCAGAACTTCTGGGGAAAAGCAAATGAGGGTTTTTCTGGGGGAAGTGGCAGAGATAGGAAGGTTTCTGAATCAGTTTCCTAGCCTGTCTACTTCTTAAATCATTAGCAACCATGGATTAGACTGCAGAAGCGTTTGTGAAGGAGTTGAAGGTGCCTGCTGTGCAAGGCAAAATGGCACAGTGCCTTTAAGGTGTCTTCAGCCACCCAGGCTCCTTAAGGAGCCCAAGCTTTGTAGTTTTAAATGTCATCTGGTTTTCACAGTTTGATGCCTGCCAGACCCCAGTGGTATGACTCAGAACAGTGCACTGAATGCTTGATTTAAAATAGGAAATTGACTTTGGGGGTGGTGGTGGGATTTTTAAACTGAAAAAAAAAAGAAGAAGAATAAATGATGACACCATCATCTTTTAGCACTGTTTTAAGGTACGTTTTCTCAGCATCACTTGGACTTTAAGCACCTAAGCATTAGGCGTGGCACACTTTAGCATTAATGGCTTTGATGTTTCATAAAATTAGATAAAACTAACTCATTAGAACTGAATGGGTGTTTACAAGCTGGGTTTTTTTTGCTTTTTAAAACCATAGACAGTGCCACTGTCTATGTATTACACCCAGAATAAGAGGTTGCAACATTAGACTTTCAGCTGCAGGGTTACCTAAATATTCTCATGTTCAAATAAGAGTATTCAAGGCAGTTGAATACTCCTGTTGTACAATGTTTTATTTCTTATTTATACTTGAAGGTCACTATTTCATATGAAAGCATATCACAGTATGGCCACTTTGCATTCAAATTAATAATTGCATTCTTCTTAAGTATCATACCAATTAAATTTCCTTATAAAACACAAATGAAATAATCTGGTTTTATATTGAAGCATTAGAGTAGTATTTATTTGGACTTCCTGTCATAATTTTTAGTTTGGCTTTGTGGGTTTCACATTCAAACACAACAATTCAAAGTATATTGTCAAAATACAAATTTGAAGTAAGTCATATTTGTCTTTAATTTTTGTTGTGACTTTTTAATATTTTATCAATATGGATAAGTGTTTTAGTGGACATACGTTATGATAAATTAAATATAATATTGCATTTATACACTCAACTTAGTCAAACAGATGATTTCCAAGAAAATTATTGCTGTTGCAACATGCATACATATGTATATATGTACTGCCCTTAATTTTAAGTGCTAGTACAACACAGTAAAGATAGCCTTTTGCAATTACTAGGATAGAAGGATGATATGAGTATAGCCCCCTGCTGAGTCCTTGAAATAGTCACTGTCTTCCATAGTTTAAGCATAAAATATCCCATCTTGGTAGACATGAAATTGCATATAATCTTGAATTAATGCTGATTGTCCCTTCACATCTAATTCTACTTTGCTCATCGTAATTCTGACTATAGTAAAAACTTTCAGAGGTTTTTGTTTCAAAATTGTAATTTAGTGTACACAGAGAAAGCAATTATATTAACCTTCTTGCTGTTCCATCACAAAAATAAGCAGATTTCTCAAAGTGACACATGAACATCACTGAGATGCAAAAATGTGCTCACTTTCTGTCACTGAGATTTATTTTTGTAAATGACTACAAAGCTTTCTAAAATATTGTTTCTGTCCAGAGTTCCTTCCTGGGAAATAATTTACCCCAGTTTTTCAATCTTCTCTTCCCCATTACCATACTTTAAGTGGGGAACATTGACAAGATCCCATCCTATCAGGAGTCTGCAGAAGTCTAACAACTGTTGAAGTGATGACTAGAAGAGAATTTTAAAAAGAGATAGGTTTTTCTTCTTAAAATAAAATGTTGTAATAGCAATAATAACAACAACAACAAGAACAACAACAGTAACAACCACCAAATCAAATCCACAAATTGCGCTTCATTCAAAATGTTGTGTTTTGGAGATTGGAGGGGGAATGTGTACTTGCATGTTTTGAATTTTCTGCTATGAATATCAGCTATTAAAATTAAGGAGAATTCTGTAGCTTGCATATCATCAAGTAGATGATATGCTCTTTTGATAAACCCTAGTAAAATTCAAATCTGCTCCTGGTTTTTCATCAGGATATGCTCAATTATTCATTGCAGGACCTGACAACATAGCACTGGCGTGAACCTACTTGTCCTGGTGCTTGAAATCAGAGGCAATTTTTATATGCTATCCTTAATATACACTTCTCAAAGCCACAGGAAAAAGGCAGATTCAAGTGTGGGTGCTCAGAATTTGGCTATTCCTATATGCCAAACCACTTTTTTTCAGGATTAATTGTTTCTATGACCAGTTTATAACCTCTTGTTCTGTCCTTATTTCACTGATGCATTTTGAAAATGCCTTTGTGTTCTCATTGTCATATTTTTCCTATACGGAGAAATAAAGCTTTGTGGTCTCCTCTTTTCTCCTGTTCACTGGCGCCCTTCCCAGCATGTGCCCTAGTCAGAACCCATATTTCCTCCTGGAATATGACTAGAGCTGTTCACGGTCTTGCAGTTGAGCCTTTGTCAGTGCTTTTTTGAAGGGCTGCCAGTCTCTACTGGAAGTTGAGACTGTGAATTATTGGCACATCCTAGCATTTAGCTTTTCTACAGTGAAAATGTTCGTGGCTCATCATGATCCTGTGACAGAATATGATCTTCCTCTTTTTCTGTAATTTCTTACTGATAGCTCCTTGCAACAATTATGTTGCTAGTTAATGAACTGTGATTCCCTCGGTTTTGACTAACTGAGGTAATGGAATGTCTTTATAAAATCCTGTCTCTATATGGACATAATTGTAGAGACCTATCCAAAATATGCAATCTGTTCTTTACTTACTAAAGTAATTTCAGTGATTTTCACTGTTCACTTACTGTAGGTGAATTCTGAAATTAGTTGGCAATCCTTATTTTTACAGCAAGCTACTGCAGCCAATGAAGCTCTTCCATGCACCAAAACATCATTAGAAATCATGCTAAAGAATTCCATTACAATTTTGCTGAATTTTAACAATGTTTAGAAAAAAACAAGACTACTGAGTTCACAGATGATTAGAATCAGGTTTGGCTTCATCAGTACTGAAGGGCATAAAAGGTGATGGGCAGTGAGACAGGGACAATATATCACGATTTGCAGCTTTCTGCCCCAGTAAGTGTCTAACGACACACAGCATGAACAGACTTTTGTTTCCATTGTCTTCTCATAGGTGCTGTTGCTGCTGTGCCTTTTGTAACCAACCTGTACCTTTTATAAAGTTGTAAATTAGGTTCTGTGAAAATATCAAAAGCTTTACAAATAATTTTAAAAGTCAAACTCATCTCTTAACTCATGCACTTCCTTTCTCAGTGTCACAAAACAACTCAAGTGAAAACCAGTAATATCTGAGTATAACTGAGGCAACATTCAGTCTCTTTCTTTGACCTTTTCCTGTCCGTTGGGGAACATCTGCACTGTTTTCATCAAACAAGGACAGGCTTTAGTCAGTGTTGTCAGCCTTATCTCACAGCAAGAGCCATATTATAACACATGCAGGGAAGGACATGGACTGATTTCCAGCACATCATTAGTACAAAGAACTCATCAAATAACTGATACTGCCAAGTTCACTACTTAAGCCTCAACATTCTTCATGAAAACCAGAAAATTATGAAAGACAGTTTAATCAGAAAAAAAAAGCTGTAAGGTTGCTTTGGGAGAATGAATAAAATGTGTATTCATACAAAACAAACCAAAACAAAGAACCTTCCCGGTTTGAGTTTTCTTAGCTTGAAATCAGTAAGTAAAGCCAAAGAAACACTCAAACAATTGGAAGATGCACTATGCATACACCTGTGGATGTAGGAATTCATGCAGAGCAAGAAACAGCTGTGACAAAACACATACATTTTAGTAATTGAAAAGTATACCTATAAACTTCTGAAAAATGTGAAAAGATAATTCTGATTCTGATGATTCTGCTTACATTGATTTAGTCCTTGCTGTCCTTGCTTATAACAGGTCACCATGTTGGTACATGCCAACTGCTAGTCTGACTTATGTTACAGTATTGAAAGGAATGTTTGTTTTGCAAATTTCATAACATGAAAAATAAATAATTCAGAAAATATTTTTAAGATGCTTTGACTCTCTTCTTCAAATTTATATATGCGTAACAACAATAAAAAGCATTCTGAGCATCACACAGAAATAGTAGCTCTTCAAATGTTTGTTTTTCCTCACTGACCAAAAAGCTTTGCCCAAGACACATTGGATTTAACCAGAAGTAGATGGAACTAGAAATTTCAATTAACAGGTACTAGTGAAGATGCTGGATGATTAAATATTTAGCTCATTCTTCTAAATTTTTGTGTGATTGGCAAAGCTCTTCACAAAAAGTCTATGTTATTATCTTAAATTTGAGATGGGGAAACAAACAGCAATACAGTGCACCAAAGGGTCTAGCCCTCTGGTGTCAGTTAGCAGTGCTGGTCTGTAGAAATTTATAACTCTGTAGTCTTTTCTAAATGTGCAGCAATGGTGCAACCCTGTCTAGAAGCAAAGTCATCACAGAGAAGACAATACTAGCTCTTGGCAGGTTGCTCTTGTAGTTGAAATATTTTCTGTGGCTAATAAAGCTGCATATTCACTGAGTACCTGCTTTACAAAGGTTCTTAAGCACACATTTTAGTGGGATCAAAGATATGCTTAATAAGATTTTCAGAGTAGGTACCTCAGTTTCCAGCATTTGGAGCAAATATTCTGTGAGGCTGCAGAGCTTTCACATGGGAAACAGAATTTGCCAGTTATAGAGAAAAGGCAGATTTGGTTTTAGGACTCAAATAACATTGTATGACCTCAATGTTTTACTGTATTCTGTTAGATATATCACAAGAAGCACTTGTAAATATCTCTGTTCTCTTCTCCTCAGATAGGACTGTCCAGGTCATTCAAGTCTTACTGTCTTAATAAACACTAAAGCTTCCATTAAAGCCAGGATTCTTTTACTTTAGGTCACCATTGCCCTTGCAAGACTAGAAAAAGTGGCCAGAGAATATTTTTAAACCTTTCATTTATTGGCAAATGAAGAGCTTAGATCAGCTCCTGCCTTAAAGGAATATAACCATATTGCCTCACTTAGTAATGCTCATCGAGTCAATACTGTTTTTCATTTTGTATTTTAATTAAATAAATAAACACATACAAATTCCACATAGGTACCTGCTTAGATACTTTCAAACTGTAAAATGAAAGGTTGCAGTAACTTGCATGATCATTTTCTGCCCTCAGAATTGTAGATATTCCATCCCTGCTTTTGTTTATAAAGGTTCAGAAGTAAAAGGACATATAAGATTCAGCAGCACTAATTGGTGCTTTGTGGATCTGTTTTAGCATTTAAACCAAGAATTTAACCACAGTGTAAAGAATGTAATTCCATTTTCTGTTCAGAAACAGGAAAACAAGATCTAGGTCAAGAAGTTGACACATTCTTTGTTAGGTTTCATGTTTCTTTCTAGCTCTTCCTTATTGTGCATAATTGAGACCATTTACCTGCCCAAAATGAAGGAAATGCTAAAATAGAAATCTACAAAGCGCTGGTATGAAGTGCTGCTGCTGCTCTACTTGCAGCTGCTTTAGGACTTTGTCTGATCATTCCCCCAGCTGACAAATCTGTGACTCTGCCTTCACGTGCAAACACCTCTGACCAAAATGTATAAACTGGCAAGAGTGTACCCCCTTTTTAAAGGAAATGTTACTAAGATATGGTGTACTGAGCTGAGTACTGTAACTATTGCGGGAAATCTGAGGCTGCTTTACTGAGGTGAATCGAGTTCCTTTGGTGTGTAGTTGTCTGGCATCTAAATAAACTTATGAATTAACATTGTTTAAATAAAAATGTGGGTATATTGAGGGGAAAAGACCTTTCTTATTACGGAGCTAGCATTAGGTTCCCTTATCTCCCAGCAGAACAAAAATGCAGATACATAAGGCTTTAAGAAATGGATATTCTCACACAATGTGGGAGTAATTTTTGTCTTTAAAAAGTATGTGAATGAGTTTTGAGGCTTTTAAGAGAAAAGTATTGTAGTACCCACTGACCTGTGCTAGTATACTCAGGAGATGTCCAGGGATCAATACATTCTTGTTCTAAGAATAGAAATTACAGCAAGTCTTGTTCTCTCTCATCTACCAGGCAAAATTGTGCCCCAGCTCTGTCCCAACAAATCTCAGGGAGGAACGAGATGTCACAAATTTGTCTGGTAAAATGCCAGATCCTGATTATCCTTTACATTTGCATAAAGGACAGCACAGCTGATCTAAGCTGACTGTAAAGCACCTCTGGTAAGAGTGATTTGGATAGCCTAAGGATCTTATATTTAAATGCGACTTAAGTCCACTGCTAATTTTATTCCATTTGAAGGAATATAGATATTTGTGTAAATTACTTAGAACTTACTTAGCTTGTCTGGCACAGCAAAATCCATATATAGATGCAAGTGAGATTTCATCATTGTTTCTGTGGTTCCTTCAAAGGACTGTAGAAACAGTTTGTAGTTTTCTTCCCCAACCCTGCTATTCCCCTTCAGTGCTCATCATCTGTGTGGGAGAAGCAGCAGATCAGTGTTTGCCCCAAATCCACAGAGGACTACTCTTGTTCTCACTTCAGTGGTTTATAGTCAACTGCAGTAAAAGAGCTTTAGCAAAATTTCTGGTATGTTGGTCTATGCTGGTGATCTACGCAGGCATTCATTTCATCTAGATGTAGGAGGGGAATTATGTGACTCCTGCCTTTAGTTGTGTTTAGCTGTACCAGGGATGCTGTGAGAATCTGTACAGGGCAAGGAAAGAGGCCTCATTAATCAGTGTGGACGTGGGCTTCCACTGAGATTTGTCTTAGTCTTCCTGGGACTTACATAAAAGTCTTTTAATAATAAAATACTGGAAGGAGCAGTTCATGTTATTCAGAAAAAGAATCAATAGGAAGAACACTGTAACGTGGATGTAAAGTACTTCACAAGCCATTTGACAGATGGGCAAATTTCAGGTGAAACACAGCAGCCATGTGGCAGCAGACTACAACAGTATATGACAATATAAATAAAAATAAAGAAAACTGTCACTCACCAAAAATATTTAATATAGTCTAAATAGCCCTGTTTTTTTCCCAGAGGTTTCTTATCCTCTCTTTGTCTCAAATTATTGTGTTGTTTTACAGTGAACTGTAGCTGTCTTTTGGAGAAATAAAGCAATAGCCAGAGAGAACAAAAGGTGTTAAAGTCAGCAGGAGTTTAACTTCAGGAGCAGGCTGAGTAGTTTTCAGTTCACTTTTTCAAAAATGCTTTGTAAAATAAACACAATCATTACATTACTTACATAAGGCTTAAAATAAATGAAACTACTGAAATTTCAATGTTGCAGTCTCTTCTGCAAGCTCTCTGACTGAACAAATCAAAGGCTTGGTGTTGGGATATGGGTACTTTATTTTACCTTGCGCTGCAAAAATATTTTTTTATTAATTTTGTGTCATTGACACCAAACCTGGAGTATCTATATCTGAAAGATATGAAAACCATCTAACAGTACACTTAACAAATGCTAATAATATATTCTCTAGAAATCCAAACTCACCATACCCACTTTCTCTGAATGCTGCTCGGATATGCAGATGGTGAGCACTATTTAGTAACAATAAAAATTATAAATATTGTGAAGGAATTATTTTTGTGTCTGTTCAGTTCATTCTCCAAACAAACTGTCTGAAACACTAGTCTTTGTCATCTAAGACTTTCTGACACATACTGTCATTTGGCATGGTGTGTTGTTACAGTATTAACTGGCATGAAAAAAGTAAAGAGGAAAAAAATAATAAAATCAACATTTCTTGAGAAGATCAGCCCTGGCCTGTTGTTGGAGTCAGGCAAAAGATGACTGGAGTACAGGTTTATTGCTGCAGTATCCTTGTCTAATACAGTAGTTATATTTTACCATAGAAACAGACTCATCTTTTTATTTCGTATCATAATCAGTACTGTATTGTTTGATTGGCTTCTAAAAGCTTTTCTAATTTTTCTTTTGTTATTATAATTGCACATGATAATTAAATGCTTTTGGAAGTTAAACTTTCCCAGATCTGGGAAAGGAAAGACAGATAAAATTAAAGAAAATATAAATAGTTTGCCAAAATGGGCACTTCACTATTAAATGAGAAAAAGTATATAATTTTACAGAATGTCTTTATTTTAACTACATTTACTAAAAGGACAAAAGAATGGCATTTCTGTGACTCTGGAATTGTAAAGTTTTGGAGATGAGAAATACCAAACTTATTTCTGCCATGAATGCTGCAGAAATTAATGAGTGGCATTGTCATGATGAATACATTGCCATTTTCCCTGTCATTTGATTATGATTATTTTGAGATATGTGTATGAAATCTCATGTCTAGAAAAGCTAAGATTTTTGCTTGTGATATTAGTGCATGGCACTCAATAAAAGTTATAAGAAATGTATTCTAAGCTAGCTATACCCCTGTGATTGGCCTTACTTGATGTACCAAAAGAAGACAAGGGCTGAGGATATTAACTTTTCCCTGAGTTAAAACAAAGTATCTAGGATGTAAAATGGCAACCTCCAAAGAGCATTAGCTAAAATGTTCCTTTTAATTTAGTTTTGTTGAACTTGCCTGTTATGATGAGCACAGAAATTTATCTTTAAGCAGATTCTGAATGCAAGTGAGAAGAATAAAAGAAACAATGGATGTGGTGAACATCCAGAAGTGAGTGTGGAGAAGTAGTCACAAGTAGTAAGTGGAGCAGAGATGGCCATCAGATTACTGTGTCTGATGCATTTTGCAGCAGGTGAAATAGTGCAAACAAGTAAAAATATGAGTAGGTTAAAGGAAGCAGTGTATTTTATCCTTTGTCTTAATGAATGAAAAATCATTTTAACAGAGAAGGCATTTTCAAATATTTGAAGCATGACATTGATATAACATGTTGTAAGAATGGAAGAAATTTCTGAGATTTATAGTCTTTTCTAACAGAAGCTGAAACACAGAAAATTAGACAATGACAGACAATGATTTCTTCAGCCTTCTTTATATCTCTAAGGAGGCTTCATGCTGAGCATTTAGATTGGAGACAGATCAAAATGCAGATGCTTTATTTGGTCACCTTAATAGCTTAATAGGCTTTATGGATTATTAGTCTCACAAGCCTTTTTGAGCTTATAAAATCCTAATGTATTTGCTATTAAAAATTATGAGCTCAGTCCCAAAAACTCTTACTTGTATGAGCCCCTTAGTGAGTTGCCTGATCTTTAAGGATCTTCAAGACAGCCATTCTGTGGTTACAAAAATATTGCAGAAGACAGAAAGTGCAACAAATTCCCAAGGGGAGCCAGTTAGCCTAGAAAAACTACCTTATTGCATTCCACTCAGTTCTGTGCTAAGGATTTTTGCTCCATTTGCATTCATGCTAGCCAAAAAATAAATGGATTTGTGTGGTAGATGTTAATTAAAACTGTATTTATTTAAAACCTGTGGGTTTTGGTGACACTGATGAAGTAGAGGAGTCATCACCTAGAGCAGGAATATCAGGCTACAAAGTCTGTCCAACTGCATCTGAATTCTGAAATCCAGCTCTTCACATGTACTCTACAATACATCTCCCCTAGTTTGCTATGGTTTTCCCAGGGATAAAGTTACACTGCTCAGTGCTGTTATCCCCTGTTATCACCTGCTAGGTGACCTTCCATTTGTGTATTCTAACCTTGCTTTTCTTTTTTTTTTGCTTTATGATATTGATTTATTTATACTAGACAAAGTCTTCTTGACCTTGAAGTTGATATTAAGTCCCTAAATATTGTCATTCTTGGTTCAAAACTGATGTTCATGAGAGTTTTGCCTTATGACAACACGTCTGGCTGGAGCACTTAGAACAATAGCCTTAAAACATCTTGGAGTGGAGTTACTTGAAAAGGTGTAATGAAGAGTTAGTTATGAAAACTAGTTATGAAACTTGATCATTTCTCACTGTTCAGGGCTCTCTAGTTGACAAGCTTCTTTTTTTTTTATTTAACACTAACAGCTGTTTGTTTGCTGGGTATTTTTATAGGCTTTTTTTCCCATATGTTTCTTTCATTCAGTGGTGTAGTTCAGGGAGGAGAGAATGACCAACCATTGCTGCAGTATATTCTGGCTCAAGTAGAATAAATGTATACATTTTAGGGTGAGCCAACAGGGGTCAAAATTGCATCTCTCCATGACACTTCAAAAAAAAAAAAAAAACACCAGAAAAATTCACTGCCAGCAGAGTAGTTCTGTCTATCTCTTGTGTAGAAGTGAGATTTGCACTGCATGGCATTTTCCTTCCTTCCAGGTATTTAAAGTTCTATCACATCTTTCTGACCATAGCAAAGTTCATGTAACTTTTAGTCCTAAAATCAGTGACAGACATTGCAGAAAATCTGGCAATTTTACAGAAAAATGCAAGACAAGACAGTGAATATGTTGGTGCTATAAAGCTTACAAACGAAAAAGAAAGAAAGAAATAAAATTTATTCAGAAAGCGTTGAGGGGGAAAATATCTCGCACAATTAATTGGTCCTGAGAGTATCAGACTGAAGACCAAAACAGAACCAGACTAAGAGTCCTGAATCATGCCTTTTCTGCAGGAGATTCTGAAATAAGCATGCGAAATGGGTTTATTTCTGTTTAAGACCCTAAAATTGTAATTATCTTTAAAGAACTTTAAAAAGATGTAGGAAAAGGTAATTTTTTTTGTTAATGTGTGAGAGTGAGTCATGTACTACTGAAAGCTGAAGTTTCCCTTAGAAGAACCTAAGAAACTAAGAAAAAGCAGCTATGAAGAAGCCAATACCTTTTACCCATAAACTTTTAAGGAGCCATTGGTCTGGGTGCAGTCATTGCTGAAAAAGTTTTGCTGATACCTTGGGGGAGATAAATACAAAAATAGGTGATATAATATACAAGAAGAAGGTTTGCTTCTCAGTGTATACTAGATTAGTTCTTTCATATTGCCACACAACCATGCTCAGCCCTTTAATTCTGAAATTACTCTTGCTTTAACTTGTTTAGTCCTAATAAGTGATTTATGCCTATCTACGTTTACATGGTTATCCTCACAAGGATAAAGCAGCAAAAATTGCACTTTATAAAGTAAACTGAGATTCACCTTCACAGTTTCTGTAGTCAGTAGAATCTTAGGCAGTCGGCACTAGGCATGTCTTTGAGTAAGTGATAAATAAGGCAAATTTAGAGGAGATAAATGGCCTAGAAGATGAAATACTTTTTTTCACCAGAAGAAAGAAGTTCATAAAATTTAGATCATAGAGCAAGATTTCTCTTCAGCTATTGAAATAAGGGAACAAATGAATTAAGAAAATTGAATGTATTGAAAATTGAATTTTTTTCTACAAAAGTCAGGCATGCAGACATCACAGAAAACTGTGAGGTCCTAGATGACAAAAACAAAGTGCAGAAATTATTCTAATTCTCCTCTCCGTAGAAGGATACACATTTTGAGAGACAAAATGCCTGAAGTAATTAAACAAATTAATGCTCCAATTATCTCTTGGAAGAGTTACATGAAAATTGATAATGAAAGACTTGCTGCAAAGGCGTTAAATCACTCTATTTCAATTAAATAGCAAGCAGGGTATGATTATAGGCAATCCATAGTGCGGTGATGCCAATGAAAAGAACTTCTCTTCCTAAATGCATTTTATGAGAGTATAATCCACAATGCCACATCAGATTTTTACAACTCTGAGTGTAACATGACTTCTTTTTTGCAGAAGTGTTTAGATTTTGTTTATTAGGAGCATTTCTACTTCTGGTTCTTTTGATGTTCTGATATACTTAATGTCTTTAGCTACAAGATACACAGTGTCTTTCTTATTAGGAAATGCACAGCACCTTCATCAGAGACATACAAAGGCCCCTTTGTTGGGTATTCTTTCATGGTCCTGGAAGGCATACTTATAATTTACTTGTGCCACAAATGTTTCATAATCACTATGGCTTTTGTAGAAAAAGATGCAACCATAGATCTCAGGATTAGTCTTCTTTGGGAACTCATGGTTTGAAGGATTTAGCCAACAGGTCTACATTTCTCTGGAAGATTTCTATCCCGTCTTTCTGAGAGATAAAAGTGCCTGCCCCCCAAAAATCAGTGATTAGAATTCAGCCTGCCCCATGATCTGTAATTGCTTCTCAAGCAGAAAAAAGAACACTTTATAGACAGAAACCGTAGACAGTCATTTGATCTTTTATTTTATAAGAAGATAGGTAAGAGGAATGCACCACTGATTCTCTGGGTAGCACATTTACTTGAAGCACACAAAATTTGTGCTTTCTATGTGTTGGCAGCATTGTGTCTGGTTTAGTTTTCCATATCTTGCCTTGTTTTCATCCAAGATACCAAGTCATTTTATGTAGCCTAAACCAAAGAATGAGTTCTTCTGTATTATATACAATTGCAAATTAAGCTGGTATAGTTGTGTTAGACAATTTGTTTCCATCAATGGAATTAATATATGTAGCTTCTCCACAGAACTAATAAGAATCGGGAGAGCAGTTTTTCCAAAGGGTGTACAAAAATGTTGATTCTATGTTAGCCCTTAGCTCCCAAGTCTTTTGGTGAAATGACCAGTCCATCCCCATGCAAATCTGTATTTTGATATTCTCTAGTTGTGCCCAAAATATTGCTAGGGGTTGGAAATGCTGTGATAGATTCTGTTAGTACGACAAAATCTGCAGTCACCCAGGTCGATTCTCCAGACCTTTTTTCACGGATGGGCGTAACTAATCCAGCAGACAGGAGCAGCTCTTGTTTATACCCAACCAGAACAAGCCTTCAGCTAGAAATGAGACATGAAAGGGTTGGAATCCTGTTATAGTTCCTGCTTTGCCATCCTTTAATGAGCTCAGAGAGTAGTTTATAATGTTGTCCTTACTTGCTGTGACTCTGACTGTGGTGGAGGCCAGGAGTGAAAGCAGTGAGTGGTGTGGCACGTGGCTGAGCCACAGCGTGACTGCTTGGTGGTGTGTGAAGCTGCTCTGGCTGCTGTGGTTGGGAATTCTCTTTATCTGGGAGAAACTTGCCATAATTTGCTACAGCCTTAGGAAAGCAATTTTAATTGTGTATTTATTTTTTTTAAACAGATATTACTGTCAGAGTTGACTAGCATAGGTAGGATATGAAGGGGCTTAAATGCTTTTTGCATAAATATTTGGGCAATTGGTCTTGTTGGAGCAGTTGAAGTCTCCAGATCATCAGTGCAGTTTGGTGGGGCTTGCTAGGGTGAGTAACTCGATCCTGAGCCCTCAGTCTTCCCAGCTCTCAGTGTTGTGTGTCTGACACTTGTGACTTTAAACCACACCAAAGTCTTCAAGTTTTTGCATCAGGCTGTTTGCTGGGAGAGGCTCCAGGCTAAGCTGTCAAAATCCCAACAATCTGCAGAGAGAAAGTAGAGCCTGACTGTATGATTTCAAAAGCTGTTGTCAGGAGAGGTCTGGGAAAAGATGTGAAAAAGGAGCACATCCTACAGATAAACTTTATTATCACCATAATAAAAACTGTAATTTGCATTGCAAGATGTGTCTTTTGTTTTCACTGTATATTTCCTCCATATCTAACAAAATACAAGATGGACACCTTCTTTCAGCATGCTGTGGAATAAATATCACCTCTATTCCTGCATGCATCATCAGATCATGCTCTCAATTAATTCAGTTTATGCTAATGCCATGAAATTAATTCCAAGTGGTGTGAAATCAGACTTTGAGCCAATATTAGTTTTGATCTGTTGGGCCTATGCCAGTGTCCCCTGTACTTGTTATTTTTTAATTAAGATTATGATTTTACCTGATCTTCTTAATTTTTGTTATTTACTTGCTAAATCTCTGTGAACTAGAATGCAGACATTTCAATACTTCAGATTTAACTAGAATATTGAATGACATGATTGGTTTGAGAGGATATTTCTGTGATTGTAAATAGAAGAGTTCAGTTTACAAAAAAAACCCTGCTAGCAGGAATTGAACAGTGACAGAACTGATGATTCTGTCCCTTTCAAAAAACAAACAAAAAAATATTTTAATAAAACAAGCACTTCTACTTCAGGTATCACCATTGTCATCCACAGAGCAACTGCAGGAATACTATTCATGGAGCATATTAAAAATGTACATACACAGAGATGTCTATTATAAAACTGCCAGTAAAACAAACCGGAGGCAGGCAGACTTTGGGAGTTCTAATTTGTGTTTCTCCTCATTCTGCCCACACACAGTTTTACAAGTGAAAAGATGACTCTACAAGATTCAAATATATTTATTCCTTTGACTCTCTTGGTCAGCATTACAAGCACAAAAGGTTAATGTAAAAGACCATGTATGGAACCCCATATAATAAAAAGTAACTTAAATTCAAAAAATCCTGATTGGATACTGACAAACTCCCACATGAAGGAACTATGTTGAATGACAATTTAGCTAAAAACAGATGGCAATTATCTAAATCTTAGGTGAATATTGTGAAAAGAGTCACGTGTGCATTGTTCACTGAAATTTTTACATGCTTGCAGAGTGATTGCAAAATCATGTTGTACTAGAAGTATGTAGATTCAATAGCAATGGGAGTTTTCCAGTTTGTGCATTACTTCCAGATGGATAAACACTGCACAGCTTATAGTGATTTCTGTTTCACATTAACTAAATGTTTTCTTTTTATGACTAATTTAATTGTATTAAAATTGTATCCTGGGAACTAGGTTGTTCGCTCCTGGAGCAACCAGATATTTTGTAAATCCAGCAGTATGTGCACTACCTGGAAACAGATTTATTTTTGGATGTTAAAACTAAAAACATCGTAATCTAGAATCTAGCCACAGGAACTGGAGTTACACACAGGAACTATTAAATAATCCACAAATGCATATACTAAGGCTCAGAAAATATTCTTATTTGTCTTACTAGAATTCATACTCAGTGTGTTTCAGTATGAGGACCCAGCTTCACTGTGCAAGTTCAGCTCTTAGTTTCAAATCCCCTCTGTCTTGGGTGACTTCACTCAATGCAAGGGTGTAGTTTTTGTTAAAAAATCCCTGATCCTGCCATTTGGTGTACCTTTGACATTGAAGAAAGAGTGTTTGGGCTGGGGACTCTTGGAAGCAGTGGGATGTAATAGTCCTCTTGTTGCTAAGTGCAGATAGTTATGACCATACTTCTTATTGAAAGCAGATAGCTGAAACAGTGGGAGCATCTCTCTCAGATACAGAGGTGTGCCAGTCCCTGAAACAGAAGTGTTCCTGATGGGCTGGGTTTCCATGGACATTGTGTGATGTGCCTGACAATGAGATAGGAGTTTTAAAAAGGCATCAGGAAAGATACAATGAAAGAAGCACAGGTTCTTGAGAGGAAAAGACCTCATCACTGTGTACAACTTCCTCTCAAGAGGAAGCAGAGGGCCAGGCACTGATCTCTACCTCGTGGTGACCAGTGACAAGAGCTGAGGCCTGAAGCTGTGTCAGGGAAGCTTTAGGTGGGTTATCAGGAAAAGGTACTTCATCCCAAGGGTGGTTTGACACCAGAACAGCTCCCCAGGACAGAGCTGAAGAAGCATTTGGACAGTGTTCTCAGGCACATGGTGTGACTCTTGGGAATGGTGCTGTACAGGGCAGGAGTTGGACTTCATGATCCTTGTGTGTGCCTTCCAACACAGCATATTCTGTGATTCTGTGATTTATGACAGAGGCAGACTGTGCATTTGAGCAGTAACTGATGGCTAAAAGGATGCTTACAGCTGGGGGTAATGGCATGGTCTTGTGCATGTGACTTCTACAGTTAAAGTCTGCAGACTTCTAGATATCAGACTTCAATTTTTATTGTAGTAGAATGGAATTACATAAAAGATGGATGGAGTTACTGTGAGTTTCTCTTCTCTTGCTAGTTGAAAGACCTTGCAGACTGTGATTTTGGCTGGTGTCCAAAATAACATTTCTGAGCAAATGTCTCAGAGAAATTTCATGTTTTGCAGTGTAGCTTATCTGGCAGCTTACAGGTGAATAAATGCTTTTGCCATAGGCTGTAAATGGGATAAGAGGTGAAACACAGCTAAAAGCTGCACCTCAGTAGTACCTATAGCTGCTGAGGCTGCCACCCTCACTACTTCACCATGCTTTCTTGTTGCTATGGTCTCCTATTACATCCATGTAAATCCTTCCTGACTCCACCACATCTGCTTTCCCCATTGCCTTATTCTCTTTGATCACAAGGGGAAATATCCTTGGAGCTGTATGTTTATCTTAAATATTATTTAGGAAGCAGTTTTGGGTAGACAAGACTTTTCAGAGAAGAGCAACAGAGCCACTGCTTCTGCACTGGCCATGGTTTCCCTGCAGGCATCTGAGTCATAGTTGTATGGACAAATCAGTAGTGTGAAAGGCAGTGTGAAATAGCAGACTGATGAAGGAAGGTGAGCACAAAGATTTTCTGTCTATCCTCAGCTATGCCATGAAGGACAATTTCCCTGATGATTGAAAGCCAAAATAGGGGGGGATCTGATTTAAGGTCTGAATGTTGTAACCTTTAATTTAGGAAGAGCACTGTCATTTAGGTCTTTCTGCCTCAGTTTTATCTCTTAGCTCTAAAGGAATTAAAAGTAACCTGGCGCATATATACTGCAGATTGTCCAGAACACATCTGGTGGTCTCCAGAATCCCAGCAGGCAGGGATGCTCTTGAGTTCCAAGCCACAAATCTTAGATCTCTTTCCTCTAAATGCCAAGCAGAACATTGTAGAAAAATAATTGAAAGCAGGTGTAATCAGAGTAAGACAGAAGCTAATGCAGTCCTCTCCCCCCCGCCCCCCCCTAATTTGAAGAAAGCACTTTTGTTTTATTTTATGGTTGTAGATGAAATCTGAATTGCTTTTCTGTCCATTAGCTCCATCAGGCACATTTTCAGTATAGTGCTGATTTCTTATCTTCAGGTTCTTCTGTAAAATTTCTTCTTTATTTCTTCAGAAAGTATTTTCTCCCTATTATTTCTTACCCCTACACCAGGTATAGGACAAACCTTAGATGGTATTTCCATGTTCTATTTGATTATAAGGACCTAAGAGACAGTAATGGAAAAGCTGAAAATTGTTATCTGAAGGATTAACATAGAGGCAGATGGTATTCAGTGTCAGTTAGGAGGACAGTGAGCCTGAAATACTCTTTAGTCAAATAGGTAAAATTAAGATACTTTCTGTTAGTAATACTTTGCTTTGGACATGATATCTAGTTTTACATTGTAAAACTGTTCACATTGTAAAACTGTTCATATTGTAAACCAGTTAGTGTATGAATGAAAATAATTAAACCATCATATTTTCATTTGTTTCCTCTTACAATGTGAGGAACTAGTCTAACATTCTATAGGATGTAAAAAGCACAAGTGTTTTGATTACATGGATTCTCATATAATCTTGTAAACCCATAGGTTCAGACTTGTTAGAGACATAATAATGCAAAAAATTTAAAAATCTTAGATGCTTGTTAGGTAACAAGACACTGTAGGAGGTACATTTTGATCCTTTACCTATAACTATTGGAGATGCTGCTATCAAAGATTTGCTTTGCAGCTTATTGAAATGAACCTTGATGTTGTGCTCAGCAGGAGATGCAAAACCCAAACCAGCACAGTTAATTGCTGTAGAGAGGGCAGTCATACCCAGTTACCTGCCCCTGAAGCAATCAGCTCTTTCCATAAGAACCAAATTCTTTACAAACAGTGTCTCTATTCCTAGTTAACAAATGGGGAAATGGAAGAACATAAGCTGACAGCTAGATTTTGTCTATTAGACAGGAGTAAAACTAATACTCATGTTATTGCAGCCCATAGCTGCCAGAATGCTCTCAGGGATGATGATTTTTTGCTTTGAAAGACAGTTGTTTGAAACATTTGTACCTGAATACTAGCTGTATTGGTGATGCTTTCCTTTAGACCGACTTTTCAGTGTGAGTTAGACCACTTTAAATGTTATTATTGTTTCATGGAAAAGATAGTCCCACAAGATAGCCAAGGCTTTGGCCAGTGTTCTATGTTCCATTCTCTGTCCCTTTCTAGCACTGTGGGAAACATCCACTGTTGGCAATACTCAGCTAGCTTTCCCAACATCATTCATTACTGTATATGCCCCTCACACATTTGCCTTCATTGGTTCTGCAGCCCCTATCTAGAGAGCTCAATCAGGCATTGCTGCCAGCTGACAATAAAGTCAGCAGAGATCCTGATAACAAAAAAGTCACCTGGAGGGGAAAGGCAGCCATGAGATGAGAGAAGTGAGCAGATGTTGGTGGAACAGGGGCATGACTGAGAGGGCAGCTGAGGATGTACTGATTCAGCATTTCCTCCCTGTGGGCTGTGCAGGCTGGTTTCTTCTCTGCAACTGGAGCTGTCCTTCAGGATCTCCAGGGTGCTGGAGGTGGAAAGGCAATAAAACTGCAGCCTTTTTGCCCGTGTGATGAATTCTCTGCAGTATACAGCCAACTGACTGCAGTGAAATTTATTCAGGAGCTGCAAATCAGCATAGCAGCAGCCACAGTTGAGGTTTGTCAAACATTTTCCCCTCTGTGAATTATTGTGACCACTTCTAAGGCAAACTCCAAAACCTCCATTATCTGTAGCAGATCCTTCGTGCATTTAGGCAAGGAAAAGTACCCAGAAATGCTTGTTTTGCTGGCTTCTTACTAAGCCACTCATGTTTGATTAAGTTGCATGAAATGAAAAGCAAACGTTTCCTGTCAGTAGTTGCAGTTCCTATGGTGTAGTTGCAGTTCAGGTTAAAACCTTTCCATTCCCATCCTTACAATTTGCTTCTTGTTTCATAGCTGATTTTACTTCCAAAATTTCTTAAGTTTCAAGAACTTTTACTTGGAGCAGTCACTAATGCTTTCTCCCATAATGTTGTTGATGAAGTAGCATCATATTAAAGACTTTAAATCCACATATTTTAAAGTTAGCCACATAAATCCATACTGAAGTACTTATGGTGTCACTTGTGAATGCATTTTCTGCATGTGTATCAAATGACTGCTAGGTACCTATGTAACTTTTTCTTGTGCCCCCTGCCCTGTTGTTGTTGGGCAGGGGAAAGTTCCAAGGTTTGTGAGCTCTGGCCTTTCAGGCACTCAGCTTCATGGTTTCTCACAGAAACCTGTAGTTTCCAGCCGGCATAAAAAGACCAGGAGAGCAGCTCAGACTTTTTCCACAGGCTGTATTATCATCCATGAAGGGGGCAGGCTACAAATCCAAAGATGGGGGATCACACGTGTACTTTTATAGGGTTTGGGGGGATCTCAAGTAAACCAATGGAAAACAGGGTTAACATATTTTGGCCATCTACATTATCTTTCTTTGTTTGGGACAACCAATTATAAAGAACGAAACCTAACCAATAATATTCTAAAAAGATAAGAAGAAGGGCTTACGTTTTTTCTAAAATGAGTCATTCTAAACAAGTAGTTTTTCTTATCTCAAAGGAGGTGCCAGGGAGCCGTCGCAGGGCTGTTTGCAGAGGGATTCATCTCTTCTACATACCTAGATTTATTTATTTATTTATTTATTTATTTATGGATTCTTTTGCCCTCCTGGAAGTTACACAGACATACAGAGTTGTGGTGGTAAATTATTTGACTCAAAAAATAGCAAAAGGTGACTTCATTAGTAAGTCTTGAAATGAGGATAAGAGGGACAGCTTTAAACTGCGTAATTACTTCTGACACTAAGGTGATTAAAAACGCATGAAGTCTTTAAGCTTGAGCTATTACATTGCCACCCTAAGCCAAAGATACCTGAGTTTAGGCAAGTTCAGAAAAGGTAAGAGACATGGGGCAGACTCTTACTTACACATGATGAATAACTAAATACCATATAATTGGTTATGCAGTCTGACTAGAGGAGCCTTATTTCACACAGTGGGATGCGCAGATATCTGGAATTAAATCAGTTGACCTAACTTTAGCATGTGATTTAGCAACTGATGGCTTACACCATCTATTTGTCACTGCTCAAATCAACTAGGATGCATCTCTTCCAAACATTTATGAGGATTCACTATGTGTATGCACATTGGGTAATTGCATGAATAGACGGGCATAAAAGAGACAACTGATCTGAATTTAAAAAGCCATTTTGCTTTTTCCAGAGCTACAACTTTCACACTCTGCCTCTAAACAAGCCAGACCATCTTGGTCCAGGATAATGTCTTTAGAAGTTCAACCTCTAATTTTTTAAATTCTTCATTTTGATAAGAAAAACAACTTTACAACCTCAGTTTAAAAGAAGAAAGAAGGCAAAGTGAAAGAAAACTTTATAGTATTTTTCTACAGTGTGATTACTAAAGCTTGTTCTTCCTCTGTTTTAAATTAGATCCAAGGTTTCGATTCAGATACTGATGTCTAAGCAGTAATATATAAGTTAAAATCCCTACCATCTGTTTACTATAGCTTAAATACGGAGGTTTTTCCTTGCAGCTACTTACAGCCTTTCTACAAAAAATTATCTAGAGAGTGGGATAATGAGGTGCATCACCTGCAGTTATGAAGTTGTACGAGCTTCACTGCAGCATCTGACAGAGGTTCTGTAGGTGGTGATGGTCAACTTTTATTTCCATGGCTACCTCGAATTTTAATTTAAGTATATTGGGACCACTAGGATTTGATCTTTCCAGCCAACCCTCAGGTAGACAAAGGTTATAACTTTGGATTGTTTTAGAGTATACACAGAAAGGAGCTCTAAGGGATTCTAATTTGGTAAAATTCAAAGATGTATGTATTAAGAAAACTAGATAAAGTATTACCTTCACTTTTTGGTTCCCTCGGTAAGCTTATTAGGCATATTTCTGAAATCTGCCTAGCTGAATTTGTTGCTAGGATTTTAGTTATGTGTTAATGTGACTTACCTTATAATTTCAAAGAAATGCAGAACAGTTCTATTCCAAGTACATTACTAGTACTCCTTAGGATACTGGATTTTAGAAATTAACTAAAATGTCATAGGTTAACTAGATTTACTTCAGCGGCTGCCTTTGGAATCTATGTTGTTTTTCTCCAGTTCTATCTAGCAAAAAACCCTACAGACCTTAGGTGTAAGATTAGAGAATCCTAGAAAAGTGCTCCAAGAAAACTTATCTTCTGTAATTTACTTGAGGACTGACAAGTGGTGACTCACTGCCAGCTGTAAAGTTGCTGTTTCCAGATGCCACTTTTTAAAGCAGTCATAAGAGAGAGCAGGAGAAGTCCTGTGCTAGAAAGCATCTTGAGACAATTATACAAATTCCTGTCTGGGCTCATATAGTATCACAACTGGAGGCACCATATTGCATTCAGAACCACACTGCAAACCAACAAATGTCCCTAAATGTCATTATTCCTAGAAAAGATGATTGATTCATTGATTATTTGATTGATTGATTGATTGATTGATTGATTGATTTTTGACAGCTTTTCATTATTATATTTGGAAAATATTTATTAAGAAGAGATGTGACCCCACAGAGCAGAAAGGGTGTTGAAATCCCATTACATTTTTACTTGGTTTTGTTTGACAACTTGCTTTTCTCATGCTAGGAGAAAAGAATGGGCAGTCCAGTCCACTGATTGTTTCTGGCTACTGAACCTTTAACATGGAAGCTTTAGTTAGTGCAACAACTGCTCGAGCTGCAGACAATCAACTCTCTGATTCTGGTTGTGGACTACACACTCTAACAAATGATTCAAGTTACTAGCCATCTCTTGTTAACAAGGATGCTGGGTGTCAAATACCTAGAGCTTTTTATAGATCCTGCTCCTAGCTGTCATGATGCCCTGCATGTCAAAGGAAAGCACTGGGAGACTCACCAGGCACTTAGTGAGCCATCACCTCTTGAACAAGTTAGAAAAATCAGAAGCCTGGTTTTCAACAATATGTGTTCCCAAACAAGGCAAGGACGTTGTCAGGCTCAATCACTGATAAACTTAGGTCACTGAGGAAGAGAGATGTGTGAAAAGAATACCAGAAACCATTTCTCCATAGCAAGTAGACATGTTTTATGTATTCTTCCTGAAACAAAATGTTTTAAGGCTTTCAGCTCATCTGAAGCAAGATTGAATAAATTATCATTGATGGTGGCAGGAGGATGGACAAATTCTTATGTCCTGCTATGGGGTATGGGAGAACTAACAAATACTCCAGTGAATTCTCTCTAAAAAAAATTAGGGATCTGTCTAATGATTAATCATTTTATAATTCTGATAAAAACACAATAACGGATTGTTCCCCAAATACTTTTGAATAAGAAGGTATGCTAGAATGCATTTTTTTCACTTTGCAGAATCATAATAAATTCATGACTTTAAAGAAGTTAAAACACATAATTCCAAAAGATATTTTTTAGTAGTAAAACCTTCAGAAATATTTGTACTGTATAATACATGGAACTTTCATCTTTTTCTGATCCTAAGGGAACTAACATGCAATAGTTGCCATGATATAAGAACAAACCTATCTTTACAGAAAACACGTGTTTTCTTTTAAATATCATTGTTGAGTGTGTCCACAAATTAAGTATTTGCTCCCAGTGCAAAGAAACCCCACCAACTGGACCAGCTTTTAAGTGTTGTCTCATGTTAAGCCAGCATAAAATGCCTGAATACTCAATGTTTCCTCAAGGGAAAAATTATACTTTAAGATATTTTCTCATGCAGTGTACGATATCAAAACTAAATAGCAAAGACCATGTTTTAAACTTGCTGTGAACAGTAGTAAAATAATTTAATTTTCCATCCTGGTGTGGACAAAATGCCAACCAATACTGTAAACAGCAACACAACTGAATTTTTCACTGTCATAGTTAAAGACACTATTTAAAGGTAGGGGTTTTTTTATTATTTCTCCAGGGTATAATCCAGAAAATATAAGTATTTAGTATCACCAGAATGTCAAACAAGTGTTTACATTCCTGTTTATGAAATTTTCCAGAATACTTTTGCTAGAATATAACTTGACTGGAAAGTTAAACTCAGAAACAATTGGATGGCTAATGTGGAAAAAATAATTTTAAAAATCCATTTCATGGTGTATGCCCCAATTTGTATTGGCAAATAACTAAATTATTTCACACTTCTCTTTCTTTGATGCATATGGCAAATGTGTTTCATTATTCTTTCTCTTTTTTATATAATGATCTTTTACTAATTAAATTATATGGTGCAAATTATTGACTAGCTGGTTTTATGCATTCATTTAGCTTCATCCCATTCTTTTTCAAATAAATGAGAAGTATTTCCTTCAACATGAAATTTTGAAAAGTGATAATCTTTAGACCTTTGTGAGGTAGAAAGTACAATTTACTCAGTTTCATCAATTATGCGTTCTCAGATATCTTTCAATATCAAAAATAAAAAATAGATTTTTTTTTCTTCAGATAATCAATGTCCTGACTGATAATTTTTTTTAACTTCTAATCAAGTTCAACTTTTGCACATTCATCCATCATAGACTTTACTTCTGTAACTATAGTCACTCATCTTTAGGACTCAACTACCCTAAACTGCTTTCTTTTGGAGACAATAAAAGCTTTTCACATCTTGTCCTTTTTTTTGCTTTCTTGCAAATTTTGCTGTGAGATGGATTTTTTTCTGTGAAGGTCCCTCAAAGTACTCACATATAAATTGTGGATTTGCTCATTTGCATGGGTTTGTATCTGAAAGACACATGAACATTTATCATATATAACCATACATATGTACACATTAGACCATTTTCTAAGATGCATCTACTTTTTAAATGATATTTTAGAACACAGATTTTGTATTTTCTTTCTGTTTCTTTTTCTTTTTATTCCTTTCAAAGTTATTTTTGTGATAGCTTTCTTCAACAGAGCATATATTGTTTTCTCACACAAGTATAGATTTGTTTTAGAGGTAGCAGATAGTTCTTTTATTAGAACAAAGATGTTTTTGTTGTCTGATTATCTTTTCTTTTAATTAATAGAGCTCTAGCAGTACATTTTTGACAAAGAGTTTGGTTCTCGTTATCCTTGTATTTATTATGGAACATAAGGGATTTTCTCTGTCATCAGCGTTTGTTGATAGCTGCTTGCTTTGTACTTAACCTTCAAGGTTAATTAACCCAAAAGGCATGCCCAAAAAATTACTGTTGATTGTATCCAAAAAATGGGTTTCACTGAATGGGAGAGAACTTGTTCATTGGAACAGTGGTGATGTAATTTGTTTTCTGTGTATTACATAGCAATAAAGAAGATTCCTTGAAATGGAGAAAATAATTTAACACCCATTCAGAGTCTCATTTTCCCTCATGGCCAGTGTGTGCCATGTTGCTTGCCCTTAATCAGAGCTGCCAGTTGGAGGTAAATGGTAATTTGTAGGGAGTGGTTAAACTGAAGCACATTTTTTCATTTCTTTGCCTAGTCTCTTCCTGCAAAACACCAAGCTTACTCCTTTTTAGGCTTCTTGTGGAACAGTTGCTCAACCCTGATTTTCTTGTTGCGTTTAGTCTTCTGTCTTCACTCTCTCAAACTGGTTGCAGTACAGGGAGTTTGGCTCCCTGGGTAATTTGTATGAAGTGAACATTGTGATCTGCAGCCCAGCTGCTGTGCCAGGCCCTGAAATGACAACAATTCCTGTCCAAGAAACTGACAAGAGTTAAAGACGCTTGCACACTGCAGTGTGAATTTACTGATTTGCTTGATCAGTAGGATGCCTTGAGTGGTTCAAAAATCTATCACAACAGAATTCATAGGAACAGACATGTGTGATGTTCTTCTGCCTGTCATTCCCTATGTGCTCCATCTGACACTTCTTTTTGTTCTTTTTCCCATTCATGCAGTCACCTAATGCTGGAGACAAGGATGACCAAACCTTGACGGTAGGCAGTAATTATGTATCTGAGCATTTGTTTCTCAGGAGGGTGGCGAGGCAAGCCTTACACTGTTTTGGCATGCATCAACATTTTTCTAAATTACTGGGATTTCTTTTTCCTCCTATACTGCTATAGAGTTTAAATAATTTATTTCCAAACATAAAACAATGAATTTAGCTTCTTTATTGGTTTCCACAATTTATCATTTTTATGTGTATGACACCAAAGATTAATCCATGTATTATTGCCAAATATTATTTTCTTCAGTGTTGTTTTTACCCCTCTAATTGGATTTCAGAGTCTTTCTAGTCAGTAGCCTATTGGCTCTCACTATGCTTTGTATTGAAACCAACAACCACAAAACAGTCTTACTCTGTGAGATATATACAGTGCATTGGTTATTGTACTAGATGATTGCATGAGGAACAGAATCTCAGAATATGTTTTATATTTCATTACAAGCACACAAAGGATGCTTGTACATTAGATTCATTGCTGTAGATGTCTGTACTGCTTTCCACAATCTCAATCTCTTTTTGCCATGAGAATCCAGTGAATTGAGCCAAAGTGAGGAGCGTATTTCTGAGTGCCATCAAAGAAAGTACTGTCTGCCCTTTTTCTCCACAGTTTTGATCATACGCACACTTTCAATGTACTGAAGTAATAAAATTATAACTTACTTCAGGGATTCAGACAAAAGGCTCTATAAAGAAACTAATTATTAGTTCTTCCTGATGCAAGTATGAGATTTTAGTTTTCTTAATGCTTTATGAGTTTTCACAAAGAAGGATTCTTTTTGCGATGGTTTTTTCCTGAGTCCTGGGAGACTAATGGTTGTTCTTACAATCCATGTCCTCCTGAGAAATTGTCTATACTTATGGCAATGAGTGATAAATTCTGTTAAAATAATCTGCTATAGGCGATATTTCAAAATGTTTTGTTGTGCAGTGAGGTATGAGATTAATTCATACTGTTTCAGACATCTTTCCACAGAAACAACAAAAAAACCCTAAATTCTTCACCATGTTTTTTACCCTAGACCAAGCCACGTCTCCAGCGGGGAGGAAGCTCTGCATCTCTCCACAACAGTCTAATGAGGAACAGCATCTTCCAGCTCATGATTCACACACTCGACCCACTTGCTGAAGGTATGCCTAATATTTTTTTTTTTTTGCTTTCCTGATGCAAAAGAAAACAAATGCCTTATTTTTCCTTTCTCTCCACAAAACTATTGCTTTCATCAGTCTTTTCTGAGTGTGTCTGGATTTCCTGAGAGAGTTCTGCACTTTTATGGTGTGATATACATATTCCCACCAAGACTTTCGACTTAGGAAATGTGTTCATTGCAGTGAAACTAAAACTTGGTTGATGCATAACTACTGATTCTCTTCTCTTCTGGTGTCAGCAGCAATGTAAAAGTTACGCAAACTCTATCGTCCTGTATTTTCATAAAGATTTTTGTTTGTTTTCCTCTCTGGTTTTGATTTTATTTTAGAATAATGTCAAAATGGTGGATAATTTGTCATGTGTGTTGTAGAAAAGAGATTCTGTTGATTTGACTTCAGGTTGTTTAATGCTGACATTAATAAAAATGCAGCCAACATACCTCTGTGTGACATGCATGTAAATGGTTTACTTGCTTTATCCAAGTGTGGTGTGATTTATTATTTCTTAGACAAATTAGCAAGAAGACCACTGCTTTGATCTGAGAAACTGGCAGGAAAGCCATATTGGCTTTGTAATTGTGGGGTGATCTGACTCTCAAATTCTAGTAGAACCAAAAAAATTCAAGGCCTTGTGTTATTTGATGTCTGTGTGTCTGTAGGACTTCTCTTGCTGCAGTAATAGATGTCTTGAGAAATAGCACTTGTGAAGGAATAGGGAAGTACTAAAGGGACCTAAAATTTTACTGACAGACCTTTCAAACTTCAGTAGTCAAAAACTATTTAGAGCACTTCACATGAGCATACATGACAGATTGAAGACTATAAGAAAGCTAGAATTGTTGACTGGAGAACAATTTGAACCTGATGTAAATTGAGAATAAGGTAATCTCTTAGATATTTTTCAGTTGCTCAAGTTTATTTCACTTGTTTCCCATACTTAGCTTGTTCAGTGTTCAGACCTGTCTACTTTTCTGCAGTAGTAAGCTTGTACTCTGTAGTGTGATCCAGAGGCTTTCCTCTTCACGACAGTGAAGGACAAAAGGGGTTTGAAATCTGAAATTTATCTTGGTAGAGACAAAAGCCCTACACTTCTAAAAATTATGTATTACTTATAATTGTTTGTCAGATAACTCAATCCTAGTTTTCATTATGTCTGTAAAACTACTGAGATCAATGTGGATTGATAGACATGTTTGCAGTGCATAAATCTCACTTTAATTAATTCAGTAACATTTTCTTCAGGGTTTCTTTGCACATAAGACTTCACTGTTTACAGATTTTTTCCTTTCCAAAGTCTTACATTTGTCCTAGAAGTAGTATTCTTTAAAAAAAATGGGAATAGAAATATGTTGTGGCCTTCAAGTAAGTGCAAAGCAGTAGCCATTTCATTATCTGCACATTTCATTAAAACTAACACAGTGAGTTAAATTTACAAAGTGGGAAAAGAATCTACCTGCATTTACAGTAAACACTGTATTTTAATGCAAAACTTTCATGGAGAAGTGGCCAAATAACTGCTGGAAAATAGCCTATGTATATGCAGATATTTAAGTTGGTATATACAAAGAAGCCAGTATTTCAAGCTTTTGCTGACTTTACAGAATTCAAATTTTAGTTCACAAGAGCATGAAAATGCAATTCATTCAATAATTTGTTTCTGCACATGGAACTCTGGTTTTAGCTTTTTATTAACCAGCTTATGACTGTAGGAAAAATCTGATAAAAATGCATCCATGTTTCATATGGTCACACATTATTAACCTTTTCTGAGGCAGCAGCTCATTTGTCCACAGACTCAGCTTTCAAGATCTTTTGCACTGCAGTCAGTTTGAAAGGCAAATATGAGGAGTACTGAATGTCTCCACTGAACACACTCATGTTTTTTTCCTGAGATTTTAAAGTTTTATATGTCTGTATTAATTAGTCTGTATTCAGTTTATTCTGCAAACTTCTGTGAAAGAAAAGGTGATTTCATTTGATGTAAATACAGCGTCTGGTTAAGGCATGTAATACTAGTTAAGAAATTTGGATGTCATTGTATTTTAATCTTACATTCACTTAAAAAGTATGTGTGAATATGGATGTGGGTACCCACCGTATACAATATTAATTATCTATTTGGATCTGTATGAATTTTACCTACCAAATTCTCCCCATGCTTTCATATTTTAATCTGTGTATAATGGCATTGAAGAAGCAAATTGGTGCATCGTCTTTATTTTAAGAGTCTTTTGCCAGCTAAGTAATTTTTAAGCTGATAGCATTTGCTTATTACAAATTGAAAGAAATAGTATTTATTAAAAGTGTCTGAGAAATGTAGTCCTTCGCTCTATAAACCGATTATTTGGGAAGATCTAGAAATATAAAGGATTATCTGGTGCCTTCTCTGGCCCATGTGGCTCTCTCCATTTACTTGTCTTTTCCTCTACTGAAAAAATCTCAATAGCTTTGAGTTTTGTGTAAGCAAAGACAATTAACTCTGCTGCTCTCATGTAATGAATGATGATGGACCTGCTGCATGACCTGGGAAGCTAAAGGGTTTTTTTCCAAATAATTTGATGCAAGTTTGGATCAGACTCAAAGGAATAGCAGAAAGATGTTATAAAAATTTTCAGTCTTACTTCAGTCAGCTTAAATTTCCTCAGTATTTCTCCCAGATAATGATTTAGATCAATAGGTCGAAAACATTGCATCATTTGCTGAATTTGTTGGATTTGTGGAAAAAGAACGGTTTATGAAAGCATTAAAAAATGCCACTCTCAAAGAAAAAAGAATTTGAAAGGCGTCTATCAAAACTAACATACCTGGGGACTCTGGCAAGCCCTGCACTAGGGCATACTCCTGACATCCTCCTCCTCCTTGTCGCATTTCCTTGTTCCACGTTTCTCTAGCATTTACTTCTTTGCCTTTCTCACACTGTATCTCACTCACCTGTACCCATCTTCTTTCAGCCTTCTCCCATAAGACAGCTTCTTCAGCACCTGCTGTCTTTCTGGGCTGCTGGGTCCATCAGTCAGATCGCTTCCTGATCAGACACCAGCAGCACTGTGGCTGTCACAGCCAAGTGGGAAAGCGTGGATAAAATCTGGGAGCTCTCTGCTTCATTCTTGAAGGCTTCAAGGTCAAATACTGCCTTTAGAAGTTGCATTTCTAATTTTTGCACTGATGCTGAGAGATCCAGATTTTCTTCCTCTTTAAGTCAATAATAAACTTCAGTGTTACATTCCCATGAATAATTGCAAGGGAAATGGGGGCATCGGGAAGCACACTGCACTGTCATTTGGAGTTGGTGGATTTTGCAAGGGTGACAGAAGAAGTCCCATCTGCATCCTCTTAGTAACAAAAGCAGTATAGAGTGAATAAACAGGCCGTGTGACTATTAAAGATCAGCTTGACCTACACACCATTATTACTGCATTAACATTCAGTGTATTTATAGAAAACCAGCTCATCAAATTTACTTCTGAATAATTCATTTGTGTTGTCAGAACCAACCTCTACCGCAATTGAAAGCATCTTAAAAATGCACTTGATTGCAAGCAGGATAACATGAAATGAGAGGGTAAGATTTATTTTCCACAAAATGTGGATAAACAGAGCAGTCCCAATTCACTACTACGCACTTGTGTACCTGTTCTTCATTTTCCCTTTTCACATAGATGTAGTTTTGGCTTGTGGCTGTCTTGTGAAAGCCATCTTGCAAACTCTCCAGAATCAGTAGGCTTGCAAGGTGTTCAGCCCACCTCTGACAGATGAGTAATCTGAGGAACTGCTGGATATTTGGCTCTCTGTATTCAGGCATGTGTGCAGTCATGCTGTGGATTTAGCAGTCTAGACAAGGAAGGCTTCTCCCCTTCAAAATCTTGGTAGCAGCGTAAAGCTTCTAAGAAGATAAGAGTTCAACCACTAGAACAGGTGAATGTGTAGTATGTTTGTTAATGGGACGTGAACTTTACAGCTGAGACATCATGATTCATTAAAAATATAAATATCTATATGACACTAAGTTTTTGTTTGCTTTTATCTTATCACAGAAATAATGACCTTGATAGACATAATTTCCTGTGGATTAAGATTAATGACTGCCTGTGTTTCAGGCTATCATCAACTCTCAGCCAGTCATTAATCCCCAGGAAATCCTATGCCATATTTGCTTCTGCTTAAGTGCCAGTCTGGCAATCCAGCTGGTCTGTTCATAACATTACCCATATGAATAAGGATGGTATCATCTGACCTGCTGTGTTGGTCAGGCCCCAGTCCAGAATCCAAGCAACCTGAATATAAATTATGACAATCACTGATCATTTGTAACTGTTTTCTTCTGAGTCCTGTACCTCAGATATCTTTGTCCTAGTTTTGAAAGGGATATTCCTGGGTTATGGAAGCGTAGGTTTTACCAAGATCTCTACATTTTTTAAGAGAAGATGGCTGTTGTTGTTCAGTGGGAGAAGGGCAAGAATAAGATGGTGAGTATTTTTTATGAAAGTGTGCCATGAACAGTAATCCTACCTTCTTCCTGTAAGCTGCAGGTTGCTTTAAAGATGACTCCTTCAGGTGTGTGGAGGGAGCATTTTCTCTCTATAGATACTCTGTTGAACAGGGTAGATACCAGCACTGAAGTGAGGATTTAGAGCACCAGTGCAATCTGAGGCTACATTGTTTTTCTTGCACAGCTTTATCAAGATGCAGGAAGAATGAGGTCTTTTCATTATCATAGCACCCCTTTTCTGACTGCTGATAAAGTGCCACAGGCCAGAAAAACATCTCCCACAAGTGAGGATTTAGCTAGTTGCTGACTTTCTTTCTCCTGTGTGACAAGGCTATAACTCATATGCAAATGTCATCCTCTGCATGAAAATGAGTGTGATATAAATCTCTGTCATGACTTAGTCCCCAGTGAGAAGTAGGTATCTTTGGCAATTTTCTCCTATTCCCATCTCAAGTCCTATTTCCAAAATGGAAAACTACAGGATGTACTTCTGCAGAAAATGAATTGTTTATCTTATGTGCTGTACCTTCTCTTTTGAAGATATAAATATGGTGCATGTTATTGGTGAGAGAAGTAACCTTCTGTTACATAAAGCTGAGCTTACAATTCTGTCACTTCCTTCACTGAATGTGGAAAAATACAGTACTGTCACTGTTCTGACAAAACAAAAAATGAAACTTGCATTCATACTTCTCAGGAAAATAAAGAAGAATCCTCGAAGTTTTTGACATAATAGTGAATTATTTATAATGGCTTGGTAGATGCTGTTGTGTTCCTACATCCTGGTCTTAAGAAATTTCCAAGTTTTCCATTAACCTCAAACTGTTCTGCTTCATTTGCTGCTGCTACTTGAGTACTTTTCTTAGATGTTGTGGAAACTGTCAGCTCACCCCAAAGACATCTGACAGAGGTTGGGTATCCTTTGCTTGCACGGTTGCTCAGCAGCCTCCCAGTATTTGTCTCATTTTACAAAAAACTTACGTTCTTATTCTTCTCATGGCCTATGTGAGCTGCACCATCACGTCTGTGCTCACTGCCATTGGCGCCATTGGAAACCTTGTTTGCCTGAAGCTGTTTACTTGCTATAGCCTCAGAGAAGTAAGGCCAAGCAGCTCAGCTTACACCAACTCATGGGTGATGCTCAGCTCCTGCATGGGTGAAGTAACCTGAGCATTTCCACTTTCCTCATCTCCAGAATGTGGATCTCAGACATAATTTTCAAATTTAATTGTGCTTTGAATTTGTGATGTTCCAGGACTTGAGTGCACTTCACAGAATCACAGGATTACAGAATGAACTACGTTGGAAAATGCCTTTGAATTAATCTAGTCCAACCTATGACCTAACACCTCCTCATCAGTTAAACCATGGCACTGAATCTTTTTTCAAATACCTCCACAGACAGTGACTCCACCACCTCCCTGGGCAGACAATTCCAGTGCTCTATCACTCTTTCAGTGAAGAAATTTTTCCTGATGTTTAACCTAAACTTCTCCTGGTGCAGCTCAAGACTGTGTCCTCTGGTTCTGTCAGTTGTTGCCTGGTGAAAGAGACCAACCCCACCTGACTACAAACACCTTTCAGGAAGTTACAGACAGTGATGAGGTCACCCCTGAGTCTCCTTTTCTCCAGGATAAACAAACCCAGCTCCCCCAGCCATTCCTCACAGGGTTTGTGTTCCAAGCCCCTCCCCAGCCTTGTTCCCTCCTCTGGATGTGCTCAAGCATCCCAACATCCTTCCTAAACTGAGGGGACAGAACTGGACACAGCACTCAAGGGGTGACCTCACCACTTCCTAGCATCATGCCAGAGAAGGAAGAAATATATCTTCAGAACTATATTAGCACAAAAGTGTTTTATTTAATATGAATAAACATGCAAATCTAGACAAAATTAACAGAGTAATTTTAGATGTTATTAACTATCTTTTCTTTAAATCTTTTATCATTCTTAAGCATCCTTTAGGCATACCATAGTCCTGCAAAAAAAAGCTAAGCATCCTTCTTCTTGCACTATTATTCTTACCCAACTTGTCCTTGGCTCTTCTGTCCCATCAAGAAAAAACAGCTTTTTTGAGCACATTGCTCCGACTGTTCTGGCTCTCCTCTCAGCTGCAGACTGAAATGTTCACAAGAGATTTCTGCTGGAGAAGATGGAGGCTTATCTTCACAGTGTAGTGTTGTGTCAGGCACATATTCTTGCTGGTTTTATGCATCTAGCTTTCGCAAAATTGATGTGTTTTTTCTCATGTAGGTTGAAAGGGACTTCTTGCATTACAGAATCCAGCTAGTCCAATCTCCTGCTCAAGCAGGATCAACTTCATCAGGTTGACTATGACAGCTTCCAGTCATGATTTGAAAATGTTTACAAAAAGACTCCACAGTCTTTTTGGGAGACCCATTTCAGTGTTTGCCCATCATCCCAATATGTGTCCAGATGGAATTTTCTGGTTTTTAGATCATGTCCACTGACTCTTCTCCTGTCAGTGGGTGCTTGTGAGGGAAGTACTGTTCCCTTTTGTTCTTTCTGTCCCATCAGGTGCTTATACATGGAGATAAGTTCTCCCTGAACCTTCTTTCCTCGAGGCTGAACAGTCCTAGCTCTCTCAGCCTCTCCTCTTACAAGCAGTGCTCTGTCCCATCATGATCTTTGTGGCCCAAGGCTGGAATCCTTCTGGTATGTCTACGACTGCCCTGTTCTGATGAGCTTGGGACTAGTCCCAGCACCCACTTATGTCCCATGAGCACTGGCAGAAGGAAAGTGTCACCTCCTTGACCTGGTGGCAGTGCTCTCCCTAGTGCAGCACCCTAAGGTTGCTGTTGGTTGCCTCCACTGTGGTGGCACTTTTCTAGCTTTTAGTGGTATGTCTCTTCACACAGTCATTAGCAAGAAGTGATGCCTTGGGGTTTAGCTTTTATACTTTTCAGAATCTCTGCTGCTTAGTGTGTAACTCTGAAACTTCATATTAGGTGTCAGTAAGTTCTCTTCACAGGGTAGTTAGACAAAACAATCCCTTCCCAGACAGAGAATCAAGGACAACCTTTACCCAAAAAACATAAACTCCAGCGAGGGAAAGAGGGCAAGCCAGAGGGTTGAGACTTCATACCCTGGGACTGTGGTTGGACAATTGACCCCAATATGTAGGTGAACCAGAACTTATGAAAGTGCAAAACTTGTGACCAGGATTCATCTTGGATTTAATTTGGGTGTAGCCCCAGCTGGATTCTTGCACTGCCCAGGTGTATCCTTTCACTATATACCTATTTTATTCCTTTTGCTCTGTCTAGTCTCTGTTCCAGGTCAGCCTTTCCAGGAAACAGAAGAAAGCTTTTTCTTGGGGAAGTTTTCAAACAGCTAAATGAGTTAGATGAAGAAATGGGGCACATCATTCCCCAGCAAGGTCTTCTTTCACCTTTCACTATGTTTCAACTACCATAGAGACCACCAAAATTGTGGTTCTAATTTAGATACCTGAGATTCCATTATAATGTAGATAAGATGAGTATTTCAAAAGTATCTCCAAGGTCAAACATCCCATGCTGCCAGACTTAGCAACAGTATAGATAGAGTTGAAACCCATACGGGTTACATGCAGCTAAGGGCACTTATATTTAAACAGGCAGAGACAGTATTTTAGATAACCTAGTTAATATCTGTCAGAAAGAGAGAGAAATTATATAGCTGTCTCCCCCAGCATTACTTAGGACTTCAAAGCCAAGCATGGATAGCAGTTGTATTTACAAACTTTCTTGTAACATAACTTTATACACACAGAAGATATAAATGTCACTGTAACAGCTGTGGAACCTGAGCTGTTTATAAAAATGTGTGATTTTGGCATAGAGAAAAATGATGTATTGGGCTAGTGAAGTGAATTTTGTTATGACGCTTTTGGTTCAGCTGAGTTTTTTATATGTCAGTCATAAACATATAGTGACAATCCACAAAGTAGACATTCAAAGTCTGAATTTTTTTATTGAGTGGATCTATTTAGCTTGCATACAGGAACCATTTCATTTTTGTCATATTTTGGGGTCATAGGTCTTGCTTTTTCTAGATAACAGAGGCTGTGCTTCCATGACCATAGGGTGAGTGGGTTTGCAACTTTTATCCTAACCACAGATATTAAAAATTGACTGTGTTCTTGTTATATGTAATTTCTTGGACAATGAAAGCCTTGCAGACTTCTCTCAGAAAGCTGTTCAGTGGGGAAATTCTGTTCTTTGTGATAATGCTCTCCAACTCTGTAGCAATAAATATCAGATCTACTTATCTTCAGAGGTTCCCAAAACTCAGAGAGAAGGCACAACTCATTGTTGTGCTAATTTCATTGAGAGAATTTCTAGTTACATAAAATTGAAGCATGGATCTCCTTTTAAAATGGTCTTTGTAGGTGGAAAAATTTAAACAATGAAAGTTTTCTGGTGGCTTTTTAATTTAGTTTTGAATCTGAAATATAATCCTTGTGTTTGTTTTGTTGTCAGTTTTCACAATTTATTTCTGTATGCCCTGCTTTGTTGTTTTAACTATAACCTACTCAACCTGTACTCTGCAGGCAGAATTCTTGTTTCTCTTCTTCATAATATTTTTCAGTGATTCCCTGTTCTTCAGACAGCATATTCTTCTTGCAGTTCCCTACAGAGGATGCAAGGAAGACATGAATATTTAAATACAAGCATGATCCCAGCAGAGGGTACAGCTGTCCTGACTGTGTGTTTACATGCTTGATGGCTTTAGCTTCATTTTAAGTTTCTTCCTAACTCAATATTTATTTGTTAAAAATATTAACAAGAACATAAATTATATATAAACCTGTACAGGTCAGGGAATAGTAGTGTCTGTGAGGGGCTTTCTATTGAAGCTGAGAGTGGGAGATTTCATTTTTAGATTTTTAGTACAGTTTGCACATGACAGATGATTTCATCGTCCACAAGTTGGTTGGATTTTATGACTGGCTAGTGAAAAGAAGGCATGCTGTCCTTCTGCTATTCTTCTTGGATATTCTGGAAAGCAAAACAGCTGCAACTTACTCAGTTGGAGTTGTAGGTTTCCAGACTCTACAGTACCCGGCCCAAAAGACACTCAAGGAAATCCTGATCCCACAAGAACCAGTTGTTGAACTCTCAGTATTATCAGCATAATGAGGTTTTTACTTCTACACCTTGGAATTCCTATTTTCAAGTATATTTGAGAATTGTTTGAAGATAAACACCATCTTTAAAGTCATCAGGAATTGTGTTTGATCCGGGCCAAGTCACTTCTGTTGTATTGGTTGTCTTTTGGTGTTAATACATTATAGAGAATGTTTGGCACTTGTCTTCAAGAGTTGACGGTGGATGGAACAAAGGTATCTTGTGAGGGAAGAAGAAAAGAAGCTCTCAGGAACAAGCAATTTCATGCTTTTCTTTAATTTAAGAAAAATAAAATCACCTAAAAATATCAAAATCTGGGCCTGACATGCAATAGTAATTTAATTTACTTTCTGCTCCATCGCATATGTCATTGACCATCCCCTTAAAAATATTTGCTCTTCAGCCCATATCAATTAAAACCCCAACAAATTTTCTTTTGTCACCACAAGAAGATTTGTTAGATGGTATGGATGGGGAACAGTGGATTTTTACTCTTGATTTTTAATGTTGCACTAAGAGCAAATTAATATGTAGCTTTTGGGTGTTCTCATTATCTTAAGCTGCCCAGAACTCTACTGATATGATTGCAATAATTTTTTAGTTATATTGCTATTCACACTACAACTTGATAAAATTGCAATTAATCAGTTATATAAAAACAGGCAACTCTAATAAAATTATTTTCAGGGCAAAAACACCTAAAATAAAAAAATAAATAAAACAGGGCAAGGACACATTAGGGGAGAGAACAGAAATAGAAGGCTTGCAATTTAAAGACAGGAAAGGTTACGACGTGTGTTATTAGAGCTCAGATTCACAAAGTAGTAAATTATTTAGTTACTCCAAATGTACTGCCCGATAGCCAAGTACCTGAAAGACTTCATTTATATTATTTTGTGTGTTTTTTTAGGAGTATTAATAAAGCGGTACTGGTAGTATTATAAGCAAAACAGATGTAATTCTGAAATGCAATGCAATTTTTAACTGTATTACTTATATCCCAAAGGGATCTTTTTATATTTTCCACAGGAACAGCTCAGTGGCAAAGCCTCCATTTTTGAAGAACTGGCAGCTGGAAGGTCCACAAGTGAAAATGTAGAGTACAGCATCTGATTATCTGGATGTAGTAGGAGAATAAGTATTTTGCTTTTTAAAAGAATATTTGTTTTCTCTCCTCTGCATTCTGCAATGATACTACACACAAACTCCCACACCAGTCCCAGTCTGCCCCAGATATGATATAATTACTCAGTAAGAAATCTAAGAGGTTTATGAAGTTTGTTAATGGTAGGAGTCCAAATAAGATGAGATTCACTGAAAAAAATTATTTCAAATAATTCTTTCTTACTAAAATTCACAATTCCTGATACCCTACAGTTGATGGGATTTTTTGTGTGTTTTTCCTCTAATAGTGTAACTGCAAAACTATTTTATTTTTTTTTGTTAAAGATCTCTTAGAGGTTAGGACTCTAATTTTAAACCTGTAATGTTAATCTTCACTAGATCTTTCACAAGTTCATAGCATCAAGATAACTTTGTTCCTAAACTAACATCATTGCAGAAACCAAATCAAACTTTGATTCCAGTTTAGTTTGGATAGTCACTACAACTCATCTAGAAGGGTTTTTAAAGTGCCCTCCTTTTTCTGTTTATGGATTATCTAATTAAGTTTTCTCAAAACCTCTCAAAAACTCTCATGACATCTAGAAAAAAAGACCAGTAAAGTAAATCCTTTTGCTCCTTGAGGTTATCATAAAAATTCCTCTAATTCCTTTGGCCAGTTTTTTTTAAAAATGAAAATAAAAAAAGGACATGCTGTTAAGCATGATTACAATAGTAAGTGCAAATCAGAGGTCATATCAAAAAGATGTAAAGGCGAAGAGTGGGTTTCCAAAATAATGTATTGGTAACCAGGAATTTGCTGACTTTCAGAATTATGTGTACAGCCTCTCACATGGAAATGCTCTTCTGTCTCCAGTACTCAGGCTTTATAAGTTTAGATTTTTTCATTATTAGTTACTTGCTTTTAAGTTGAAGTTCTTTGATACATACATGTTCTTAGTTTAATTACCAGTTTTGAGCCCTTAATTTCACTTTTCTTTAATGTCTTAGGTATTCAACCTTTTCATATTTTGAATTTATGAGTATGAAAATTTGGGAAAAATTTCTCTATCTGCTTGTTCCAGAATGCCTCAAAATTTCTTTTAAGTCAAGCTCCCACTGTTGTGGATTGAGGATTAAGCCTTGATACCTTCATGACTGTAGAAGTCAAATAAAAGGAGCATCTAGTAAATGCAACAGTGGAATTGTACTAAAGATTATGAGATTGCCATCAGTAATTTCTCTTTACCAGTTTTGTTTTAAATAATAGATATACTTAAGCTTTTAATTAATTTGGAGGAGCATGACATGAATTCTCATACAAATATATTTTTTTATGAAAAGTGAAAGTCTCATGCTTGTTGAAGAAATTCACATTGAGTTTCTCTCATTTGAGAGTCTGACTTAGTATTTTCCATGAAGGGATACATACCTTTCGTAATGCGGGTTGCTGTTTCTAAAATATCTGTATGGCTTATGAGTGGTTCTAGAAACTCTGAGACAGGCTCATTTCTAACCTTGCTAGAGTCAGCTGCAGTCTGTATCTGAGATCTTAGTCACAGGAGAGTGAAGAGAAATACTGGTTCTGCTTTTCTTCTATGGCAGCCTGGGACTATATACTTAAAAGACAGAAATGAGTATTTTATCCCAGATGGTATGTACTATACTTAGCGAGTGACAAATAAACTGAGTTATTAGCTATCTTATTTAATGGAATCATAGAATAATTTGGTGCAATGGACATTTAAAGATCACCTAGTAAAATCTCCCTGCAATGAGCAGGTACATGTTCAATCAGATCAGGTTGCTGAGAGCCATGTGCATCCTGACTTTGAATATGTCCAGGCATGGGGCATTTACCACATCTCTCTAAGCAATCTGGGACACTGTTTCAACATCCTCCATATAAAAAAATGTCTTCCTTATGTCTAGTGGGAATCTACTTTATTTCTACCACAGTAACTCCTACTAAAAAGTTTGTCCCCATCTTTTTTGCAGTTCCCCTTTAAGTGACAGGCTGCTCTATGGTCTTCTCAGAGCATTTTCTTCTATGGACTGAACAACCCAAATGTTCTGTCTTCATAGGACAGCTGCTCCATCCCTCTGATCATCTTGATGACCCTCCTTTGGACTGTCTTCAGCAGGTCCATGTCCTTTCTTTCATGTGCTTTGACCCCAGAGCTGGGTGCAACACTGCAGGTGGGGTCTCACCAGAGCAGAGCAGAGCAGAGGAGAGCAGAGGGGCAGAATCTCTCCCCTGCTGCCCACACTGCTTTGGAGGTAGCCCAGGGCATGTTTGGCTTTCTGGGCTGTGAATACTCATGGCCATGTCATGTCCAGCCTCTCATCTACCAGAGCCTCCAAGTCCTCCTTGCCGGGGCTGCTCTCCATCTGTTTATCCCCCAGCCTGTGTTGGTACCAGGGGCTACCCCAAACCAGCTGCCATGCCTTGCACTTGGTCTTGTTTCACTTCTCATGAAATTCCCATTCCCATTTGTCTAGGTCCCTCTGAATGACATCCTGTCCTTCAGATGTGGCAACTGCATCACTTAGTTTGATGTTGTCTTCAAACTTTCTGGGGATGCACTTGATCACCCCTGTCGATGTAGTTGATGAAGATATTAAACAAGACTGATCTCAGAGGCGCACCACTCATTGCCAGTGTCCATCAGGACTCTGAGCAGTAGACCACTACCCTCTGGATGCAACCATCCAGTCAATTTCTTTACACTAAACAGATCCATCTCTCTCCAATTCAGTGACAGGGAGAATGAGGGGATCCTACAGAAGTCCAGATAAGTGACATCTGTAGCTCTTCCCTTGTTCACTGATGTAGTCGCTCCATCATAGAAGGTCACTACGTTGGTCAGGCAGGACTTTTCTCTTGGTGAAGCCATGCTGGGTGTCTTAAATGTAATTTGAAATCACAAATAACATATCCCCATTAACCAACAATTTTTTGGTTGGTTTGTTGTTTTGTTTTTTTTTTTTGTTTTTTTTTGCTTTAATGTGGTGTGATACCTACAAACACTGTAGAGAATAGTAGGTAGTAAGACAAATGTTGCTGTAATCCTTCAGGAATGTCAGACAAGATTACCAGGAACCTTCTGTTCTTTTCTGGTGTAAAAATATGCAGAAGGGAACAAGCTGATTCAGTGACTCTGTAACTGTTGGGGATCAGCTGTTAAGCTGCATCTCTGCATCCTCTTTGTTTCATGTGACCAGCAGGGATGAAGGTACTGGCTGTTGTCCAGTCTTTCTACTGTGACCTCACCATGGGAATTGCATAGCATGTTCACAAAAATGGAATTGTCAAGTTTTAATTGTATTGGATTTAGGGATAATTTTTCAAGTATCCTTTTCAATTCCATTTCAAACAAGTTTACTACTAAAGCTGTGAATTTTTTCCAATACATTTTTTTCCTGAAACGTACTTCATTTTCTGTTTACTTAAAGTTATATTAAACAGAATATATCTTGATATAACAGAAGAACTTGAAAACAACAAATAGATTTAGTCAAAATTTTACAGCAGAAATACCATATATTGGAGACAGACTGTATAGAGGCAGATCTGTCATGCTGCCAAGCGGCACTGACCTAAGTAATCTTAAAACCCTCAAATATAATTTATATGAATGCATGCAGCTGATGCTTTCTGGCATCATTGTAGTGCACTGCAGTCAGTGGGCTGATGATTGTATTAAGTCTTCCACTATGGATATAGGACTATAAGCTTTGGAGAACATAATCTAGCCAGCAAGATAAGAGTTTTCCTGGAAATAATTTTGCTAACTGCAGGAATTAACCTAGTTTAATCCTTGGTGTGTTGAATTACTGAAGTGCCCAGAATATGATTATTGTCAGCATCAAGCACCGTCATGCATCACCTTGTTTCTCTTCTCTTTCAGCCTCTGTAAGGTCAGATTGACCCTTTTTTCTTTTCCTGTTTGTCTTTTATCTCTCACTTCAGATGGGAAGCAAATAGATTTAAATGGATTGCCAGTGTGTGAAATGTCCTGCCTTACTGCGACCCTGTTTTTTTGGGGTTTGTTTTTTTTTGAGATTTAGAATTCACAGTTATTGTTGGTTTCCTCTGAAGTCTCTTCTGCTTCATCTGCTGAGTCAGAAGCCTCATGTTATTCTGTTAATGCTGAAGTTTGTTGCTGTGGTGCAATGTTCTTCTCAACCTCATTCATGCAGTCCTTCTCTGCCAACATTTTGTTCTACATGTGACTCCCCTTCTTTATTTACTCTTACACTCCTTTTGGCAGACTCTTTCTGACATATGTGTTCCAGTCCTGTCCACAATCTCCAGTGAATGCCTCAGCCCAGGTTCTAGCAAAACACCTGAGACACATGAAGGCAAAGATCAGTGAGAATAGCTATAAGCAAAGGTGCTGCCCGTAGAATCAGCAAATACTGAGCCCTAATTAAATAGGACAAGTTATTCCAAATGCTGTATATAGGGAAGTCAATACTGAAGTTAATTGGAAGTTCTGTCCAGGTAAGGAAATTAAATCTTTAGGGCTAAAATTAGGATGGTAAGAAAATAGCTTCTTATATGTACTAGCAGCTACAAAGATTTTGTTGCAAGATGAAGAACATTTTTAGAAAACAGTATATGCATTCCTTATTGCTGTAAAATAGTACAATTAATTCTGTCTTTAAATTACATTTCCCTTTGCTTTAAAAGAGACTTAATGTCCTATCATATTCCAAAAAAACCCAAAGGATAACATGCTAGCAAAAAGACTGCAAAAAACTCACATAAAATTTCAGCCGAAGGGTAAGGATTCTGCTGGTTTGTGCCGGCTGGCCGTCCAGTCTCAGGTCCAGATTCCTGAGATTGTTGAACAGTCTTGGAGATGGTTATCTCTTTATAGAACAAAGAGATAGCTTCCCAAGGTGTCGACAAGCCAAAACAGAACTGCTCAGGTGAGAGCCGTTTTCCAGATATGATGGGGGGTCCAGGTGATCTGCTCGGGCACCAGCTGTAATTTTTGTTGTGCCCCCTGCCCTGTTGTTGTTGGGCAGGGGAAAGTTCCAAGGTTTGTGAGCTCTGGCCTTTCAGGCACTCAGCTTCATGGTTTCTCACAGAAACCTGTAGTTTCCAGCCAGCATAAAAAGACCAGGAGAGCAGCTCAGACTTTTTCCACAGACTTTATTATCGTCTGTGAAGGGGTCAGGCTACAAATCCAAAGATGGGGGAATCACACGTGTACTTTTATAGGGTTTGGGGGGATCACAAGTAAACCAATGGAAAACAGGGTTAACACATTTTGGCCAACTACATCATCTTTCTTTGTTTGGGACAACCAATTAAAAAGAATCAAACCTAACCAATAATATTCTAAAAATATAAGAAGAAGAGCTTACGTTTTTTCTAAAATGAGTCATTCTAAACAAGTAGTTTTTCTTATCTCAAAGGAGGTGCCAGGGAGCCCTCACAGGGATGTCTGCAGAGAGATTCGTCTCCTCTACAGGCTCACTTATGGGCAAGTAAGACACTGCATTGTACTAGCAAGAGTATAGGAATACTTGTAAGTTTCTTTATAATAAGCCTATGAAAAATAATTACAATTCAATCATATGTACTAAGAAAATAACAATTATAATATCCTATAAGTTTTAGTTACATGGGATAAGGCATTCTCTGTCTCTGCAAATGATGTAAGATTCCTTTTTTTTTTAATAAATCTCTCAAAGTGTCAGATTTGGTATCATCACAGTATTGAACAGTTGAAAACTAGTAGCCAGGCTTCAGCTGAAATTTGCCTTTATGAAAAATTGTTGAAAAATCATTGTGCATTGTTGAAAAATAAAATAATTTGGTATCACTTCTGCAATTAACTGCTTAAGCTGTTTGATAAATATGAAAAGACAATCTTTTCAAAGAAAAAAGCATCATCAAACTGTTAAATACCAATTCTTTAGTGGTTACATTCTGTCAAAGGTTGGATGCTCAGAAACTCAGTTGCAAAACTTTCCATTAAAATGAGTGGTTATCCACAAATTCCTCAGCCATTTGCAAATTCCTTGTTGAACTTAATTTTTCATTGTCCTGTGTTTTAGGTTTATATTAATTACTGTGTTTATACATATCATAACATATATGCCAAATGATAAGAAAAAGGCACTTCAAGAAAAAGTGTAAAGTCACATCTGGAGTAAAAAGGTGATTTCATGCAAGACTATCACACAGAAACAAATAGTAGTAGCCCTATAGACCTGGAGACCTCTGTAATTCATTCTTTTTTCTGCCCTGACAGAATATAGTAATGCGCTATGTTCAGATAGATTTAATGATTTAATTCATTTAGCTCTTATATCACCTGATGAAGCAAGTAACTTTTTTTCTGATTTCACAAGTGACAAGAGAGTGGTTAAATAAAGTAGCCCCTCTAAAGCCAGTCAACAATCAGCACAGGTATCAAAACAATGTTTGGGAGACAGCATCATGAACAGTTCCTAAAATTATGTGTTTTGAGACTTTTTTGTTTAATTTGGATACAGAAGTATTTGAATGTCTGACCTGAGGAATGATAAAATATCTTAGTTTGAAAAATTACCACTATTTAGATACTCTTAAGGTCTATTATATTTTCCCAAATGTAAAGGCACCAAACTGTCAAGAAACTTGAAAAGGCTAAATTCTATATTTCAGTGCTTCTCCTACATCTCACTTTAGCAAGTTTAACACTTTAGCTAAAGTCAATGACTTGTGAAATTTTGGAGGGGGAAAGCAGTGCCACTTCTGTAATCTGTGTTTCGTTGTCCTGGAAAATGTTTTGCATAATCACTGTTCCAGTTTATGAAGCACATGCAAAAACATGTACATTTCTTGAATGTCTGTTGGTTCCTTATCTCTGTGTCTTTTACTGTGATGTTATAGAGCTTGGATCATATGGAAACCTAAAATATTATGACACAATGACTGAAGAAGGTAAGAAATATTTTAGAATTGTTTATATGAGCTTTTTTTGAAGCCCTCTGAGCGCCTTTTATGTGTTTACATTTTCCTTTGTTTTTCTTGGTCCTATTTTCATTTTCTCCATTTTTGAATAACTCCTTTTTGCATGTCTTTTTTAATGGCTCAATCAGTTATGACTCTTTTTTCAAGTTTTTGTTTTCAACATTTCAGTTCTGCTATTTCAGGTAAGGAAATACAGTGGGATGCTTTTAGCAAAGAACATGTGCAAAACCATACTTGCAAATTATATGGCATAGTATAACATAGATTGTAGGTGCTTATTTGATACTATGTTTTACAGTGCATTCAAGAAGAGGAATTAATGTCTGGATTTTCAAATCACTCAGAAAAATTACTAAGTGACTTCGGTTTACTGTATTATTGAAAAGTAATGAATAACCTTTGAAAATCAGGCATGTTTATTTCCGGAGTATTAATTGTATGCTTGACTGCAATGCAAAAGAATTGCAGTTTGAAATCTTCATTCTAGCACTACAAGAAGGAAGTAATTAAGGCCTGAATCAGGGCTTAGCAAAATCTCAGGAAATTTTTATGCTGATTCAATAGCATTGCAGTTCTATCGTACTAATTCAGGAAAGCAGTTAACTCTGTACTAAATTTCCAGCACATGTTTTTCATCCTACTGCAGTCAGCATTTCTACAATTTGGAATTATCCCTGAACTGAGACCTTACAGACTTATTGTCTGTAGGATCAAGGCCTCTTGTCCAGCTCTCCAATTGTAATGCCAGACAGATGTTTTCATTATGTTATGTTTAGAAATTAGCATCATGTTTGGGGATGGGAAAAGTCTTGAGGCCTGTAGAAATATTCCTGCTTGTTTTTAATCTTGGTATTTTAAGACAAATACCGTAATTCTCTCTTTTTAAAATCACAGTTGCTTTCTAGTGTCGAATAATCTTGAAGATTTTAAGAGAATCTTTTTTACATGAGTTACTCATGATCGCTCCTCAGGGAGGATGGAAAGTGGTAACATCTATTTCCTTCTTTCTGTATCTGCTGTTGATACACCGATATAACCATTGGGTTCTGGGGCTGGCTGTGGAAGATGGTCCCATGCACCTTTGCACCAGGTGTTGGGAGACGCTCTTTCCATCTGCGGCAGGCCTGAACTTGTAGAATGGTCTTGCCTCACTGCACTCCATTTCCCGTCTTAAGCATCTGGTTCACAGGGGTGGCACCAATATAAGAAAATATGTCTGAAAGTAGATTTTAACAGGCAAACAGTGGTGTCTGTGTTGTTTAAATACACTTCTCAAGCCATTAACCTGGGCCACTCAGATATGGCTACCAGAGGTAAAGCTTTTGCAGTATATCTTATCTCAGTCTTCATTACAATAAAGATAAAAGGGTAGTTTTGCATTGTAGCCTTAAGCCTGGGTATGTTAGGGTTTTTATTTTTTATGGTGAAGTACTAAATCTGGTATCTCAGAAGTAGCCTTCTGAAATTCATAAATACTCTATTGACATCTAAATTTGTAGGGTAACACCTGTTGCACTATAATGCATACATATATGTATAGTATTACTGTGCCTATGCAGAAATAATGATTTTAATATTCAATGTCATCTCAGAATGCTTTTCTCATGAATGAATAATTCAGGACCATACTCTATCAACAGGAAAAATTCAGTAGCAGAAATAAAAAGGAAGTTCTGCGATGCAGTTTACCTTCTCAAATACAACCATCATCATTTTAACTTGTCTTTCACAAAGCAAGTAATGATTAGTGTATCTCAGAAGTTGTATTTTGATCAAAGTGTACTATATTTTCAGCTTTCTGTTCAGATTTTCAGAAGTTTAATTGCTATCACTCTGCATCAAATTTGCTAGCATTACCCATTTTCTTCTTTCTCTTCCTTTCTTTGACTGAGGTTTTAGTACCTTTTGCACAGCAACTTAGTCCCAAGGGCACACAAATCCCGTTACAAATCCATTGATTTTTTTCTGATAAAGTACATCCTTATGTCCAGTCCTCAAGCCTGGAGTGGAGATAGGGAATATTCTTTCAGTCTTCCAGTGAAGAAACTCAGGTGCATTTATTCTTTCTGCTGCATCAGAACAATCAGACTAGACTTAATGGTTAAGGTATAATACACTATCAGATGCAGCCTAATGGCCAGAGCACCGTTGTGCTCTGTATATTAGAAACTGATTTGTATTGTTTTGATCATTTCTCTTTGGTCTGAAAGTGACTTTAGAATGATTTTGGATTATTCAGGTCAAACTGAGAGAGTAAATTTGCCCTACAAGATGAGAAGAGACCCTCACTGCAAACTTGTTCTTCACCAAAAGCCTACAGCATGTCAAAATTGTATGCATTCATTTGACACTTCTGCTTGATCTTAAAGGAGGAAGCATGTAGAGTGGATTTCTGGAATTGATTGGTAATGACTCACTAGTTATGTTCCACAGCAGATCATGAGGAGAATTGTTAAGTACAGTTTGGAATGCTCAACAGCCACAGATTTGACATGTTCAGACTCATGAAAGCTTAGCTATAGCTACAGAGATAGAGTAATTTTCCTTTGATCACAGGCTGAAAACAAGGCAAGTGGTAGAGTCTTGAATTTTTTAAATTAGTGAATTTCTGAAGTGCTTTCACATCAAATCAGGTATTTTTCTGAGCCAGGGAGCCTATAGACTGCAATTCAGTTTGTAGATAAAGGATTGGCTTTTTAATATATCCTTTATCAGGAGGAGAATCTCTGCCAACTGATGCCAGCTGGAGATACTTATGCAGATCAACACATATCTACATTATACAATACTGATTTGTTTGTATCTATTCAAATAAAACCAATGTAGTTTTAAGCTACCTTCTTTGGTAACCATCTGGCCTTGATCACCTCTTCCTTCTACTTCATTCTTTGCAAACTAAAATGAGCTGCCAAATCTGTTGGAGTTTAGTGAACCTAGATTAACTAAGAATTTTCTCTAGTGATCTGTCCTATTTTAGGACATGCATGGAAGCATGTCCTAAAGCATTGTCATTCACCTAAACTTTCATTATTCCAGCTGTTGTGAAAATCTCTGTCACATAGTCAAACCACAGTACACAGGACTGTTCCAGAGGAAACATAGTCACCTACTTCCAGAAATAAGACCAGTGACATAAGATTCATATGCTTTATTTAATGACCCCAGCTAAAGATTAGAAGAAAGACATGAGAGAAGATCTGTGCCTAAGAATGACCCTAGTGGCTTTCTGAAAATTGGAATGACTTAGATGTATCCTCAGCTGGTCCTTTTTCTTGGTGGCTCTGTGCTTCCTCTTCAGTGAGCAAGTTATGATTTGGTTTAAAGGAGGAAAATGGTAGAGAAAGAGAGGGAGGGAGGGGGCATTGCTCTGCTTTCGTTTTACTTTTCTCTGTCTTCATGCAAGTAAGTAATACTTATTTTTTCAGTTTCATGTTTTTGATAGTTAATGATGTCCTCTAATAATTTCATTGCACTTCTTTTACTTGCATTGAGTGAGTCTAATGGAAGGTAATTATGGAAAACAATGCAAATGGAACCACGCATCTACTGAGAAATAGAACTGAAACAAAACACATTTTCCATTTTAAATGTTGATTTTTAACTCCCATGACAGTGACCTACAACTGCAGAATAGTCTCCTGAATGAAATGCTGTAACTTAAAATTCTTAAAAGTCAGTTTCAGAAATTATTTCTAAAGATTCTGGGAGTTTTTTGTAAATGTGAAAAAATTGACAAATTCAATTAAACTAATCTAAGCCAGTGTGAATCTCTGCAAAGATATTTTCTTTTCAGTTCAATAATGGCCATGTTTCTCTGTTAAGAAAACCTACAAAATTTTACACAAGCTTAAATAAAATACTAGAATATCTTTAGGTTCTTCATCATTTTAATTAACCTCTAAAACTGAACCTTTAATTGAAAGTTCCTACACCATCTTGGAATAGGTGGAGACATGGAGGGCTCCTCAGATATTTTTCAGAAAATGTCTCAGCTGCATCATTTTCATTGCTTGCATACAATGAGGCATCACAAGCTGAATTCTCGAACATATAAAATTGAGTTGGAGTCTGAAAGCTAGACAATCCTTTAGCAAACTGAAATTATATCAGACAACTTTTAATATCTACTCATTCTTCTGGATAAGCATTTTGAAATGCCCCTACTCTTTCAAAAGAAGTTAGGAACTGCAATGACTCAGCATTTTTCCTTAAAATACTTGGGGGATATGATTTGTACTTTTTCAGTGGTTTTTTTCCTCTTTTATCTGCTATCCCAAAAAATTCCTGTTCTTTCTCTCACTCTCTCTTCCTTTAACTCTTTGTTACTTCTTCCCTTCTAACTAGAATCTCTGCCTCTTACTCTGTACAGTGAAATAATGAGATGCCTTGTTTTTTACAGTTGTGTTCTATGCTTAAATACTATTCTGCAGGCATTTTACTCCAGGCACCAAAAAATATAATATTTGCAAAATATTGTGATTTTCTAATTTTGATTTATTTCTTTTTTTGGAGCATGATATGTTTGTGAAAAGGTAGGGACTGCAGAAAGGACAGTACTGCTTATTAAATATTTGTGGTATTTTTATTATTTTCCAAGTGGTTTGCTGTTGAGAAATTAGTTCCACTTCCCTGCAAATGGTAACTGCTAGTCCCTGTGAACTGCTCATATGCTTCTTCACGTACAAAAGTGTGGGTACAGGGGTTTGAATCTTCTGTTTTATGGAGGGAAGAGAGTATTTCTTTCCTGACTAAAGATTTATCCTTGTGTGCTTGGAATTTCTCCAAGTTTTAAACTTGGCAACAAGTGACTGTTATCCAAATAACTGAATTAATTCATGACTTCTTACTTTTACTTTCCACTGTTAGTCTTCTATATAATTCCATTGAAATATCTTCTGGTCTTAGTCTGTGCTGGTTTTGCTGCAGAGACACCAACAGTTTTCAATGGAATTTTTTATGTGGTGATAAAGAATTAAAAGAGCTACAGGCCCTGTATTGTAATAGTATTTTTAATTAGAAAAATATGATGTAAAATAGCCACCAGTTAAACTTTTAGAAGTATTTTAAAATACTAAAAGTTTAATAGCAGTCAGGATAAATTAGGAAAGGTAGATACATCGACTTTCTACATAATCATAGGCTATCATAAGATGTCCAAAGAGTTCTTACATAGAAAGACTTATCAAGGCAGAACAGGGTTACATTTCACTTAAGTTTTGACATCATAGACATTGCCTTGTTTTAATGTATGATTTGAACACATGTGGTCAATAAAGAGAGACTAAACCCAGAGAGAGTATAGAGGTTGAGCTGCGTGGTTAACTTCATGGAGTCTAAAAACCCCCAGCCTGGCAGGTTTAGAATTTACCTTTGAGAATCTGATATGAAAATAATGTATTCTGGAGATTTCTTCTTCCCTGCCTTAATCACAGAATCAGAATATGCTGAGTTGAAGACAACCACAAGGATCATCAAGTGCAGCTCCTGGCCCTGTACAGCACCATCCCCAACATTCACACCCTGTGCCTGAGAGCACTGTCCAAACACTTCTTGGACTCTCTCAGGCTGATGCTGTGACCACTGCCCTGGGGAGCTGTTCCAGTGCCCAGCCACCCTCTGGGTGAAAAACCTTTTCCTGATATCCCACCTAAAGCTCCCCTGACTCAGTTTCAGGCCATTCCCTCAGGTCCTGTCACTGGTCACCACAGAGGAGAGATCAGTGCCTGCCCCTTCTCTTCACCTGATGAGGAAAATGTAGACTGCAATGAGATCTGTCCTCAGCTCTGCTCAAAGCTGAACAGACCAAGTGACCTCAGCTGCTCCTCACACAGCTTCCCTTCTATCTCCTTCACCATCCTCATGACCCTCCTTTGGATGTTCTCTAACAGTTTAATGTCTTTCTCATACTGTGACACCCAGACCAGCCCCCAGCACTGGAGGTGAGGCTGCCCCAGCTCAGAGCAGAGCAGGACAATCCCCTCCCTTTCCCAGCTGTGATGCTGTCCCTGATGTCCCCAGGACAGGGTTGTCCCTCCTGGCTGCCAGGACACTGCTGACTCTGGTACAACTTGCCATCAACCAGGACACCCAGGTCCCTTTCCATGGCACTGCTTCCAGCATGTCATTTCCCAGTCTGTCCATACATCCAGGGCTGCCCCATCCCTGGTGCAGAATCCAGCACTTCCTCTTGAACTTCATCTGGTTGGTGATTGCCCAGACCCCTGATTTGTCAAGGTCTCTCTGCAGGACTGCCCTGCCTTCAAGGGCATCAACTCCTCCCAGTTTTGTATCACCTGGGAACTTGTTTGTTATCCCTTCCAGTCTTACATGCAAGTCATTTATGAAGATGTTGAAGAGCAGAGGACCAAGGATGGAGTTGTGTGGAGCCCCACATTCACTGTAATCCTTTGTGCCTGACCTATGATCCAGTTGCTCACCCATCCCATAATGTGTTTATCCACACATAAGGGCTGTGGGCTGGGCATTTGGTCCAGAAGGATTATTTGAGGGGCAGTATTGCAAGATTTACTGAAATCCAAAAAGATCCCATTGATTGGTTTCCGTTGATCAACGTGTGGTGGTAACATGTGGGTGGGTTACCTTGCCATAAAAGGAAATTAGGTTTGATAAGCAAGACTTTCCTCTCGTGGAGCCATGCTGGCTGTGATAAGGGACTGTGTTGTCTTTCAGATGTTTTTCAGTAACTCCCAGAATAATTTTCTTCATAGTTTTACCAAGCACTGGAGTAGAAGTCATAGACACATAGATGAGTCCAAAGTGACAAAGCTGACAACACTCATGATAATGCAACATATGTGTTAATATGAAATTCTGTTCTATGGTACTACTAATTGAGAACTGAAACTGTTTGTGTTTGTTTATGATGTCCTGATTCATCTGTATTCATCTTCTGCTTTGGTTGAAATCTTACACCAGCATTTATAGGTGGAACTTTACTGACTTCTTCCAAATAAACATAGTTTTTGGTTTCAATTTCTTGTTCTGTTAGCTGCTGAGTTCTCAAACAAAAAGTACCACAAAAAAAATAGAATAAAAAAAAAAACCCAACACTGTATACAGGAACATGAGGTAGTGTTAGTGTATTTGCTGTTTGAGAAGAAATTGAAATGGATTATCAGCAGTGATCTATGGAGCCTAAGCTATGGCACATAAACTTTGCATCTCAAAATGGCTGCATGTAATAATGGCAATGTTTTCTTTTAGGAAAGTTCAAGGAAAGGGCCTCAATTCTGCATAAGATTGCCAAAAAGAAGTGCCAGGTGGAAGACAGTGAAAGGCAGAATGGAGCTGCTAATCACGGTGAGTGCAGCATTACAGATTTATCACCTGCTCCTGAGAACCTCTGTCACTGTTTTATCTTGTTTGAAAATTGTTAATCATTGCTTTCTCCTATATTATGTATGATATTTTAGTAAAAATACTCTGATTCTCTGTACCAAAGACTGTGAAATTTATGGATGGGACAGAAGTTAAATGCAAGAAGGGAAAGCCAGTCAAGGCATATAGAAAGCCTTCTAGAAGGTTGAAAAGATAAAGCAAAGCTAATTTATGTTATGTGTTGAGGTGACAAAGGCAAAACATCCTTGCAGAATATATGGGAAAATTTAACTGATTTAATAAAATGTTCTAGTAGAATATGTGTTTTATATGGTACCACCCTCATCACAAAAAGCATCACCTTCATATTTAAGACTAGATTTGTCTGTATACTATTTGCTAGGAGTCACTCAGGCCCATCTAGTTGTGCAACATTAAATTACTAGGGTTTGCCATTAAGGTAAAAACTTATATTTTAGTTCCAAAGTTCTTATGCTAAAGGAAAATCTGTACCATGACCTGTTTTCTCTACTTTACCTCATCACATTATCTGCATTAGAAAACCAGATACAAGTATGTTCAATAAAATCTGAATAATTTTATTACTTGACACTTTTTCTGACTTCGTGTTATGTTTACATATTATTTGCTTCCAAAATCAGGCAGTTGGTTGGAACAGTCTTTTATTAAACCATAATGCTGACTGTGGGGTTAACAGACAACACACATATTCTGAAATAATTACAGATAGTCTGGCGCTCCGCTGTGGCTGTGATCTCAGATTTTTAATTTAGAAGAATCTCAGGATAGCAGTAATGTAACTAGACAGCTGTGTTTACTTCTATGCACAAGAGCATACCATAAGGCATTTTGAACTTGAGTAAGGCATTTCATACTGCTATTCCTCATTTGTATTGTCCAAAGGATTTTTGGCCATTGACACATTTATTTACTACATACTTATAGAGGTAATTAGTGCTTAGACAATTCCAAGATAGTCAAAGTAAGAATAAATTTTAATAAATTTGGCATCAGAAACCAAAACAGAAACTTTATCTGTTTAACTCCTATGGAAGTTTAGCACAAGGACTACAGGATTCTGTTTTAAATATTATTGTCTATTATTAGATATTATTACACCATCTGTTCACTCTTTCCCACATTTTTGCATGGAAGACAGCAGGATTACAGCTTGGAAGAAATTTTACTAACTGGAGGGGTTAGTGTGTTATAAAACTTAGATTGCTGAATGTATCCCCTCAGCTGTAAATGCAGCATGGTGTACTCTATAATGTCAGGGGTGAATGCTGTATGTCACTTTTTACCTGAAGCATTAGGCTCAGTGCATTTAACATAAAGAAGGAGCATTGAATATTGCAATGAACTTAAATATTTCAGAAATGCTAGCTCACTGCTTGGAAAAGTTTTATTCAAAATGTGTACTAGGCAAATTTTTTCTCTCTCTTTTAACACAGATGTTGGGTCAACCTTAGTATTTGATAATTTGCTCAGACTGAATGTGTGACAGCTATTTCACTAGTATATTTGTAATTAAATGTTCTGATCTCTTGTTTTCTGCTCTTATCTATGGATGATACCACAGAGAAAGGTGCAAAAGTGGAAGTTGCAGTTACACCACCGAGTGATTCAGGACCAGTGCAAAATGGAATCGCCCATAATGTTGAAGAGGTTAATGAATTTTAATTCTTCTTTTTATTCTTGTGTTAGTAAATATATTGCAGGCTTGATTGTGCTTTTCATTGAAAGCAAACATATTAATAGGATGAAGATGATAGTATGAATATGATACTATCAGCTATCAGCTGATAGTATGTCTACATATTATTTAGTTTTCATTTACAACTGAACCCAGTATACATTTTGCCATATATAAAAGAAATTGCCTTCTGATCCTGCCCTTCTATGAAAGGTAAGGAGAGAGTCTGAAATCTATTATTTTGGGAAACATCTGTAAAGTATTTTTACTTTACAGATAAGATGTTTGCAGTCCTAAATATAGCTAATAGAAATTGGTTGTCACATTGCACAAAACTTGTTCTCTTAAGAGAACTTGTCATGATATGCATCATGGAATAGTCAAAATTCATTATGAAAGAGGACATGTACATGAACTTCTTCATCCTTCCTTCTGTTATCTTGCTTCATAAGTTTTTTCCCCTACTGAGATTGTTCAGTGAAAACAACGAAGAAAAAGGAATCTTAAGCAATCGCATATCACAGCAATGTCCGCATGTTATCAATTTACATTGCAATAAAACATTCCCTAGGCTTGTTCAGAAATCTGCAAGGTCAAGGTCTTTTATCGTTTGAGATAATGGTTTCAGTTTCAAGTCACTGTAGTGGAAGAAAGGAAAATTATTGCAAGAGTACATTACTCAGCAATGTGCAATTCCTTTAATCTCCCTTTGGACAGCTTAAATTTGCAGTTATGAGAGGCTTTGGAACTTTTATGTTAATTTCAGCAAGTATTAGGACATTCTGAACAATGATTCTTTTGTATTAGATGTGGGATACATTATTTATCCTTATCTAAATGGCACAATAGAGCAAAGCAGGGAGATCTGTAACTGGTGGAGGAATGAGTCTGCAGATTTAGCTCCATCAATCTGAATGAAAGGATTTCAGGTATCTGCTGCAAAATAAAAACTAGCAATCTCCTAACAGCATTTTGAGATGGTCCATGCTGGATTCCTCTGCAGTGGCCTGTCCAATTCTGTCTTCTTCCAGTGGTAACCTGGCAGCTTTCTTAGGCTGCTTGAGTTGTTGAAATGCTGAAACCAATTCTGTAATTTAAAAGTACATGCTGGAGTTTTTGAGAAGTTGTAATAAAATAGTCTATTCATCCATGGGACAACTAAATAGGCTTCCATAATACTTAGGATTCTACTTCACTGTCAGGGTCTCTGCCAACTCTGTAGTGTACCAGAGCCTCTCCTCAATGTATTGCCTGGCTTTTTGTGCATAGCTTCCTTAAACACCTTTCTAAACTCTGGCATCACTCTGAAGCTAAAACGGTGTGGTTCAGTTTCCTTCTGCTCTGTATATTGACTTCATGGACACTAATAAGACTACTCTCAATTTATAGAAGACAACAAAATTTGAAGGCAACAACAGAAGACAGCCCACAGCATTTCTGTGACCCTTTCCATTGATGAATATTAAAACTTAAAGAAGGGAAATTGGTCGTTGGCCTCCTAAACCTTCTTTTTAGCTTGCTCAGACTTGACCTACAAATGGTCTTGAATTTTGATCTTTTTGTAACCAAGTGGTCTCCGTTGTATATTGGTACCATTTGCTTCTGTTTCTAAGTAGAATTCAATCAAGTAGCTTGAAATTTTGATTATTTTTCTGTACTCTAGTGCAAAAGGAATTGCTGTAGTGTCAGAATTTGGAAAGACAGTATAAAATTGCTTCTCTCTGGTTTTCAATTTGTGTGGTCTAAAGATAAGGTTTGTGATCCGTAAGTGCTGTTGAGAAAAATCTCTTAAAAGAACTGTTAGTGCCTCCATGTTGTGGTAATGATAATTTAGAACTGAGAAAACTAGAGACACTGTCAATCTGGACTGCCAAAACTTCAAATATGCCTTTGGGGGAAAAAAATGTTGTCCTGAAAACTGCAGGACGTGAAATGGATATAGTCACATAGTAGGTCATCCTGAAGCCATGTTTGCCATGATGATACAGAAGACCTGTATAGGCATCTAATTCTTTCTCCTCCATTGACGAGTTCCAGTCTGGTCTTCATGCTTTTCCCTCTTGCAAAACAAGCATACTTGTGTTTTTTTTCTTTTTCACTGATACAGATTATAGTGTCTGGGTCTAAATCCCTAGACACAAGCATTTTAGCATACCAATCTCTATATTTGAGTTAGAATTGTCTGAAAATAACTACATTAAATAATCTGTGTTCCTCTAGTAAAAACAAAATATGCATATAAACCCATTTTACTTATAAATCCCCTATTATTTTGAAATTACAATGTTGAGGAAAAGACCCTTGTGAAAAGACGGCCTCAGGCTAAGACTGCAAGAAAAGCAGAAAAAGTAGCTTTCATATTGTATTTTAATTCTGATATATTTGTAATTTTTTTTAAAGCATAATTGCTTTTAAAATTGCCATGATTTAGTTTATCATTTAGGGGTTTTTTAGGAACCTTTTTATATTTTTTTCCAATTCTTTTTCTTTCCTCCTTTCCTTCTTTTTCAAGAAAAAAAAAGAGAAAGAATATTTCTTTTTTCAAGAAAGAAGGAAAGGCTTACACAGAGCTGAAACACTACACAAGACAGATGCAAGGACACTGTAAAGTTAATGACTTGTGCAAGGTGTCATGACTAGATGGATTTCACCTAATTTATTTGCGTTTGGTTTTTTTTTTGGTTGGTTGTTTTTTTGTTTTTTCTTTACTTTTTCATTTCTCTCTTCCAAACTCCAATGTCTTGCTTTTCCCTTTTTCCTAATACCTTAACCCCATTTTTCTTACTCCACTGTCCTCCAAGGAAATCCAGCTGTTCTCTTTCTAGCTCAAGCCCTTGAGCAACAAGAAAAACTCTCTTCTAATGCTTCTTGCTGAAATTAAAAAAGGGTGTCCAGAAAATGTACCCAGCAATCCAATCATTTGTGCCAGATAGTGAGACTCCTATCACCCCACTTAACTATAAGCAGCAGCCAATATCCTATTCTTTGATAAAACTGGGATCATCAGCTAAGGACAGGCAGCTGTGGTCTCCTTCCCATTCCTTAGCCAGCACGGGAGGGAACAATACCTCCTCCCACCATACCATCTGTAAGACATTACTGCTTTATTTGAAGTCAGAAATTGCCTTCCTTTCTGCTGGATATTGCATCTTCCTTGGGGATTTTGTTCTACACACAGCATTCTGTCTCTTAACCTTTAGCAGGTTGCCACAGAGGAGAAGATTCTGTTATATAAGACTTCATAGAGTGGTACCAAGCATGCATAAGAAAATGAAAGAAGACTAAAAGGACATTTACTAGCTCATTAAATGTTTTATAAAGTGCCCTTCAGAATGTGATCCTTCTGAGAAGACCAGTTCCACCCCCAGCCACCTTCTTAACTAGCATTTGGTAGTCGTTTTAACCTGTGGCTTACCTAAAAATAGTTTCCAATCTGAAGATAACACCTTTTTCTCCCACCTACACACGCACGCACACATGCACGCACACATACACATACACACGTACACATGCGCACATTTTTCCCTGTTTCCCTGGAAACCCCGCTGGAAAGTATTTACATGCCAACCATGACTGAGACAACTTTTCCATGAAAAATATAAGACAATTTTTATGTCATAGGAGAATGGTGCAAAGGCTTCTTTGCTTGCATTGGATTTAATCTGCTTACCTGAGCAACAGTCCAGCAAAGTATGTTTTGCCTTCCCCACTGAAGAGCAGCACGACCATTTCAGGACAGAGCACTGATGGGGACATATCTCCCCTTCCCTGGAATACTCATTCCATTCACATCAAATTAGCTTGGTGTGAATGGGAGTAGCATTGCATTCTCTGTCTCAGGGTATTAATCTGAGCTATGTTAAACATTACAATTTCACAGAGAGAGAGGATAGGGAAAATTAGAACAGCCTTCATCATAGGGCTGTGATATATTCCAGCATGCCTGGTATTTGTTTGATTCATCATAAAAAAATTATTTTCCAAAGCCCAAATGCATTTTCAGTTGCCACACTTGGTCTAAAGTAAATGTCTGCATCTTGTTTGCTCACTGTAACTTATAGAGAAGTGCTGCTATCAAAAGGGGTTTATCTTTATTTTCACCATGCAACTCAGTTGCCTACTCCAAATTTTTCACTAATTTATACCAGTTTTGGCTTGAAAATTAGGACTGTGAAAAATGGCAGGAAGACAAAGGCTTATTCTGTAGAAGCACTTCTGTGATACCATAGCTGTTATTTCTCCTGGTGAGCTGACTGCTGTTTTGTGTGTTAGATTCTGAGAATTTCTTCTCAAGTTCCCCAAAGAGTGCTGGCAATAACATAGCATAAAAACCAGCATGTAAGTTTTTGGAGCTGTGATTTTATTTATTTCTGGAAGTGCCCAAGAGGACACAAGCAGCAATAGGAGAGTCTGGACCAAACACTTACCTGACCTTACTCCTTCCCATAGGATCTGCTCAAAAGGTATCTCTTTTCAGTGAGTTGATGGTGCAACAAGGATTAGCACAAATTAGCTCTCCTAAGAAGAGCATCCAGATATACCAGAATGCATTCTGAAAGATAATGGATTTAATATTACTATCTGTTTGAATTCTACGCAGGAATTTGTGATGAAAGATGTTGCTTTCTATCTTAGTCATCTCATAGAAATTGCATGCTCTTGCACTAGCTTACTATCTCACCTTGTTTTGCTTTTGTTTTTTTTTTTAATTACATGTATGAGAAGATAAATGAGTGATGTGGGTAACAGACAAGAAGCAGAAGGCAGAGACCTGGTGCTGTTCATAATAAGACTCCAATTACCTTTCTAGTGAAACAGATTAGTGTGAGATGTGCCCTTCTAAAGAAAAAAAATAAACCTCCTTTTGAAAATCATTACATACCTCTGGGACAGAGAACATTTGAGACCAGTCACATCAGTTTTTCTTTACTTACTCATTGTAAAAGTTGGGTTGTACACAGCTCACTTCCAAAAAGACCTCACAAACAAGCAAACAAACAAACAAAAACCCACCACCCCACCCCTCCCCCCCAAAAAAATACCTGAGCAGTCTTTTGCAGCAAAGAAAAAAATTGCCTTTTTATAGGTGGTGCAATAGCCATGCTATAGCATAATAAAATGTCATAAGCATGAACACATAATTCCTGTCTTAAGTTTCCCTTCTTCTGGAGGGAAGAAAGTTTCCCTTCTTCTAATTCTTTATTGATTAATTGTGTCAGCAGTCAGAGCGCACATGAAATGTATAAGCATAAGAATTTCTATCTTAGCTCTTCATCTTGGACTAACAGATAAATCCTCAGAATATGATATTTATAGTTCATATGTTCTAGCTGTTATACAATATGAGTAGTTGGTGAACAGTTGCAGATTCAGTATTTCTGATAAGTTTGAGGCGATTCTTTGTACTTGTTTTCCATTTTCTTCTAATGTGTGGGGAAAAAGGTGTAATGTTCTGTTTAATGTTGTGCCAGAAAAGCAACTGTTCTTCCTAATAATAATATGTAATATTAATAAGATGGGTGTAAGCCTCCATGGAGACAATGATTTTGTGATGTTTGCTTCAAGGAGTGACTACCTTGTGACTTTGGGAGATGGAGTTTGCTCTAAGTTGTTGTTCATAAACAAAGTAATTGTGGGTGAAATGTCATCGTATGTTTGTACTGTTTGCATAATGTGAAACACACCAAAATTTCCTCTGTTTGGAAAAATTTTACTGGGAAAATTGGATAGATTTAGATTAGATACTAAGAAGAAATTGTTTGCTATGAGGGTGGTGAGGTACTGGAACAGGCTGCCCAGAGAAGTTGTGAATGTCCCAGGTGGAACTGTGGAAGTGTTCAAGGCCAAACTGGGTAGGGCTTTTAGGTGGTCATTAAGGTCCCTTCTAACCCAAACTATCCCATGTTTCTAAAATGGTCCTGAGCAAACCAGTAAGTGCTTTCTTCCCTGGGATTACAGATAAGTATTTTGATAGATGTTCTTGCATAAAGAACTGTGGAATATGGAACATCCACAGTTTTAGTACTTTTTAAATTGTTTGTAATGATTTAAATAAAAGAAGAGCTGAAGTAGCAAAAATAGAATTTTGAATGTAGGTAGATTGATTTTAAGAGTTATTTGTTACAAATGTATCGAAGAGAACACTAAGCAGGGTAACACTTCTAATCTGATTTCTTAAGATGTAAAGAGGGCATTTCCCTAGTAGAGGATTCATTTCCTTCTCGTCATTATTATTATTATTATTATTATTATTATTATTATTATTATTAATAATAATAATAATAATAATAATAATAACAACAACAACAATAGCAACAATAAAATATATGCCAGGGTACCACAATTATCCCATCTGTGCATTAGTATACATTTGATATTCAGCTCTGGAAATGTCTCTGTAACAATAAGACAGTCTCAAACATCAGCAAGAAGAAATGAGGATCCTGTGCATAAAGAGTAAAAGTAATTATGACAGAAGGATTTCATAGAAACACAGTAATGACAACTATATGTGAAGGCCTAATGCAGATACATTTAAATCTTTAATGACTGGTTAAGGGATGAGAGGCACAAGTACGTCATTCTGTATTCTTCCAGTTGCAGGACATGATGTGGGAAGAAACAGGAAGAGTCAGAAAATAATAACTGCTTCGAGAGTGGTGTCACCAGCAGAATTTTAGGTTTTTTTATCATGGATTGGCTTAAACAAGTCTGGGCCTGCGGATGACTTACAGGGTACACCTGTCTCAAAGGAGCAAAGGGATCAGAGTTGGCAGGGCTTATTGAAAGAGCCTTAAACTAGATATGAAAAAAGAAAGGGATTAAACCAGGCATGCTAGAGATAAGCCAAGGAGTTGGCTTATCATCAAACATCAGTGTATGAGGAACAGTGTGCTAGTGTGATCCTTCATTCTGCTCCATCATGTGCTGACTACACTAGGGCACTTTTGAAATGTCTCTGTAGTAATTCACATGGCACCTTCACTCTCTCAGTGGAGGTGGTGGATCAAGATCCAGATCCACATACAGCTGCAGAGATCTAAGCATCATCAATCCATTAGAAGCATGAGAAGCACCTGAGAACAGTCACAGTAATTAATGCTTCTCCCCCCCAACATATAACAGGACTAATAGCCCAACTAAAGTACATCTACACCAACACATGCAGTATGTACAACAAAGAGGAGGGACTGGAAGCCATTCAGAAGCTGGAAAACTATGATGCAATTGCAGTAACATAAACATGGTGGATTACTTGCACAACTGGAGTGATGCAATGGATAGCTATAAAATCTCCAGAAAGGATAGGCAAGGAAGGAAAGGTGGTGTGGTAGCCCAGTATTTTATGGAGTGTTTGACTTTCTAGAGCTTGATGATGGTTTTAAAAGAGTTGAGTATTTATTGGTAAGACCAACAAAACCTATATCCTGGTGGGAGTCTAGTATAAACCATCTAACCAGTTGAAATAGGAAGGCAAAAATATACTATAAGCACCTGGAGGAAGTCTTACAATTGCTGGACCTTTTTCTTCTGGGACACTAACATGCCAGATACCTGCTGGAAATACAAAACAACAGAAAGGGAGCAACCTAAGAGGTTTCTGAACTGTGTGAAATGTGCCTTGATATTCCTGACACAGTGGGTTAGGAAGCCAGTCAGGGAAGGTACCCAGCTGGACCTGCTGCTTGTGAAGAGAGAATTAGTGGGAGAAGTGGTGGTCAGAGGCCATCTTGGGCACAGAGACCACTAAAGGAGAGCTTCTTTCTATTCTCAGATCTGTAAGGAGTGCAGTCAGTAGAACTGCTGCCTGGGATTTCCAGGTGGCAGACCTTGGCCTGTTTACAGGTCTGGTTGATAGTGTTCCTTGGGATGTGGTTCCAAGGGGACAAGGGAGTGCAGGAAGGCTGAACATAGTTTGAGATAACAATCTTAAAGGTGCAGAAGCAGGCATGGTCAGCTCCCAGGTCCTCATGTGATGAAAGAAGAGCTGTCTGGGAAGAAGAGTGGCCTGGCTGAACAGAGCTTAGGCTGAGCTCAGGAGGAAAGTGAGAGTTTATCACCTTTGGAAGAAGGGACAAGCAGCTCAGCAGAGCTACAAGGATATTGTAAGATTATGCAGGGAGAAAATTAGATGGGCCAAAGCCCATCCAGAACTTAATTTGGCTTCTGCAGTTAAAAAACAATGAAAGATGTTTCTAGAAATGAAAGGTGTTCTAGAAGGACATCAGCAACAGAAGGAGGGTTAAGGACAATATCTATCCTCTCTTGGATACAACGGAAAAGGTTGCGATGAGGAATAAGGGAAAAGCAGAGGTATGGAATGCCTTTTTTTGCCTCATTCTTTAACAGCAAGATTGGCTGTCTTCAGTGTCAATCAAACCCCTAGGCTGGAAGACAAGGATGAGGAGCAGAATGAAGCCCCCATAATCGAAGGGGAAATGGTCAGTGACCTGCTATACTGCTTAACACATGTGAATTTCTGAGGCTGGATGGGATCCACACAAGAGTACTGAGGGTACTGATGGAAGTGCTCACAAGCTGCTTTGCATCATTTACCAGCAGTCCTGGCTAAATAGGGAGATCCCAGTTGACTGAAGTTGGTAAATGTGATGCCCATCACAGAAAAGATGGAAAGGAGGATCCAAAGAACTACAGGCCTGTCATTCTGACTTCGATGCCAGGGTTGGTCATGAAGCAGATCACCCTGAGTGCCATCACACCGCTCATGCAGGACATCAAGGGGGTTGGGCCCCACCAGTCTGGGTTTGTCAAACACAGGTCGTGCTTGATCTCTCCTTCTATGACAAATTGACTCGTATAGTGAATGATGGAAAGGCTGTGGGTGTTGTCTGCCTTAGTAAAGCATTTGACACCATTTCTTACATCTTTCCTCTGGAAAGACTGGCTTTCCATGGTGTGGATGGGTGGACTGGGTTAAAAACTGAGTGGATGGCAGGGCCCAGAGGATGGTGATAAATGGAGGTAAGTCCAGCTGTCAGTCACTGGTGGTGCTCTCCAGGGCTCTGTACTGGGGCCAGTCCTGCTTAATGTCTTTATTGATAATTTGGATGAGGGGAATCAAGTACCTCCTGTCATTTTGCACATGATGGAAGCTGGGCTGGAGTGTTGATCTTCTGGGAGGTAGGAAGGCTCTGAAGAGAGGTTGTACAGGCTGGATTTGTGGGCTGAAGCCAGTGGTGTGAGGCTCAGTAAGGCCAGATGCTGGGGTCTTGCCCTTGAGTCACAACAACCCCATGCAACGATGCTACAGGCTGGGGAAGAGTGGATGAAAAACTTCATGGTGGGAAAGGACCTGGGTGTCATTTAGATCTCCAGAGGTCCCTTTCAGCCCTGACTATTCTATGATGCTGTGATTCTGTGCTGGCCAACAGCAGCTTAACATGAGCCAGCTGTGTCCACGCGTCCGAGAGGTCCAGTGGCTTCCCAGCTTGTATTAGCAATAGTGTGGCCAGCAGGACCAGGGCAGTGACTGTTCCTCTGTAACCCTGGCACTGGTGAGGCCACACCTCAAATCCTGTGTTCACTTTTGGGCCCCTCACTACAAGAAAGACATTGAACTGCTGGAGTGTGTCCAAGAAGAATGATGGAACTGGTGATGGGTCTGGAGCACAAGTCCTGTGGGAAGCAGCTGAGGAAAGTGGGTTTTTCAGCCTGGAGAAAAGGAAGCTCAAGGGAGGCCTTATTGCTCTCTAGAGCTACCTGAAAGGAGGGCATAGCCAGGTAGAGATCAGCCTCTTGCCCCAAGTAGCAAGTGACAGGACAAGAGGAAATGGCCTCAAGATGTGTTAGAGAAGGTTAGATCAGATTTTACAAAAATTGCTTCATGGAAACGGTTATCAAGCATCGGATCAGTTATCAAGCACAAAAGTGGTTGTGTAACCATCCGTGGAAGTATTTAGAATATGTGTAGGTGAGAATATATGTAGGTGTGGTGCTTGGGGACATGGTTTAGTGATGGAACTGGCAGAGTTAGGTTTATGGTTGGACTTGATGATCTAAAGTGTCTTTTCTAGCATAAATATTGCTATGATTCTATGAATCTGTGGAAGATGAAAAACTATGCCATATTCCAATACTTACTCTCTGAATGCCCATATCTGACCATAGCAAGGTACTGGTGTAAATTGGCTTTTGTTCTGACTTAATACGGCACTTTCTTTCTAATGGATTGTCATCAGAGTTCATCATATCAGGTGATGCAGCTTTCCATTTGTCCAGCCCAGTATCATTGAAGTTAGCTACAGAGTCTTAGCAGGGAATGAGTTTCGGGGTGGAGATGGGTAGGTAGTAGTATTTCAGCTGCCCTAAAGAAATTATCTTTGCACAGTGGTGGCAGGTGTGTCATAAAGTGAGCAGAATATTCTTCACTTCTGTTAGAGCATGTGGGGACCAGGGCAGATACCAGAAGGTGTCTGAAATGACATCATCGTATGTGTTTAGGCAACTGAATTCCTGGGTATGTATCATGTTATAATTACATTTTCTTCTTAGCACTGCAGAACATGATCATACTGAACATTGCAAGTATAGAGTTTTCATCATACAGACAGAAATAAAACTATATTTTCAGGATTAGTTTCTACAAAATGTGATAGTGCATATTCAGTACATACATGGCTGGAGCCACAGACAGTGCATTAAATCTCTGCCATAAATCTGTTCTGAGTCATTTTCTGTCACTGCTGCTTAGTCCACAGCATGACACTTGCATTTGTGTAGTTTTAGAGCTGCTGAAATTATTTCCCATTCTTTTCTTCAACACCAGTGGATAATTTAGTATTGCTTTGAAATTCATGGAAGCTAGATCTACAAATACTTTGAACTTCATTACTTCCACTGATTTTTTGAAGGTCATCATTGAAAATGAGATGCCAAATCCAATTCACATAATAGGAAAAGCATATCCATTTTGCAACATCTGTAATGTATCCTGGAGTTAAACTAGCAAAAAAAAAATAAAAAAACAAACAAACAAAACTTTTTTTGCCTGCACTGTGAACTTCTGTTTGGCCTTGTATTTTGGGGATAGTTGTTTTGGAGAAAGGGATGACGTAGCATCCTATTGGAAGGTGGGAAGATCTTCAACAGATAGATCAGGGTTTCTCAGGAAGATCTGGCAGTCCCCAAAAGCAATTGTTTGTGGTTCTTTTCTACAGCCACTCATGCTGCCTCTGTGTTCAAGTACACTCAGTGGTGTTTGACTCAGACATGAGAATAGAACAAGGCCCAGTGTTGAGCTACAGTGTGTACTGGTACAGTATTGCAGGAGCAAACATAGGCATTACTGTCTAGATATTTTTAAGACTCATGTGGAAACTCAGACTAATGTGAAGTTTTGTTGTGATTAAATATAATTGTTAATCATGGCTAATCTCTAAAGATGGCAATTCAGGAAGTACTTTGCCACTCAGTGCTGTTTATGCAGCAGTCACTTAGAAAGCTTTATTCCAACTGAGTTGGCTGATTGAATTACACAGAGGCCATTCAGAAAGTTACCTAGGCAACCCTTCAATTGGTCCTTTTGTGATCAAATTTTATCTCAGCCATCATATTTCAAAGCTGAGCCTGTGTCTCAGGTTGATTTTCCCTCCTCAAAAGCATCTACCATAATGGAAAATGAATGACTTTGGCTTTGGGAAGTTGCTCAGAAACTTCTCCTCTAGCACAGTTCAGTAGATTTCCAGCAATTTTAGGTCCACTTCAGTGAAGAGCTGAAAGCTAAAGGCATAAGCTAGCCTCTTAGGCTGGTCATGAGCCTCTGAAATAGTGTTTTGAGTGCTATAAATTGTGGTTATTAATTATTTTTTTTAATTATTATAACCATTATGACCTGTTCTCTTTACTGTTGTCATACAGTCAAGCAACTTGGGAGTTTCACAAGGTATAGGGTTTAGCAAAATGTCCTCTGTTGACATCAACACGCAACTCAAAAGTAGCTGCAACTTGTCAGCGTGTCAAGAGGTAAATAGGAATTTGCTTCCAGTCCATTGATATCAGGTGATACCTTCATAGTGGAAGATCCCAAGCTAAGAGCTGAGCTTGCTTCTTTAGGTACTGATCAGTTCTGGCAGTTGAACAATTCAGAAGCTCACAATAGTGAGCAATGATCAAGACCAGTTCTTCAAAATTAGCTGTAAATAGAAAGTGTTGCTAGTAGTATCAACATGGGGTGACATTTCATCAATAACTCTTTTGCTTAGAAAAGAACAACTGGTGTGGTCATTGAAATGATTGCTTCATATAGCATTATCATAAGGTTTATGTAAGCAACCTTAATACAGGGCAATAACTGAAAAGAAACTGATTACATATCTATAGGAGGGGAAACATGCATATTGTGGAGATGTCTCAATTATTATCTTTTTTCAAAAACAAAACCCAAGAACACTACCTGAAGAATTAGTCATATATCACTCACATTGTCAAAAATTTTTCACTGGATCCTCTTTTCCAGACTTTTTTAACTTTTATTGAGCTCTCTAAATATCTTTCCTCAGTTTTAACAGCATCTGCATTACACATGTCTATGTGAAAGTATTGTTCAGGTCATTTTTTCAGTTGCCTGATTCTGCAATTTATGTGCAGTTCTGGAGAATTCACCTACCAATTTTAACAATTTTAAAGTTATTTTAATACATGTGTGCAAAAGGCTGAGTCATGCCCACCGTACTTGTTCCATTTTGTTAGCAGAAGCAGTCTGAGGAAAGAGAAATGTGTGGCAGCCAAATGTTTTCTGCCATAGGAGAGGGATCCTGTACACCTACTCTATAATAGGTATGGCAGGTGGGCAGCTTACACATAAATGGAAACTAGGGACTGCTGTGAAAATCAGCAACACAAATTGGAGGCGACTATTTTAGCACCAGGTTGTTAGGAAAACTGCTGTGTTGTGACTGGTCTGAACAGGAGAGTATGTGGGTAGAGACAAGGAGAAGGCCTTTCCTCTTGTGGACAACCCAGCAATAGTGTTGGGGCCCAGAGAAGCTGGGCCATCTCCATCCTTGTTGGTGTCACAGTTTGAATGGGCAGAGCCCTGAGCAGCCCAGTTTGACCCCAGCAGCTCACCACTAGCACTCCACAGGTGCCTGAATTTCTCTATCTCCCCGTGGAGAAAACAATACTTGCAAATATATATATATGCATATATATTTAATAGTAAGGTTTCAAGTTACTCGCAAAAGCTTAAGAAGTTAGATACATGTATACATCTATATGCACGTGTGAAGATGCACGTCCGTGTGTGTGTGTGCGCACACAGGCACATATGTGCACATGTTCTCTCTCTCCTGTCTGTGTGGTTGGGCTCAATGAAGCCCAGACAAGTCTTAACCCCTGACTAGACTAGCCCACATCCCAAGGGAGAGCCATGGGAACACCTGTCAGAGACACCCTGTGCATCCCAAGGGACATTGTCAACAAATGGACATCCTCAGGCAGCCTGTGCTGTAGGGATACCTCACAGTCCAACCAAAGTCTTTTCTGGTGTGTCCTAGCTAATGTTGCTAGGTTTGTGTGGTATTAATGCAATGTTTTCAGATGCCGTAGTTCTCCCTGAAACACAACACTGTCCTTGAACTCCTTTGGAAAAAATCCCTAACTTCCTTCATCCACTTTGATAATCTGCTCACTGGAGCTTTTCTTACAGAATGAAGAGGATGAGGAAGAACAGCCTCTCAGCCTGGCCTGGCCTGAAACCCCACGCAAGCAGGTCACCTATCTTCTCGTGTTACCCATTGTTTTCCCACTGTGGGCTACCCTACCAGATGTCAGAAAACCTGTAAGTAACTGTTGTTGTAAGTCGGTGTGTCCTGCACAAAAGTGTGTCTCTCTAGTTAAATGCCAAAAAAAGGACTAGAGCTATTGTGTTTTTTTTAATCGTTTCTTCTTTGAAGAAGAGGTCAGAACACTTCAAAGAATATTAGGATTCAAATCTTCAAATGCAAATGCGTCTTTGTGAGCAACTGGTTGGTAAAAGCTCTATAAAGATTATAATTTGTATTCACCTGTACTTTGTGACATAAAGTGAATGGTCTGAAAAGTTCTTTGGGGTCTTCACATTTGTATTTCTGAATCTCTGCTGAACACATGAGTGCTGAGTATCTGTCTATCTGCAGTGCCCTAAAGGGTATGACTGGAAGGATTTTAGACTGTCTAAATTCTTTTGTAGTTCAAACATAAAGATATGCATTTCTCTTTAATTTGTGTTCTATTAGACCTTTCCCTTCTACCCATAATCTTGTAATTTTCATACTAGGATGAGATCTGTAAGTCCTTTCATGTATAAAATACTTACTAGTTTTGTCCTAAACACAGCTTGAAGTAATATAAGACTGACAAGTTACCAAGGCTCACCACTTTTATTCTCACATATACAAATAGACCTGACTGGGAAGGCTCATGGAAAGTAAAAGAGAGAGCATCAAGAGCTGAAAAAAGAAAAATCTAGTGGTGTTTTAATCTCTTTTCCTTTCTGAATCAAAAACAGGTTTAAAACTGCTGCAAGAGAGGCATGCACAGCATGTAAGTTTATAAATCAACACCCTGTATTCCTTTTTCCTCCTCACACACACTGAAAAACTTTCCCATCCCACACACTGAAAAACTGCAATTCAGTGTAAGAAAAAAGCTAAAATAAGATCTCTGACTTGTTTTTAGATAAAAGGTTCCAAAGGCTATAAAGTGACATTTTCCCTTCTGATGCTTTTTCCCTTCCCAATCTTTAAGCTTTCCTAAAGATTACAGAAAACTCTGGGAATCATTTTTGTTTCCTAACACACAGAACATACTTCACGAATGTCAAGATTGTTTATTTCTGAATTTATGCCCTCCTTTTGTCATTCAAAACCATCCTTGTAATTTTTTTTTTCATAATTTGATCTAAAATGAGCGAGAAATATTTATGGGAAATACTTTGAATTTTGAAAATCTGGAATTAATATAAGTAGACCTATAGCTTTATCCAATATTCTGTACTGTACAAATGAGAACAGTTTTGTAAATAATAGTTTTGGAAAGTGAATATCTTGACAAGTTGCCTGCAACTGTGTGATGTGGTATGTTTATTAACACTAGTACCATTCACATTTTAGCTGCTGACATCCAGCAGCTAAAATACCCTGCCATAACACAAAAGATAAACATGGTTGTATGTGCCAGATAGGCAAGTGGACAACAGGGTTTTAAAACTCCATTCACTGAAAGGAATAGTTTTTTACACAGAAAAAAAATGTAGTTTGTAATTACATGTAGATTAACAGAAGAGGTAATGGGCTGTATTGGTCTGACAAGCTGCTTACTTTGAATGTTGCTGTCAAAGAATTAACCAGATGATTGCATAAACTATCTAACATTTGAAGTATGCATCATTAATGTATCTTCAAAATATTCTCACTTATTTCCGTGTGCCATCCCTAGTAATTCCTTCCTAATTAAATGATGCCTGCTATCACAGCTCAGTGTGTGCATCAGAAAACAATTTTCAATGAAATCTGTGAGATAAAAGTTAAAGCAAACCTAAAATAATACTCAACTAGACTTTTTAGATAGGCCTGCCATCAGGGGCTCAATTTGCAAGTGTGGTAATTTTAGTCAGAAACCCAAATTCTGCATCATGATGCTCAGATTAGCAAACTCATATACAAAGTAAATGCATGTGTGCTATATACTGATTTGAAATGGAGCCTTTGGCATCCTCTGTGGGTGTCCACTTTTCAATTAGTTCTTCTTTCCACCTAGAGTATTTTTTCTAATGCATATTTTATCTCCACTCAAAGAAGATGGTATGCCTGCATTTATTTTTACTATTCTGAGATACATTTAGCTCCATGAAACCCAGAAGCTCTAGAAAAAATATTTTGTAGACAAGGTCTCTGTTTCTAAAGTTAGCAAAAGCCTGCTGCCTTATTATGCTCTGGTGCACATATATGCAGATTTTTGTACATTTAGAGTAGATTATGCATTAGCTCAGCTAACTGTCAGCTGATTGACTAGCTGAGATGTTTTGATGTGTTTAGTGCCTTAATAACACCTGCTCACAGTGTTAAGCCAGTATATATTAAAACCCTTACTACAACATCAATAATGTTGTTGGCATATCCCAGAAGTAGGTGTGCCCTTGGGGAATTTCTTTCCTGAATTTTTGCTCAGGTGTTTTGAACAATAATGGATATTTTTCCTGTACTAATGGCTCATTTCCCCAGTGGCTCTGTAAAGGTCACATATGTAATTGCTTACCTCCTCAAGTAACAGATATTGAAAGACTGAAAGAAAAAATATGTGACCTAGGTGCCCTAGTGGGTTAGGAGCGGATATTGTACACCACCTCTTTTATTATAACCTTACTCCACTGTCCATCCCTTTACACTACAAGCCAGAAAAATTACTTTTGAGGCTCCAGTCCTGCCATCACTGGATCCATGTGGGGGAGTTCCTTTTATCTCTGCAAATTCCCATTACAAACTAAGAGCTACAACTTCCTTGAACTCTTGTTGCCATACAGAGATGTACTGTTACCAAGGGGACAAGGACAACATGTTCCTGTACAGATCCACTTAGAGGAGCAGATTCTGAGTAATCAGTTAAGCACTGTTAAGTGTGAAAGAAAGATCAAACTTTGCAATGCAGATACATCTATGAACGAGACAAACATGTTGAATCATTCAGGTTAAAGATGTTGGTAACAATGCTGGCTAAATTTAGAAGAGTTACGTTCCAAATTATTCAGCACAGATTACCTTCCAGGATCAAGCTCTAGGAAGAAAGGCCTTCATCCCTGGACTGTTTTTGCTACATATAGCCCTGTTCTTCAGACACTGACATTAAATAAATACATAAAAATGTATCAATAAAAATGTTCTTAAGGTTTCTGATAGATGGGAACAGTACCAATCCATCTAATCTAGAGTGGAACTACAAAATCTTTTTGCTTTTGTTAAAGGAAAATAGCATATGAACTGAGTGAGCTATGGCTTCTCTCATTTATCTGATACTAGAACCACAAAAGAGCCAGTTGCTAATAAACTCTGAACTCTGTCTTTACAAGGCAACCACCAGATGGAGAGATGTATTAAGAGATGTATATAAGATGGAGAGAGTATTGCTGTCTGCTGCCTCTGGCTAATTATTCTAGGAAAATGCTTAGAATTGGCAGCTCTCTGTATTTGAAAGAGCTAGGGAGTAGGAATTGCATAAATCTCAAAAGAATGCTAAAATTAGTTACAAAACAAGCATGATTACTATTGTTACACTCTGGAATAAAATTCAGCATACAAAAAAAGAATCAGCATTCTTGTTATGGCTTTTTTAAAATTTTCATCTATATGGAAATTATATAGCAGCATCCATTGAGTCCATTTTTTATTTCATCACCTGTAAAATGCACAATCTTTAAATTTTGCCCTTTGTGAATTTAAATGTTCCCCATTTTAAAACAGGTAATTTAAGTGTTAAGCCTATTAAAGTATCTTGGACTACTGCTTATCAGTTAATTTTAGTGGGAGAGGATTAGCTAAGACAGGCAAGGAGTACACATGCTGCAAAGTTACTGACTCGTAATTCTTAGCCATCCAAATTCCGTGGGTGTCTTACTCAAATAGGCAGCGTCTTCTTGTTTTGCAAGAACCATTTGGTGTGTATAGTGACAACATCAGAGAGCTATTACTGCCCAGTATGATTCTAGTTGTACTAGTTTTGCTTAAGCCAGTGTATGCTTAAACCTTGAGTATTGTGCAGTGATCATTCAAATGGCATTGCTGGAAGGTGCTCTGTGCAGGTTTTGTGACCAGCCAGTTCCAACAAGTTCATTGCTTCATTGTCTCATTAACCATATGTCTTGCCAAAAGATCACAGCTTTTACAAGGAAGATGAAAATGTTGAAAGTTGGCTACTAAGAATGGTGAAAACAAAGTTCTAGCTGTTTAGTCTTGAAGGAGGAAATTACTATTTAGATTCATTTATTTCTACCAGTCTTAATTCTGCTCCTACTGGTGTCCAATCATTGTAACAGCCATTGATATGTTTATTTCAAATTGTGTTCCTTTTCACATGAAGGTCTTCTGTCCCCCAACACATATAAAATTTTGATTTTAAACTTAAAAGTCCATCTGAGTAGGTTTTAAATATCATAAGCTCATTATCATATTTTCTGGTTTGATAGAAATGTAGAACTCTCTTTTGAAAAAGTAACTCTCTAATGAGTTAAGAAGCAATTAAGAAATAGATCAACCAAAGTACCCTGGGCAGTTCTAAAAACAGTGTTTGTGACAGTAGTGAAATTTATATGAAAAGGATGTCTCCAAGTGCCATGGTGGTTATTTAAGGGTAATTAGTTTTAAACACCTCCTGGACCACTTCTTTTACTCCAACAGAAGTTCAGTTATTTATATTATGGGGAGTTTAGAATCACAGATTCATAAAATGGTTTGGGTTGGATAGGAACCTTTGAGATCATCTAGTTCCAACCCCCATGACATACTCAGGGACACTTTCCCCTAGCTCAAGTTGCTCAGAACCTGGTCCAACCTGGCCTTGAACTCTGCCAGGCATGGGGCATTCACAGCTTCTCTGTTCCACTGTCTCACTGTTTTCATACTAAAGACTTCTTCCTAATGTACAATCTAAACCCACTTTCTTTCAATCCTCTTGTCCTGTCACTACATGCTATTGTAAACAGTCTCTCTCCATCTTTCCTGTAGGCTCCATTCAGGTATAGGAAGGCCACAATTACGTCACCCCAAAGCCTTCTCTTCTCCAGGCTGTACAATCTAAATTCTCTTAGCCTTTCCTCACAGAAGAGGTGTTCAATCCCTCTAGTAGCATTGTTATATCTGTACCAAATTTGATGTGTGTTCATGTGTATATTAAGTTGTGAAATTGTATAGGTAACATCAGTCAACTTGCTTAGTTTTCAGGAGGACATGTAGCATTATGTGAAGTACTCACAGGGAGTGAGTAAGTGCTCTGTAGCACAGCCAGGAGCTGTACCTGCTGCACCAGGTCCATATCTGCTCCCTCTATTTGTACCATGATGTAGATGAGTGTGCACAATGACCATTGTTGACTTTACCCTTTTTGCATCAGTTAATGTACCAACCTCATTCCAGTTGCATCAGCAGAAAGTCTACACAGTCTCACTGAGCTACAGGCTCATTGTTTTCAGCTTCAGCTGGAAAAACACAGTGACATTCCTGCTTGATCAATTCTAATGGCCAGCCAGCCCAAACAGTGATCATCTCTTGGTCACCCTGTGGTTCCATGGTGATCAGTTCCTAAATGAAGCTGTTTCATATAGTTGCCTGCTGAGTCTTTTATATAAGAAAAGCTGGCTGTGCAGCTCTCTAAACTTCCTAAAAAGGAAGTGTTTATTATGGCTTGAAGAATCTGAATCAGAGTCAAAACAAATGGTACTTTCTCTCCAAAAGTCACATTGAGGGAAAGCCCTGCAATCCCATCTACTCCCACAACATCTAGGAATGATCCATAATCTCATGAGCCTCCTGGTGCAGCAGAGGCATGACCTGCAATGAAAGGGCACAAAAATTCTGGAGTGGAAGTGGATTTAGTGAGGACCAAATAGGAAGAAGTACTATAAGACTGAGCAGCAGCTGAAAGAGGCTTTCAGAGTGGTATAATTTACTTCCACAGACAGTCCTACTGGTTATTCATGCAAATTTATAGGACTCTGCTAGTCGCATGTCAGAAATCATCTGAGGTAAGATCTGCATTCAGAAGGTCAGTGACCATAAAGAAAGGTCAGTAGAATTCATTCACAGGACAAATTTAAGTACTGGTTTGATTTAGATTGTGTTTGCCCAGTGCAGTGCTGCAGTTTTGTTTCCTTCCTTTAGTATTAACTTGATCTCTTTTTGTTACATAGATTCAGTTAGTCACTAGTAAATATGGAAAATGCAAAAGATTGGAAAGAACAAAAAAAACCCATTAATCTGAATATAACACATCCATTACCTGCAAGAACACTGTCTGTTCAAAATCTGACACTAGTAAGGGAGACAGTGAAAATGAAAATTAAATTACTTTGGTGTTACACAGAGTTTTTAATTCATTGAAGTGCCTGACAGTATGTTTTGCACATTTTTGCAACATTATAACATTGAATTTCTATACAAAATGAAGCATGGAAAGTGCATGCTTAACATAATGAGACACTGAGTAGTTTTCACAAGCAGAGTAAATAAATTTTAGGTGTGCATGTTTTTAGCTCTGCCATATGGCAGTCTTTGTTATACTGACTGTGAAATTTGTTGCAAAATGTTACTAATGCAGGAAAGAAAGATATGGGCACCTGTTGAAGCAATTTGAAAACATTCATTCTGAAGAAACCTGGAATTATTAATAAATTTAGAAGTCAAACCACTATTGAGATAAACACATATGAAAACTGCATCGCAACAAATTATGATAAAAATGACAACACAGAACTTGCTATTGATCATACAAGTTCTTATTTTATGACTGAAGCAGTTGGAAGAATGAGGCATAGGTAAGTAAATACCAATGTCAGGGCACCTGTTTCTTAGCTTTCTTGACAGGTATTTTGACAGGATCATCATCTGATTGTCAGAACAGTTACTTAGAACAAGCCATTAGGAAAAACAAGAAGCCACTCTCATACTGAGAAGCAGTTAAGAGTATGGCATGTCATCCGTCAATATAGGTTTTCACTGTTTCTCCTTGTTTCTGTTTCAGACATCAAGAAAATTTTTTCCTATCACATTTTTTGGCTCTATCAGCTGGATTGCCTTCTTTTCTTACTTGATGGTCTGGTGGGCACACCAGGTAAGGAGGTGATGCTGGTACAAAATAAAAGCCCTGCATTATGTTTTGCACTGTTAAAGATCATTTCTAATCAGAGTCCATCTATCTCATGCTGTGTGCTGCTTTATTTTGGGAGCTGTAACCATGGATGAAGTAGATCAGTATTCACTAAATGGAAAGTAGTTCGGAGGGCTATGGCTGGCCTGACCACAGGACTTGATCATTCTTTTAACATCAGAAGCATCAGCAGCTGCCTGTCAATACCTTATGCCTCTATATAAAAGTCTTATCTTTCTCCTGATACATGGGGAAATCTGTGAAAACTCGGATCTTGCCCAGTATTCTCCAAGGTAGTGGGAAAGTCCAGGACAGCTGAAAACATTTCTTCACTGCAGGACTTTTTCTGTTTGGTTTTTGTGGTTTTTTTTTGTTTTTTTTTTTTTTTTAAACCCTTCTAGGTTGGAGAGACCATTGGTATTACTGAAGAAATCATGGGATTGACTATTCTAGCTGCTGGCACATCCATTCCTGACCTTATTACCAGTGTTATTGTAGCACGCAAAGGTCTGGGGGACATGGCTGTATCCAGTTCTGTTGGAAGCAACATATTTGACATTACAGTGGGGTAAGTTCTACACCAAGAAAATTGTCTACTTTAAACAAGTCTTTTGTTCTTAGCACATTGCTCTGGTATTGCCCACAGGCAGCAACCTTTAAAAAGGAGAGTGATGCAAATATGCAGTGAATGTTACTGTGGCAAGTAGAAGTTTATAGATGTCTGCATGAAGAAATGTTATAAATTTGTTGCCTAATCCCTGCTTTGATATATTACAGAGAGGCTTAGGCAAGTGAATTGCACTTTAAAATTGTGCAAGGGCATTGTTCCGAAAGGGAATTTCATAGCTTTTTATACTTTTGTGAGGTTGCTGTTTGCTTTCTGCTACCACTCATTGTGCTTATACTAGAGCTTTATTTATAAATGTTGATCAGGAACAATTCATTGCCTCTGCAGTATTCAACATGTTTGCTGTAATAAAAACAGAAAGTCATTGTCTTGCATAACTCGTTTAGGCTGCTGTTGACAAGTGATTAATTTTTTTCCTATACCTGACAAGTCCTAAATTACAAACCAATTCTCTGTTAACAAAAAGGACCCTTTTTATAGCTCTGACAATGTGAAGCTACATGAGATTGTGCAGAAATTTTCTTTTTACACTTCACTGCTTCATGGCAGCTCTAAGGTAATGATTTCTGGCATAATGCTGTAATTCAATTTCTTTTTTATCTTTTGAGACCAAGGCAGATCAGGTTCAGAAGTGTAATCAGTGTTTCAGTGTTTCAAAAATGTGCAGGAAATACACAGATAAATTCTGCTTTTCTTTCTACATTCCTATCTTCAGCACAGGATGGAGGTACTGAAAATCATGCCCATACTTTCAATTTCTCCATCTTTGGTTGTTTGTTGCTATCACACACAAACAGAAGAACAGCTCTAGTCATAGCTATAGTGCCAGACAGCCTGGTTGTACAAGAAATCATGGCTTGCACAGCTGAAAATATACCAGCAACTGCACAAAGGTACAAAAAAGATCCTGAAGTTAGAATGTATAGTAAATATCTTTTACTTTATCTGTGAACTTGTGGCAGTACTTTAGACATAGTACAAAAATGGTCACTTTTCTATTGATCCTGAAGCATTGAATCTTTGAAATATCAAAATTATTTCTCTTTTGCAGTGCTTTCTTACTTCTTAAAAAATGTTTAATCTTCCTAATTATGGAAATGGTTTTGTCCTGCACCAATCTGCCACATTTATAGCAGAAATGGCACAGTTGAGCTGTAGACTGGTGTGGTTAGTACTGAAGCTATAATAAATTATTCTCTCCTGAGCTGCTTATTCAAAGTTTTAATGTTGTGAGCTTCTGACAACTCACTTCATGTTTTCTAAGCCTGCTAAGCTCCAATCAGTGTCTTAAATATTTATTTCAGCTTGACATCTTGCAGAGGGATATTGTCTCCTTCCATGGCGTGAGAGATGAGAAATGCAATGACAGCAATCACAGAAATAGAAGTTAAGCTGAAGTTCAATTGAAGTTCACAGTTTAACAGGGGTTTATAGAGTAAATGTGGACAAATATATTTAAAGGTGAAATTTTGAGGGCAGTGCCTTGCAGACTGCTGGTTCCTCATAGCAAGGACGTGTTTCTATACAACTCACCCTCCCATTAGGCAGGCTCTTGGAAGGAGTGCAAATAGCTTCTGCTGATGGTGTGAAATCTAGAAACAAATTAAAGGGGTTTTCTTCTTCATAGAGGAAGATGATTTGCCAGCCAAGGGAAATATAATTCACCTCTTCCTGCTTCACTTTATACAGGAAGCCTTTGGTTGTGTTTTGAATTGTCACCAGAAACTTCCTAGTGCTCCCTTCTGCACTTCTGCAATGTTTTAAATTATTTTTTCTGTTTCTTAACAGCCTTCCTCTTCCATGGCTCCTGTATGCTGTGATTAACAGTTTTGCCCCGGTGACAGTCAGCAGCAATGGTCTGTTCTGTGCGATTGTGCTCCTCTTCATCATGCTGCTCTTTGTCATCCTCTCCATTGCTTCCTGCAAGTGGAGGATGAATAAAATCCTGGGTTTCCTCATGTTTGGGCTTTATTTTGTGTTCCTGATTGTCAGTGTCCTTCTGGAGGACAAAGTAATCCAGTGTCCTGTCTCCATCTAGTGGAAAGTGCTGTTTCTCGACAAAGCAAAACAAAACAAAACCAAAAAGAAACCCAAAATAAAAACAAAATGTATATATTTATTAAAGAAAAGATACAAATGTCAAAACAGCAAAAAAACCATCGTGGAATACTTCAGTGGGAATAACCCATGGATCTGTAAATTTCCTCTTCCTCAATTTTAAGAGTGAAAGAAAGAAAAGGATACAAAGGGTCGATTTCAGAGCTGAAGAATGGCTGCTGCTGGACAGTGCAGTTACACCTGAAGGGCTGAGTCCAGGTGCACCGAGGGCTCCTCTGCTGTAGAACATCCTCTCTGCTCAGTACTGGGCACGCTACGTACACACGACAACACTGAAAGTTACTGCTTCTCCTCTGCCTACTGTACATACCCGCAGACTTCTCCTTCTCTGTAGCAGTATACAGACACACAGTGTGCTCAGTTCTTAAAGCTCTCCTCTCCTAAGGGGAATGCTAATATTAACTTTGTGGAGGCACCACCCCCCACATACCCTGGTACAGGATTTTTCTGATAACCTGCTGAAACTCCCGAGTGGAAAGCACATACCAAGCGATGAGTCATAAACAGGGAAGGGCTTGTATGTCTCTTCATGTAAGTGGATTTATATGATGTGATTTCAGCAAAGCCAGGGAATTGATCAGTGTTTTGATCGTCTGCATCACAGGTCTGTAAAGGCAATCAGCAGGATGTTAATGGTGGTTTTTTACATCTTGCAAAACTCTTCAGGTTCCAGAAACTCTGTCTCTGGCACTGAAGGAGCCATGATGCCTGACCATTTTGTAACTGGTGCAGATTTTCATTGCATTCTCATGCAAAGACCAGAATGGGGATAATCTTTCTTCTCTAATAGCAACGCAGCATGCAGTGACATCATACAGCTATGTGAACACACCATTTTTTCTAATGCAGCAATATCAACAGTACCAATGGCTTTCAGATGCTGTTATGAGTTTGCCTTTTCATGCCAGAATAAAAAGGCTAATTTGCTTATGCATAGTATTTCATACAGAAAATAGAAATAAAGTGGCAGCCTAATTGCTAAGTGAATATATACTTTGTAGGCTTTCACTATTACTTGGAGTATAAGGACCTTCACAGCTACATATAGTTATTGCCAGAAGAGATCTCCAGCTGTTGTATAAAGCTGAGGCAGTTCACATTTGCTGTTAGAAATCTTGAAATTAGGTAGGAGAAACACAATTTAAATACAGTGGAGCTGCAGGAAACGTACATGAAAATTCTTCAGTATTGCTGGAAGTGTGCATGTCTAAAGAAACTCAAGAAGGAGTGAAAATGCAACATCCTTTTCCTGACATACTGAGAAAAGGAGGTCCAAACCTAGAGAAAAAAACAAAAAAACAACAAAAAATCAAGAAGGGAGAAAGCAACTAATGTTCATCTTTCTGTAGTTTGGCTGATTTTTTAAAAATTATGGAACTAGAATGAATACTAAGAAATTATTTCAGATAATCATCATTTGTTTGTTCAAGTCTTTTATGCAATTAAGAGTTCATGAAGTTTCAGTGCATTTCTGTGACCTGTTTCAGCATTGTTTTTTATGTGTATTGTGCTCACAATGGCAATGCCATTCTCATATCTGTGTAACAGAAAGCTCAGCACATTTTGTCTTGTCTGTTTTTCTCTGCTCCACACTGTTTCTCACTCATTCTCCTTTGTCCTTTACTGTTTTCCTGTTATATGTGTTTGTATGTAACAGTGTATGATTAGAAAGTAAGGACTTGACAGAAAACAATGGTAGAGAAAACAGTACAAAAGTAATATTAGGAATATTAATATGTGTTATCATGAAGAAAAAGTGAGATGTTGATGAAATAAAGGAAGGATACTAGGAGTTGCAATGTCTGCTACTCATATATTGTCCAAAGTCCTAGCTACATACAGAATCAGTATTTGATCTTAATCATACAACAAGCAACATCTCTTACTTCTTAGTGCTTTTTAGAGTGAGCTTCTCACACTGAAAGCAAAAACTTGTATTTGTATTCAAAATCCTCCACTGGTGCAGAATCCCTACCTGTCTTAACGATGGTGCTGTCCGTCTCTAACATTTGTTCCTACAGGTGCACGCGATGGAAAGGTGGGTGTATGTACATAACTGTGGTGCCCTCTGCTGACAGAACAGCGACCTAAAGCAAATCTATAACCCAAATTCTGACCTCAGCTGAAACGGGAGTCCCAAAATACAGAGCTGACTCCACAGTACAGTCTATTCCAGAGGAGTCACTAAATGGTTTTGTCTCTGATGACAGTGCTCAAAACAAGCAATCCTTTCCCAAGTAAGCAGAATCAGACATAGAACTGATCTAAAGGAAGGGCCGTGTAGGCGGGCACTTAAAAAATACTGCAATGCCCAGATTTGCTGATCTGACATTTCAAATGGAGAAACCAGACCAGCGTCTGATCTCTGTTTAGTACACTACTTTTTTCTTTTTCATCTTTTCTTTTTTTCACTTGATGCCATCATGGTGTAACAGCTCACACACTGGAATAGGAAAACTCCTACCTGACCTTCAGAGCTCTAAAAGCACTCTGGTGAACTCAGGGCATCAGCAGCAGAGACTGCTGCCCCACTGAGGGCAGGTAGGGAGGGAGTAGAGAGTAACTGGCATCAACAGCCTATCGGAAGACCTTTATGTGTACCATTAAGGACTGGTATCCTATACTGGCATTTCTATACTGTCTTAACATGTGTCTCATTTCTTTCCCATGTTTCTTTGTCCCTATCATTTATCTTGGAAGATATTAAAAATAACTTCTCCTCCTCCAGAATAAGACATTTCATGGCTCCACTGCCTTGTATCTGTTGGGCAGATCATTTTTCAAATGGCTAGCTGTGTTTTTCAAATGAATAACTGTGCCAGTGGTACCTCAGATCTAGAGGTAATAGGACAGATTTCAATTGTGTGGTGCTTTCTGTGAAGGCTGTCTGTGAACAGTGTTTGTCTTTGCCAAGGCACGTTTCTGCTGCTGAGGTAAATTCTTCATGGATAGTTGGATGCTGATGTGCTCTTTGATTACAAGACAATAGCTCTGCTGGCTGGTAGAGAAAAAGAGGAGTGGGATGAAGGGAGAAGCTTAGTCCCTTATCCTGTACAGAAGGAATTCAGTCTTAAACTGGAATGCTGAGAGAATAGTCAAAAGCTGCTCCAACCCAGTGACTAGATGTCAGTGAGTTGTCCAGGCTCAATGCTGTCAGAAATGCACACACTTGTTGCAACATTCCTGTTTTACAGTGTCAGCAAATTTCCCAGCATAAAGTGTTTCTCATTGTTCATAACTATTACAGTGTGGGATCATGAACTCTTCTCAGCATTGCACACCTCGAAGCCAAAGTTTAGTTTCCATTTTCTTCACCCAAAGTTCTGAACAACTTCACTAGGGATCAGTCCTTCACACTGCCCAAATTCTGCAGCGAGCTGGTTGGTGTTGAAAGCCTCTTCCACCTGCCTGCATGCCTGTGCTCACTTAATTGATACTGCTGTCTGCATAATCCTTATGAAGTATAAATGAATAATTAATAGAAAAAATGGCATTATGATAAAGACCCTGTTCTAGCTTAGCACTTTCAGGACACCAGCTTTGCAACACCGCAAGATAAGAATGCAACTTCAGGTTGAATAACCAACCCTCTGTGGCACCATCATCTCTGAATGGAATCAATGTTGAATTTTTGGAAGGGATTTCTGATAGCATTTGAATAGGATCATGGTTCAGATTGTAGCCAGTTTTAAAAGTTTTCTGCACTAACTTCATTGGCATTAAATATGAGACTGGGCCCCAGTGGTACAAAATACCACTGGAGTTCCACAACTGTTCTGTTTTCCCTCTCCAGAAGCCACCCTGGTCACAACTTGGTAAAAGCTATAAAGTGTGATTAAAAGTGTGGTGAAGATTCTCTCCTTAAGAACTAAATGTAGACATGGAAAAATCTTTCAGCAAAGCTCTATGTATTTTAAATTAGCTATTTTACTGAAAGCTAGTGCTTTTTTATAGTGCAGACAGGCTCTTGTGTCTGTATGCTTCTGCTTATGTATCCAGTTGATGTGGCTGACTGCATAAATTTCATGAAGCATAAAGCACAGTGGGTGACAAGCAATCTTATCTAGGTGTCATTTGTTTGTAATGGCAATGAACCTACCATACAATTTCCATATATACTACTCTAAAGTAGTTTATGGTCACTGTCACTCATGGTCTGTTGTGTGTGGATATGAAGGTCCACAAAGTGGTAAGTTAAACATGTAGTTAATCCAAGTACTGTGAAAAAATAGATTCTTAGAAATATTATTAATGTTTGGGTGTTTTTTAAGGGATTATTTCTCTGGTTGTCTTTTACTTCATTACATATTTTGCAAAAAAAAAGGGGATATTCAATGTTTTTTTAATTATTATTCTTTCAGCAGTAATTCCTTAAAATAGCATCTTGTGGTCCATATAACTTATGTTCCGAGTCAAGTATGAGTCTGTATCAGATGGGTTTTTTTTATTTATAAGGAAATTTATTTATTATAAGGAAATAATCCCTTCTCTAAGAACTGGCCCAACGAAATACAGACAAATTCTACCATTAACATGGACAAGATAAAGACTTTTATCTTACGTTCCCATACTTCATAAATGCAGTTACTTAACAAACCTAATTTTCCTGGGAGCTATGTACAAAGAGATAAATTATATTCACTTGTATTCATGGAAACATTTTTACCTCTTGTAAATAACAATGACACAACTAACTGAGAAGGAGGCTTTGAGCAGGTGATTATTTTTTTTTTCTGCTATTCCTGAAAAGTTAAATGGAAGAATTTGCACCTGTAAAAATACTTGCAGAAAGTGATTCTGAGATGATCAAATGGGATAGTTTGCACTCAACACTGTGGAGAAGCATCCTGCTCCAGTCCTCCAAAAGCCATGGGTTTCATTCCTGGCTGATGTTAAAATTATCATTCTTGGGTCTGTTGCCATCAGTTACAGGAATATCAGTATTGAGATATCCATCATTTCCATTGGAACCAGGGAGAGTCACTTCCAAATTGAAGTTCTGCAGTTCAGCGCACCCACCAAATACAGCAGTCACGTATGGCTCACAGCCCTGTGGTTCAGACAAGCCATCCTGCAAGTCAGCAGTGTGTTGTTAGGTTCCAGTGTGCAGCATCCCAGCCTTGTCTGCCTGGATGGCTGCAGATAGTTTGAGCCTTCCCCCGCCTGTGCTCCTGCCTAACCAGATGCAAGCTGTGTCTTCTCCAGAAGTCATGTCATCACATTAGCATGACACTGAGCCCATGCTCCAGCCAGCCAGGCACAGGTCAGCCCCAGCCTAGAAGCCGTGTAATCCCTTGGAGTGTGGGTAGATCAGACACATAATTGGACATATCATTCCTACACGAGCCATAAGTGAAACAGCCCAGGACAAGACTGAGTAATTTGAGTTTGGTAAATGAACTGTACATTCATGTAGATTTATTGTAAATTCACCACTCATCAAACTCAAAACCAATCCCAACAATGAAATTTGTACACGTTTTTAAAGATCGTGCACTTTACTATTTTATTTTTATTTTTATTTAATGTCACATAGTTGTCTTAATGCAAAAAGAAGCCATAAATATACCCAGAAGACTAGTATGGGGTTTCTAAGTAAGGGGATCATTAATTTTAAAGTAAGGAATCAATTCCATGTCTCTGTTTAAGGTATAATGTCACATACTGACAAATAAATGTACAGCAAAGCAGGATCTGGTTTTGCCTTAGTGATGCTATAAATTGGGGGAGTTTGTTCCTCATACTCTTGAGTTTTCCTGTGGGGCTGTACAAAATGCTGCACACTACCTTTGCAGTAGGGGCTCAATCCTACCACCTTGTTTACCCCAGGAGAAGGAATAAAATGCTTGCATAGTCATGCCCAATGAAGCAATTAAGTCATTCTGCTCTCTGATATTTTCTCCCACTGAGATCACAGTAAAGGAAGCTCCTTATGTTTTAGTAACTTTATAACAGATGAGTTGCTTCTGTCAGTTTTTCAAAAAGTTTTCAGGGTCAGGTTATCCAGTAGAAATCAATGATTTATTTTAATCCCTTATCCAAATTATGTAATGCCAAAGGATTTCACTTGGTTTTGTGTTCATTTCCATTATCAAGATGTCTGTTGCAGTTCTAATTTTGCAATCCTGACTCTGGGGAGTTGACTTACATGAATTAAAATTATTTCTGTCGCTTAAGATGGCAAGATCAGGACATGGTATTGCAATGTGAAAATAACAGTGTGTTATAACTGACAATCAGATGCTATTTTTGTAATAAAGTGTTTTTAGCATGTTTGTTTCACTTTGTAGTTTTCATACTCTTATCATCCCTCATTTTCAGCCTATTGTAAGAAAAATCTGAAGTCCTCCATCTTTACTCATTTCAAACTTTGAAAGTAAAAATACATTGTCATGTATTTTTTATTTTGCAAGTCCAGGCAACTCCCTGAAAATTCCTGTTTTTCTCATGTGTTTAAGTGTATGGATCATTATTCACTAGATGATACTCTTATATGTCCGAATCAGTATATTCTCTGTGAATATAAGTTTGTATATAGTATGAAAGTTACCTTTATTTGTACATAGGCTCTTGGAAATAATCCCTTCTATCAAGGTCCTACTTCACTATCTACAGAATGTTTCACTGTGGCTTGTACACTTTCTCACCTTACCACATTAATACAGAGTTCTTAATATGAATCACTTAATGTAACTGAGTTGTCTAAGTGTGAATAACAATAACAACAATAAATATTAATAAAAAGACTAAAGAGGTGTCAATTTGCTCAGTATCTTTTGTCTTAATTCTCTTGGGCTTGCTTTTACTTTGAAAATAGCATTTTATCTACTTTCTCTGGGTTGAGTGATGGTCTGCAGTGCTGCTTGTCATCACTGGTGTTCAAGCTGCACTTCTTCTTGCCTTTTGCCATGTCCCAGTGCTACCTTCTGTGTATACACAGAGTAAGGAAATTGCCTGTCTTTCAATGAGCTTAAAATTTTGTTAGACAAGAATTTTTCATCTACAACCCAGTGTGAATCCAAACTACCTAGAGCTGTGTATGTCTGGAGCTCTGTTGTTCTGTTCAGGATCAAGTTCCCTTACATTTCTTTACTGATACATTTGATCACCAGATGTTTTGAATGCCATTCTTTACTTTACCACCTTGTTTAATCTCCGGTCTGTTGTCCTTACCAGCTAGGTTTTTTCCTTTTTTTTTTTTTTTTTTTTTTTTCGGTCTGTCCTTGGGTGAATGACGCATTTAAATAATGATCTTCAATAAATTACAGCAAAAGAAAGTAAAAAATACTAAAATTTTCCCATAATCAACCAAAATTTCAATCTTCACAAGTTACAAAGCTTTGCATTGCACATAGACATTATTACTTAATATTTTTCCCATAGTAGCCCCAGGAAGTCATCCTCCCCAATGAATTAAGGTGTTTTTTGAGAGGTATCCTGCCAACACTGAAGGTGTGAGCTCAGAAGAGAGGCTTTTCATTCATCTTTAACCTTACTCGAGCCTTAAAATTTTAGATTGGAAGCAAAAGAAATTTGCAGATAGCCTAGGAGCTGAGAATGGTGATTGTCCTGAGACATTCATGCCTGCCAAACAACAAAAAGCAACAAGGTCAAACACATCCTACAGAAACCAAAGTTGGTGTATGTTCCAAGTCACAGAGGCACACGTGGAATGTTTAGAAATGTAGGTTGGAGATAGAGTGTTTGTAAAAAGACATTTAGGCTTTATCTGAGAAGTAAACATGCACACATACACACAGAGGTGTTCATAGTTTTGTTCTATGGGTGTGTGTTCTCTTACCCTACTGCTTGCTATCATTTGATCCCTTCCTCAACTGCAGTGACTTTTGTCAAGCGGCAGATTTTAAATCCTTCAGTACCACAGCAGGCCTTGATGGTAAATTACTGGGTTGAGCAGAAAGGAAAGAAAAACATATTATATATCCACCACAATCCTGCCTGGGGGAATGAAGGCAAGTTGCCTTACTCTGTGTCCACAAGCAAGTACTTCACTGCCTTACCTGTAGTGCTGAAGAAAACATTCACTTTCACTTTTTCCTTTACAAGTAGTTGTATTTGGAGTGTTCGTTGACAAGGAGAAAAGCAATGTGCATGTTAAAACTGAGTGTGAACTTTCCTTCCCTGGAAAGACTTCAGAATTTCCCTTTAAAACAAGGAATTCCTTTTCAGTCAAGACGTATCTCAGAGAAATAAATATTTGTGCCAGAAACATGCAAAGAGTACAGAGAGCTAGACTACACATTTTAGCCCTGAAGAGATGTTTTTCATCCCTTCAACTCTTATTAATGCAAATTTTCACATCATGATTTGAGCAACGTGCATATTTTGTGGACAAGGGAGTGCTTTTTGGCAGGATGATGCAGTACTAGCAATTAACTGTAAATCAACAGTATTGCTTCTGAAGCATCAAACCCAAACCAAACCATTTCTTGTCAGCTAAATATAAGGATAGTCAGAGAAGTCACCAGCATGCTGTAAGTTTAAAGCACTCCCAACAGGATGTTTGAACAACAGTTTCAGAAATAATGAAATTTAGAATGAATAAAAGGTGTCCCACAAACCTTTGGGTTGCTTGTCCACCAGCAATGATGAGAGAATACTGGCCCTCACCTACAACTTTCCAGTAACTGCTGCTAAAAATGTGAAACTGCATGTGCTGGTTCTGCTGTGTTGGAGGATTGCCTGTAGTGGGGTTGTGTCAGAGCCGAAGAGCAGGTCTGGCTTGGGCTTGCTACCTGAAGCACAGGAGGCAGAGGAGGAGGTGGGTGGGAGGGTGTGTTTGTGGGTACTGTCTGGCATGGGAAAACATGCCTCTTCACTGGACTTTGCCTTTGAAGCAGTGATCCAGAGAGCAGGCCAGGAGGGAACACTGTGAGAAAATCTTATATAAAAATAAGTAACAATTTATGTCTAAAAGGACATGTAAAAGATGGCTTTCCCTCCTGCCTCTCTGCAACCCAGTTTAATTTTGCTGTAAAATGAAGAAATACAACCATGAGTAACATCCTCTAGGGGACACAGAGGGGTTGGACTCAATGAGACCACTGGTGATGCCTTCCAACCTTACAAATTCAGTGATTCTGTGAATGGTTTAGTGCACTGTATGGTAACAGGGAAAAGTGCTCCCACTGCCTGTTCCTCACCCCTACTTATTACCTATTCTTTGTTACTAACTAGTATGGAGGAAAATGGAAACTACTCCCAGAACTGTCAAATTCCCTGTGAAGATCTGGACCTGCTCTTGTCATGTACTGCCTGCCTGCCTGCTTGCCTGCCTGCCTTGATACCATGCCATATTGATGGTCAGTATTTGCCTGTCACAGCAGCGACCAACTCTTGCTCATCTTGTTGCTGGATTTTCAAGACTAGGAGATTGTAGCCTGATCCTCTGGAACTAGGACTTTCTGCTAGCCAAAACTAGCTCTAAAGAGATTCACTAAAGTTCGCAAAACACAAGAGTATAGAAGAAAAATCAGTTTGAGTGTTGGAAACATGAGCTTGTTGTCCTGGATTGAAAAGACAGGCATGCTAGGGAAGAGCAGGGCCTTCCCTCAAAATGGAGCAAACAAGTTCCTCCCACCGAATCAGTATAATTTTGGAATTAAGGGGCTCTCAGGCAAAGATACGGGGATAGGAATAACAGTTCTGTAGTACTGTTTTATATATACATGTAACATAACAAGATAAACAAAACAACAACAACTACTATGAAATTACCAACAAACAGACCAGGACCCCAGCAGCAGTTCTTTTGGCTGTGAACACCTTTCCCCTGCAGTGCAGTTCCCATCCCACTGGCAGTCAGTGCCAGCAGCTCCCGGGGGCAGGGACAGATGCGGTGACTCCTGGCTGCAGGAGTGCTGGGGGTGATGGAGGCTGTGTCCCCATGGGAAGGGTGGAGGAGAGGCTCTGCTCACGGGTCCTTGGGGCACTGTCGGTCCCAGTGCTCCAACAGGATGCTTGGAGGTGGCAGGCTGAAGCAGGAGAGTGTCGGAGCAGGGATGCCTAGAAGAGGCAGCTCCCAGTGTTGGGATGGCAGGGTGAGGTTTTCCAGCAGCCATTTCCCCTCTGAGAGCCAAAACGAGCGAGGGTGAGCAGCTGCCCAGTTCCCCTTTACCTGCCCCTGATCTCGTGGTGTTCCCCCTCTTCTCCCCACTGCACCCTATGAGAGCAGCTCCAAATACGGACAGGGAGCTCCCCCCTCCCACTATCACTAGCCATCTTAGCATGTCAATGGGAAAAAATTCCACACAGAGAGGAGAGGGGGGAAAAAAAGGAAAAAAAACCAACCCCCAACACTTGTTCCAGGCTAATGTGCTATAGAATTCAGCATTTGTGCCTCAGTCAAAAGTATTGGTAAACCAGTATAATATATGATATGATATGATATATGATATATGATATGATATGATATATGATATGATATATGATATGATATATAATATAATATAATATAATATAATATAATATAATATAATATAATATAATATAATATAATTAATATAATTAATATTTTTTAATTTTTTTCCCCTAAAATTGATTTTAACTTTCCACTCAGAAGAACAACTTTCAGCAAAGCTTTTACCAGAAACTGACTGAAAACAGAAATTTCTAAAGGTTCATGACTGCTGATATGCAATTTTTCAAATAAAAAATTATCCTGGACAACTTTCCCCCACCATTATCATCTGTCCTGCTAAAAACCCATTTAAAACATGCCAAGGTGTTGTCCTGAGAAGAGCTGGGACAAGCATGATGGAGCCAAATCTTCCCTGTCCTCAGGCCTGCTTTTACTGCCTTGGCTCCCTTGACATTCCTATCCTCTCTGTTTCTAACACTGCCCAGCATCCAAAATAATTCCTGCCACAAATGGTGCCCCAGCAAGTGGAGGAAGGTGATGCTCAAAGCAAGAAGGTCTCAGGACTTTTGACGCCTCATAATGCTCAGGCAGCAGAAAGGACCCTCACCAAAAAGTAAATCCACAGCCCTGAATGAAATAGCCATTATGTAACTCACGTTCTTTCTTCGAGACTTTGGTTTATGTATTCCTGGGATTTTTCACCTTTTCTCATCTTAATTAGTATCTCATTAGGTCATTTGTATTTTTGTAACCCATCACACCCCTTAGAGAAGTGTGGGTTTTGCTCACAGAAGACAGCAGTGTAAGGCCCACATGATGCTCCTTCTGGCACACTGCCAGCACTGCCGTCCTCCAGGCAAGGCCAGTTTGTCCCAGCTGGCACCACAGCTGACACCACTTCTAGCTGTCTGTGGTATCACTTGCCAGCTAAACACAGAATGGCTAGGTCAGCTCTGCAGGCACCACCAGGCACCGTGGAAGGAGCAGATAGCAGCTGGCAGAAGCAGGGCATCCTCAGTTGTTTCACAGTGGATTTGTGAAAAGTGTGGGTACCAACAGAGAGGTGACGCTCTGTATTTGCACCCACTGCCTCACCTGCCCTGATGAGGTCTACCATTCCTGCCCTACTGAAGGAAGTTTACTGGGATGAAGGTACTTTGACACCTGTACCAGCTTGCCTAGAGCTGCTAAAGTAACAGACCCCAACATGCACACCTTGTGAGCAGACATTTCTGTGAAAGGGAAAAAAAAAAATCTCTTAGCCACCAGGTCTGCCACAAAATCAGGCATCAGGCAGAGATGAGCACAGTGATCTCCCAGAGAAACACTAATCTTCCAGAATGTCAGGGGAGGTAGGTGGACTGAAACACAAACAGGTCATGTCCTCAGTCCATGGAAGGTGGCTTATCTGGATTAATAACTGGTGCTGGCATGGTTGCTGAAGCTTTCATTTTCTTGGAATTAATAGCAAAGTGTCTGGTAGCAGGTGTGCTTGCAGACATTTGCAGGCAATTATGTCTGCTGACAAGGAGATATAATAAAACCCTTAATGCAGGAAGAGAGCAAGGCATAGCCAGGCAAGGACATTAAGCAGGGCAGTACATCTCATCGTGTCCTTGTTCCAAATATACACTTAGCATTACAGCAGCTGTTCTCCAGTCAAAACCCCTGCTGGCCTTCATTGCAACAAAAGCATCCTCCTCTGGGCTGATTTCAATGCTGAATGTTGAAGAATAAGGGCAGTGACAGAAATCATAAAGAGTGCACTAAATAGTTATTATATTTGCCAATACAGGGCAGGTGTCTAAACAAATCTCTAGGTTTCTCCAGGCTGCTGTACCAGCCCAAGGTACAATAAAGAGCAGTTGGGGTTGGATGGAATTTTGCCTTTCGGCACAGCCTATGAAGGGAATGTCTTCCCACTTAACACTCCCATGGGGTGAATTTTCTTAGCCCCACCATAGGCCTCTGAAGAGCTGCGGATTGTATTTTCCTTCTAGACTGAGATTCAAGAGATTTCCTTCTGTTCACTATGTGTTCTGGTTGCCATGCCAAGTAATGGAGTGAATCCCATCATTTCCTGGGGAAGGGATGGTGAAGGTCTCTGCATCTCCAGGAGGGCTCTGGGTGAAAGCACACATCTGCTCAACATTCGGAGCTACACAAACCCACAGTGAAACATGTGGCCTGCCAGCAGGCTGCAGGGAACACCTTGTCCAGACTGGATGCTTCTGAAAGCCTTGCTGATTTTGATCTATGGACCACCAATGAGTCAGCAGCAGAGTAAAAATTTTTTGTCTTTGAGAAACTTGTCAAGCTACAAGTTGAGAGCAAGAGCTTGCATCTGCAAAGAAAGGAGGCTCAATGAACCAATCTCTTTCTCTCATGGCGCTGTCTGGTTTTAATCTTGGTTAATATGCAGCTAATTTGAAAGACATAAAAACAAGGAAAGCCAAATTCATATAGGAAAAGTAGTTTCTCTACTCTAAACTGTGCTTCTTACTCAATTTCTCATATACTGGGGGCAGAGTTAGTCTGAGAAGATAATACCTTTCTTTGGCAACAGAAAAAGCAGTCTAACCACAACTGGGTGAAATCAGGTGAATGTATTTAAATCGGCCTTCTGTGCAATTGAGAGACAATATCTGGGCATGAATTTGTTGCTTGGAAGTTTGGCTTTGCATGCTAATGTGAAGGTATTGTCACTGAAACTGTGACTGTAGCAGAGCAATCATGTTTTTATTAGGCTGGTAGCATTTTTTGACCATAAAATAAAATGCTGCTGGAACACTATATATTTCATTTTTCAGGGCAATATATGGTAAATAGCAGAGCTTCTGACGAAACAGGTTTGAGGTAGGTGTAAAGAACCATGGAATAATTTCAACTGCACATCCTGGCCAGAATAAAGTAATGCCTTGATTTTCTAATGCTGAAAAAATATTGAGAGTTTTTGTTTTTCCCACAGTTTCAGTGACAACTTGGCTGACAGCTTTTCTGCTACTGTCTTTTCTTTAATCTAATACCACAAACTTTAACATGCATTTCAGCTTTTCGTCCACAGCAGCATGACTGAGAACCCAAAAGGAATGACAATCTCTCCTTCCTGAGACACCTAGCAATACATAGTACATTTTTGTAATTGACAGTGACTGTCTGAAGGAAGGTATTTCTGCTGCGTATGAACAGTGTTCAGACCTTGAATCTGAAGAACTGCTGTGAGCCCTCCTAACTGTGGGATGTTATCTGGGTCAAGGGCAATACTGGTAATCATAGGATTCACAGAAAGGAGGAGAAAATGCCCCCTGAACAGCTGCAAAGAACAATCTATTTAATTTACCTTCAGTGCTTTTGTCAGGAGGACAATTGGGGAAAGTTCAGGCAGAAGACTTCAATGACAGAGCACTCTAAAGCCCTCAGATTAAAACCACGGACAGTACAGCTGTGCAGCCTGGGTGATGATCATCTTGTAGTTGCAAATAGGTCAGGGAGAGAATACAAAACTGAAAGAATTTTCTTTCTGACATAGTCTTTTGTCTTGTTTCTGTTAGGTCTACAGTTCTTTATTCCTTTTAACTGGTCTGCATTAGTCCTACTGGAGTCTGCATTCCTTTAATTTTGTAGTGCAGCCTGAGTTTACCAAGCCAGCTTATTTCACAGGCTGAACAGTGTCTACAGGACTGGCCTTGTCCTTAGTGATAGCAAAATCTCAATGGGCTTCACAGTGGGAGATGAAGTAAATGTATGAGGAGTGAACCAAAAAGAGTGACTTTATGTCTTACTTGCTGGACTGTTGCTTTCAGAGATTGCATAAAGAGAACTAAAGGTAAGATAAATCCATTAGTGCCAACGAAAGATTAAAACGACAATCAGATGGGTATAATTTGTGCAGTATTTCTTCATGAACAAAAGGGCCAGGAGGACAGTACAGAAGTTCAAATTCACTGTATTGCTGTAGGGGAAAAAAAGATAAAATACATCCTGTGGAATGGTAATTGCTGATTTTAGATAATTACCTCAGTCTTCCAAAGTGTAATGAAGAAATATCCAGAAGGTATGAAGTCTGTTGCAGTCAAAATAACAAGGGATCAACAGAAAAGATTTCCCAGTATCTCAGTTGTCCTTCTTTGCTTAAAAAGCCTGACATGATTCCCGTATAAAATGTGACAGGATACCTGCTTCTTCCAGTGATGACATATTCTTGTATTTTACTCACTGGCTAGTTTCACTCAGCTTTGACAGAAAGGTGAAGATCCCAAAGGCAATCCAGTTTCCACGAGCTACCTGTGCTTAGTGCAGAGCAAATAGTTGCTATCAAGTGCCTCTGTTTAAAAAGAATGACCTGCATTTTCAAGCATAGAGAATTCCTGGGAGGGAGAGCCAGAGAGATTATAAATACCCTAATAACATGGAGGCTTTCAATTTGTAAGGCAGAGGAGGAACTCTTCCAAGTTCAACTTCTTCAGCTTGTGGAGCTCCCCCTGTTTGCTTTTCCTGGTTGGCTGGCTGGCTGGCTGGCTTTTACAGAAACTAAAGCCTTTTCTGTAGCAGCACTTATGCAAGTGTTGGTTGGAGTTAGCAAAACCACAGAGTGCTGGAGGGCATGGTTCTGAAGACACAGATTGCTTGCTACAAGACCCTACCTAGAGTCCCCAGGCTGGGGCTGAGGTAGGCACCAGCCCAGTGACAGTGCCAGTTATAGGAGTAGAGGACAGATTGTTATCTCAGGTGATTGTTCCCCAGCAGGGCTAACAGTTTAGCAGTGCTGCATATACAGTCAGTCTCCTGGGTGGAAGAACTACATGGATTTTTGAACAAGCAAAACCCGACCTGCATATCATACTCCTTTGCAATGGGTAAGTAAATGCCAGAGCCAGCAAGATATGCTCAGAGCTTTGGGAAGACCCAGAAGTCAGCAGGAGAGAATCTGAAGGGCAGCTTTAAGAAATTCCAGCCACTCCAGACAGAAAGTCAGCCTCATTGGGGGCCCAGTTTAAATGTCTCTATGCTAATACAGACAACGTGGGGAATAAACAGGAGGAACCAGAGACATGTGCCTGCCCACCTGCAAGGATATGGCTTTACTGGCATCACACAAACATGGTGAGATGACTCCTATGACTGTAGTGCTGGAATGGAAGGAACAGGCTCTTTAGGAAGGAGGGGCAAGGGAATCAGGGAGGCAGTCTTGCCCTCTACTTCAGTAACCATATGTAGTGCATGGAGCTCCACCAGGAGCTGGATGAGGAGCTTAGACCTTAGGGTCAGGAATAAAGAGAGGGCAGGGACAGGTGACTTTATAGTGGAAGTCTGCTACAAGCCACCTGACCAGGAAGACTGAGCCAATGAGGCCCTCTAAGAAAGAGAGGAGCAGCCACACATTCACAAACCCTGGTCCTCATGGGGAACTTCAACACCCTGACATCTGTCAGAGGGGCATGGGCAGAGAGGGCATGGGCAACTCAGAAGATTTCTGGAGTGCCTTGATGACAACTTCCTCCTCCAAGTGATAGAGGAGACAACAAGGAGAGATGCATGCTGAACCTTATTCTCACCAGTGAGGAGGGGCTGGAAGGGAATGTGCAGCTCAAGCAAAGCCTGGGCTACAGGTGACCATAAAGAAGTGGAGTTTGAAATCCTTGGGGCAGGGAGGAGGGCACACAGCAAGCTCACTACCTGGGACATCAGGAGAGCAAGCTTTGGTGTCTTCAGGGATCTCCTTGGTAGAGTGAAGTGGAAAAAAGCTCTGCAGGAAAGAAGGGCCAAAGAGATCTGGATGATATTCAAAGATTATCTCCTCCAGGCTATAAAGTAATGCATCCCTACTAACAGGAAATCAGGGAACAATGCAAATAAACCTGCATGAATAAGCAAGGACCTCCTGTATTAACTGAAACACAAACAAAGCTATAAAGATAGCTTACAGAGGGTGGAAGCAAAGAAAGATGGCCTAGGAGGAATATAGGAAATTGTCCAGACAGGCAGGGATCTGCTTAAGAAAAACTGACAGATGTGTATCTGGTCAAGGACATCAATAGTAACAAATTCAGCAATAAAAGGAAGACCAAGGAAAATGTGAGTTCTGTCACAAAGATATGGGTTACCCAAAAACATGGAGAGGGCCAAGGTACTCAACAGCTTTTTTTGCCTCAGCCTTCACCAGCAAAATGTTCCAGTTGCATAAGGTGAAATCAGAGACTGGGAGAATGAAGAACCATCTGCTCTAAAAGATTGGATTTGAGATCATTTAAGAAAAATGAAGGTTCACAAGCCCATGAGACCTGATGAGATACAAGTACAGGTCTTGATGAAACTGGCCAAGGAGGTGGCTAAGCCACTATCCATCATATTTGAGAAGTCATGGCAGTATGGTGAAGTTCCCACCGAATGGAAAAGGGGAAACACCATCTCCTTCTTTACAGGGCAAATAGTCATGCATGACATCCTTCTCTCAGTTGGAAAGTCATGGATTTGACACACGGACTACTCAGTGGATAATGAATTTTCTGGAATTGCACTCAATGGTTTGATGTCCAAATGGAGACCAGAGATGAGTGGTGTTCCTCAGGTGTCAGTATTAGTAGCAGCTCTGTTTAACATCTTTATCAGTGTCATGGACAGTGGGATTGAGCGCACGCCCAGCAAGGCTGCTGACAACACCAAGCTATGTGGTGCAGCCAACATGCTGGAGGGAAGGGAAGCCATCCAGAGGGATCTTGACAGGCTTGAGAAGTGGGCCTGTATGAACCTCATGAAGTTCAACAAAACAATGTGCGAGGTTCCGCACCCGTGTCAGTGCAATACCAAGTACAAACGTAAGCAGGGTGGAAGAGGATTCAGGGCTGGTGGTGGATGAGAAGCTCAGTATGGCAATGTGTACTTGCAGCCCAGATGTACATCTGCATCCTGGATTGCATCCAAGGCAGTGTGGCCAGCAGGGCAAAGGAGGGGATTCTGCCCCTCTTCTCTGCTCTGTGACACCCCACCTGGAGTGCTGGACACATACATAAAAAGGTCATGGACCTACAGTAGGAAGCCCAGAAGAGGGGCACAAAGGTAATCATGGGGCTGGAGCACCTCTCCTATGAGGACAGGCTGAGAGAGTTAGGGCTGTTCAGCCTGGAAAAGAGAAGTCTGCAGGGTGACCTAACTGTGGCCTTCTAGTTTCTGAAGGGGCATACAAGAAGGCCAAAGAGAGACTTTTCACAAGGATGTGTAGTCGTAAGTGATAGGACAAGGGAGAATCCTTAAACTGAAGGAGTGTAGGTTTAGATTCAATATTAGGAAGAAATTCTTTACTGCAAGGGTTGAGAGGCGCTGGAATGGGTTATCCAGAGAAGCTGTGGATGGCACACTCTGAAAGTGTTCAAGATTAGGTTGGATGAGGCTCTGAGCAACTTGATCCTGTGGAAGGTTGTTGAGGGTTCTAACTAGAGGATCTTTAAGGTCATTTCTAATCTGAACAATTCTATGACTCTGTGATGATTCTAATACTAAATCCATTCTTCTATGTGTATCACACCACATATATCTCTGAGGTGTATCCTGGCTGAAAATGTTGGGGGGATTTTGAATACCATGAAAGGCTTATATTTGTCAGAGAGTTTAATTTGCTTAACATGGTAGGATTTTTAATCTGGGTACTAAGCAATTTCAAACATGCAACAGACTGAGAAACATCTTATATTTAAGAAAGCTTTTCCAGTCTTTATTAAAAAGGCTATCAGGATTATATCAAGAAGGAAATTTGACAGCCGTCTTCTCCTAATGAAGACAACTGGAAGGAAACATACATAAGATAGCTGACTTTTATGCTTGAATTGCAGATCTAATACTGATAGAGGGTAACGTTTTTGCAGTCTTCTTTCTCCAATGGTTGCCTATTGGATTAACTCCTAGTCTTCTGATTAAAGTTCAACTAAGCATGTTTTGAGAGACAGAAGATACAAATTTTCTTTCTCTAGTGATAAACTTCAACAGAAATATGGGTAACCTTCTACTTCACGTTTTTTTTCATGGATCTTTAGTGGCAAGAGAATTACATTTCTAGAAGAAATTTCTAGAGGCCTTTCCCCAGTGCTGACTGAAAGCAGGAGAATCCTTGCAACCTGTCTTCCTCCTAGTATCCAATTAACAATGGCCTGATGAATTTGCATCATAATCCTCACCTACTGGGGTTTTATTTGCTTTTAAAGCCTTCCTTCTTGAAGGAGCATGGTTTGACATTGGCCAAAAGCCAGGCACCTACAAAAAATTATTCACCCATTCTCCGCTGCTATAGTTGAGCAGAGGAGAAGGAAAGAAAAACCAAATTGCTCATGAGTTAAGAATCAGGAACAAACACTCTAAGGGCAAAAGAGGATCAAATTCAAACAGTATAGAGAAATGTTATTAATAAAGAGGGGTTAATGACAACTAAAATAAACCTTTAGAACACTTTTTTTCCCCAGTCCCTCCCAATTTTTCACCAACAGCATAGAGAGACAAAGTATGAGATTTTTAGTCAGTTGGTTATTTCCACAAATTTTCCTTCCGTTTGCTTAGGGAGAGATTTTTTCCTGCTGTGCTGTGGGGTCCCTCCCATGGGAGACAGTTGTCTGTGAGCTGTTCCAGCATGGTTTTATTTCTCACAAGTAGCAGTCTTGCCTGCTGCAAGATGAGTCCCTCCTATGGGCAAACAGTCTTCCCACAATTATTTTGTGTGGGTCATTAGTTCATGAGGTGTAACTTTTAAGGATGAGATGTTCTAGTTTGGAAGCAAGGGTCCTCTTTCTCTATCTTCTCTCTCTGTTGAAGTTTCCCACTAGGTTACAGCTTTTCAGCATCCACTCGCTCCAGCGCAAGCACCTTTACTCACAGGTTGCGAGTGGATTTCTGCATCCCCCCCACGCACTTCATGAACTACAGGGGAACAGTTTATTGTATTATAGTCCTCACCGCAGTTTGCAGAAGAATCTCACTTGCAGTTTTTGGAGCACCTCCTCTCCCTCCTTCCTCTCACTGACCTTAGTGTAATCATGTTGCTCTCCTCATGTTTCCGCTTTTTCTCTTTCTCTGACTTGTGAGAAAATTGTTGTCTGCAGGTTCATTTGTTCTCAAGTTCCATCAATCAAAGAAGTTCTTACAGCGTTTTCCAGTGTTGAAAGGTTGATCTCACCTGGGCTCCGCATCAGGGAATTGGTCGCCATGCCCATCACTGTTGGCCACATGCTCCCTGCCAACACCGCGTGGGTAGTGCTGGATGCTGTGGTGCCTCTCTTAATGTGGGGTGCCGAAGGAGAGAAGCTGCTGCCACTGCTCCTGCCCTTCTGCTCACAGCACAGCTGGTTAAAAGTGGCTAATCACACAAAGTACATCACAAGCCATGGCGGTGGTCACATGGCCCCAGTGCGTGGTCCTGGCCGTGATGCCCTGGCCGTGTGGGTCCAGCAGCCACGCGGCCCCTCACAGTGATGGGAGAACCCCGGCCACAGCACCTCCCACCCCTCAGAAGAAGGACTGTGCATGGTTTTTTTCCCTTCTTAAATATATCATCACAGAGATGTTACCAACTTCTCTAACTGGGCCAGCAACACGTCCATTGTCAGAGCCTTCAGAGGTTGGCTCTGCTGGACATAGTAGAAGCTTCAAGCAGCTTTCCATCTAAGAAGCTGCTTCTGTGATATCCTCTGCCCCCTAAAAAGCAGCACACAAGGAATGAATAATCTACCTCATGGAGAACCTATCTTGCATGCTTTAACAAGATTTCTCTGTCAGCTAGCATGAATTTGGTACTATGGTGTGTACAGATTCTTACCCATTTTTCCTTAAAGCTTTGACCTTATAAAAACAAGGTCCAGGACTGTACAATTTTTCATTTGCACATTTATATAGTCACAAATAATGCCACATATGCTTACATTTTACCTATGCTTTACGTGTACAGTGTGTGCTTTACATTTCGTTTTCTATTGTATGAGTCATCCTTTTCCTAAAATGAACATCTGGGGTCAGAGAAGGGAGGAGCAATGGGAGCAGAGAAAAAAGTGAGATCACTGCAAAATATTTCAAAGTTTTTTTTTTCTGTTAGAATGTCCACTTTTTCCTGACAGTGTGATTATTGCTAGGAACAGCTGAAGGGTCAATCGTATCTTTCATTATGAATGGAGGAGAAAAGAGCTGGTTTCTCACAGAAAGAACATGACATGAGGTCTCCTGGAGCACATAAGCTGTCATTCAGCTGCAAACCTGTCAGTGATTTCAAAGCGGTTTCCACAGTCAAGACATTTTTTTCTATGCATTTTCTTCACACAATCATATTCCAATTAAAGAGTATAAATAATATAAAAATATAAATAATATTAAATATGAAAATATAACTTATAATACAATATAATAATATAATGATTATTATGATGATGATGATGATGATGATGATAATAATAATAATAATAATAATAATAATAATAATGACAGCTCATACTGCAGTTCTGGCCTTTCCATTTCTGATTCCAGCTGAGATACTAAATGGGCTGAAATTCCCAAGGTTACAATTACTTCCTAAATCCTGTTTAGGTTCAAGTAATAACATCACTAATACTGCATACAGGATATGTGGTACTTTTTTTCTATGATGCAACACTTTTATCTGCCACAAATGCCACCAGGGGAAAAGATTTCTGTGATTTTTCCTGGTCTATCTTTCACTCCATGTTACATTTGTCAATGTACTGCCTGTGCTATAGCTTTGATTCCTTCAGGAATCAGCAAGATCACAGAGTGACTTGTATTATGAATGCCACATTTAACCTTCTCAAAAGGAAATATCAATAACAAAAGATTATAATCTACTGTAAATATGTAAATAAGGTGTGGTTAATTACAATAGTAAGAAGTATTTGCTTATCTAAATGCTCGGCTTTATTAGAAACAGTCATAGAGCAAAAACTAATGTTTGCATTCAATTGCTGACCAGGATAAAACATGCAGTTTCAATTTATCTTTATTATTATTCATATTGCACATAATTATCAGCTGCAAAACAGCATGCTACAGTCTGAGGACTGACAGATCTTTATTCTTCAGTTTTCCAAATATAGAAATATTGAATAAATACTCTCCCATTTTACAATTAAATTCTGATATTCATAGTTAAAAGGTGCATTTGAGGTCATCACAGTTCAGTGGAGAACTGGCTTTTCATATAATTTACAGCAATGTGCAGTATTAAGATAACACAGTCTTCAGAGAGCAGCTGATCTCCCTCTTTGGAAGTGATGCAACACCTTTCACTTCAGGGAGAGCACTGTTTATGGAAAGGTCTTTATATTATGGCTTACATTAAAATTTATTTTGCATACTCGGGTCCAATGTATATTATGTATTTAGACATTTCTATGCTGGTGAACACTGCAGCCACAAAGTGCCACCAGTATCAGCAGATTAGAAGGTATCTAACAGCTCTGCTGTCTGTATTAGTTTTCAGTGCTGCAATCTTTGGCAGTGGTTGTGCAGACAGAGAATTAAAGATTTAATAACTCAGTCTAGCAGAGGTATGAGTTTGAAAGCCATGACACAGCAGTTTTATTTGTTGCAGTGAATAAGATAGAGAGAAAAAGGAGAACTACAAAGACCTTGAATTGTGAGAGTACACATCAGGTTAACTAGCAAAATAGGTAACTAGCAAGGGAAGATTTGAAGAAAATGTACCAAGCAGTAAGGTCAAAAGACAAGGCTGCTGTGCCACACAGTCTGTGACTGCAAAACACCATGAAAGTGCCCACCATTATTACTTATGATATTGTGAGTTATTTTCCTTTCCTAAGCATTTTATACCTTGTAGTGTTTCTCCCTTTCTGCAGTCAAGCTAAAACTAGTATTGGCAATGCACATTGCAGCTCTTACCTCCCACACTAGGCTTCTCCCCCTGCCCAGGCTATTTATCCCTTTTCCCTCAGTGGTAAGACATAGTGCTGTCTATCACAGTTCAGGAAGTGACATAAAATAAACACAGAGCATGAAGTAAGAAGCGTTTGTTAGACAGATAGCAGATGCAGCCTTGCCTTTGGTGGATGCCTCATGTCATGGTCTATGAGGTGTGTCATTAACCCTATTCCCCTGCCTTGTGCCCCTGGAGAAGACACGAGCCACTTAGCCAGTTTGCTCCTCACAATCTCAGCTGAACAAACTTCCTGTGACAGACACCCAGTACAAGGATTTTTGTCAAGAGAAGACCGTTCATAAAGACACCTTAGTTTGACAAGGGTACAGCACTACAGTGTGAAAAGAAACATTCAGTATCCATGAACTGATGTCATGCTGCACTTCCAAGATCAGGGGACCCAAGCAAGAGAAGCTCTGGCTTCTTCATTCATTTTCCTGAATGGGTGAAGGGCAGATCACCATGACTTCTTGATGATAGGCCTCAGTTCTGCATATGGATTGTGATGTCTGGTTCCATAGAAGCAACATGAATTGTTGACTTTAGTCTCAGAGGTGTAGCTCTTATTTAAAACAAGGAATGGAAACTTTGCATAAGTATGCAAGCTAATACCAGAAAAAAGTCTTGCTTGCCTAAGTTTAAAATAGTGTAGTTTTTGACACAAACTTCATGATCTTGGGGAAATACTCATAATAATCTATATAGAGCCTGACTGGCTTGACTTCATATCAGACTTCATCTGGTACTCAGATGTCTAAGATACAGGAAAATGTCACTGACTTTAACAGGAATTTCCCTAATCACCTGTGAGCAGAGTTGGACAGCAGTATATCAGCAAGTCTCTGCAGATATGGGATATGGTTGCAGTAGCATTTAATGGGATTCATACAAACACATACATAAATATGCCAGAGCAATCCTATTGAGGTATGCTTTCAAAGGCATTGGAAATTGATTCTGCACTGCCAGAGGAAGGATTTACATTGACTTTTAAAGGTAGGACAGCATCCTAAAACAGACACAAAAATCAGTTCAGCAGCTTTTCATAACACTGCATCTTCAGGACTACCAGGAAAACCATGAGTTAGGGCATACAGAGATAGAGAATTTGAGACATGGTATAATCACAAGCACCACAAGTAACAAAGCTAAAGATGTCTGGGAAAAGTCAGAAGTGCTAAATCCAGTCCATATAATGAGGGGCAAAGAGCAGTGCAGGACAGGTTACGATCCTGCTCACAGGTTTAACATTTCATTCTTCCAGTAACCCTAATAACTGCCAAGAGTTTACAGCAACCAAGACAAACCATCCAATTTATAAAACTAATGCAGGCTCTGGAACCAGATTGCTTCAGTACAACTTTCAAATTAAACTTTTCTTATTTATTTCAAGTACCATAGTAGTACTACAATGATACTCCAAGTTAGGTACTCCATTTTTCAGGATCAGGACTTATTCAGATTACAGAAGTGGATTAGTAAAAGTCATGTTGTGATTACACCTCTCACTGTCTCTACAAGAAGATATAATAGGCATCACTAATATATTGATTGACTTCTGCCATGGCTTTTTGTAGTGTTTTGGCTTTGGTTTTTGTTGTTTGTTTTTTGGGCTTTTGTTGGTGGGGGGGAGGGTTGGTTGGTTGGTTTCACGATTTCTTTTACAGCTAAATTCAGAAGGCAAGCCTAAGTTAACATCTTCTCACCCACTGCCTGATCCATCCCTTTCACTGGGGCTCACAAAGGTGGCAATCTAGCTGGCACATTACCCAGGGGACTTCTGCACCATCAAAGCCCTGACTCAGCCTGACATGTGAGTGCAGGACCAGCAGGAAACCTTCCCCTATGATATCCTTCTTCCTCATATTGCACAAATGTGTTGCTAGTCTTGCAGTCTGTCTGCTTGTTGCCACTGCTTGTGTGACTGGAACAAAGAGAAAATGTGGCTACTGCAGCACTGGAGTCTTTGAAAAACAGGCCAGGCAAAAGCCTTCCTGAGGCATTTTTGAAGGCAGTGAGCCTGCTTGTGAGCTGCTGTTGATACACATGACTTCCTGAGATTTCTAGCCCTATTTTGCCATAATTTCATGACAGGGGACTTTGTAGGTGGGTTTTGCTGTATTGATCAACTTCTCTCCTTTTAGCAAAGCAGCTTAGCAATTAACAAAAGGTCCAGATCCTGTGGTCAGTGAGACAGACCGCATCACTTCTCTGTGGACATATTATGTGCAGCTGTGAAAGTGTTATGCACAGTGTTGAAACCCTGAGTTATCTGTTTGCCTAAGACACTGCAATCCTTGCTTGGTGCACTCTGCCAGCAGAGAAGCAGACCACAGCTCTGTAGACAGACTTATAAGGAGTGCATCACTCCAAAATGTGCTCATATGGAGAATCACGTTGCAGTGCTGTATGGGTTTCCACAAAAAACTAGGTCATCTTCTCTCCCCTGCAGCCCTCTTACAATGCCCACTTTTTGTTTTAGGTTTTTCCCTTCACAGTCTCTCCCTAGGCAGCTGTCTGCTTGTGACTTTTCCCCTCCTGCCTACCAGTAAAGCCATCATTCAGTTTCTTTGCCACTTCTTCATGGACAACTTAGCAGTTTCCTCTTGTCAGGGGAACATCTTCCCTGAACACATAGTCACCTCCATCACAGCCCTTTTTCCCTAACAGGCATCTAGTAAGGCACTTGTTTTGCATACCAGCTGTTAAGTAATTTCTCCACGTAGTCATTAATGTCAGTAACAGGCATGACTTCTATACAAACACAATATTCACCCTTGATGCAGATTTTTCCCTCTGGTTCATTGTTCAAATATGTACATTTTTTGTTTCCCTCAGAAGTTTCTGGGTTTTTTTTATTATTTTTGGGGGTTTTTTTTGAGATCATGTTACTCACTTGTCCCTGTAAACTGCTTCTAACTTCCTTTTTCATGGAGAAAGAGTACCTGACACAACATGGTCACAATGGATACATTACAAACAGAGTGAAGTCCCACAGCAAATTATGTAAATATTAAGTGTATGTAGTGCTTTTGAATAATTATCTTTTTTTTCATTAAATGTATATTTTTTTATCCAAGCACTTCTACTTTCATTTTGTACCTGTGTGGTTGCTGATGATGTGTCTCTCAATACTTGAATTGTTCATACTGTGACTATATTGCACTGTTCTTTTTTGATCAAAATATATTTTATCTTTCATGCAGTCCCATGGAACTCATCCAGACAAAACTTCCAGACCTCTTATATTCTTTGAACTCTCCACATTCCCCATTGATACCAAGGTTATATGAGAGTATGAGAATCAAAACCGCCCCCTTCAAATTCTGTTCTTGTTTTCATAGGGTGTTGGTATTTTCCTTCTTTAGTATTTATTAACTGATCACTTTGTAATTTTAAGAATGTTCTATGAGATAAATGAAAAACAAATTTTACAGAGTTAACTGACTGTGTTGGTTTGGCACAGCCTGCTTTTTGGTAGCGGGGGAGGGCCACAGGGTTCTGTGAGAAGCTGCTGGAAGCTTGCACCATGTCCAACAGAGCCAATCTCTGATGGCTCCCAAGACAGACCTGCTGCTGGCTCCATTAAAGAGGTTGATAACGTCTCTGTGATGACGTATTTAATAAGAAAATCGAAACAGTGTGGGCAGAGTAGCCATGTGCCACCACCAGGAGCTAAACTGGGTGTGGTGTGTGGCAAAGTGATGCCGCTGCCATCTCTGTGTGGCCCGTGGCTTCTCCTTGCCTGCCTGGCTGCCCCTAGCCAACCATGCTCGGGGCAAAAGGGGAGGAGTGGTGGCAGCAGCTTCCCCTTCCTGGCACCCTGCATGAGGAGAAGTGTTGAAACAGCACCAGCGCCACAACACCCACCGCTGCTCGTGTGGTGGCAGCGGGGCCACCTGGCCAGCAGCAGAAGCATGACAAGCAATTCCCCGATACAGAACTTTGATAAAATCCATTTCTTGTCACTGCAGGATCTTGCAAGGACCTTGGAATTAGTGGAATTTGTTGACAATGGTGCCTATGAGCAGTTTTTCTTCTGCTCAGAGAAGAGGAGGAGTATGTGAGGGAAAACAACATGGTGACACCAAGGTGAGTGGAAAAGAAAGAGGAGAAGGAGGTGCTTCAAGTGTCAGAGCCAAGATTCCTCTGCATGCTGTGGCGAGGACCGTGGTAAAACAAACTGCCCCCTTGTAATACACAAAGTCCACAGGGGATGCAGAGATCCACTCAGAGCCCATAAGAAAAGTGCTCATGCTGGAGCAGGTGGATACCAGAGAGAGCTGTGGGAGACCTGAAGAGAGAGAGAGAGAAGGCCCTTGCTTCCAAACTAGAGCAGCCTATTCTTTGAGCACTGCATCCCGTGGACTAATTACCCATGCCACAACAGTCTGAAAAGGGAGGAATCTCACAGCATATGAGAGAAAAGACTTGTCTCCCTGAGTGAACAGAAAAAGATCTTGAGTGACAAACTGACCAAAACCCCCTTTTCCCTGTCTCCCTGCATTGTCAGTATAAAGGTGGGAGGGGTTGGGGGAGAAAAAGTGTTTTAAAAGCTTCTGTAAAAGAAGTAAATTCTCATTATCCTCCTCTGACTCTGTTAATGATAAATATACTTTTTACCTTTAAATTTGAACCTATTTTGCCCTTTGAGTGTTTTTTTCTCACAATCTTTATCTCAACTCGTGATCCTTTAGTTAATCTTTTTTTCCCTTTCCTCTGCCCAACTATAGCGAAAGAGCATGAGCAACTTTCATGGGTACCTGTATTTAGCCAATATCAAACCACAGCACTGACTCAACAGAAACCTTGCAACACAGTGAAGTGCTATACTTACTTTGGCATTGAGGTAAGAACCCTAACATAAAGGGAATAGAGGCAGAACTGCATCACTTCTCAAAATGTTTTGTAAGAAGCTTTAGAGAATCATAGATTCATGAAATGGCTAGGGTTGGAAGGCACCTTAGGCACCTTAAAGATATCCTAGTTACAGCCTCCCTGCCCTGGAGATGGACATGTTCCACAAGACCAGGTTGCTCAGAGCCCCATCCAGTCTGGTCTTTAACACTTCAGAGATGGGGCATCCACAGCTTCTCTGGGAAACCAACTGCAGTCTAACTACTCTCACAGTAATGAATTTCTTCCTAACATATATGCTAAGTCTATCCTTTTTCAGTCCATTCCCCCTTGTCCTGTCACTATATGCTCTTGTAAATAGTCTCTCTTCATCTTTCTTGTAAGTTCCCTTCAGGTAGGCCACAATTAGGTCACCCCAAAGTCTTCTCTTCCCCAGACCGAAACAATCCCAATTCCTTCATACAAGAGGTGCCCCATCCCTCTGATAAACTTGTTGACCCTTCTCTGGACATGCTCCAACAGGTTCATGCCCTCCTGTGCTGGTGACCCATGAGCTGGACACAGAACTCCAGGTGGGTGTCAGAGACTGAAATGTTATAATTCATGGTTCAAATATTGTCATGAAGATTTTTACCCATTATGGCAAACTGTATAACAAAGATGCACCACCTGAATGGGTCTCCTGGATGAACCACTGAATGGTGAGTTAAACTGCCTAAGGCAATTCAAGATACAAAAAGTGACATTAATGTTTAAAGCATCTCAGGCCTGGGAAGTAGTGGATAAAGCTGAGAGCACTCACAGAAGCACCAAACCCATCAGTTTTGGGGTAGAGGCCATAGCTCCGGGCTTATCTGTTATCAAAGGTCCCCCTGAACAGGGTACCCCAGACCCTGCACGTGATGCAAAATGATGCAACTGATCCAAAGTTGAAAGTGGCCATGGCTCTTCTTGACAGACAACTCTTCACACTTGATCCAACTACTGATGCAGAGGGAAACTCCTGTGCCACTCCTTCTGCCCTGGTACCTTCTGTACAGCTTATAGCCAGGCACAGCTGCACTCCAGTCATGGGATTCATCCCACAGAGTTTCAGTAATGGCAACAAGGTCATAACTTTCTAGCATCACATAGTCTAGCATGTTTGGATTCCAACTCCTGCTTATTGCCCATGCTGTGAGGATTGGTTTAAGGCACCTCAGCTGGGCTGTCAGAAGTGCCTACTTCCTAGAGGTGCACCCCTTAATTCTTTTGAGACATTTCCTTGATGTTTCTCTGTGGGCTCCTCTTACCTCAGGAGTCTCTGGCTCATTTCTGTAAGACTGCAAGTGTGCTCCAGCACAGCTCAGACTCCAAGGGCCCTTGCCAGCACCCTGTCCCTCTAAATTTTGCCTCTTATGCCACAGCTTGCCAGGGACAAGACTGATATTGGCCCCCTCCCCAAGCACATCTAGTTTAAAGCTCTGGCAGTGAGCCCCGCTAATTCCTAAGGAGACTCCACTGAGAAAAGTGAGTCCCATCTGATGTCAGCATATCCAGTGCTGTGTGGGCCTTTCTATTTCTAAAAATCAGCTCAGTTGTTTAGAGTATAGTGCTGATAACACTATGGTCAAGGGTTTGATCCCCATACAGGCCATTTACTTAAGAGCTGGGCTGGATACTTCTGAGTCCCTTTCTTGTCAGAGTATTGTGTGATTTTGTATATTCTGTGCTCTCCAAACAGACTGGTCCTTGTAAAGTGTCACAGCCGATTTCCCATAAGCATGATCATGGCTCGACCTTTGTGTTCCTGGATTCTTCCTAACCTAGGAATCTACACAAATTTCAATGACAATTACTTTCCGGTAATGCCCACAATTATGCTCTTATGTACAGGTGGTATTTTTCTGCCAGTGCAATCAGGCCAAGTACTCATCTTTACCACTGCCCGCAATTCATTCTGTCCAGCCCATGCGCACAGAAAAAAGAGGAAAAAAAAAAAATAAGTGCCCGAGTCTTCAGACTGTCAGACCACTACTCCATAGTAGTAGTACTACTCACCAACTATTCCATATCCCTCTCCCAAGGCAGGATCAGTAGGGTCTATGTCCTATATAAACACCTACAGCTTCTCCAATTGCTCCTTGAATATCTATCTTCATGAAGAGAAACCAATCCTCCACAGTCTACTCCTGTGTTTCCAGCATCTACCCTCTCTTAATGCCTTGAATCTTTGCACACTTCCTTCTGCATACTTGCATCATGTTCTTATCTATCTCACACTGTTTTTTAAGGCTACATCTCTTTCTCCATACATGCCTTTAGTTTTATCCAACTGCTGGTAATTCTCGTTAGTACTCTCTGAAGGAAAGGATTTCTTCTGGTCTTACAGGATTTTTTTCAGTATGATTTTGGGTTTTTCTTTTTAATGAGGTGATGTATTACTGTATTATATTTGGCTCCTGATCCACACTAATCCTTCAGTTCTTGTAGTAAGAACTCTTTTCCTAGTAATTCTGCATTCACCATTGTCAATAATAACTATACAGGTTTAATATATTGTTCTTACTCAATTTTGTTCTTGGGTTTTTTACAATTCAGCCAACCACCTTTGGATTTTAGACTCCTTTCTCAAGGTACCCACAAATCTTCCCAGACTTTGTCAATAACTTTTATGTGGGCACTGCTGAGCAGTTAAACAGAAGGTGACCCAGGAAGGACTTTCTGCTGAGGTCCACTCTACACCTTCTTCTGATTTTATAATGGATCACCTAGGACAGCTCAGAAACAGCTATCCAAAAAATTTTACAGAAATCCACAGACAGAACTTCTATCAAACACAGATTTTCTAGCACTTTTATAATAATGTCCTGTCAAACCATGCTTACGAGTCAACCAACATCCAATAGTAAAGTTTCTTCTACAGCCACAGGGACAACAAATTCCCTGTTGTAGAAGAAAACTAAATTAGGTAGCCACAACCTGTTTTTAACCAACACCTATTCACCTCCTCACTAAATGCTGGAAATTTACAAGCAGGTTTTTAGGGTTCCTACGTTTGTGGCAAGAAGTCACCTCCTTCAAACTGCAGTCTTTCTCAGCTTGCACTGAGTTTAACTGACAGCCTGGAGTATTGCAATACAAGACATTGCCAACCAACTTCTTGGGGGAATTTCTGCCTTGTAAGTTTGGAGCAAAATGTTGATCTCTGTGTGTTACACTAATTCCTCTATCTCTGGAACAGAAGCATGTGAAATTCCTTCCATGTGTAAGGAGCTCTGGATGCTGTAGCTGGTACACACCACAGGGAAAGTGAATCCAGAACTTGAGCACTGCTTTGATTTCCTTCCTGGATAAGTTCTCTATCACTTTAACAATAGCTTGTCTCAGAGGCCTGGCTTTTCTACCTGGCCATCTTTTGCACAGTTTGTAGAAAATGACCTCCAAGGCTCTTGCCTTTGTCAGATTTGGACAAAATGAGCACAGAGCTCTGAAGCTATCAGGGAAATGCAGTGGTATGATGATGCTCCTCTTGTTTCCATGGGAAACCATGCCGATAAATTTCAGATAAGAGCAGACTGAGTGACACAACAAAATATGAGCCAACCCACCAGCTGTTTTTCAATTTTTAGCAGCTACAGACATTAATTCTGAGTGAGTAATATTCTTGAATATGCTTTCACACAACAGCTATTTCCAGCTTGATTATAACTGCTTACAAGGATCCATGAATGTCTCAAAAATGGTCTTTTACACGAAGTGAGAGGAACCATTTTAAAAGAGAAGCAGGAGGGGAGGGCAGGTGCAAGGCTACTATATAGCCGCAATCTCACTCCCTTAAGTTGGAAGTGCAGTCTTAGATAACAAACACTGAAGGTTCCCAAATCATTCTCCCAGATGTACTCACTCTGACCCAGTCTTGTCTATTTGTGGAAATACAGGCCACTCATTTTTAACTATTTCTTATCTTTGTTGATTCATGGGCTTGCAGTTTTCAAATATTTCTTCTAGTTGCAAAAACCAGTTTGATACACAAAGTAATCGCTATCTCATTAATTAATCTAATGCAGTCTCCCTCCTCCCCACGGAGTCACAATTGCTGAAAACTGTGGAAGGAAAAAATTATCGTTATGGTTCAAGGCATTATACTGGCAGCTGCATTCTTCTCCACAAACATGGTATATGAAAAAGCAAACAATATTTACTTCAAATACAGTTTAATGCTGCCAAGTATTACATGTTTTATACAAACATTTCGTATACAGACTTAAATGGAGATGGAAGAAACCCCAACCCTACACCACTCCCTACATAGTATTTCTTGACTGGAAATGACTGTAAATTGAGTGTTTGCTACCACTGAAAACTAACCATAGTAGGTTTAAAAACCTGAAGTTTAACATTAAAGGAATGATGGATATCCCAAGTCAATATTTACAATATGCTCAACATAGCATTGCATCCCACTAAAGAGACTAAAGTACTAACTGAACCTGAAGACTAGGAATTAACTGACTTGCTGCCGGCAAGGAAAGAAAGCATTCTGGGGCTTTAAAACCTGCAGGTGCATATAAATCACTTTACAATGTAATGTAATACATCTCCTTGTGCATACTCTATCAATCTGTATGATCCAGGGCACAAACCATTCTATATGCATATCATATACTTCTTTGGGTACTAATATTATTGTGTAGATGCAAACTGTAAAACTGAATCTTGTAAAAAATGCGTGATTTTTTATTTTTAAAATAAATGCGGCTAATTTCAGTTATGTAAGTTAATATTAATTTAATGTAAAGTGTAATAGCTAAATCTAAATGTGAGCTGCTGCTACAGAGGAATACTCCAACTAGTTCTACAGTGAAGCTCTGAACAACACATAGTAATCTTTTTTTACAAAATCTCCCACAAACGGTAGAAAGGCTAGAGATTAGATAACAAAAATACAGGATGATTCTTGGCCTTTTATCTGCATTCATTTACTTCTTCAACAGCTGAAAGCCCTACTGCGATTTTTTAAATTATAAAATTACTTCTTTGTGAGCAGTTAGACTGCAGAGTAGAAGACAGCAACTGACAGCAGATTAACTAGAGCCCTTTGAGTCAGAAGTTGCTTTCAAGCAAAATATTAAGTAGAAAGGCTCCAGTCATTTTGAATAGTACATTATGTCTGCAGTTATTAGGTTCCCAAGCAATACTGAAAATAACTAACTTACCATAACATAATAATTTAGCAAAAGCTATCAAAAAGTCTTACTCAAAGTAGGGCCATGTTAGGCATCAGAAAACTTAGCTGGGTTCCAGCCAGCAATCCTATCTGTATATGGATCTAATAATAGAACTTTTAATACCTGAGAAGTGTTTGAAGCTGAGCATTTCATAATCAGGGGGAGAGGAAATAAAAGGAAAAATAGCTGCTGTTTCAAAGAGTAACAAACATGCCTACATAAGTTTTTCTAAACAGGTTCCATACAAAAATTCTATCACTAAGCATCAAAAAGAAAAGATATTTCAAATCTACTAGCAAGTGTTATAAATATGTACTGTTCCATTTTATGTCTGTCCTGCTTTTAAGATTTGGCAGTCACCTGACAGTAGCCTACTCACCTATTTTGAAGGTCTCATGGAAAAGTCGTATCTCCCACTAACAAATTCTTCAAGAGTATCAGCATATACCTTACTTCTTGCTTTCTAAGCATAAATTTTAATATAAAAGTCTTAAAGGTTTTTAAATGCTAAAAAATTAATTCAGCCCAGAGTTCTTGCTAAAAGCCCCTTTCATAAAGATGATATTGTATAGAGTACATTTTTTGCATTGATAAAAAACAAGTACAACATGAAATGTGTAAGCAAAAGAGAAAATCATATTTTGTGGTCTAATACTAAAAAAGGAAATAACACTTAATAAAAGTGTACGTTCAAAGCCTTATTTCACTTAAGAGTTCTGATATTAGAGTTCTGAAGAATGTGAGTAGGCCCTTTTTATTTTTTACAAAACTGCAGCTATTAGCAGCTACAATTGCTCATACTTAAAAACATGGCTGCAGATTGCACCATTTTTTAAACCAGGCCTTGTATTAATTGCTTGCAAGAACTATGGCCATTCTTGAAACTCACCATCAATAATCTTAAAATTAAAGGGACCTAGACATCCCTTACCTTCAGAAAATGGACTGAAAACACCAAGAAAATTAGAATCCTTTTCAAGAATGCAAGACTCAATATCACATCTCATTGCTCACTGAAATCTAGGTGTTCAGCTTGGTTTTTAAGCAGTTATCTACTTTTTTCCTAAGTATAACCAGCAGAGCATTGGACTATTTTTTGCATCACTTTGGTGAGAAGTCAGGTCTCAAATTAGACGTGCAGTTAGGCACCTATGAGTTTTTATCGTTTAATCACACTGTCACTCAATGCTGACCTGAGATCTTACTGAAGGTAATGTTCACACTTCTGTGAGCACATCAGTGCCAAGTTCAAAACCAAGTATGTCCCAAGAGGTAGAAAGGGATTTCTATGACATTTCTGCAGGAAAAAAATATGCAGCATACAAGTATTCACAGGACAGTGAAAATACTATAAAATCCTCCAACTTCTACCTAGTTTTAGGGACTTTTGTAAGCTCCCTCTGCATTTACATAGCCTAATTGCACTTATAGAGTAAGTCAGCTGCAAACACTCATCTCCTGTTGTACTTGGGGAAACAACCATGCATTCTGTGATCCAAAGCAATGCACAGCTTGAGTGCCACACCAGGTGGGAACACCATGGGCTTTGAGCACACTCTTGTGGCCATGTGCAAAAGCAGCAAAATCAGAGCTAAGAAGGACACAGGGTGGCATGTAGGCATCTTGGAGTGCTTTCTTTTGCAAAGAAAGTTATAAAAGAAGTGGATCAAGCACCAAAGGTGACCTACTACAAAAAGATCATTCCTTGACCCTGGTATTTGAAAAGTTTTTATGCTACATCAAAAACACAGCACAAAACACAAAGAAGCCATTTTGTTACTTTAGTGTTCAAGTGCCCCCATGTTCCTGTTTCCTCTCTCTTCTTCAGAGAGGAATGAAGACACTTCCCTCTTCCTATGACACTTGAAGTGCTGCCTATCTTAGGAAGAAGAGAAAATACAACAGTAGTTATTTATCATTATATAAATACTGTCTGTGCTGGAGTGTAAGTAGAAAATCTATCCCCATTCCACAGCTTCCAACTTCATGTAATCTTCACAGATCTTTTTTTGTGTGCGCAGAGAAGGGTGACGTAGGGAACTCCAATGAATGCCCACCTTTCACTGGGCCAGAACTTTATGACAGGGCCCTGCTCAGGGATCTCAGAGGCAGCATCAAAGTAAGCAAAGCAGACACATCCCAGATATGCCGCAAGGCAAATCAAAATGTGCCTGAGAATAGCCACCCACACACCAAGAAGGGAAAAAAAAAAGAAAAAAAGTATCAGTAATATAAATTCAGTAAAGCAATCAACTGTATAACCATAATTTAAAATCAGTCTGCCCTTCATCATCTTCTCACAAGCACCCCATAGGACTGCTGTCTGTCCTTTGCATGGAGGCAAACAATATTTGGAAAGGAAAACTAAAAAACTGTAGTTTATCCCTGGTCTAAACAGGGTCCAGCTTTTTGGCTTCTCAGATTTGTGCAGAAATGCTGAGATATGGCACCTCAAATAAGTAACTGTGATTTGCTGGGTAGTAAAAGAGAAAAGACATCAAAGCCCCTCACTGCTCTTCCATTTCATCATCATTAATTAATCACTAATCTTCATTTATCATGAGGATTACCATCATTATCAATGGCAGTTTAAGTTTTCACAGTCACAGCTGTGGTTTTTCGTAACCAGTATGGCAAGGAATTCAGTTACAAATAATGAATCTAGTGCCCTAAGAATACAATCAGGCCAAAGAGACTCCTAAATCTGCCACCCTGAATAGCACAAGACTTGTTCTGGACTTAAAAAAAATCTTACCATTTATTCTATTGAGAACTAACCAGAAATAGCTACCAAAGCAACACAGAAGGGTAATGTGGTAAGGACAGATAACATCTGAATCAAACTCTGGACTTTATATAACACTTACCACACACAGTGCAAATAGGGAAAGTTAAATGAGGACCAGATCTCACAAAATGCTTTGTCACTGATCCAGCAGAAAAGTGCTAGCATCCACCAAAGACCTGAAAAGAGACCCAATTTGTATACACGCAGGTTTTCACACCTAGGGAGAAAAACATAAATAAATAGTTATAAAACAATCGCAGCCATGTATCATTAAAATGACTCCACCATAAATGTACTTAACAGATGAACTTCACTTACAGTAAGTCTGGCTGTGATGCAAAGCAGAGGTGAGGTAACAAAACAAACCATTTTATCAGTAGCTGTGCTCTGACTGTTGTCTTAAATACCTGTGTACCAATGGTGGGCAAACATTAAACTATTCCTATATCTAGGGAGGGGTGTGACAGTACTTACACATGCAGGTCATTAACAACCTGCCATGCAGCAAATGCTCAGATTTTATCACATTTGTTACTGTATAAAGACTTCTGTTAATGCTAAGGCATTTATATTTCTCAATGAGAGGTACTTTTCCTAACAGTACTAAACCATGTACCTAAGCAGATACGCATATGAAACAATTTTGTTTATTTAATGGATAAAACTAGACTACTGAGATGAATACTTGTGTGTTCTGACAAAGGAAAGGGTGTGTGTATTAAGAATTTAAGGCTTTCCTGGACCTGCTTGAAGGAGATAAACAGATGCAACTGCATCCCATTTAAGATAAAGAGATTTGGCCTCAGACTTAAGAGCTCCTTACTCTTACGTGACCTGACTACCTAAATACCAAGCGGAAAAGGAAATTAACCTGCATGGTTCAGTGAATTCAAGGCTGCAAAGGAAAGGTTAAGGCTTACTCACCCAGTACAAGATCAGCCATAGCAATGGTACTGACTGTAATGACAGGTTTGCTCAATACCACCATGACATACTGCAAATTACTTTTATAAACCTAAGACTAGATGTTGTAGGGTGGTCTGCAAAGGGCTACTTTAAGGCTGAAAGATCACAACCTGCTGGAGTCTGTAATACTCCTGGGTTTCCTGAGATCACCCATCATGGAGTCTTCAGTTTCTGCAGTAACTGTGCTTCAAATGGGGTGGAGGACATGCTTGCTGAGGAAGCAGGAGACTGCAGAGTCACTGCTTTTATCACAATGAAGAGCTGTAATGCAAATACCACCTGGACACGTAGCCTTTCTTTTACTTCTCAACAGACATGGACACCGATAAGAACGGAAACAGAACTTGGTAGCTGAAGGTCTAAAAAACACATTTATGCTGCCCTGATCCTATCCTACTCTATTCTGAAGGAAACTGGATCCCATAAATCTTGCATTTCTACTTCCCCTTTCATCTGCACAATGCACAATGTCTTCTGTTTAACAAAAACTAGTTATTCTAATATCAACATTTCTGCAAACACTTGTGACCTCCAGTCACTTGCTATTTAAGGGACACTTAAATACGCACTTCCAGCAACATTATCTTATAATGTCCTGAAATCCCCCAAAAAGCATTCCAGCTTTTCTCCAAACCAGTGCAATGTTGACTCAATGTTACACAGATATCTCCCTTTCTATCCTAAGGAGTATTTTAAACTTTTAACTAGCTTTACGTTTTAGTCAAGGGAATAAAGGAACCTTCGATAATGAAGCAAGGCTCCCTGCACAGTCAGATTTCTAGTAGAAGAATCAAATAATGGTCAGACCAGAAACTAGGGTAAAACTTCACTGCTCAAGGCTCAGAAATCAGCTGAGCAACAATATTCTATCAATATTCATCATCTATCTGCATGTGGAGGAAGTTATATGCCTGATGGCAACTCACTAAATAGCTACTAACTTGATGACATTATAATCTCCGGCTTGGACTAGAAAAATCAAAGGATACACACCCACCTTCCCACTGATACCATCTTCTAGTAGAGCTTTTTCCTTTTTTTTTTTTGTAAGAAGCACAGGAAGGGATTTGTTGTGACAGCAATTAAAATGAAATTTAACAATTTCTCTGTCTTTCAAAGTCACTAGACTACCTTTTGCTCATTTGATCACCTCCTACCCACAGTACTTCCCAACCATACACTCTACCTTACCACGTCCACATCTAAGAACATGTCACTTTTCTGACAATATTATCTCCTCATCAGAGACAAACATTATACAGAAAATTTTCATTTGAAAACACAGTGGTTCTGATTCCCCAAAATTCTGTACAAAATTGACACAATCTAGAAGAGGAATAACAACAAGGAGTTCTGCTCTAAAATATCAATAACTTCAGCATGAAACAGAAGCGACTTGCCCTTTCTTCCCCAAATATCTATTTCACAGAAAAATTTCCACTGCAGCCTGCCAGACTTGGATGTAAAGTCCCCTCCTGGCTATGGTAGCACAGAACAGAAAAATAGTAAATCTTTTAAATAATGCTTAGATTAATTTTGCCCCTGAAAAAGGGGATGAGATTACTCCTTATCTCTCAGTTTACAAGAATGTAACCCTTTAAATTTCAGAAGGATCAGCATAGTTTAAAAAAAAGCTTTTTATTTGACTTTTACACTTAGGAATTCATCCATAAATATCAGTGGTATTAAACCACCCCAAATGCACAACCAGAGAGGGCCCTATGTCACTTCTGGTCCCTTTTTATTCACCAACTGTAAAAGGTCTATCTGTGTCCTTAATTTTTTCTCCAAAATAAAAGGCTGGGAAACTCCAGACATTTTAGTAACATGTGACAGTCTTGGGGTGACTTTATGATTGATGCTGGATTTCTTCCCAAATCTCTCCCAAACCAGGACAATGACCCTGAAGAAAGAGTTTTAAAAAACAAATACCTGTAGGCATACCAATTCCTAGATTTGAAACAACAGTACTCTAACTCAGGAAACACTAACAACTTGTCCTTTCAAGTTTTTCACGAGCTCATGCCTGAAAAACTGATATGGAACTGACAGAGAACTGAAAGATTATCCAGTGCCACAACCAGATGCCCCTTTGCCCTGTCAGATGCCCCTTTGCCCCTTCATGCTGTCATCAAAATGAGACACCACCAATATTGTTCCACTATTGACTTTGTCCACAACTAACTTGTGTGCTGTTTCCAAGTGTCTTTGACCACAGAAATACACAAAAGGATGCCTAATGAGAAAAGATTCATGCACACCTTTACAAAACATTGTTCGGGGAGGCTTCAATCATATAGCAGTGGCAGATCAGAGTAATGTAGCAAACAGAAAAATTTCTATTCTAACAGACACAATCAGAATAAAGACAAATTTGTTCTAACTCATTTTGATGGACATACACAACACACAAGACCAAGCATAAGTTGTAAAATCTTTCTCAGACACTGGAGAAGAGGTGAGAAAGGACAAATTCAAATGCTAGTACTCCTCTGGTCCTTTTCGCAGTGCATGAAGACATGAAAAAAAAAGTCTGTGGACAGCTGCTGGTATCACTACAACAGAAGAACTCTCTAAAATGTGGAAATCAGTCTCAGGTTCTTCTCTATTTTCATTCTGTTTTTATGATTTCTACAGCCTTGACTGACATCTATCCTCCAAAATGCAGTGACTGACCTTATCTTTGTCACTGACTCCATCATATTATTCATATCAGATGAAAAAGTCATGCAAGACTCACAGTACAACTTTGGGAGTTGGAACATCTTCCACATGTGCTTGGGCCTTATTCCATATTCCCACTAGCATCCAGACTGCAACCATGCCATCACCTCACCCTTATGCACAATATACAGAAAAAATTCTGTCCATAAAGTGAAACCCGGGCCCTAATTTCACAATAAACAAACAAATTTGAGTTAAATCAGGTTGCAGCAAGAGGTACGTTGCAAGAACACAGAAAATATCTGACATACTATAATGTCCTAGGGAAAAGAAATCCTTGTCAAAAAATGTCTGAACTGCCAAGCAAACTTATACTAGATTTGCTCTTGAATGTGGTAGAAGCATTTCCGATCTCCTGTCACAAGCACTGAAGACAGATCTAGTGTTAACATCTCACGGTGCCCTAAGGATCTGAGAAGGCAACACAGCCTGCATACAGGAGAACTGTACTTACCTTTTCAACTCAGCAATGAGCAAAGCTGTGCAGGGAACTCCCAGTGTCATTAGTGAGATGTTGTTAATGGCAGGCTTAATGAAGGCCAGGCAAGTGGTAACTCCAGACAAGACACCCACAGCAGCTTTAAATCGGCTCCTGAATAGAGTTTATGGGCAGAAAAACTGCTTTTAATTCAAAACTTTTAATTACTAAACCCAGAAATTTCAACATTATTTTACTAATGTAACAAATTCAGGTCTACCTCTGCACACAGCACTGCACTTCCTCAAAAATGTTCTGTCTCATCATTCTTCAAGCTTTAAACATGGATTTTCAGGATATTTTCTTATTGTTAATGCCCTACTTCTATGTTACCATCCGTTTTACCTTCCTTCATCTCTTTAGAGCCTTCAAAGATACTGAAACTTACATGCTAAGTTAGAATATTTCCTTAATCAAATACAACAGTAGGTGAAATTCCCAGACTTATTTATAAGACTAAGATTTGGTATATTCTTAGCAAATATGAAACCACTATTGTGCTCTACACAGACAGCCTGACAAGTTTTAAATTAAATATATGTTAACTGCTGTTTAAACTTCAGGTTTGCACTTCAAACAACCCACATCCAGTCTATGGCTGGACTATGGCAGGAAGATCACCACACTGCTTTTAACTACTTTAACTACTGGCCCGTAGCTTTTTAAAACAATTGTTGTCCAAGGATAGCCTTGTATGTTTGAAGTAGGGTCTCAATATATTTTTACAGTACCATCCCATGGCCAAAAGAGTCATTACCTTCACCTAGGCTCATTCCATTTCCCTTTTGCTTTAAAGTCTTTCTGATGGAAAGCAACAAGTTACTTAAGTAGGAAGTCCTGATATGACATGAATGTGTTAATGAATAAATACATCACAAATTTGTCATGACTGATAATAACATTTTCAGCACTGAAAATTCTAAATGTGATGAGGATGAAGAAAGTAAAGAATACAGCTCTGAGTACAGAGAGACATAATACTAGAGGATTAGTCAGGCAAAGCCAAAAACTTAGAAGTATTAATCACACCATTTCTAGGTTAGGGTTTTGTCTTGGGTTACAAAGTTAAGGTTTGTATTCTATCACCACCTCTAGCACCTTCTGATGAGCTGTGAATGGTCAGTCATTTGCAAGAGCTGCCCAGTGCACACTCAGCCTAAAGCAGGGCCATCTCTTATCAGGGCCATCTCCAGAATGAGTCACAGAATTACATCATCCCATCGTGAGATGCCCCACCCCAGGGGGAGGCACCTTAACATTCCTACCTGTATATAATCTCGGGCTTGGGCGCCGTGATACCACCACTGAATTCCCAGAGAACAAGAGCTTTCAATAACCACCACTGGACCTCCAGAGAAAGACCAGACCTTTCTATAGGATCACTGCTTCGACAAGACCACATCCATCACTCCAACGGGACTACTACCCCCCACCCTGACCAGCAGGGTGTCTGGTCATATTCTGATTTTGTCAGTTTAATCCAGTGTTTCTGTACCACTGCCTTTATTGCAAATTTTTCCTATTAAATTGTAATTGTGACTTGGAATCACAATATATTTGTGTGGAGTTAATTCTTTCTGCTGGTTTGCCTTCAAACCAGCACATATTTGTTGCTCACAGTGTCTGCATACTTCAGAAAGGAATCAAGACCTTCCCTAAAAAGTAACTGTATTGACACACTCTCTGAGAACTGGAAAATAGAAACTTTCATCTCAATATTTCCAGTTTCAACACAAACAGAAAAAAAAATTTTCACCCCAAAACTATTGTTTTTCCTTTACAACCCAATAGTTTAACATCTAGATCCACACTCAGAACCCACCCTGCAATATCAGAAGACACTAATTGACAAAATGTAACCTCTAGGCTTCTGGGGGCTCATTTACAGAGTTTACATGAATTACACATATATTTAGGACTCTGAATTCTTCACTTGAACTGAACATCTAAGAGTCACACCATAAACCAAAAGACATCAGTGAAGCTTGTTGACAGCATTCTGTAACAACGCTACACTGCAATATGCAGAAGTACTAAATTTACACCAAAGTAATTAAACCACATAGAACATGGTGAGTTGGAGGGCACCCAGCAGGATCAACACCTCCAATTCCTAGCCTTGTACAGCACCATCCCCAAGAGTCCAACCATGTGCCTGAAAGCACTGTCCAAATGCTTCCTGACCTGGTTCCTTCCCCTTTTATTACCTTCATTAGGGTGTTGAAGACCCCAGTGAGGTGTCTCTTCAATCTCCACCAAACTGAACCAAGTAACCTCAGCCACTTCTCAGACAGCTTCCCCTCCAGACCCCTCACCATCCTTGTTACTCTCCTTTGGACACACTCTAATATTTTAATGTCTTTCTCATATTGTGACACTCAAACCAGCCCCCAGCACTGGAGGTGAGGCTGCCCCAGCTCACAGCAGAGCAGGACAATCCTGTCTTGGTTTGAAAGACAGGTGTTTGCCAAGGAAAGCAGAAGCTTCCCTTTGGACTGAAAAAAAAATTGTGATTCTTCTGATTATTATAATTTTGGAATTAAGAGAGCTGTCAGGCAAAGATATGGGGGTAGGAATAACAGTTCTTTACTAGTATATCTAACAAGACAAACAAGAACAACAACAGCTATGAAATTACCCACAAACAGAACAGTAACTCAGTCCCAGTGTTTTTTGGCTGCAGGCACCTTTTCCCTGAGCTGCAGTTCCCGGTGCTGGGGGCGGGCGGGTCCCGCAGAGCTGCAGGAGGGCTGGGGGTGATGGCAGAGCTGTCCCAGGGGGAGAGAGAGATGGAGAGAGAGCTCTCCGCTCACAGTGTGGGTCCTGGTGCACAGCAGAGTGCTGGATGATGGTAGTTCACAGCGAGAAGACAGCCGGGCAGGGTCTGATAGTGGTTTCCCGACGCTGGGATGGCAGGGATGGGGCACAGGCGGCGATCGTCCTTCTCGTCCGAACTCCGCGGGGGAAATGGGCCAAGGCCCAGCCTTCCGCTTCCTCTTCTGGCTGTTTGAATCTCGCGGAGCTTGCTTCTTCCCTCCCGTCCCCTCCCCCTTGTCACCAGGGCCCAGTCAACAGGTATCTTAGCATGACAATGGGGAAAATTCCACAGAGGGAAAAGGGAAAGAACCAACCCCCAACAAATCCCCTCCCTTGTCCAGCTGTGATGCTGTGCCTGATGGCCCGAGGACAGGGCTGTCCCTCCTGGCTACCAGGACACTGCTGACTCAGGTTCAACTTGCCATCAACCAGGACACCCAGGTCCCTTTCCATGGCATTGCTTTCCAGCCATCTCATTTCTCAGTCTGTCCATACATCCAGGGTTGCCCCATCCCGGGTGCAGAATCCAGCACTCCTCCTTGTTGAACTTGATGTGGTTTGTGATTGCTTTCGTTTGTGGAGGCCTCTCTGCCCTCCAGGGATTTAACAGCTCCTCCCGATTTAGTGTGGTCATCAAACTTCGTATTCCTTCCAGTCCTGTGTCCAAGTCCAAGTCATTTATGAAGACTTTGAAGAGAAGTGGACCATGTATATAGGCTGTATACAGTAATTAAAAGTACACTCTACCCAGTGAAAGCTATTATGATGTAAGGTCAGTCTAGGCACCAAACTTCTCTCCACGCATACGCAATTTCTAATCTGGCATATTGTCAAGAAAACAAACAAACAAACAAACAAACAAACAAAACCTCCAACAATCAAACAAACTCAAAAATCTCCTGCAAAGAGTAACAGTGTGAGAGGGCAAAAGTGTTAGCAATCTTCAGAGGGAACAACACTGATGTTGCAATTCAGGTCTCTCCATCACCTCAACTTCTTTACTGCACAAAAGAACAACACAATGGTTGGGGGGGGGCCGGGAGGGGCCGGGAAACCACAACCAAATTATTGCAACTGGCTATAATGTTGTTTTGTTGGTTTTTTTAATCACTTTACAACAACAGGTTTCTAAAGAAACACTCAGTCTTTGAACACCTAACCACTGTCTTAAAAATTCAGACGAACATTCATCTAACTTCCATAGATCCGTCTGTAAATACACTTCAGGGTATGCAAGAGTGAAAGATGGATTCTCGTACATTAGCTGTAAGTTATACAAACTACTCATCATAAAAGTCTCCCCAGAATCAACAAGAACAGACAATTCCAGAGGCAAGTCATCTCATCTAATCACCTGAAGCTACAGGACACAAATCCTACTACCAGTAACTACTGACTCAGGAATTTTGAACAAAACGGGCTGAATGAAATACAAGCAACTGGAAGAGAATGGAGTAAGGAAAAAAAAAAGTAGTGATAGTGGTAAAGCTGGTAACTTGGTGTCATTATGTGCAGGTTTAGGTGTTAGCACAAGAGATTTCAAAAACATGAAAGTGTACACTGTAAATGTATTATCGTATGATTACCTGTCATTCCGAAAAACTCTGGGCAGATATCTCCTAGGGAACCACATAGCAAGAGCACACATCAAAACCCAGAGAACAGCCAGCTCATCCAGCATCTGGCCCAAGAAACTGAGGGTGGCATGGAAATAAACAGATCCAATTCCTGGAAGAATGAATCAAGAGACAGTATTATGAACATCTGCAGTACCAAAATAGACTGAACGCTCAGAACTTCTCATGCTCAGAACTTCACAGGACATAGTAGCTACCATTTGGTGCAGAAAAAGTTACACAAAAACACCAACTTTACTAAAACACAATCCAACTCATCATACCGTTTTTAATCATGAAGAAATGTATGCTACAAAAGTACATTACAATAGTAGCAGCTAAAAATGTCAGCTCCTACTAGATAAGATATGCACGAAGAAAGATCAGGTGGAAAGTATAAAGATAAACCAATGAAGAAATAAATGCCATATTATGCTTTGGAATTTTCTCAATAGCACAAGAATGGATAAAACAAAGAGAAAAACCAGCATCTGATGACTGTGATACAGATCTACAGATGGAAAGTGCCTACTTTCCCCACTACCGCAGAGGGCTTTGATTATCCCCTTAAAGTGCCTCCAGGAATGAATTAACTTCAAAATCTCACATCTATATCTTTGGGCAGTCTCAGTACAATTAAAACCCTATTCTCTTGAGTTGCACCCGCACTTCAGCTCTCATTTGAGCAAAGAAAGTTAGCACTGTTCTAGAGCAAACCCAAAAACATTAAAAAAAAAGTATGCAAGGAAGGATTGGGAGGGAACAGAATTGTAGTCAAATTTCCCATCAACCTCAGTCTGCAAAAGACATTTTCCCTCCAGAATCTATGGCTGCTTCAGCTTTAAGCAATCACAAGCATATTCTTCTGTAGATGTCAGCATTGCTTTGTTCTAAAAAACAGTCAAGTACAAGCAGGAAAAACTGATGCCCTCTCTCAGTTCATATGAGTTGGCAAAAACAGAGTAACCAACTTACCAACCACGACAAGCAGGATCCATATTAAATATATTCCACTGTTGAAGCAGATTGCGTATTGACGAAATAAGCACATACATATGGGTGGTAAAATGAAAAACAAGATGTTGCTTATCTAGGAAAAAAAACAAAGTCTCAAAAAGACAGAAAATAAACACATCTTAAATATCCACAGGCTTTCTATAATAACATTTTGTCATTCAGTGAAGCCCCTAGTTCAACAAATTATGATCCCCTCTTTCTGCCTATGCTGAGCTGTTTTTGTAATAGCATAGACTTGTTTTGTTTGACATTAAATTAATACCAAATAACATAACAAATTTCAGTATTGTAAAATGTGGCTAGTCACAATTCAAGTCAATTCCCAAAAGAGTTTTATTCAGAATCTACATTCAAGACTTCAGCAATTCATAAAGTGTACAAGATCAAGCTGTTGAGCACCAGTAACCTGTCCTGGAAAAAGCATGGGAAAAACACTAGAAGTACTGGCACTAGGCAGAGCTAGAGAAGCTTTGTCTTTGCTCAATTTCTTAAGCAATATTGTCTGGAAGATCTAAAATACAATGCTAGGCTAAAAGAGTTAGAACCCTTTTTGTGCAGGGTTAAGAGAGTCCAAAGCTTTAAGTCCTTTTACGCTCCAATTTTTTCCAGTTTCTCCACTACAGACCATGACTGAAAACTAGTTATAGGAAGGTGGAAAGGCTATAATTCAGACCAATGCTAGGGGTTTTTCTAATTTAATACGTATTATTTGAATGAAGACATGTTTTCTGGGGTTTTTTTGCTTACAAACAGCCTAAAGCATGATTCTGTAAATACTGAAAACACTTTACTATCAATTAGCAGGAATGTCATTGTAGTAGTGATGACTTGGTCCTTCCCAGGAGCTGCCAGCACTGAGGGCCAACCATAGCACAGTAACTGAGCAGTTATGAAATCTCTACTGCTGCTTCAAAATGGACCAAAGGACAGGAGAAGTTTCCAGCTTCAGCTTTTTAATGTTTGCCTGTTTAGCCCAACCACAAGAGTAAATCACCCCTGAAGCTGACACAGAAAACAATTCAGGGTCAAGAATATTCCTTTGGGATATACCACCTCTTCACAGAGACTTACAAACTTGTACCGACAATAATGAAAATTTAGTGGAGAAATAAGTCAAGAATAAAAGAATTCTTTCATTCAGCTACTGCTGTCCATCTCTTCACACTGTCTGAGAATAGATTTTAAGAAGCAGATCAGGTTGTTTTAACTCATGTAAGGCAACCTACACATACAACAAAACAGGTTTGCCTGTGCAATTTTCATTCACAATAAAACCCACCCAGTAGAGCCTGTCAGCGAAGTTGGGAATATAGTCATGGACCAGTATGCTAGCGTATGATGTGGTGGTACATACACAGAACAGGACGACTTCCCTCACTCCAAAGCAGATAGAAACCAAATACAGTGACACCAGGGATATGAATGAGTCCTCTGGGGGCTTGGGAGTATTCTATGCATTTTTTGGCTTTTTAGACACAGGCTGAAGGGAACTGTCAAGGGCCAAAAACAGGTGGTTAGCAACCAAGTGGTTTGGAAACTTTTCCACCTCTACCGTTGAAATTGACCAATGAAAAAAAAAATCAGAACAGGAAATTACAGTCTATCAAAATTTGGCTAGAAAAGTCCTTATTCCACCTAGGAACAAGATGACAAAGGACACACTGGATCTACTTACCACAGCTGTAGCAATGCAGATTTATACAAGTGATTAGTCAGCAAGGGAGCAGTTCTGTGCCATAGCACAGTGCTCCTCTGGCAATGAACTCCCACTCATGCTAAGGTTCTGCCTGCAAATGCAAGAAACCCCTTGCAAACTGGAGCCTGAGCATGACTTGTACTCTTCGCAGTGGCCATAAGGAGGATTTCCTAACATCTCAGAAGTTGAAATAATTGTAGTACTAAAACTTTCAGTATTTAAGTATGGCTTCAGAAAGTATGCTGCATGTCATTTTTTATATTAATACACAATTGGCCTCCATAATTTGGTTAATGTACAATTCAAATACTTTGATAATTGTGGTAAGTGCAAAAATTTACATCAGTGGTACAGAAGATTGCCTTCAGCATCTGCAAAAGGTAATGATTAAATGCTACAGTTCTGGAAAACACGCAAGCAATCTTTCAGTAACAGTCCATTCATTTGGCTTCACACAATCCTGGATTTTTTTTTCAATTTTCAATGAATTAATTATATCACATAAATTCAGGATATAGGCCTAGAGGACAGGGAGAATGGGCTTGCTTAGATCATGATCATGCAACTTCACTCATATCTGGCCACTGTCTTGACACACAGTATGTTTCCTGCAGTCCTACCAAGGCTCATGTATTTGTCACTATTGATTACATCTCCTAGAGAGCAGCTGCAGCACTCAACTACCACACCATGCCTTACTGAACTGTGTGTTTCTGAGCAGAAAGTAAACTGGTCTAAAGTAGCTCCCAATGACATCAGAGGGTGTGTATCCTCCATATCCTGGTACCTAAACATGATACTGACATACACCAAAACTCTTCCGTGGTAAAAGAAGATGCTGTAGGGGGAGTACAAGCATTCTCTCACACTCTTAAGACTACCTCATAACTTTTAAAAACTTTTATTTCGATGTCACTAGGGATGAAAAGAAAAGAAGAAGAATAAAACCCTAGCAATTCCCTTTGTCAATGAAAATTGCAAGCATAACTAAATGCAACATATTGAATTGCTAGGTTTTGACTTGCTCAGCCAACAGGAAAAAAAAATACTGTTTTCAGGTATTTAAAACATAAGAAATACATTTTAGTTTGTAAATATCTCTTCACAGAGAAAATTATTTTGATCATGTGGAGGCATTTGTTATGGTCTGAAGTAGGGTTTACACTGCATCAGAACACATTATTCATTTCAAAAGGAAAAAAATATATATACTTTTTTATAACTATTCCTTCAATTTGAGCTAGACTGTTTTATGGCCTCTCTACTGAAAAAGTGTAAGACCTAAATCACTTTAGCTAGACGAAAATCATATTAAGTCTAGGTTGTGTATGTTTTAAAAAATTAATTTGATCAATTTATACAAAACCTCTCAACAGATTTCTCCTACTGATTCTCCTACTCCTGTTGAGTGCTTTGGTTCAAGTCCCACCAGAAAAAATAATGTATTTTTTAAAAAATACATTTCAGACAAGCTGCTCCAGTTTTGTGCTTACATGAATATTGCATGAGACCTCAACCACAATTCTGACCTCAGCCATGGCAGGTTAAAATGTGGATTAGCAAGGTTTTAATCTAAAGCTTAATGACCCAGATGACAGATTCAGGTCTGTTGAGGAGTAGTTCCTGGTACTTCAAGGGAGTTTGAAACAGTCAAAACAAACTCCCCCTAGAAGGAATAAAATTTAGATGCTACCTAAGGTACTTTTTAGAGTAGGACCAAAACTTCCTAACTGTCCTGTGAGCATCTGTTTTTTTGAAGACACAGTTGCACAACCCTATCAATCCACTGCAACTCACTGTTTCTATTTCCAGAAATTGCTAATACAGAAATCAAGCCCTAACAAAGACTTGGTATAAATGAAGAGAGCCTAAACATGACTACCCTCAACACTGCCTCTTTTTCTTGTCCCCTTTCAGTGTACAGCTTACTGATTTGTATACAGCTGCCACAACACAGCAGACTTCAGGGCAAGCTTTCTTCTGTGCCTGTCCACCTGTCTGATGTTATTCATCTGGACACAAGTGCAGTTTCTAGCATTTTGGCAATATTCTAAACCACTGCTAATAAGCTCAGTACAATGTTGTGATTTTATCCTACCCAGCAAGTAAGCACTGATTGCCCAGCTGCTTGCTTACTCCCTTCACATCAGGATGGGGGAGAAAATCAGAAGGGTAAATGTGAGAAAACTTGTGGGGTTTGAGATACGAACTTGAGAAACTTGAAGATACGAACAGCTCAAGAGGGAAGTGAAATAAGGAATTAATTCAGCACTCCCCATGGATAGGCAGGTGTTCTCCATCCCCAGGAAAGCAGGGTCCCATCATACATAACAGTGACCTGGGAAGACAAATGCCACCACCTTAAAGCCCCAACTGCTTCCTTCTCCTTCCTGCAGCACTACATGTTGATCGCGACACTGTACAGCCTGGGAAATCCACTGAGTCAGTCAGAATCAGCTGTCTCAGCTATGTCCCCTCCAAAAGTTTCCTGCACCCCCAGCCCACTTGCTGGATTGGGTGATGTGAGGGGCAGAAAAGGCCTGAGTAAGCCCTGCTCAGAAGTAATGAAAACGTGCCTGAGTTATCAACACTTTTTCCAGCACAAAACATCACCCCATACCAGTGCCTATGAGGAAAATTCACTTTACCCCAGATTGAATGAGCACATACAGTAGGATACCCATCCCCCTGCATAGCTGACTACAAAACACATTTGCTGTCTTTGATAACTTGTTTATCCTGACCTTTTCCTCCCTTTGTTTTTGGTTCTTGCACAGTGACATCAGACACACAAAAAAAGCCAACAGTTTCCCTCACACACCCTGAAAATTCTTCAGTGGCACAGACTAGCTACCATCTTCAGGAATTTGGTAGCTAAGTACAAGAAAAAAACAAATTAGCAATGCATACAGTGCACCATGGAATTACTTGCTCTATATGTGCAGAACCTCCAGGGATACAAACTCCAGTGGGGGAAGCAAGACACCTACTTCTTCTTCCACTATGTGTTGGCAGTCAAAGAAACATGGCTTGAAAGGGAAAGAAATTTCAGACAAGGTTGGAATTGGGGAAAAAAAAAAACCTGCCCACTTTAAAGTATAAAGAAGACAAAGCAACAGCTCCAGCTCCTCCTCATATGTGCACACACCACCTCCTACAGAAGAGAAAAGAAACAGCATTTGCAGGTTTGCTCCCGGACAGGTGGTTTTTATGGAAGAGCAAACTACCCGAAAGCCCAGTGGATTATTTTACTCCAGTGGATCTGTCACTGCCATTCTTTACAACAGGATGTCAGGAGCATTGCTCTCTTTCCAAGGTGCATGATACAGGGCAGTCTGGCTCTGCTGTTGCGGCTGTTTTTTTAAGTTCTCTCCAGCAGCTGAAAGGCATTGGAAAGGTGTGAGAGGACTCGGGGGTAAACCATGACTAACTGGAAGGAAGCAACAATTACATTATTCCCCTTCCCTCTCCTTCCAGTCTTCAGTTGCTTTCTTAAACAGTTACCTCCTCCTCATTCAAAAATATTCTCCTGGCTTCATTCTGCAACCTAAAGGCAAACTCTTCATGAAAGCTTTGCCTTCTTGGAGCCAAATATGTTCAGGAGAAACACAGTTCTGCGTCCAAACACCAAGGTACTTTTTTATCTTGACTCATCCCTGCCGTGCGTGCCCATCCAGGTGCTGACACCTGTTTGTGCAAGTGGGTACTAGACCAGGGCAATCTAGCACTAAAAATTCGCTGCTTGGCCACCGCAAGTCTCGACAAAGACGAGGATAGGGCCTGCTACACACTACTTACCCGTACTAGTAAGAATGGTAAACCTCCCCTTGTTATACCTCAAAAACTAGGTAAAAATTCCTTCATTTTAGACACGCCAGCAACCGGAGAAGGAAAAGAAATCGACATCCATAGAAGGGCATGCTACAACCGCACGGAAACCCCGCAGGAGACGGAACTGGCAGGCAGCAGGAGCCCCCCGGGCTGCAGCGGGACCTGCCCGCGCCGCACGCTCGCCCACCCGCAGCCCCCCAGCGCCGAGGCAGCCGCCGCTCCCTCTCCGCCGGGCACCGCACCGTGTTGTAGAACTCGGCGATGGCGGGCACGATGGTGTAGTTGTCCTCGCACCAGTCCACCTCCGAGCTGCCGGCCCGCAGCGGGTCCCACCACAGCACAGCGCCCATCGCGCCCGCCCAACCGCCGCTTCGGCCCTGCCCGGCGGCGCTGGGGGCGGTGACCGCGCCCCCGCCTCTCCTCCGCGCCCGGCAAGGGGAGGGGTGGGGTGGGGTGGGGCGGGCCCGGGACGGACCTCCGAGGGCGCCGGTCGCGGGGTCTCGCGCCGCTTGGGTTTCCTGCGCCTGTCCCGACTGTCCCGGGCAGCCGGGCGCGGTGGGAGCGCCAGTTCCCCGCTCCCCGGCGGCTTTCAGCAGCCAGCTGCTCCACAGGCGTGGGCAGGACGCCCGCCTCCCTCGTACGCTTAGAGATACCTCACCCAGTATTACAGAATTGTTAGGATTGGGAAGGACCTCTGGAGATCACCCAGTCCCACCCCCCTGTCAAGGCAGGGTCACGTAAAGCAGGTGACCCAAGAAACGTGTCCAGGTGGGTTTTGAGTGTCTCCGAAGAGGGAGACTTCACAATGTCCCCAGGCAGTTGTTCAGTGCTCTGCCATCATCAGTAAAGAATTTCTTCATGTTAAGGTGAAACTTCCTGTGTTTTAGTTTAGGGCCATTACTCTATGCTGTGCCACTAGGCACCACTGAAATTTGTCTGGCGTCATCCCCCTGGCACCCACCTTTGAGATATTTCTGTGTATTGACGGGATACCCTCTCAGTCTTCCCTTCTCCAGGCCAAACACACCCAATTCCCAGAGTCTCTCCTCGTAAGAGAGAAGCTCCAGACCCCTGATAATCCTTGTGGCTCTCCACAGCAGCTCCTTGTCCCTTTCGTGCTGCGGAGGCCAGAAGTGCATACAGGACAGTGTCAGTTCCAGCCGTGCGCTGGACAGGAGCGGCCGCTCCACGCACACCCCTGCTCCCGTGCGCAGGAAGTGCTGGACACAGCGCCAGCAGGGAACCGGGAAAGCACATTCTGGCGGGAGGCGCTCATTCCGCGCAAAGAACACGCCTTCCCCTGAAAGCCGGTGTGTCGCCTGTTGATGGCGCTTCTTTTTACAGCTACCAGCGCTCTTCACCATGGAGCGCCTGCGTGCTGTTCCACCGGCCGTTCCTAAGGAACAGTTTCTCCGCGGCGAGCGACACCTCAAGGAACCAATGACACGCCCGGGCCTACTCCAGGCGGGATCCAATTTCCCGAAGCCGAGCGCGCGGGAGGGCCAGGGCCTGGCCACTCACGAAGCCACACCCCCGGTACGCTTTCCGGCCACGCCTCTCTCCGTAAAAGCGTCGTTCGCCATTGGGCAGATTCGGTCACGCGGGGCGCGGGTGGTACTGCTCTCGCGAGAGTTTCTGGGTGTATGTAAGTAGTGCGGGCGGAAGTGCGGCCTTTTCCCGCGACGTCGAGACGTGGGCAGGATGAAGGTAAGACCGTGCAGGGCCGGGGCCGCGTTCGGGTAGGGGGGCTGGCGCTCCCCCACCGTAAATGGAGGTGGCGCTGCCCGCAGGGCCGCTGTTGGTAGCCACTGGTCCGTCGCGGCGGGGCTGGAGCGCAGCCGTGGGGCGGATGGGAGTGGATTGTTGGCGGACCCCGCTCCCTCGGTCGCGGCTGTGCTGCCGTAGGGCTGCGGAGCGCCGGGCTTCTGGAGTAGCCGCCTGGCTTGGAAGGACTTGAGCGGGTGGGAGGCCTGTGTAGTCGATCGTAGGGCCCGGTAGGGAGGTGCTGTGTGCGCTTTTCCCGAGGCAATGGCAGGAGGCACCCCCTCAGTGCTGAGCTCTGCAGCGTCCCCCAGGAAACACAAGTGATCCCCCACAGCAGGTGCTGTTCGCTTGCAGTAATTTGCGTGTTTAATGCGGCCTGTGCTGAGAGGTGTTTTTAGGAGGAGGAAAACACAGGTTTCTGCTGTTACCATTCTCTGATGAATCTCTGACTGCAGTAAAGTCAGTTTTCTGTGCGACTCAACGAGTTGTACAGCCCGGCGTGGCCAAACGTAGACATCCCTGCCTTGGCTCTCCAAGTGTGGTGGTGGTGACAGGTTTTTTTGGTAAGCACTTGTGTAAGCAGCTGGGGAATTCCAGCTCTGAAATGCCAGGCTCAAATCATCACGTAAATTCTGACTTCTTTCGTTAAAATCTTCACTCAGAAGTTTCAACCAGATTTGTTGTTTTGTTTTCTTTCATTGTTAGCTCAACATCTCTTTCCCGGCTACTGGCTGCCAAAAGCTCATTGAAGTGGATGATGAGCGTAAGCTCAGGACGTTTTATGAAAAACGAATGGCCACGGAGGTGCTGGCTGATTCCCTTGGTGAGGAGTGGAAGGTAAGTAGGGCAGAAATATGTGTAAGAATTGTATTTGAGAAGTTTAAAATACAGAATTACTGAAGTATGCACTTGTCATGCTGTAGTGCTTATGTGGTTTGCATTTGGCTGTCAAGTTAAAAGTTTCTCCTGGCATATATGTACTGAATTTACTGTTCAGGGTTTTTGGTCTTTGGGTACCTGAGTGGGGGGGCTTTTGGTTTTTAAGGCCTTGTGTTTAGTTTCTTGCTCCCCTTCACAGTAGCTTATTGCTCTTCATTGGAGTGCTGTTGCTTGGTCTTCAGTCAAAATTGACTGTTTAAACTGCTGCTAATATATGGGAAAAAGCACGTTGGGCCTGGTAAATAGGCTTGGAATAGTTAATGCTAGTATGGGCAGTGCAGCTGAATTTGAGGAATGTGATCCTTTCTGCTGCTGTCTTCAGAAGGAATGTGATCAAACCCATGCTTTTCCTTTTTATCTGTGTGTCACTACTCTAGACACTCCTGTGTTCTGTGCAGATCTCCAGTTTGTCAAGGTAACTGGCTGTAGTTATGTTTACAATTGCAGAAAAGCTATACAACAATGTTAAAAGTTTTTGCACTGTGTTACTTTTCAACAAAACTTCAAAGGGATGTGAATGACACCAAGTATAAACTCTGGTATATGGAGGTATTTTTTACATTTCTTGAGTAAAAATTCTTAGCTGTTCTAATGGTCTTGGTTAAACTTCTTTACACTAGCCGTGACAGTGACTTATGCTGCATCATGGACATGCAGTCCGTTGGGATGTCTACTACTTCTTGAGGTGATAAAGGCATGAGTTACTCAGAAGTGTTTCTGTTTTCGTAGGGGTACGTTGTCCGGATAAGCGGTGGCAACGACAAGCAAGGCTTCCCCATGAAGCAGGGTGTCCTGACTCATGGACGTGTCCGCCTTCTGCTCAGCAAGGGCCATTCCTGCTACCGCCCCCGGAGAACCGGCGAGAGGAAGCGCAAGTCTGTCCGTGGCTGCATCGTTGATGCAAACTTGAGTGTTCTGAACTTGGTCATAGTGAAAAAGGGTAAGAATCTGGATTAAACCAATAGGTACATGTAGGGCCCTGGAAGGAGCCTGCTTGGTAGTGGTTGGTAAGTTATGTGGAACAGAAATGGCAGTCCCAGTTTCACAGTGTGAATGTCTTAAAGACTCCTTCTGAGCACTGCATTCTTGCAGTACTAAAAACGGTCAGTAAAACACTTCTTGCTGCTGCCAGCAGTCTGATCATGTTAAAGCAGCCAAGGGTAGGTGTGGTGCTATTGACGGGTGAAACCCAAAGACTGCCTAGCATTACCTTGAATTCTTACATATTTTAAACTCAGTGGTTTGCTGCTGAACCTAGTGCTCAGTGGTGTAGTAATTGACATGTTTAAACTTATATTCCCAAAGGTGAAAAGGACATTCCTGGGCTGACTGACACAACTGTGCCCCGTCGTCTTGGTCCTAAGAGAGCCAGCAGGATCCGCAAACTGTTCAACCTCTCTAAGGAAGATGATGTTCGTCAGTATGTTGTGAGGAAGCCTCTCAACAAGGAGGGTAAGAACTCTTGGGGTTCTTCCAATTACTACCAAGGTGTCCAGCTTACTGCACTGAAAAATGCAGTTAATAGTGCCTTGAGGAAGTTGACACTGACTATATTTAAGCTTTGCCTGCTGTAGCTTGTGGGAGAAAAAAGTTACTTGGTCTGTCTCATTTCCTTCCCCTCTCTCTGCCACGTTTTGTCACAGTTTGTTCTTAAAAATACCAAATCTGCAGAAATTTTTACTAGTGTTTCTGAAAATAACCCACCAAGTAGTTGCTAGTAAAAGAAAGTTAAAATACAAGGTGGAATGTTAGAACTTTTTTATGGTGTGGGTGAAAAGGCAGTGTGGAGAGAACATGCTAAAATTTTTCCCCCTGCTTATTGCTGGCAGTCTGAAATAAGATTTTATTTGCAGAGCACTGCTTTGCTTACTGCCTCTCTTGCAGTGTGGGATTTTAATTTTAAGACTGCTACATGACTGCTAAAGTCTTACCAGGATTGCTTAGTAAAATTTTATTTTACAGGTATGTGTGGTAGTGTGGTTTGTTTGCTCATTGTGGACTGTAGATTTCTTTTTTTTTTAGGATAAACAATGTCAAACCTAAGTAGACTTGTAGATGGCTTTTTAGTTCTGGAAACAATGGCTGGTTCCTAATAGAATTAATTCATGTTATATAATAGTACATATTTTATATGTGCAATAGCTATATAATGAATTCCTTTATTACTGAAAATCTAAGTCTAGAGGGCGTTAAGAGAGACAGATCTGCTGAGAAGCTAGGAATTCACACTTCCTTTCCAATAATAAATCATGAGTATTAAGGCAGTATGTTGTCAGTGCTGGTGATAATCATTTTTCCTGTAAAATCTGAAGATGTTGAACTCTCTACAGTTGCTGTAATATATAGTACACTAAGGCAAAATTAGTCTAAATTTGGCTAGATGAGGCCTGTGGCCTCTTTGGAAGGTGCTCTGGCACTTCTGCTGATCTCTATTGATTTCTAGGGAAGAAGCCCAGAACGAAGGCTCCCAAGATCCAGCGACTGGTGACTCCTAGAGTGCTGCAGCATAAGCGTAGGCGTATTGCCCTGAAGAAGCAGCGCACTCAGAAGAACAAGGAGGAAGCTGCAGAGTACGCGAAGCTGTTGGCCAAGAGGATGAAGGTATGTTTGCCATTTTAGCTCAGCTGTCTAGAATATAGCTCATCTCCCAGAATCAAGGGATTTGGTGAGCTGGACTGGATGTCTACAGCTGCTCTTTACCTGCTCCTTTTGTATATAAGTTCCCAAATGTGAATATAAATGTAGCTGGTCAGATTAGGTTTTTTGAATATTTATTTCTGTTTCTGCCAGTTATAGTGCAATAGAAATTAATGAGGCCCACTAATTTAAAAGCTTTTTTTGAAGGAATTCAAGTTGCGGCCTCCAAGGATATCTTTTTCGGTAGCTGTTTTAGTTCAAATGAATTCTGGTTTAACTTCAAGATGCCGTAGCATATGAGCGGTTGTGTGGAGAAATGGGATTCAGCAGTTGATACTGATGGAGGATAAGTTGGCAAGAAGGTTATTTGTTAGCATAAGTTTCCTCTTGCTCCTAAAACTGCAATGACTGCTGAAGCATAGTACTTCCTGAGTTTCATGACTTCAGAGAAACAGAAACTTTGGTATATTGAAAACTCTACATCACTTTCTTAACTAAAATTTTGGGTGCCTACTGTGCAAAGACACAGGTCTCTGCTGGTCTGTCTACTTGCAGTATTCTTCTCACCTGTAGAAGAGAAATTATTTTGCTCTGTTGAGTTACAGAATCAATTCTTTAAAGTTTCATTTTGCCTAGTTTGTTCCTTGGTACATGTTTTAAAGTGCTTGATGTGACACTTAACATCTTCATACTCCATGCCTTTCAGGAAGCCAAGGAAAAACGCCAGGAGCAGATTGCCAAGAGGCGCCGGCTTTCTTCTTTGAGAGCTTCTACATCCAAGTCTGAATCAAGTCAGAAATAAAGGTGTTGTACACGATACTAAAAAGACATTGTACATTTAATTACTAATAAACTCCTTTGATGGTGAACTTCCAGTATGAGACTTTGTAGTACATGTTGTTACTGGCAGTTTCTTAAACAGCAATTCAGACTAACTGCATCATGTGCACCAGATTGGAACAACAAACTGATCTTGATGCAGTTCTCTTATAGGAGATTATGTCACTTTTCATATAATATTGGTAGAACTTCAAACTGTCAGCTGATTCTTGGCAGAATTAAGTGCAGTTCAGATGCTCACTTGAAACAGATGCCCCAGGGAAGTGGCCGCAAACCTGCCAGACTTCTGGGATCATCTGGATAATGCTCTTAGTCAAAAGCTTTAGTGGTAGGTAGTCTTCTGAGGAGCCATAGTATTACTCTTGATGATCCTTATGGGAACTGGAGATACTGGTGATTCTTTAGGTATTACAGCTTTCTGCTCTTGAAATTGCTACTGAACATGAGAAGACACCTTCTAAAAGGTGTGACTTGAAAAATTGACTTAAAAACTACACTAGACTTAATGCATTCAGTATGTACTGGGTGAAGGTAATGAGAATTTGACTCCCAAGTTAAAAATACATCTGGATGTTAAAATGGTCTTCAACTAAATAAATTGTCTTAGTTCTTAAAATAGTAATTTGGATCCACTTCCTATTTTTGTTGGGAGAGGTGCTCCTGTTTCCAGTAAATGAAGCTTCACAATCTAAGTTGGGATCATTTTTATTATTCCTGTGTGTTTGTGGCAAGACTTTGAACTTAGGGCCCCACCTGGCTAGAAGCAGATTTTAATCTGCAGATGAAGACCTGCTGGCAGTACATTAGGGGCATGGAAGGATCAAACCTGCAGTTCTTGAACTTGAGGTTTATATTAGGATAATGGGATACCCATCTCTGACAAGGACAGAATTTGCCATGAAGCGGTTGCAGGCAGTGCAGCCTTGGACCAAGAGATTTGGCCAAAGCAGTTACCAAGCTTTAAGCCATCTTCACAGCCTAACAAGACTTTTTGAAGGACAAATATCTAATTAGAAAAGGACAAGAGTTAAGTTTGGTATGCATGAGTTAAATAATGCTGTCTAGTTTAAATTTTTAAAGGGGCACCATTTTACAATGTATTTTTTTTTTTTTATGGAGACCTTGTTAATTGCCTATAGGTTGATAGTGAAGATCCACAGGCCTTGTTAAACCTGACCTTCACTGAATAAAAACATCCCTTTTTAGTCCACATCAGTCTCTTGGCTGCACGAATTATGGGGAAAATGGAAGTAAGAGAGTAGCACTTGCTAAATTCACAATGCTGAGAATTCTACAATCTGCAGAAGGGAAATGACACTGTCTAGCCTCTTAATCCTAGTAAAATGTTCTTGCACACAATTAAGGGGTACTTACTCTGGTAAGGGTGAACAAGCTCTGAGGTATGTCCTGGACAAGAACAGCAGTGTTCCAAGCAGGCTACTAGTAAGTAGTGTGGTATATGCTATTCTGTATGCCCTGTTCTGCTGTATAGGCTGTGAGTACATCTTTCTTTGAAGCAGTGCAACTACTGCCCAGTTGTATTAATGTGTGAAAAAAGTTATTTGGGTCGTGGTTATTTTTATCAAGTTTTGAGGATGTGTGGCCTTGTCAGAGCCAGGAACTACATGGCTTTATCACCAGCAACAAAAAACTCCTTTCTACACTCTAGTCCCTCACTTGTTTCATGGACCTGCCTTACTAGTTCATCTCCTGCTTCTTTCTACTGTCTTAGGCTTTCAAGTGCAAAACAGTCATATTATGATGACTTACAGACTCAAACAATAGTCCTGGCTTAAAGGGATCTTGAAAGATCATCTAGTCTAGCCTGTTCAGGTCTGTTGAAAGGTAGCTCTTCTTCCTGACATGTCCACCTCAATCAGCATCAGTTTAGTGACACACTAAAGTTGTTGAGAAGAGTGCTTTTGGTCCCATCATCCAGATCATTCATGGAGATGTTACAACATGGAGCCCAGTACTGATGCCTGGAGAGGGGCATGATTGTGACAGGCCGCCAGCCTCAGTAAAACAAACTGATCACCTATGAGATGATTCCTGCCCATCTCACAGATCACCCCCATCCAGTCTGTATTTGACATTTGTCCAGGAGGAAGCTGTGGGAGACAGCGTCAAATGCTTTGCCAAGGTCCAGCTAAACAACACTGTTCTCTTGACATGCTATTTTTCTGTAGTACTTAGCAATTTAGCCTGGCATGATTTGCCTTTGATAAACTCATACTGGAGTTTTCCCAGTCACCTACTTTCACCATGGCTTAGGTCATGGTTGATTCAAATCCCCAACTTGAAAGAGGCTAATGAAGTAAGAGCATGTTTTCTCTGCTCCTGTGCACTTCTGGCTTTACTGCAGCAGAAACTTCTGTAACACAAGGCCAGCAGCTGCAGAAGTCCTTTAATAACTTAACCAGTTCAAAACCTGTGATACTAAACATAGTGACAAATGCTAGTTAGGCACAGAGGCTTTTCCTTGAATGTTTCAGCAGTTTTGGCAGGATTTCTGCTCTTTAAAGGCAGTTTTTCTGCAAGTCTGAAGCCTGGCTGCAAACTCGGAGACACCTTAAGCTTCGGGGCAAGTAATTGACCTTGGTCTGAAACTGACAGGTTGCCATTTCATCTCTTGCAACCCAAGGAAACAGAATACACATAACATTGACATACATAATCATTTTAACCAGCAAGGTCTGAATTTAGCTAGCATGACACAGAAAGCAAATGAGGAAAAAATGTATTTCCTCAAAATGCCTTCCTTGAAAGGAAAGCATCTTGAGGAAACCTAAAAAATGTTGTTAAGTCCTTTCTGAACTACTCTTGTAACTAGGTGAAGTGAGCCTCTGTTCTTCCCAACAGTTTCTGTCTGCCACCCATCTCCGTGGAACCACTGAGATTCCTCCAGGCAACTCTGGAAAACAGCAATGTGCAAACACCTGCTGAAGCAGGGCAGTGGCTGGTCAAGTCTGAGTTGTCTCAGGGTCAGGTTGGTGCCCACCAGGAACATGAGGTCTTTCCTGCTCAGCTGCTCTTCAGCCTGAAGTAACGTGATTATTCCTACACAGAGGCAAGACCTTTCGGATTACTTATGGACCCCATCAGTTCTCCAGCCTGGCATGTTCGTTGACTCTTCCTTTTCTTTGTAGACAGAACTTTGTCTCTACAGAGATGGGAGTAACTATCACTAATAGCAGAGAACTCAAGGTGGCTCTGAACACATGAAGGATCTATTTCCTTAAGCAAGTACCTTCTGCTATTTTCTTCACTGTCACATTCCCTCAAATTTCCCACGAGATTCTGGCACAGGAAGTAGCAGTTCCCTCCTCTCTATAGCTTCAAACCCAAACCCTGTGTTCATGCTTCTTTGGGGATTCCTCAAATGGAAGCATTTTTTCCTGTATAGCATTATCCCTCTTTTCTGCCCCCTGCCTCAACAGGCACATGAAGGGTAGGAAATGCAAAGATAGGGTAACATTCTTAGCAAGCAGCATTACTGAAAAGACAGCAGTGACAAAAGCAGTCAGAGGAAAAAAAGGAAAGTCCACGTGATGCTTACAAGATAGTCAACTCCAGAAGAGTGTTTCTCAGCTCCCTATCTAAAGATAGGTCTGGAAATATTGGTTAATTATGAGTCTTCTCCACAAGATATCAATCCATGCTACGCATCAGTCTCATCAGCAAGAAAGGTCTTTAGGGTCTAGTATTGTTACTGTCAGATTAATGAAATGACTGCCATACATGAAGGGGTTTGAAAGATACTCAATTGTGAAGGTGAAGGCCTGAGGCACTGGCAATTTCTACTACTTAAATTTCATCTCAGTCTCACTTCTATCCCTGCCCCGCAAAAAACAAACAAAAAAAAAATCCCAAAAGAACAAAAACCAACCAACCAACCAAAAAAAACCCACAAAAAAATCTCTGCCAAAAAACCCCCTGGAAACTACCTGTAACCTGCAACTATGTTATAAGTCAAGAGGTTCACCAATGTTTTTGCAAGCTAGGATACATCAGGTGATGCATCTGCCCCCCATTACAAAGCCATTGAGAAATTAGAACTCCTGGGAAGTGTTCTCCCAAGTAAACCCATAAATATGCTGCAGAGAGCACCAGCTGTCCTCAGGAAGCCAGGGGCCATATTTTCCTACAAACAAGAGCTTTACAGATTCTGTCACCCTGAGCTTGTTTTTCAGTTGTTCTTACCTCTACTGATGCCCAGTGCTTGCTGAAGGCACCACAGAACCTCCTCTCTAGAAGCCACATCTCCACAAGTGAATCTCGTTTTTTATTTCACTCCCCCCTGCCTCTGCTCTTTCCCATCATTCAGAAGCCACTGAGGTACTGTGAAATAATTACCCAAAAAGACAAAAGTCTTTTGCCCAACTATAGTCTGAATTTGCACTTAAGTTCTATCAGTCATGTAAATTCCAGTGGTAAAAAAAGCTGAACAATGACATATTTTTACATAGGATGCATATATATTTTATTCGGGGAACAACATTAAAAATTGCTTCTTAGTCTAGAATATCTATACAGAATTCAGGATATAGAGTGCACTTTTAAACTCAAATTTCTGTCAAATGTACAAAAATATTACAGAGAAATAATTGTTAATCAAAGCACAGTAAATGGATGCCATTTTTCAACAGTTCAAAACAGTCTCTAAACCAGTGCAAATTTTATTGCATCACGCTTCCCAGCTCACTTAATAGATTCATAATTTATTCACACTACATAATTTCATCCTTGTTACAATACAGTTTATTTTAAGCTCCTAATAGGAGTTTCATGTGCTTCTAAAGAACAGCAAACAATCCCTTTTATTTGCACCATTGGTTGATGCAGACTGAAAGAACAAATAAAAACACCATCCAATCCTCTCACATATGCATCACAATATACAGCACAGGAGAGTACAGAACTAGAGTCCAATTCAATCATTCAACACTTACAAGTTAAAAGGGTGTTTGTTTCTAAAAAGATCCATAGTGAAAAGCAGATATACAGAATGCATTTTAATATTTTTATTAGTTAGAAGGAAAAAGAACCCTTTTGTTGAAAATATACAATTATGTAAGATTACCTGCTTATTGTTTATAAAATAGGAGTTATCTGCATTGAAATAATTGCTGAACTAAGAGTTTTACGAAGAGAAAACTACTGAGTGGATTCTTCGGTTGCTTACATTCAAAAATTTGTTTTAAAAATATAACTTCTATGATCTAATTTAATATATACTTTGAAAATATCCCCTATGTTGCAGTTATTCAAGGAAAGCAGTAAACTCAGTATATTCTTTTAGCTGCAGCAATACAAAAAGCCATTAATTCACAGTTATAACAGAATATTATTCATTCACAAGTGCAATGTAGCTTGAGCTTAACCAAAGTGAAATTCCAACAGGAACAAGACTAAGTTACTTGCAAAATTAATTTAGTTTGATACACATATAGTAAATAAAATATTTCCCATTATAATTGTATTGTCTAAAATTGAGTGATATAAAATGTGAAGACAGGATATGATTGTAAGTAACATACAGATGCTTCTAGTAACATGTAAAAGCTGGTACCAATTACTGTGCCAACACTGCAGCTACATCAGTCTCCTAGGCCTAAAGGGTTTTCAAAGTTACCAGGTTTTGGTGATGTGCCAGAATATAATTGCTAAAGAAAAGCTTTGTAACTTAAGAATCCTGATTTTGAACATTTAAGACCTCATTTGTTGTTTTAATTCCACAAAAACCCAGCTTTTCTCTTGTGAGCATACAAGCTATATATGTAACTGATTTATAGCTGGGTGAAAGACGCAAGATAGTATCTTAGCACATCTGGCTGCAGTTTAACATCCTCAGGGAAACAATTCAAGGAAGCATCTCTTTGATAATTGTTCTTCCAATACAAACTTTCTAAGTTCTTGGGCATACCTGAAATTCATTGTTTGTATCCATTTCTATTATAATTTTGTGCACCCACTGCATGTTTTTAAGTTAATGCTGATCTGCAAATGTTTTCTTCAGGTTGTACATGGGAATTACAAAACACACACAGAAGAATAATCTGAACACTGGCTGTTGGGATACAAGAAAGAGTACGTGGAGGCAAGAGTTTCACAAGTGAGCAAAATGCTACTCATTCTGTTTATATTGACAGAAAAATAGAACCAAAATCTAGTTTAACCTCATCCCTCCTTCAAAACACTTTGCTCAGACCAGTAATGTATTATGGATTCAGACAAATCTGGATTCCTAGAAGCTGGGTGTCAAACAAATTAGAAGCACTTGTACATAACTAAGTCATCCCCATGTAGCACTAGAAGTTCATCCTGTCAACTAAACTGCGGAAGTGTGCCTCTAGTGCCTAATTTTCAGAAGAACAAAAGTGTTTGCAATGCACTGTCTAAAAAGCTTTTGAAACTTTTCCCTGGTTATTTTTGGCCAGATTTTGTAAAACTCTCACTTTTTTCCCCTCAAAAAGCATCTGAGATGAAAACAAATAGTTTTCAGAGATGTCCCTTTTCATTTGAGCTATGGATTACATTAAAAAACCAACTGATTAATTAGCTACTCAAAAACCTAAGCATTAAAGACTAAAAAGGATAAGGTCTTCCTTTTTTATTCTATATTAAAACATCAATTCCAATATGCAGATTCAAGATTTCACATAGCTACATGCAGGACTTCTACCACTCTGAAATCCAGGTGTCTACACCAGGAATAGCAGTTAATTTGTAGCGTACAAAAACACCAATATACAAAAGCAAATCAAAGCAAGTTCAATTCTGCACCGGTCCTTTCCTCTTCTGGCTTTACTTTTGTTGGGTTTTTTTTTTGTTTGTTTAGTGTACAGAGCTGGGAAAGGTTTAACAATTAACACTAAACTGTGACACAATCTGCTTTGCTGTCTTTACAACACTACTACGTTATTAATCTATATTTTCAGGAACAGATGAGAAAGTTGTTTGGAAATGAAGATGATGTGTTTAGGAAAACTAGTACATAATGATATTATTTACTAAGTTTTTAAACTGTTTTGTATGTCACATATCTAAACCAGCACTCACTGGACAGATTTTCCTTGCCATTTAATGAGCTGGGAGAATTTAAGTGAAACTAAAATTTGATTCCTTTCAAGTTGCATCACAATCACATGGTTTCTCCATTTAACACTCAAAAATGGTCTTTGTGTAGCTGTCTGTTATAAAATAATGTATAGAGTCACAGAGAAAAATTTGCTGGCTTTGATTTTTAAAAGTATTAAATTGTTTTGACCAATGGTTTAGGTAGACTTTAATTTTAATTTTAGAAGGATTTAGAAGGATGGAACCATGTCAATTATGTAACTGGAAAAGAGAGAAAAAGATGAAGAATCAAGCACTGTTCTTCAATTGTGATGTAGGTCAGATATCAGCAAGCACTTATGCGTACACCCAAAGAATAAAGAATAAATTAAAAAAAAAAATTCGTTGTGTGCTTTCTTGCTTGTAGTTGTTGAGAAAGCAGAGTAGTTTTATCAGGAGAGAATCTGTCCAGGTAATATCCCCATTTTAACTTAGGACCAGCACTTTTAGACAAAATACAAGGTATAAGTCTATGATGTAAATATATTTTGTCATAAATAGTGCAACTCCCTTGTTTTCACCTCATGAAAAAAAATATTGTTTTATTATTTCATGTAAAAAATTGTTCCAGACAGATCTTCATCCCTCATAATTTTGAAGAATGAAAATTTTTAAAAGTAGTATCAAGTATATACATTCATACCCAGATGCAATTAATATTTTAAGCTATGCTCCTTTTACATGCTACAAGTATATATTTTCTCTACAACTTATTCCATTGTAAAAGCCACACCACTAACTTTCAGCAAAAACCTGGAATAAATCTTATAATATTCTTCAAGTAACAGAAGGACTTAAACTGTTGACCAGTATCCAGGCTCTCCTTGCCATGACTATGACTACTGTAGTCAATTAAATACATGAGGTGAGGAAGTGTCTTATCTACTAAAAGCAATGCAAAAGATGGATAGATCTTTTCAGATCATACACATAAGCACTTCATTTCTGCTAATATACACCTTGAAGACCACATTTATAAATACATCTTAATTGAAATATTGAATCTGGACTATCAGTGCAAAATAATTAACCCACAGGCTAGCATGAACCCAAGGGAGAGGGTGATATAGAATTTGAGGAAAACACCTCTTAAGCACACATGCAAATAGTATAAAGCATATTTTTTTTTTTTCAGGCAGTATCTGTTGACAATTCTTGTGTGTATTCTAATACCATTTGAGCTGCTTACATATTTTTTAGAAAGCCATCCATTTCTGAGATGCTTTGTGTAGAAGCCTATCTTTCTCTGGAGAAAGCAGCCAGTACCTTTACAGGAACTTAGAGTTTATCAGACAGAGAATACAGGACAGTTGAGTGTAAGTCTCTGTTTTCTTACAGCTGTAGACACACATTTTGAAAAGGTCAGCAAAGGTAATTCAGAATACCAACTGGGACAAGAGTCAGGAGAAGGGTAACAATTTAAGGTATTGTGATCTGATGAAAGAAACTGTGTTGCAGCTTCCAATCCAAGGTTTCAAATATTCACCATATAACCATATCACACACTAATAAAAGGATCTCTTTCTAGGTAAAGGTGATTTTAAAGAAGCATTGAAGAATCTGAGCACTGGAAAAGTACTTCATTAAAATACACCCCCAGTACTGGTGTCCCTTAAGAAAGTCACCAACTATAGACTGCTGTTTTGTCATCAGCTTTTTGAACAACTTGATATTGTGGAGGAAAATTTTGAAGCAATCAAAGAATATATATGGGAGAAAAGCAGATCAACCACTGAAATAAACTCATGATTTTAAAACATTCTGACATGCCTATGAGATGAATAAGAAGAATACATTTTACCATTCAGTGAAACTAGTTTGACATATTGCTCAATTAACACATTTTGAGACTCAAAAGGGTATATATCACCATGCTCTTGTGTTTGTTCACCTCTGCTTTTGTCTCTCCAAAGTTTGGTGTGTGTCTTCCTTGTTTTTATATTAACGGTGCTCCAAAGCACTTCCTGCAACATTCAACCCTGCTGCTTGGTGGAACATCTATTCTCTCCATCTTTTCAAGAACTTCCTCTGGTAGTTTTTTAAGTGCAAGTCTGTATTCACTATCAAAGACCTCTGAAACAGAAAAAGCACACTTGAGGTTATTTAAGAAACACTGTAGAATGCACAGTACTATTCCTATAAAATGCTTTTGGTGATTTTTATATAGTAACAAAATTATCTTCATTAACTAGATGCTGATTTTTTTTTCCAAAATGCACCTTCTCAGAGGACCTGAAAAGCATCTCCATAAGATGGCATGGCACCACAACACACCACAGTGGACGCCCGTTGATTCTTTCACAGTTCCATTTGCCCGTTCCAAATTTCCCCTATCACATTCCATAAGAGAGTCACTTCGATTGTGTAGTACCAAATAGAAGACAGGATGAATGAGATCGGGAGAGGATGGGAGATCAGGAGTTTAGATAACATAGGTCTGATATGTGGGTCAGAGATGGATGAGACTGGAAACAAGCTTTCAGACATGAAGAATTACAGCTTCAAGCTCTTCTAATACTCTTTGTTTAAAGTAACTCATTACTGGTTTCAAACAAAGTCAAAATTAATAATTCCATCCAAATTCTTTTACATAAAAGCAACACCTAAAGACTGACAGTGCAGTAGTTTTCACTAAAACACAACTGAATATTAGAAACAAATTTTATACACTAGCTTTCATGTAAAATATCCACAGGGACTATGCATTTCACAGTATTTTTTACTTACCAATGTCAATGTTTTCTCTTCCAAGAGATACCAGAGACAGGAAAAGAATTTCCCTGTAAAAGCTCCTAGGGGAATATTTTGAAGGGCGAGTTAATGAAAGCATCAACTATCCTGTTCATGAAGTCAATACTGATGACTTCCGTTATGTAGTTTCTGCAGCTGTTCTGTTAGCCTTGCTTGTGAAGTGACTAATGTACATGATTACTAGCCTAACGTTTTCTAATGCCTGAATACTTTTACTTGATGCAGAAAACCATACTACTGTTAAATCCTAGCAGTCACATTCTATGAAAATTTCCTCTGCCATAGAAATGCCCAACAAACACAAAATATAGAATTAACCACCACTTTTTTATTTATTATTAATTCATTTCTGCCTGACCATGAAGCAATGTGTGGGTGTGGGTTTCTTTCAGATCACCCATAGTTTTGTTTTTCATTTCAGAATGTCAAGGTCAGTCTCAGAAATAGATATCACTAAATAATCAGATATTATTTTTGCCCTTTGTGGAAGTCATAAAGATGCTTCTCTACGCAAATCAGTTTCTGTTTCTTTTTAATAACTGCAAAACACAGAAACAAAGATGACAGCATGACAGACTTCAAACACATCTTGTATTGGCTGTAATTTACTTCAGAGTCTGTGGTTTTGTACAAAACCTTCCTTGAACTGCAGAGCAGGTTACAAAATGTACCATACAAGAATTACTTCCACATCTCCCTCTCTTTGTGGCTCATGCTGCATCCACTTTTCATAGCCAGTACTCCAGGTTGCTACAATTTCTTAAGATATAACTAGGGAGAATATTCCACACACTGCAACAGGATGCTTACAACTTGCTAGATCTGGAGCAATATCAGAATCTGTATAATTAATACTTGCATTTTTCTTACTCATTGCAAAATGTCCATTTTTATTAAAGAATCACATTCATCCATTTGATCTGGATGAATCATGCCTCTGAATATAGAGTATATCTGTTTGTAAACACAGGCATAAAAAAATACACATGGTCTTTGGTGGACACAAATGAAACTGAATTTTCCCCAGAGGTCCTCATGAAATTATCACTATTAAATGTATACAGCCTGATCTTATTTAATTTTTAGTGGGGAAAAACTAAGAAGAGATTACATTTTTACCTCTGTCGTTTCACATCTGGCTTAACTTTCTGCAGGAGGAGGTTGATTGGTTTAACAACATCATTGTGCTGAATACTTAGTTTGATGTTCTCTATCAAAGTGTTTGTTGCCTGCTGATCTTCTGCCAATGTGGAAGGCTTCTTTTCAGAAGAATCTGGTAAGTGGAACCATACAGACTATTACAGCACTATTCTTTTTTTCACTTTAATAAGTAGAAGTATTTCCAACGGTAACATACACATAGAGAACCCATACTCAATCTACAGAAATCTGTTATAATGGAAGGAACCAGTCTGCTTAGAATCTTCATTCAAAAGTAACTTTACCCAGAAGTTACAGGATGCATCATGTATCCATGTGCAAGAGCTCCCACCTGACAGAGACATACAAGAGACTGAAGAGTACCCAGCATCAGATGTTGCCTGTGGTGGTCGGTTAGCTCAGTTTTATTGCTGTACTTAAAAATCAGGTTCACTGTAAGAAGGTTATTGTTAGACAAGGGAAAAGAAATAAAATAGAAGTGACACTTTTCTTAGCGAAGAAACTTTTCTTATCAAAGCCCTTCTTAAAAACCACCTATGACTATGGTAACTTTGGGATACATACTGAAATAAATAATACAAGTTGAATCAAACAGGAATGAAAATGACCAAGACTTTTACCATCACGATTTGTTATATAAAATGCCATGTCCAGTACAACACTGAACTATTATTTTCTGGAAGACAGTGACTCATGAGGGACTAGTAAATCCATGTACTGGCAAAGAAGTAAGTTTACAGCTTAGGCTGTGAGTACATGGTGTGTAAATGAATTGCAGACCAAGCCTAGTAATCTTCACCACATCAACATAATGTCGTAAAGTTGATATATATGATGCTTTACAAATGTAATTTATGTTTTCAGAATATTTTCTGACACTGCTATATGGCCTGTCTATTCTACATCTAAAATAGGAGCCCTTTGCTCCTTTGTTTACACAAATATATATATATATATACACACATATATAAATATTTATGCATCTTCAGTCATGGCTAGATGATTTGGGGATGCTTTTCATCTATTATGATAGATGCTTGTACTACCATGCTTGTAGTATCTGAGGAAAATACCACATGTTGTTCTGGTGCGCTTGACTGTAATTTTCTGATCAGTCTCTTTATTTTTAGGACATTTATCAACAAACCCCATTTAATTCCTTAGTACCAGAATCAGCACACAACATAGTTTTAGAAGTTAAAACATAGCTTTAGAAGTTTACGTCAACAAAGTTTTTTTGATGATCAGAATGAAGTAAATCTTTAAGTTCTTAAAACCAGTCTGCCTGTTTTTAGATAAGGCTTTCATCATTCTTACTTTCTGACATTCAAGAGGGGTGCCAAATGTACAGACTGGTGATGCTTCATTCCTTCACAGAAGTAAAAGATACTTTTTCGTAAGACAGCCTTCTTGTATGTGCCTGCATAGCTATTACCAGATAATGAAGTGAAACATTCATATCAAGTGAGGCTTATTTAGCACTACGTCTAGAGCAATCAGCAATTCCTCCCATCCTAAGTGTATGACATATGATGAGCAGATCAAACTTACTTTCACAACTACTTTGATACCCCGATTATGTGAAGGACCTAAGGGACTGCAGATCCTTCATGTACAAAAAATCATTGCAAACTGATGGGCTGTGTACACTTCAGTCACTATAAACCAACAGTTTCTTTGAATAGTCTCTTCTTCCTATTTTCTCTAACATTTGTTTTACTTACTGAGATTTCTCCAAGATATATATAGCGGATTGCCTGGCTCTTGGTGAAGGTTGATATTGTCCCACAGAAGATGGATGCATACTAGCTTGCTATCTTGAGCAAGGGATGTCAAAGGAAGCTAAAACACATGAGGAAAGGGAATATGTTTTTAAAATACCAGTACAGTGTTACTTTATTTAAAAATCCTGCTCTTTTACTGTTTTTTCAAACAAAGAAGGTTAACTTCATTTAACTTGAATCTAATAAAGAGGATCAGATATTATCTTCTACAGTAAATTGCACTTAACCAGAACAGTCACAAGTCCTGCAACATTTAAATACTTCTTTTAGTTTATCCTAATGTATAAAGGCCATTTCATTTTCTACAGGCATCTGAATATTTATGTGTATATATCTGGAAGTATCTTTTGTGCACCAGACATCGTACTTGAGCTGTACTACTAATCATACCATATTGCAATATTTTCTGACCTGACGAGCACTTTGATATGCGTGTCTATATGTTGGCCTTCCCAAAAAGCAGAATCTTCATACGTATACAAATATGAACTATTTATTTCCATTAAAAACATATGGCAGTCAAAACAACACTTATGTAATTCTTTTACAAAATGAAGTGCCTCTGAAATCACTAATACAATAAGAATTACCAGGGAAGAAAAAGCTTACCACTACGTGACTATTTAAATGATAATTACATGATATTATATCCAGTCTTGCTAGTTTCCCTATTAAAGCATTGTAGTTTTCCAGGGTGCTTTAGATTTCATTAGCATTGTCTTCAGCTACATTTGTTGGAAAGTTTTTCCTCAGTTCTAGGTGGGTTTTTTTTTTTTTTAATTGAGGGAAAGAATTTTAAAGTTGAAGTGTGTACAAGTAGATATGAAAATACTACTTTTTTGGCATGCATCAAGTACAAATACATATTTAATTTCAATTTGTACCTACACATAAAAATGATATCAGTTTCAATCAACTCCTTTAAATTATAAAGGCAAAATACTCAAAAGATAGATCTGTTCTATGTGTTCTAGTCGTATGCAATGAAACTCAGTGGAGTTTGAATAGCAGAACCTATTCTTGGAAGAGAACAAAAAACACTGTCAAGTAACTTTAAAGATTATGATAACTCAAGTGTGTAACTCACGCTATGTGTATGCAATATATCACCATTTTTGAGTTCTTCCCAGACACATCTTGTCTCCTATTCTTCAATGAATCTTACGCTCTGGCTTTTTAAAAGAGGCCGTCTTGACCAGAATTTGAATACTGTTTCCACACATCTCTGTTCAAGAATCCTTGTGGGAAACAAGCCCACATACAATAATAATACAAGTACGTACTCGTATTATAAAAACCCAAGAACTTATATACAGCTATTCAGGACTGACTTACCCAGTTGTTTTAAACCAAGATCTCCAACTTAACTCAGTGCAATACCTGCTGATCTAACACAAGGAAGCCATTTACCTGCACTCCTGCATTGCAGTGTTCAGATGTTAGAATGAGTCCAGGTAAATTGCTGGGCAGATCCAACCGTTGGAAATACCAGACTAGGTTCCAGAAGATTATTGGGTGTTGATTGATGAATTTGGATGTATGAATCACTTGCTCTCCCTCATTCTCCAACAGTGATTCAAGCTCCTTATGCAGTACCAAAGGGCTCAAATATGGTACAGATACAGGGGCAGGGTTAGGTTGTTTTATTAAAGGATCCTAAAAACAAAAAAACAAAGAAACAAACAAAAAAATTCGTTTTGTTTTTTTTGGTTGTTTTAAATTTATTTTAGGGTATTATTTATTTGTCTGTCTGTTGTGGGGTTTTTTTTTTTTTTTTTTTTTTTTTTTTTACTAAATCAAAGAGGATATTTCTTCCAGAAATATTTTTCAGGATTACTTGCCCTGGAAACCTTCATTGCAGAGTTTCTTTTGACAATTGGAAGAAGCCCCTGGAGCTACACAATAACTTAAACAGCAGCAGCAGTAGTTTTAACTGCTGGAGATTTAATTTTAAAGATTGATCACCTGGGCTTCTCTATTATGTGAACAAGAAAAAAATGCTAATTTGTTATAACTTGTTCCTGATTGTATAGTTTCAAGCTATCTAAGCTGGTAACTAGTACCAAGCCTGCAGCAATGGAAATTGAAGAGAAATCTCAGTAATTATATCAGCTGTGGTACTGAATCATGACTTCACATGTTAAGGCAGCCTCTGGAAAATAACAAGTACTAAGAGAGATGAGATGGTAAGAGTCTCAATACTGCCTCTTAGCTTCTCCCTAACAGAATATACAGGTAAGTCTAACAGAATATACAGAAGGAGTGTAAGCAAATGCACAGAAATGGAACAAACTCTCATTCTTGCACTGTGTTGCACTATTGTGTTTATTCAGCTGTTGGAGCTGCTTTACTACTGAACTTCCATTTTTAGAAAGACAGACTAGCTTCATTCTGTAGGAGTGAACATTTCAAATCAAATAAAACTGTTCATTTGACAAAGTATTGGAAAAGCAATTTTAGATTAACTGAACTAAGATTTTTTAGTTGTAAGAAGGTGAAAATATGCTTGGCCACTCCCATTCCCCAAATGGACAAAAATGCTAGTAGTAGAATATGATTAAGTTTGTTGTCTTCAATATTTTTCTCTCAACTGAATATGCAGCTTCTAGACTTACCACAGTTTCCTGCAAACTATTTGGAAGACTAACTGTTGAAATGCCATGAGATGGTCTCTGGGAGAGATCAATGTTTTGCAGTGGACCTCCTACACTGTGGCTCCGAGTCAAGGACACTCCCCTTTTTGATGGATTATTGGCATGTGTCTTCATGGCTGTGGGATCTGTAGTCTGTTCTTCTGTCAAATCACTGTGTGAATTTTGGAAGAAAACATGCCAATATTTCAGCATTTTTATGGCAACAGGAAGGAAGCAGAGAAAGGCTGCCAAGTGAAGATCCCAAACCAATTTTCTCTATTAATAAGAAATTGTATTTTCCCAGTTAGCTCCATCGTTTAGGGAATATAGAACAAAACGTCTCTCAGACCAGTATAAACATCCCTTCAGAAAAGCAGCTAAGTATAACTTAAGATATGAATCTGAAAGCACTACAGTTCTGTACAGAAACCACTGGTCTTCTACAGTGTACTCTTGCTTAAAAAAAACAGCAATCCACAGTTTTCCCAATCTATGAAGATTATTTTTTTTGATTATGCTCATCTTTACTCCCTCTTCCCTTTATGTTTTAAGTATCATAAACAGAATAACACCATAGCAGACAGCAATTTTAAAACTGCATGCCTAAGTAATAATAAAAAAATTATGCCAAACTAATCCAGCAATCCGATTTAAGTAAACTCAGCCTTGTCAGATTTAACACATGCAATCAAGGCTCTGGGAATATTTGTTCTGTGATCCTTATAATTATAATGGATAAAACTACAGCTTCAACTACAATACAGAAGAACAAACAAAGTGTCACAGAAACTGTCTGCTTCCAAATAATCTGTAGAGAGAGGAGAGATTATTTACAGGTGACTTTTGGTCCTAAGTTTTACTTTAGTTAAAAATACAGTCATCAAAATTAAGATCTTAACATAAGCAATACCACCTTTAATTTTTAGTGTATTAAGACTGACTACTATTGTACTGATTTAAGTTTTAGTTGTCTAAAGGCATTAGCTCATTACTCTCAGGCACTTATACTCCAGAATTTCAAACTGAATGATGACTAAAAACCCCCAGACAATTACAACAAAATGTAACCAATCCTGGCAAAAAGGTCACAATTCATAGCAGAATTATTTCAGTTCTTCCCTCATTCAATATGACACCTTCCCCTTAATGCTTTTTTTCCTCAAACTGTTTCAAAAATGATACTATATTTTAGAGTTTCAATTTTACACAGGTTTTGTTTGTGATAGAACACAAGCCCTGCACAAGTCTTGAGTGCTCCCAGAACTTTCTATCAAGCAAAATGTTCCAGCAAATGGACTTATTTTTCCCATAATGCAGTGTTCTTCTTATTAATCATGCATACAAGGAAAGGAGAAGCAACACTTGAATTTCTGTTGGACTTTAAATGGTGAGTGGGTTTTAACCACACTGAGTAGAGGTTTTGCCTATTCACCAACAGCAGTTGGACATGAAGTGTCACTTTTATAGCTCTATCTCTAGAACCTACTCACTTTGTGGAATGAGTTCAAACTGATAAAAGCATGCTTAAAACATGCAAAAAGTGAGAAAGGAAAGAGATAATCCTCAAGTTACAACTGTACTTTATACACATTTGATATAAAAAACAATCTTACAAGTGTGGAACTACTGATGCATTTCTAACAGAATTAACAATCCTGTTTTACCTACCCCTGCTCAGCTGCAGAGCTGGTTTCTTCAGCTATGGTGTGGCTGGACTGCAGGTGATCTGAAAAATTGATTAAGTCAGCAACGGCTGGACTGGTCAACAGTTTCTGCTCCAGAGGATCCGTAGTTATTGGAAGGGTGCCACTCTGTAAACTATCTCCTGAGGTACTTTGCTTCAGGAAAAAGCTAGTTACAGAATGAATGGGAGGGAGAAAAATACAAAGGTAAAGATATAAGCATAAAATCATAAAGTTATAATTTTCTACATTTACTTTTCAAAAATAGCAAAAAATAAAATAAACACAACACTAAAAAGCTTGACAACAGGACAAATTTCATTCTACTCTCACCCCTGCAACTTATACAGGCAGAGTAAATTCACATATAGAGAGATTTGATCTGCAAAAGAGGACATCCTACTAGACATAAATCATTACAAGTGACCCTAGTTTGTCATAGTATCAAATCAACAACAGTGTATTTATTAATAGGTGACACATCAGTGAAAATAGTTTTTGTAATGTGACATTACAGACTACACGATCATACACCATTGTAAGCACATGACAACATGAATGTGTCTTGCTTTGCTAAGCTCTGAAGTACACACTCTACAGTTAATACAGATGTTCAATTTCTGCATTAGAGAACTAGTGGAGCCTTTGTTTAACTGCAATTTCTGCATTAGAGAACACTAGTGGAACCTCTGTTTCACAGCAATAAGCACCACAGTGAGAACTGGAACTTATAATAAGGTTCTATTATTCACAGTGCAACTAAAAGAGGTTAAAAATAGTAAGCAGAGAAGCTTAAAATGGAGAAACAAAAAGGTGGAGCATCTGGAACTAGAAGTTGCTAGCAAACTTGGTTTGGGAAAAATTCTTTGCTGAAGATTTTAAAACCTCTAGATATGCTTTTATAAATTTTGAAGTCCATAGACTTCTTTTTAACATCAAAACAAAATGAAAACTGACTTACACCTTCTGTACAGTTATGCTTACAAAGAAAATATGAAATGAGAAAGTGATAAAAAGGCAACCAGTTGTTTGGATTTTGGCTGTTTTACAATGCAATGCAAGTGTTTACACAACTTAGGATTTCCTTCAGTACAATCATGGCCATCAAATAGGCACTAACATTCTAGTGTACATATAGATGGGGAAAGATAAAAAGATCCTCTTGTGAAAAATATAGCCAAAATATAACCATGCACAGGTACAAAGGCAGAAACAGAGTATCTATAAAATGCACTGACCTTGCAGAGCCACGAAGGTCTTTAAATTCAACATTAAGCAAAGGCAGGAAGGTACTTTTACAGAAAGGGCAGGTAGTGTTCAAGTTTGAGTCATCTGCTGTCCACCCAGCCATTATTTCTTCATCATAAACCAAAGCATCACAAGCTCTACATTGAGAGCAGCTTGACATCAAGACCTAGGACAGCAAAGAATTAATATTATTTGGTTTCTTTTACAATTGCTTTTTATAGGCTTAGTACCCATAGAAGTTTAACAGGTATCATAAGGCTAGTGGGGAGAAATGAGTTCACCACTTCTATCTCATCATACCACCAGAATCCATATTAATTTTACATATCAAATGAAAACATCAGTGATTTAGTTCTGACATAGAACAAGCATTACCCTAAAAGGCTACTAATTTAACATTTGCAGCTGCTTGCTTCTATGGAGCATATAAAAATTATATACAAATTGCTTTGAATTGTATAAATAAATGCATGTCGAATTATCAAAAAGAGGAACGAAATCCCACAAAACCCAGCAAACACAAAATAAACCTTTATAATAGTGTAGTGTGTTGACACTGGCTGGATATCAGGTGCTCACTAAAGCCACTCTAGCAATCTCTCTGTTCTGGTGAACAGGGGAGGAAAAATATGACAAAAGGCTTGTCATTGGTTCTGTCTGACATAGGGGAAAGTTCTGGCAGCTCCTCTACTACCAAATCCTTGCCATGCAAATGCAATACAAGTGGAAAACCTGAATGTTGTGTCTCTACCTAACAGAAGTCTCACCACTGAACTAGACAGAAAACTGGAGAAAAAATGGTAAAATTAATCCTGTACTAACTGAAGAATGGACTATACACCTTGTTCCTCTTACTTCATTTTTTCAGTCACATGGGTGAAAAATCACAAAAAACGAACACATCAAACATCTTCTAATAATTTTTAGAGCTAATATAACTTAAATACTCATTATAATAACATTTTCACTATGCTATATACCCCTTATATAATACAGTGCAGAAGCTCAACAAGCCTAGATGTCCAGAACACCAAACATAAATTGACACTGGATCTAGCAAAATAACACTGCAGCTGAAAGAAAAGAAACCAAGACTAACTCCATGACCATTGCATTGTCTACTTATTTGAAATCTGAAAGCATCTACAGGTAATAACTGAAACACAGAACCATACTAAAACATTGTTTAATTAGATTTGGCTAGGATAGAGTTAATTTTCTTGTTAGTATTCTTTATAGTCCTGTGTTTCAGACCAGGTATCCTGCTCCATGTTAATTGATAACATTTTGATGTTTTAGTTATTGCTGCACAGGGCTTTATACATCATCATGGACTTTTTTCATTATGTGCACACTCATTATGTGCACAAGGAGGCTGTGAGAGGACACAGACAGGACAGCTGACCTCAGCTGACCAAATGGCACTGTGTAAAATCAAGTTCAGATATAAAACTCTGTGTGTTTTTTTCCAAGGTAGCTCTTCCTTGAGGCGTCAGGGTGCTGACTGATCTCTGCATTACTATTTTCTTTTTGTTGTGTCTCCCTCTTTTCAATCTTTCCCCAAAATTCATTTATTAAATTATTTTTATCTCAACCCTCAAGCTTTTTTTCTTTTGCCCTTTCAATTCTGTTGCCCATTTAAAAGGGATTAAGCAAATACCTGTGTGAGGGCTTTGGTGCTGGCTGTTGTCAACTCATCACAATTATGTAATAACAACTAATTTTCACAGGGAAAATAAAATTTAGAACCCCACAAAAGATCCTGTTTCATCTCCAACCTCTCTTTCACTTCAAGTGTTGATTCTTCCCTCAATGTATTTTTCTCTCTATATATGACGGATGCATGAAAGCATTTAAGACACTCTTCTATTTAAAGCTGCCGTTGCACTCCAAGCTACAAGAATTAAGCACCTCTGCAGTAGAAGCAGGGAAAATTTGTTTTGAAAAAACCAACCACAATGCAACTAAACAAGTAATTGTTTAACTGCTATTTAACTACTATTGACTAATGATAGCTTTCATCTATGAGTTTAATAATCTTACCTCCATTGCATAGTTCTGGAAAATGCTGGATAAACTAGTATTATGTGAAGAGCTGTGCTCTGATTTCTCAGAATCTAGAACTTTCATACTTTTTGGGAATGAAACTTCACCTGTACAAAAAGAGTAATTTGAGTCTAGTATTCAAGCAAAGAATAATTAATCCAATCCCAAAGAAACTAACTGCTGTTCAATCAAGGCAAGAAAATTGCACCAAAAGATCTCCAAAGATATGAGTATCTGCAATTCACTGATATTCCAATAACAATATAGAGAAATATAATGTTTGTGATTAACATTTCAAGGTTACTTTTCTAACAAAATAAAATACAGATTAGTAAAAGAGAAACACAAACAAAAAATAGACTGGTAAAGAGCAGTAAGATTCCTCAGTGTATATTGACCAGCTCTAAAAAGTTAGTCATGATTTCTTAAATAATATATCCATATATAAATAGCAAATGTAAGGGCATCACCAGGTGAGGCATATGATACCAAAAATTCCATTACTACACCTAGATTTTCCCTGATTAACACTGCACTAAAAAAAATATTCTTTCTTTGGTAATGCTAGGTTTTATGGTTATGAGCCTTGTCCAGGAAAAGGGGAAAAAGAATTGAAATACATTCACCAAAAGGAAATGGTTGGAATCACTCCTAGAAGGCAAAATTATCAAAGTTGTTTTTTTACAAGCCCAAATTTTTCTATTAAAAACATCACCACCAGTACCCCCTCATCATAAAGAAGGCTCCTCTGTTTTTTCAGCTCAAGATTATGTTTGTGAACAAATTTCACATACCCTGTTGGCTGCCACTCTTTACAGTTAGCTCTTACAACCCTCCCAACTAACTGGGACTAGAAGATGTCTTGTCAAGATTTTGTGATACAGGGCCACCTTATGTCCAGTATGCAAGACAGTTCTTCCTCTCTTGATGCAGACTGCTTTACAAAAAATATTTACATCACTGAAGTATTTTATTGCAAAGAGACCTAAACCAACCCCACAGCTGTTCAGAAACACATCTTTTTCCTCAAAATAAGAATTAAATCTAACTGAATTGAATCTGAACTGAAAATTACTAGATCTATTTAATCCAGTTTTACATCTGGCAGGGAGGAGGGAAGCACTGTTTGTGATAGGCTCACAGTCATCAACTATCTACCTACATAAGTTCAAATCAAGTATGTATCCAGCAACACCTATTCCATGGTACAGATGAGTAACTTCTGGTGGGTATTGCTTTAGGTTTTTTGTGCACATGGAACTATGGGGCTGATCTGTTGGTTTGGTTTTAGTTGGTTAGCTTCTTTACTCCCTCATGAGTAAATGAGACAATGATCTGTCTCTGATAGTTATCCAACTATTTGCAGTTCCCAAACTGCTCATCTTTTCTGTATTATTACTTCACTATTAATATTTCCAAAGGTCTTATGACTTTACATGAATGAGCAGGTGTTCCTTTCTATAACTAGTTAGCAATCTTCCTATCACATACACAGGAAGCATTTCTATGTTTAAACTCCTGCATATCGTATCTGCTTTTTATATATTCGATGAAGAGAGAAGCATTAGCTACTTGTTACAGCAAGAGAAGAGTATAGAATGGAAGTAAAAATTTGCTTGCAATTCTCTTAAGGGATTGAAATAATTTCACATTATCATGTCACGTATCACATATCGCTTCCAGTGTCTGGAGTGATTTCACATACAACAGTTTTTCCTGTTTGTTGTATTATAATCAAGTTATCAGGGGAAAACAAAACAAAATTATCTCACCTGCACTGTAATGCTGTCTTCCTACATCTCCACCACTGCTGCTGCTGCCAAGACTAGTAGTGCTTTGTGCAAGCTCATTTGTAAGCAGGCCTGGGAGTCCAGTTTTTGATGACAGATTATCTCCTAAAATATTGTCTTCAAAGCCCACAGGGAAGTTATAGTCTTGTTGATGGTTTTCTTCCTTTAATGCAAGAAGAAAAAGTAGCATTTTTGAGTACTTCCACATCCATTATTTGACTGCCATCTTTATCCTAAGGAATAAATAATTAAACTAGCAGATTAAGAGAAATCCTGATGTAAAAAAACTATCAGATGTATGATAAATTCATGTAGCCTCAAAAAGTGCAGATACTGGACAAAGCAGGAGGATATTGAATAACTGTCAAACTGAGTGAGAAAACAGTAGGGATATAAATTTCTTCATTACAGGAGAAACAGGAAAAATTATACAGAAGAGTGATTTGTCAGACATCAAACAAAATGAAGTAACTATCAGAAAAAAAGTTCAAGTTAAAGTCTTATTTTCAGAATTTAAGACTGGAAGGAAACACATCAGCTGAAATGATGCAGCAATAATTCAGTCACCAAATCACAAGATGCCATAAAGAACAATAATTAGGATATTAAAAAAAGGTAAGTTCAAAAAATAATATAGGAGAGAATAAAGGATGCCTGAAGAAAAGTAAAGTAAGTCACATCCTTGGAATTATGTGCCATTAAACAAAATTCTATGCAACAGTTCTAATAGAAAAGGACAGAAGAAAACACAGATCATAGGAAAAAATCTCAAGAAAGAAACTAGGCAGCAAGATTTCATTGTCACAGGCAATATCTGGTTAAAAATAAGAATTAATTAATTTATTTATTTAGTACTAGAGACCCTATTAGTGGCATCAGTTAAATTTGTTTCACATAGAAATAAAGTCAAAGCTATCTTCCTAGTCTCTACCTTTTAAGAAGGCTGGGCAAAGAAAGCAGAGTTTGCAAAAGGCAACAAGAAGCTATTTTAATAGCCTGAAGAGGAGAGAAAAAAAACTCTTAAAACCAAACACCAGATTGAGGGATTAACTGGATCAAGGAGAGGCCTTTCTAACTGAGAAAACTGTGTTTGAAAACACAATAACAAGACATAGCAAGAAAAGAGGAAGTTACAATATTCATTCCCCTGTATCTTGTTTCATTCTTGTCATTACTGTGTGAAACCCTGAAAAACACCATTAATCACAGAAGAACCATAACATTTAGTTTCCAAATTCCTGATAAGTAAATTTACTACATCTCAGGCTATTCCTTATTACTTTCAACTTTTACCCTCACCAACCTGACTGACTGGGTATGTAATTTATTTTCACAACCTAGTTTTCTTAAGTAAGTCAGGGCAGTATGGCATCATTTAAGGTGACATAAATTTGTACTTGTCAGGATTTCTACATATTAATAAAAAGAAAAATAAATGGGAGAAATGTTGAGAACAAAATGCCAAAACTTACTGTAGTGAGATCATCAAATTTGCTTTTGTCTGAAAAGTGTGGTTTTTTTAACGGCAAGGAAAAACACCATAGGCAAAGTGTAATTTTTATTAGCTAACAAAAGCCAATACTTAATAAAAAACACCACCTAGAGAAGCAATCTTCTGGACATAGAAGTTAGCCCTCTAACTCTGTGTCCTTGAACTTTTAATACTGAAAAACACTTACCTCGTCATCTGAGTAACTATATGCTGATGTTACAACTCCCCACATCTTACTGGCCACATTGGCAGCCTGCTTCATGCCTGATTTCAAAACATCCATTTTTGGTCCAGACAGTATATTGTCTAACTTCAGATTGGATAAAGTTGTTACCACAGTTCCCAATGAGCCATGTGGAGAAGAACGGCCCAGTCCTGTTAAAGATGAAGACCGCTCCTTTTGAACTTGTGGATGTGTTTGTTGCTTTGATCGTCCAGTGAATGTTTTGGATCTGGAGACAGAAGGACTTCTTCGATTTTCGTAACACTTGGATGATGGCAGGATGGAATCCAAAGGCAGGCTTGATCTCCTTTCTTGGGAGTGACCAAGTGTACCAGAAGCTTCTGCTTCCTTATCTGGCTTATGCAGTTCCATGCTTGGAAATTTACTACCCAATGGGTTCTTCAAATTCATATAGCTCTCTATTTCATCTGCCAAATTACGTGCTGCAACTGGTGACATCAGCTTTTCCCCAGGTTCTGGATAACCTGGTTGTGTGCTGTCAGTAGCTAGCAAAGACAGAGGGTCCAAGCCTACTTCAACATCTTCCCTTTCAATAGGCTTAACCACTCCATAAAAGCTACTCCTTTTAGCAGTTGCATCTTTGGATTCTGGTTTCTGGATTTTAGACTCAGCTGACTGTTCAAGATTCATGTCTTCCGCTGTGGACAGGTTTCCATCTCTTCCATTCTCAAGGTGCTCCTGTCCTTCCCCAGGTTCTTCCAGCACTGGTGAAGACCTATGTTCTAGGTCCAAATCACTCTCAGTCACACCACTCCAAGTGCCACTTATGTCAGAAACCTGCTGGTCAGTGATATTTTCAAAGCTGTGGAATTTATTCATATGAGAGGGTGAAGTTTTGACTCCAGATAAAGCTGCTGTTAGGATCTTGGCATCTGCTCCCATCATTATTGCTATTTCTTTAGAATGCAAGTCCAAGCTGCCTTTTTTCAGCAGCATTCCAGCTCTGCTTTCACTGCTGAAACTGCAGCTTCTCTCTGAAAACAGCTTTTGCCTCTTCTGTCTTTTATCACTTGTTTTCTTAGGAGAAACATTAACAAAGACTGTATCTTCGACTGAATCCTGAGTTAGGAACAGTGGGCTAGAAACAGTTTCTAAAAGAGAAAAAGCATTTATAATATCGTATCCGCAGCCACCAAAAATGTTTATTTCTTGAAACCATGTGAAAGCTCCTTAGTGTCCTTGCACAGAGAAGACTGGGAGTACTACAGTCCCCAGATATCCACTAAGAAGTTACACTAGCACGAACACGTTATTTCACTGCAAAGACATCCTGCAGATCAAAAGCCACCTACTCTTTGGAGTCAAAGATGTTTATGGGCTTCTACCTCCTTTCCCTGTGCCAACACCCAGAGAGCTAGCACTATATCCGTGAACTAAAGGAAATTAATAATTTTAGTTGAAAGTTGCACTGGTTGGCTTTGATTTTCTTCCCCCGCCAAGAGCTATGTTCACAGATTTAAACATGAAACTCCACAGTTCATTCTGGTTCTGAAAAAAACAATCATGTGTGTCTGCCCAGTGCAGATGCATTATTTCATTTATGACACAGCTGTATATTTAGAAAATGCTAATTAAGTTTAGCATGTAGAAGATTTAAACTAATATTAGCTTAAAATAATTCCTATTTCCTCAGGGTAATTAGGAATATTTACTACCTAGATAGCTGTCTTAGCTAGGTTAAAACTTGAATAAATTTGGAAATTCTACTATATTAGGATGTCAAAAGAAGACCTGTTGTACCATATCCACCCTCTGGAGGAGGGTGTTTGAGTGTCACACCAATGCTGCTTCTTGGCTATCCATCAGTTCTCATAATTGCCCAAATGTTCCAGGCAACTTCCTACCTAGGACTCCATTCTGTGCTGTCAAGCCACACTGAGGCTGAACTACCTTGTGTCAGTAAAGGATCGACATAAATGCAGAAAGAAAATTGATCTCCAAGATTTGGCTTTTATATGTTCACAAATCTTCCTCATCACAAATCTTGATATAAGTGAAGAAATTTTATACAGCAAAGACTATGCACATTGTTCCTGCATTATAGATTGACAATGCAAGCTGAAGGAATAGACTTGTCCAAGATCAGCAAGGTTTAGATGACAAAATCAAGACTGGAGACACTATTTCTATTTGTTTCCTAGTATATTAGTAAAACACTCAGTGCAGTGCAGGGAAAATCTTGATTTTCTACCTTAGAATCCACAGGTTCCTTCTATGTCATCTGACCAATGTGGAATGCAAACATTATGTGAGACATCTGCACCTTGAAGTTTTGTTTCTTTTCATAACACGAAACAGATTGCAAAACACCAAATACAACAAGATCAGGACTTTAGCAAGCTCTGCTTCACCCAGTGACTCACCATTACTGCTCTTTCTTCCACTGCTATCAAAAATGCCTGATGGAACTTTTACAATACTGTTACCCCAAGCAGGTGGTTCAGCGGGGCTCGGAGTTTCTATATTCAGCTGTTGCTTTTCAAAAGGTTTTTCTGTAGAAATCTCTGCATGAAAGAAAATGTGAACATTAGTATATATATAGATACAGATATACAGATACATACATACATACATACATGCATATAGATATAAAGTTAAGATTTAACTTAGTAATTATTTGCACTGGTATGTACAATACGAACTCCAACTGACACCTTATGTAGTAACAAACTAAAGGATCGGTCTACTAGGTACTGAGCACCTCCTGGAAGCAATGCCCAGAAAGGTTATAGCTGCCAGCATTGTGCAGAGAGTGCTTAGCTCTTCACAGGGTTACAGCATTTGCCAATTTCTCTCCATGGTATTTTTTCAACTAACCACAGCAGAACAGTAGTTCACAGATTTTCATGCAGGGCTATTTGTTTAACGAGAGCTTTAAAAGCCCTAACTCACAAAAAGTCTCATGACCCAGATATGAAAACAAATTCAGTAATGAAAACAAAAAAAGTATGAAAAAACTAAGGGCAAAATTTGAACAGAAGACAGGAGATGACCATAAGGCTGTCTATAGCTGAGAAGAGTTTGTAAAAAAAAGCAGTGCCTTTTATTAGGTCAGGAAGTACAGCTAAAAAAATTGTCAAGATTTCTAACAGATAGATGAGAGGAATGGAATGCAAATTACTGTGTACCCAACATTTGTCCAATTTTTCCATTTATATTAAGTTAATCTAATAAAAGGCTATTTCTACCTACGCACACTGCACTGCTACAATTTAGGACACAGAAGAAAAATAACTAGATGAAATCTGTTGTATTCTGAGCCTTGGAACATTATTAATTCAATACACTGGGTATCTATGGTAATCTAATGCATTTATTACCACATTTATTACCAACTTAACCAACACAAACACGCATACTTAACCTTTTATTAAGTCTTCAATGTTAGAAGAAGTATCTTTCTCTACTTGTGTTTCGGTTGCAGGAAGACTATCCTCAGCATCTCTCAAAAGTTCATCCTTGGATCTGTAACCCTGGTCTGACAGACCACCTGTTAGAATAAATGCTTTAAGTTAATTTTTCCTTCCTAAGTTTGTTTTTCAATGACAAAATAAAGGATCTGAAATTTATTTGTTTCACATGTTGACTCTCTAGAAAAGTTCATAGTAAGATCTTCAAAATATTGAATTTGTGGAAAGATCTGCTCAGGGATGACAATACCAGAGATAACTAGGCTATACCAATCCAAATTTACTTTTCTAATTATATTAAGTATGACTTATTCCCCTAGAAACACTATGGTGACTACTTTTAATGCACTGTATCTGCTTTCATTCCTTTCCTATTGCATTAGCATGAAATATTTAACTGTTGGGTAAGCTAAATTCTCAAAAAAATAACAAATGAAATTTAGACAAGCACAGCCATAACTGAGCAAGCTTCTAACAGTGAATACAGCCCTAGAAAAAAATCTTTACCATAAACTGTGCCATATCTTTTCACTGTATGCCAAAGTATAAATTATAATAGAAAAAAAGAGTAAAACTATAAACATTTTTTAAAAACTCTGCTCCTCTGCTATACCAGATAAACTTGCCAGCTGTAAGTCACTAAAAAGCAAAAGTTTACAGTAATCAAAAAAGTTTTTCACATGAAAAAAAATCCAGAAAGTCTCTTTTCTCTGTTATTTCTATCTGAAGTGCTGCTGCATGTGCAAAAAGACTATATAGACATATTTCTCAGCAACAAACGGGATTATTTATATACTTCAGAGCACGTATTAGCATTCATTATTGTAACAAAAAAGATCAAAGTAAGTTATTGAGTGTGAAAGGTGTTAGGAAGCTCCATAAAACTTGGGTAACACATACAATTCATTTCCCATACATATCACTGCTATTTATTTTACCAACAAATAAATAACAACTATGCTAAAAATAATTTAAAATTTGAGGAGCCATCAATTAAAACATTTGGCTACTATATTAAAAACTTTTTAAAAGTTAAAAGTTTTGACATTCTTTGGTGCTTATTTTCTCTCTATCAGGTTTTCAATAATGTTACTATCCCTGCCTTGAGCAGAAGTGCCAATACCCCATCAATAAATGGGTAAATTACCTGCAGGAGTAACATTCAAGGGTAGAAATAATGCACACGTGCATCCAAGGCTTCACACCATAAGTCTGCACCCCACACCGTGAGAGCCAAGGACAAATGCGGCACCCGAGAGACAGCAAAGAACAAAAAGCAGAGCAACAAAGAGCAGAGAGAAGGGAAGTTCAGTAATCTAGGCAGACGTATCAGACGAAGCACAGGAATCAGACTCAAAGTTCTTTTTACAGAAGGGCTCAAGATATTAAAAACATGAAGAGTGTGCAAGAATCATTTTGTACATTAAGTTTTGAAGTACACACAGAAAGGAAGTTTAGTTGAGACTGCACAGGTAGGATATGATCAGTACTAAAGCACATAAGAACAACCATGCATTTTTGCCATCTCAAATTATCAAAGTTCCTGTGCACTCTTTTTACTTCTGTTTGTCAGGAGGAGTGCACACTATGTTTAACATGGAGTTTTTCTCCAGCTTATCACCTGCCTTTCCATTTCCATGGTGTCTCCTAAAAACCTAAAACCTTCTGACAATTTCTGTATTAATTTTGAAATTTAGCAACTACTATCAAGACACTTGAATATAGCCTTTAAAAGCATAGTTTACCATAACCTAACATAACATAATAATTCCATGGACGCTAATTAGACCTTTCTGAGATACTACCATGAAAATGTATTTTCAAGTGTTACCTTCTAATCACCTTACCAAATATCACTCCTTTCCTTTCACGGCAAGACTTTACTGACATAGACTACCATTTCTGTAAAAAAATGACAACATGCAAAAAAACAGCCTCATATGCTAGAGGCTTCATACCTTTTCTGAAGATCAACACAAAAAGCAAGGTACATGAGACCCCAGCAAAACACTTATTTTAATATTTTAATATAACAGTATTTCTGCTATGGTACATTCTGAACCAGAATGATGTGCAGTACAGGAGAAACGTTCAATAATAGTGTACTTCTTTTTCTACAGAGATTAACTCCACACTTCTCTACAGCCTCGAGAAGGGAAAGTAGTAGTTGTGAAGGGGAAATCAACAGAAGACTACAAAATTTAGCCTTTTGGGGAACTGTTAGTAGCAAACCCAGCAGAATCTAGTACCTGTGCTAGAGTGATTATCAACGGAATCAAGCCTGACTAAGTCACTGACGAAGAGGGTGTGCTCCCCACTGTTAGCATCATTAGAACTATCCACGCTACCATGGCTCACCATGTCCCCATCACTTCCACCTGTGGGACTCCGCAGAGCTAAAGACATGAACGAGAGCTGGTTAGTGAGAGAGGACTTCAATATTCAGGTTTTTAACAAATCTAACCTCTTCAGACAACAGTAAATACTTCTGCTTCCACATATGAAATAAGAGTAGGAAATTCTGGCAACAGAAATCAAGATAATTAATTCTTCAGTATGCAAAAGACATTCTAATCCCGTTACAGGCATCAAGTTCGCAAATATCAATTTTTATACATTTAAGGACAGATTTTCCACTTTAAAAAGCCACAGTGTTAGCTGCAATCCCTCAGAAAGCATGTCACGCCTTTGTTCACCAGAAATAAATCAATTTCAACTAACTTTTTACCTGATATCACAGGCACTTGTGGGCTCTGGGTTGATTTCTTTAAGCACTGCCTAAACTGCGCTGTGCCATGAACTATATTTCGCACCTTTGTCCACAGGAATACGCCACTGCGGTTACCACTAGGCCAAGAAGACTCTAAAACTGCCTGCACAAAGACACATTTTTGCAAAAACAAAAACAGTAAGGAAGCTACATTAAAAAAAAAAATACAGTATGGTGAGAAGCTTTTCCCCCCCCCTCCTAATGAAAAAAGAATAATTTACTGTAAACCATGTGAAGTAGGACAAATACTTGAATTTTTATGAGCTCTTCCATTTTATTCCACAGCTCAGTATACAACAGCTGAGTAAAACCAGACAATGGATCAAAATGTTTTTAATTAAACAAGTTTTGTTCTTATCTATATATTTTCATAGCAACAGAAGACCACAGCAGCACCTCCTTTCATTTTCCTTTATATAGTTTACTATGTAGTTTCAGCAGGATATTACAGGAACTTGGAAACAAGGAAGGAGTGGGAGGCTACTTCAACTAGCTTAATCCCAGCCTTCATCTGTCTTGGATCTTCTACCTTAAAGAATACACCATAGAATGGATTTATTTGACATGGAAGCACTAGATGGTTCCAAAATTTGCAAATGGAAACAGTGTAAATCCATATTTCAATAGAATTTTTGGTTAGCCAAACAGCATGGGAATGTAAATTTAACAGTGTAAAAATATTTAGTGTTGATTCAGCCATTCTGTAAGCATGTCCAAACAGACTGCTTGACCAACAGAATCGGCAAATCCAAGTGAAGAGCTGCAAGACACAACCTTAAAAACATGCTACCAGACATTGGGAGTGTCAACTGCAAAAGACACTGAACCCTTACCTTATTGTAATAACCATAGGTGATGGCATTTGGCTGTATTCCAGCATTTTTCATTTCAAAAAGGACTCTCACAGCCTGAACAGGCTGACCCCACAGTCCACAGAGCTGCATTACTACTCTGTAACAGACCTGACAAGATACATAAATGCGTAAATGGAGTAAGGACAAGAATTGTGAAGCATCTTAAGCTCTTTTCTGGTTTCCAACTTTTACACATTTTACGTGGGAAAACTCTGAGAACAACCAGTTAGCATGCTACATAACATGCTACAGCCAGAAGAGGGAACAAAAATTAAACATCAAGTCATAAAACCTGAAATAACATCATCAGTCACACTGTTGAGCATGCTGATTTTTTTTTTTTTCACTCAGCTCTTCTATTTGAGAAATACATAAAGTAAGGTGCCCATGTGAAAAGCAGGAAAACTTGCTGCTATGTGCCTGTAGATACTACTGTAAGAATAATATGCTGCACACAAACCCACTATCCCCTCAGTGCAGTAAGGTGCAAAGCATTAATTAAAGTGCAATAAAAAGCCAGGGACATTCATGAACTTCCTTCTGGAAGTCATCTGTGGGAAGACCAGCAACACTGAGCTGGAATACTTGACCCAGCAGACACTATGCTGTGGATAAAAAAGATAATTAATCTCCAGTTGCCATAGTTAAGTTGACTTGAGATTATTTTAAGGTGGCTTTAACACAGGTCTAACCATAAGTACACTTAACCTAGTGGTGTCAGCAAAACACACTGTATTTGCACCTTGTCTTCTATTTCACAGTCATGTAACTTTATTTGATTTGCACTTGCCTCATCTAGTGGTTCCACATCAGTTTTCCTCATTTTAATCAGAACATCATATGCTTGTTGCAGTGCTTTGACCTTGGGATGTGCAACTCTGACATAGGCTGGCAGACAAATAAACCACAGGCTGTAACTATGACTGAAGAGACACTTAGCCCACTGGGAGGGGCTTACGTAATACTTCTTGGCTAATTTATGGGCTGTTTTTATCTCCTGTAAGGGTGAAACAAAACACAAAAGCAGACAAAAGATGTAACATCTTGAATCTAGAAATCTAACTCATATACTGGCTCCTTAAGAGTAAGAACTTAATACTAATAGGCACACATTCAGTTGAAGATCCCTTTTTACCATTCTCTTATTAAGACTCTCTGCAAGTAAAAACTAGCATCAGGATCAATCTTTTTTTTCCCCACAATAAACATTAATTTTAATTTTATTTTATATTACACTCTAAAGCTTAAAAATGCATTTGACAATAAACCGTAATCTCAGACGATAATTTTTTAACCTCTTCTGGTTCTTTTATTTTTAAGTGTTCATTCGAATAGTTACAGAGACCAAACCTCTAACAACATTAACTTATAGTATGAACAGGCAGTGGCAGTTTTACCAAGAAAATTGTATCTTTCAGTGATCACACAGTGATTGCAGTGAGACTCATCTGACCTGTTTTGTCCTCTTTGCCATGAGGGCTGGACTATTTGAAATGCTGCTTCCAGCTGGGTGTCTGCTGAAGGAGAGCTTGAGCTCCTGTGGCCTGTCAAAGAGCTTGAAATCTAGTCGTGGGAAGTTTTTATAGCTATACAGATGATTTAAAAAAACAGAAAATAAAAGTTTTTCACATACCTGCTCATAGCAGGAAAGCCATGCAAAGACAACTGATATGTAAAAAAAAAAAATACTAACAGCTGAATAAAGAACTAGGAGAAAACTAAAGAGAAAGCAGCAAGATCTTTTTAGCCTTATTCACAAGATACTACAATAAGATGCCTTTGACATTAAACCTCCGCAGAAAATGGAAATAAGAACCAGACTGTTTACCATGTTATGAAGGCCAGGGGAGTACAAACTATGATTAACAAGGACAACAGCAAAAAACAGAACCTCACGATCTCCAAGAGAGGCAGGAAGAAACAAATTATACCCAGAGTATCTGAAACTCCACACTTCCTGCACAGGGGTGAAAAAGCCTGAATGCAAGAAATCTTAAAAGTGGAGTGAATGTTTTGTTGTTTTGGTTCATTGTCTGCAGATCAGTAGTATTGGGTAGACTCATAACCCACCCTTCATCATTCCCAACATGGAACAAAGAGCACTGCACTTGCTACAAAATACACAGAAATGGCACAAACAGGAAGAAGGTCACTGAATACATGCAGAGAAGTATTACTATAAAGTCGGCAAGAAGTTATTGAAAAATTTATACCATAATCCACATGCTCTCACAAACACACACTCAAACCCCTGACTTCTAGAGGTTCAGAAGGTTACCAGAATCTGGGCAGCTCATATCTTCTTCCAATGAGCTCTTCTGAACAATGGTATTAAGCCAAGTCTTGCACCAGCATGGAACATCTGCCTTGCAGATGCAACATCATAAGCACTCTAGTTTCACTCTATGTGACTGTCTAACTTGTACCTGTATTTTGGCACTCGGTCCTGTCCATCATCAGCAGGTGGTTCTGGTGGCATTATGAACACTGTGTGTTCACTTTTTTGTGACTCATCAAGCTCAATCAAGTGTGCATCTTCAACAGAATCTACATCAACCTGAAAACAGTGTTTGTACACTAAATACAGAGTTTGGCTTTGTAACAAAATGTCCTCTTCACATCAATTATGTTAGAATATGTAAAAACACATTTAATATATGCTGTATTTGATTGTATATATATAAATTATACTTGATTTAATTACTCAAATATCAAGTCCATAGCCTTGTCTTTCCATTTTTATTCCAGGATCAGACATTTCTAAACTTTTTTAAGGGCAAATACCTTCTCTCCTTTTTCTGTTCCTTTGTCTGGAAAGAGCTGGGAAAAGAAAGAACAAATTAAGAGTTTCTGCTCAACTCAAAAACCAAAATCCTAAATAATTCTATTAAAGCCATGTCACTTGCTGAGACATTAAAGAAAAACCAGAAGTTTTCTATATTGCTGTAGAAGCAATTTAGTGCTTTTTCAAATACTTCAGTGAAGAATTCAGTAATCAGCATGCTTTCAGTCTGATGACATTATCTACTAAATACAAAGTCAGTCACTTTTCCTATCAGAGGAAAAGCGCTTTTATTTTTTTAGTTGAGAGAAACTAGTTTTGCAGCTATTTCCAATATGACAACATGCAGTAATAAATTACTAACAAAGTATTCTCTAGATGCATACCCCACATTTAGCAGAGAAAAGAAAAGGCAAATAAAATTTTGTTCATTCACAAATGTTAATCTGATTAGAATCAATACTGACTCAAAGACTCAGTCTATAAGAACTTGTTATTAAAATGAAGGTTCTGCCCAGAAAGAATCCTATACATCTGCCTTAAAAAAATAAATAAATAAATTCTCTAGCTCCTAACTTTAGTATTATGAACTTGGAATTTTAAAGATGAAGCTATAAAGTCCACAGCCTATCTAGATCAGAACCATACTGATGTGACTCCATTAAAAAAAATTAATAAACACTCAAAACTAAAACCAAACAAAATAAATAAAAAACAACTACAAAAAAACCCATCAAAAAAGTAAAAAACACCCCCCACCCCCAACCCCACAGTCTTTCTCTTATAACACACATATAATGAAAGGGGAAGTTATCCACATAAACCAGTCCTGACCACATCTGAAGCAGTAGGCATGTTTAAAGTTGAAACTGTGGGAAAAACTACAACGATGTTTTTGGTCATGGCAGATGACCACTGGTAGCAATTCCACTTTAGAGGATTGAAACTAACATTTAAGAGGAAGACACGGATGGTATTTTGCTAAAGTGTCAGGTACTGGTAATTCTCACATTATCTTATAGATAGAAATCCTACAGGCCTTTAATTAAAACTTCCTCCAACAACACAGAAACTATCACCAGGCAAGAAGACGAAGAAAGGAAAATGACTCAGCAATAACCACCAAGAATTCCAATCCTGTTGAATACTTCCTGCAGAAATTATGTACCTTCTCAACTAAAGGACAGGACAGTAATACAAAGTGAACAGAAAAATATTATTTAATAGCGTATTTTTCACCTTTTCTATGCAGTCATCAAAAAATGCCAAGCCAGTATCCTTGTCACTCACAAAACTGCACTCTTCAATAAAGCGGCTGAATATCTGTGTTTTGGTGAGATGTGTGTAAAACTTTGTATAGGCACGGTCTCTGCTTTTTAAAAATCCTGGTTATAAAAGGAAACACACAGTTAAAAGTTCCATAAGAAAGTAACACATGAAGTGTGTTAATAAACATAAATCATATAAACCACATAAGCAATATAAATTATTTAAGATGCTAATACATGAAGTATTTGCTTTATCAATAACAACTTCTTACATCTACTTGCATTTGGAAGATTAAAATAACAGCATTTTTAATAGCTATTTTTTAACATCCTTGGCAATCAATCACACCCATGTAATCCCGTCTCACTCTGTTTGTTGATTCATTGTGCAAGAAAAAGATGACCATGTACAAAAGCATCCAACAGCTAAAACAATACTAAAATAAAAATTACGTTATTCTAAAAGGTGATGGACCTGATAAAATTGAAAACTCTCCAAATGACTACCTAAAAATATCTTCTCAAATTTCTTATCCAGTAAAAAAAAAATATCAGCAACCCCAAAAGAAGAAACAAAACCCAAAATGGCACCACAGATAAAATCCCTGTGACATTTTATGTAGTGTCCAACTCATGAACAGATCTGCATAGTTAACAGTGATGAGGGAAGTGACATTTGCTGACTATTGTTTCTTGCTGTGCCATATTTCTGATGTGTGCCCCACTCTGTACTATTTTTCCATTTCTATCAAGACCATTACTTCACTCGTCATTACTGGGCTTTTAGATTTTTGTGTCATACAAATTGAGAAATATTTTTGCATTCCCAAGAGATGCCCTTGCAGAATATGCCATGATGAGAGAGCATCATGCTACTAAAAAAAAAAAAAAAAAGTTTTTTCTAATACTGGACCTAACACAAACCTGCAGTTCTATGTATATGTGTATCTGTGTTCACATAATTTTAAATAGCTTAAATTTAGACAGCAAAAATACTTCCAAGAACTGTAGAACCAAAGGGAACTTTGAACTTTTAAAGTTATGCAGCTTTTCAGCTCTAAAGCTGTAACACTGCCAATGCTATCAGCAGCTTGTTTGCCCCACCCTCACCTTGATGATCAAACAGGGAATCGGCAGCAGTTGCTTTATTTGAAGGTGCCTGTGTGATTGGCTTGAGGAATGTTCTGTAACCCTTCAAAATAGATGCCATGAAACGGAGAAATGCTTCCTGGATCTCCATCTCAAGTTCTGTCATCTTCTTCTGCCAAGAGAAATCTGCCTCTATAGGAGTCATTTCCACTGCGGAGCCTTCTTGAGTTTTCCTGTGAACTAGCAATGAGCAACACATACAATTTTTTAATAAAAATTCAGTGCATTCATTTTTTTTTCTATTTTTCCATGTTCATAAGTGATAAGCATTAGAAATCCTGCTATTATTTTCCAATTGAATTGGTTGACATAAAAGGCAAATTACCTCAGAAGTGTATTTTTCTAACTCATGTAGCAACCTGTGACATATAACAAGGATGTCAGCTCAATTAATGTTACTTCATACTCAACTGAATATAGTCTTTCAACAATAAATCAACACAAACACAAAGCACCATGTGTGGTAGTTTTTTTCCACTCCCTGCCCCAACCCAGCTCTTTTTGGGCTGCTATACAATCTCCAGTCTCCTTGGGCATTCTCTTTAGGCCTTGGCCTTGATTATTGGTTCCTGAGCATTTAAGGTCCCCTTGCATTGGCTGTTCTCAGGAACTGCTGCTGCCTAAAGAACAGTTCTTGCCTGATGGATAGCCTTGGCACACTACTTGCCTGCATCATAGTTTGAACAGTAGTAATTTTATTATAACTGGAATTTTTTTGAGGGAAATTCCAGTAGTTTTCAGTCTACAGGATGAAGACAGACAGATGACTGAAGATAATAATTCTGTGGCACTGTGAAGATTAGTCCTAATCCATCAGGCCCTCTGAGCTCTCCTGGGCAGCTATGACTGCACCAGTGCTTCATTCTCAGTGGGACCTCTCGGAGCCCACCAGCTCTCCAGTTTGCCATACTCCGAGGACCATTGCTGAAACCTGCTGACTGGGTCTGGGCTACCCCCCAGTACCACTCAATCCTCAAAGCTCAACCTGTCACCCCTTGAGAGTTGTGATGGGATGGGAGTATCTCATTGAACTCATGGTGAATTTTAAACAGGTACATACACCTTTGCATACAATTCTTTGAGTCTGTATGCATGTATGTGTGAATGGATTTACAACACTCAATGGCAAGTATACCACAAATATTTCCATCTCAGATCTGTAATGAAGTTACTGTGGTGCTTACAGTAAATCTTATTAAATCACTTTGTAAATGATTTTTATATCAGTCAATGACTAAGTACTGCTAAATCCTTTAGACAAACCTGGACTTGGCCCCTTAATCTAAGGCTAAGTCCCACCTAGTCTTCATGAGGAATTTAGAAAGCAAGTGGGTCCTCTCTGAAACTCTTGACTCTACAGAAGCGTCTCCCCTAGCTCTTTATACCCTTGCCCCTTTGCGTTCCCAGACTTTGTTACAATCATTCTACCGTGATTCTAATTTGATTTTCCTTTTGTGCTTCATCCACATAATCAATGAGTGAATCTTGCTACTGAACTTGGTTGTGGTTTTGAAAATTTATATGAAACCTGCTTTTCCTGATACCTTTGCCACTGACTCTTTAAGTGACATAAACCACTCATCTGCTATGCCATGTTTTCCCTGTTCTGAAGAATACACACCTGAAACTACTTTTCTAAATCAATCCTAACATTTTAGTACACCAAATTGTGGAAACAAGTAAGTCACATTTAGAGTTTACTCTTGCATTCTTAAAAAGCCAATGGCAGGTACTGCTGAAAATGACAATTCCACACTTACAACAAAAATATCAGTTATAATAATAAAAGTACCTCTACACAAATATAAATAATACAACATAGCTATTATAATATTGCAAAAATAGAAAAAATATTTAAGAAAGACCAGTGGCTTTGCTCCAGACAGAATTAGGAAGTAGTTCCTAATGAATGATATACACAGTGGTGATAAAAGCAAAAGTGAAGATTTTTCTAACAGATGAAGTAAAGGTTATTTGCAAAAAAAAAAAAAGAAAAAAACAAACAAACAAACAAAAAAACCCACAGAAAACTAAGGCAGGAACTTCTACCTCTTAATTAACACCATTTTTTGGTCTCATCGTTTGCAAATTTTGTATATCTTAGGTACACCTATGAGGTCATCATAGTTTTCCTCCCCATAATAATATAACCTTACATACCCTGAACCATCTTACCTGAAAGAACCTATCTACAGTTAGAAAGAAACAATACCTGAAAATTGTTACGTCAGTTGGAACTTTGCTCTTATCTGTCGAAAACATTAGGCTGAAGATGGTAAGCCTTTATTCTTCTTTTGAAAAAACCGTCAAAAATTAGCTACTCCACTATTGTGGTAGAAAAGTCATTATTTAATATATTCACCAGCACTGGACCCTGGGAACACCCTGACAGCCTCTCCTCTGTGCCTGGAAAGATCATGGAACAGATCCTCTGAGAAGCTGTGCTAAAGCTGTGCTTCTTCTCTCTAAACTGGAGACAGATGGATTTGACAGGTAGACTGCTAGATGGATAATAAATTGGTTGGATACTCCCATCCAGAGGGTAGGGTGAATTGTTTAGAGCCCTGATGGACATCAGTGACAAGTGGTGTCCCTCAGGGGTCTGTATTGGGGCCTTCAGTATTTAGTATCTTCATCAGTAACACAAACAAAGGGAACAAGTGCACTCACAGCAAGTCTGAAGATGACACTGATCTGAGTGATGCTGTTGACATGTCTGAGGAATGGGATGCCATCCAGAGGGACTTCGACAAATTCAGGAACCAGGCCCACAGAAATCTCATGAGATTTAACAAGACCGAGTACAAGGTACTGCACCCTGAGTTGGGGAAATCCCCAGTATCAACACAGGCTAGGGGATGAACAGATCTCTGCCAAGGATTTGGGGGTGCTGGCGGATGAGAGGTTGGACATGACCACAAATAAAGACTAAAAAAGAGATTAAATTCTAAGAAGTCACATAAAAAAGTCTAAAAAACCAAATCACACTTCATGTGATAGGAGGAAATAAATTACATTTATATACTAATCAGAACTTTTTATTTTATCTATCTCACCTGCTGCCAGCTGTGGGTGTAGTTTCTTTAAGGTGCTGAGAAGGCTTTTACATGGTTTTTTAGGAAACTGCTTCCAGTTGGTGCTCTTCTTATCATCTGATCTAAAACAGAGAAGAGACAAAAAAAACCCCATATAAAATACAGGCAGTATAAAAATCAGTAACATCAACAGCCTTAAGTCACTCCATTTACAGAAGACAGTACCTTCAAATTAATTTGAAATCTTGTCACTGTGCCTATTTGTTAAAAATTTAAAAAATGGGACTGACATAACTCAGAATTTCATTTCCTTAGATACAAAACAGTATAAAGTGAGCAAAGAGTTTTCTCCAGTCTGCAAGGAGGATCTGCCCTCAGATTTTATTTAGACTTTGCAGATGATGCCCCTTACAGATTTTTTATCAGCCTTACTATTATGATTTAAGCACACTCTTCTATATGTGATTATTATACAAATTCTACTCTAGCATAATAAAGGCAGTTCTGAGTACGTGTAACTAGTACTTTGCAATATGTCCATAGCAGCCCAGTCCCATCTTCACAGTCTAACAGGTGCTAGAAAAACTTGGAAGTCAGTTCACAGTTGGAAAATGATATGGCTGATAAAGCAGTGGGGTAAATGCCTAAAGGGATGCTCATCTTGTTTAAGGAGAACAATGGATACAACGCTAGACCTTCTCTAAGCAGTCGGATATAAATGAAGAACAGGGAATAAATCCCAAAAACTCCTATGCCTCTTTCTGGAAGGCAGAAGATGGGAGAGAATTGCTCTTACATGGACTATAACAAACCTCTTTGGTATGAAACCTAACCAGTTACTACTACCCAAGCTGACACTGGTACTAGTTGTTTTTCTACTTCGCATCTGAAATATTTGTTCCATTATTATTTGCTTTATTGGCATAAAGATAAAAATATCTTAGGAAGGAAGCCAACGTTTCTGAAGTTAAAAGAAAAATTCCATGCTTATGGATGCCTTTGCCCATTCTTCTCCCACGATAATGGCATGCCTATAAACAGTATAAATGGTACCATTCCAAAAGTGACAGAAAAGAAATCCTGGTTAGAAAATAAAACAAACACTCAAACCTTTGCCCTAAAAAGGCTGGTTAACACTGCAAGCTCATTAAGTATCACAGAGAAAGTTATAAAATTTTAAAAGCAATAAGGAAGAAGATGAATGAATAAAAAGGTTCTTTAGTAATTTTTTGGTATAGCTTAAGAAAGAGAAGAGCAACATGTTTGCTTTCAAAAGACACTAGACAGACTGATATATCAGAGAATATCAAATTTTTCAGAAGTTATTTTTCTATTAAGCAGTCTTTTTAAGTCAGCAACAGTACTGTTAAATGCTTTTACACCTAAACAAACAAACAAATAAATCCAGCACTACCACACTGCCACAGAACTAAAAAGGACCAGAAACTGATGTGGATAAAACTAAATGAAAAAAACCTTCATTCACAAATAACATGGTATTTTCATAATTCTGTATTGTCTTCAACAGAAAGTGCTTTACAGAAATTTGGGCTTACCAACACACCTCCAAAACTGAAAGACATACTCACTGCCAGGTTAAAAATCCTTTATAATGCAGGTACCAATACTTCACATTTACCAAAGTCAAATGTTACAGATGCCGAAGTCCTCTGAAATCAAACATGTTGTATAGATAGGATAAATGCAAAGTGGGCAGCAAAACCAGAAGAGGTCAATCCACTATTGAAAGAGAACTGGGCTTGTAAGACAGTAAAAGAAAAGGTGGAAAAGCCTTTCCAGTTGATTGCCTCATAAGAGGTCAGCTACTAGGAGACTTTTAGTTCAACAACCAGTCCAAGTAATGTTGGTACTTAGTCTTTCTAACAGTCCTAAAAGCATATTGACAACCTTATCTCCCTGCAAAATCTACTGGCTTTATCGCTATTTTTCTACAACACAATCCCCAACTTCCTTTCTACTTATGAACAAAAATACTGAGGGGTATTTTTCTCTACAAATATCTTCAAATTAATAAATTATCTGTCAAGATTTTCTTCAACACATTTTTTTTTCACAACACCTATAATTATTCTGTTGGTGGCATAACACTGTTATAAACTGATGAAAATGCTTTTTGAAGTGGTTTTTACAGAGACTTAGGGAAAGGATGAAAAAAAACCAAGATAAAATATAAACACAATTTGCTCCATTGTTTACCATTTCCTGTGATGCTACTAACAAAACAAAGTATGCCAACAATGTAAAGGAAACACTGGCATCAGTAGAGGAAGGGTCCTTCTGAAATAGTAAAAATCAAGAAAGCATTTCACTGATCCACAGATGAAATCACTAACTCTAACAAACAAGACAAGACTTTAAAAATTACATAAGTAAAACTGTATTTTAACAGAGAAAAGATGTGCACTTGATTTAGTGACGATCACCCTCATCTTGAACAAACTTAGATACTTTCCAGTTATGATCTAGTTAAAAATGGAAAGGTAGTTACTAAACACCTGAACAAACTGATTTTTCATTTCCATTATTTGTAGTCATACTATAAAAGCCCAGAAAAATTATTCTGAATTAGCCTCTCCTCAAGAAGGTGCAAAGAAACTGTTCAAGGAATACTTCAATTTAAGGAAAGTGTTAAAAATACAATAATTAAGTTAAAATATTTTAGAATTAATGCAGTGAAGATACCAAATTTTGCTTGATTGGTCTCACAAAAAATTTGGTCCCTGTAACTTCAGAAAAATTTCTTTGTTAACACTAACATAAAGTAGCCCAAGTGCAAAACAGTATCAAGAGTTATTATGAAAGACCCTGAAGCATTCATGTGCATGTAAATTAGAAAAGGCCTTTAAGATCATCAAGTCCAACTGCCATGACCACCACAAAACCATGTTCACCACAAAACCAAGCACTGCATCTACATGTCTTTTAAATATCCCCTAGGGTTGGTGATTCAGCCACTTCTCCAAGCAGTCCATTCCAATGCCTGATCACTAGTGAAGAAAGTTTTCCTACTGTCTAATCTAAAGCTCCCCAGGTGCAACTTGAGGCCATTCCCTTTCATTCTACTGCTTGTTACCTGGGAGAAGAGATTGACCTCCACTTGCTACAACCTCCTTTCCAGTAGTTGTAGAGAGTGGTAGGGTCTCCCTCAGGGTCCTTTCCTATACACTACACAACTCCAGCTCCCTCAGATGCTCCTCACAACCCTTGTGCTTCAGACCCTTCACCACCCTCTCTGGATATGCTCCAGCACCTCAAAGGTATTTCTTGTTGTGTACAGCCCACAACTGAACACAGAATTTGAGACATGGCCTCACCAGCACCCAATACGAGGGGACAATCCTTTCCCTAGTTACTTACCATTGTTACAAAATTTACAGCAAGATCTGCATCATATTTTTAAAGGAAGCAAGAAGTGTTGATCCTTGCTGTAGTAAGTTTGAATTTACTTTAAAGCTTTAGAAATGAGAAAAAAAATGGGACAGTAAGAAACAAAACCATATTGGATCAAACAGTGTTTAACAATTTTGTCTCCTAAGCACTTCAGCAATCTCTTCAGCTACAGAACAGTGTGAAATCTCCATAGAACTTACATGTAGACCATGTTTGTGTCTAAGTCAATGCACACAATATCCTGTGGTGGATCGTACAGATCAAAGTATCGTGAATCAACTCCAACAATAAATGGAACAGGTGCACTGAGTACGGTGGCCAGAGACAAAGGACAGAGGGGGATATATGGACACTGCCACTGAAATGGGAATATCATCTGAAGGAAAAATTAAATGAAATAAATGCATTAAAACAAGACAACAAATACCATACAAGAAAAAAAAAACAAGTTACTTGCAGCACATCAAAATGAAATTATTAAAAGCTTTATAACAGTATCAGAAAAAAAGTCTCCAAATTTGTCACTTTAATACAGTATAACTCACAGTTAGCTATGCAGAATTTATTATCTTTCTACAAGTTACTAGCTGGGCAACTGAACTAAATGCTATTGCTGGGAAAAATAACCATTTAGTACATCAGTCATTTTAACTTAAAGCCTTGTTACAAGCGTGGTGTTTAAATCAATTTCTGTCACTGATGTACAGAACACTTTGTACTTACAGCTACTACAGCTTCAGCAACTCCTGTCAACACAGCTGGTCTAAGGGAATGGAGTAGGATCTTGCCTTCTAGCAATACAAAGAGTAACAGAGTGGCACAGTTTTCTGGTCCAAGATTCATGAGCAGAGTGCTGAAGTTTGCTCCACTAAGGAGTGGATGGGAAGGGGGAAGGAAAGAAAAATATTACAGGGTTTAAAAAAAAAAAATTAGTATCAAACATCTGACAACTGTTAATGTTTGGGATCAACTAGTTGCACAGTGTTAATACACATAAAATACCTACCTATCCAACTAATAGCTATAATGTAATTTTAAGGCTTGTACTAACCCAAAGAAACCCAAATTTGAATTCTATTGCTACAGAAACATACACTAAACCATGTTACTGCTAAATTTCTATTATTTACAGCACTCTCTCTCAGAGATGCACTGGCATCTTGTCTTCATAACAGTAAAGCAATTGCCAATTGCTAATTCAAACAAAACTAACACGAGCAGTTTCACGTGATGAGTTGCCTCATGTAAGAATCATGAACTAGAGTATCCATTTGATCACAGAATCACAGTATCAAATTCCTGTATCATTCAAAATCCTGTATCATTGCCATCATTCCAATGGCAATATGCTTTTAGTTTCTACGGTTTAGCCTCCATCCAATTTGTTGGGACTGTATATATTTAGGAATTGTAATGACATCTATGACTACAAGGCTGTAAAATCTGTCCTTAAAAAGGTTCTTAGGTGCTGCTTTGCAATTTAGTGCCTGGCTGCAACTTTTCACCTAAGTGCTCATGTAACAAATGTGATTAAAGATGGGATTCTTCTGCATAAAAAATATTATATGATAATATTTCGGAGTGAAGAGAATAAAAAGGGAGAAGATTTTGTTTTTTAACTTGAAACCAAAGATGAAGAGAAGCATTGAAATAAAACCACATCATGAGCATAGGGATGTCTAACCCAAAAGATGCAGGCAGTATCCACAGTGACTGCATCAACATTCAAGCACAAATACCAAATTTGTAGGTATACCTTTGAATTCTTGAAACGTTTGCACACTTGTGCATTCATGGACTTCACCTAACTACTTGATGGTATTGCCTCTCTTGGACCCAGAAAGGGAAAAAAGCAAGATAGCAGTCTCTACGTTATTAAATTTTGCTTACTATACTGGTTCTGAAAATACCAGATCTTTAAACATCGGTATTTTTTTTCTCCTCACAAACACCTTATTATTCCTTTAGAGTTCCTGCAATAATCTGACAAATTCATCTTTATTTCAGGATTAATTAGTGATATTATACTTCCACAAGGGGCACACGTATGTCAAGACAAGGCTTTGTAACATTATAAATGCATATTGAGCTTCCTGATTACAATACCTCATGATATTGCACTAAAGTTTGATTTTCCTCTATGACTGACTCCTGCTCATCTGTGATTTTTTCAAGTAGCATACATTTAAAGCATTAATAATGATACCTTAATGGCAATGGTGTAGAAACTGGCTGTGACAATATTAATGCATCATGAGCAGAAAGCTGAAACACATAAAGTAGTACGTGATTGACATGAACAACCCCAAAGTTAATACAGTATAACATTCCAATATAAATACATATCCATAGTCTCATAAACTGCCTGGCATACAGACACAGTGTCTTTGGGACTTGGGTTCACTAAGTGAACAGAGCTTGTATTAGTCACTGAAACAATTTTGAGAATTACAGGAAATCTTCTGTGACTCAGTGTTGAACATGTAACTGCTGCTAGGTGATTAAGCAGAGAAGCACAAGAGACAGTGCCCCAGGGGACCAACCTCTGACCCACAGCACTGGGTGGACAGGTGAGAGGAAGACAGAAAACAACCCTACTACTGAGGTAACATAAATGGTGCCTATAAAATGAAAGCATAATACATGGCAGGTATTTTAAAAGTGCAAGTAGGGCACTTCTGCCACCCACACCACCTGAAGTATGAAATGGGTTCTTTCCATTGCTAAGTTGCCCCAAGTTTGTATCAGTGAGAGAAAAGGCCACCCCATCCATCTCCTCCCCTCTCCCTTCCAGAAGGTGTGTATTCAAAGCCAAGTAAAAAAAATAAAGGAAGAAACCAAAGGCTAGAGAGAGTTTATTGTTGCTCTAGCTTAAAATGGATGAAAATATTTCGCTTACCTGCACAAGAATCCTTGGCCTCTGTGGTGAAGGGAAAGGTATATTGTGCATAAAATGGGATATATGCCTGCAAAGAAGACAAGATATCAGGAAAACAGCACCAGGGAGTAATTAAGGGCTGAAAACTCTGTTACGCACATTTTAGAACTAATATGGAAGCATGTTTTAGAAAGACTGTTACTATTTCCTTACTGTTTTGACAAATCTAAGAGCCTATTTATGCAAGCTGAAATTAAAAAAGCTTCCTTCACTCAATTGCATGTGTGAAAATTAATACTGGCAGCTTCAGACACAAAAGCAAAATATAACAAAATACTGGCATTTAGGCAAGCCACTTAAAATGCCAGGCAGCCTAACCCTGTTGTATAGTTTCTGAAGAGATTCTGCTAAGACAAAGTACATACTTAACTGCCAGATGTCCTAACAGTTTTGAAGGCAATTATTTTTCAGCAAACTTTCAGGACCATGACAAGCATCCTCTGCAGAGTTTGCATACATATTCATAGACAATATGAATTAGCTGCAGTGCTTGGAAACAGACATAGATATTTGCTTCTAATATACAGCATTCCTGAGCTTATATTTATTAAGTAAAAACAAGCAACTGCAAATTTAGCTTGAATCACATCTCAACTTGTTCTGTGCTTGATGTAGCTAAAAGAAAGGTAACCAGGCTTGACATATTCTAAAAAAGACCCAGACTAAAATCCAGTTAGCTTTTCTGGCACTGCAAGAGCCAGTACTATTAAACAGAAGCAGCAATGATTTCTTATTAGTACAATGTAAGGTAAACAGTGCAAACAAGTTGATGGATCAACTATACCAACTAAGCAACTGTGACATGCACAAATCGCATGATTTCTTGAGCTTATTATGACATTCCCAACTTAACATACAAAATGTTTTACATACTTTTCAATGGGAAGATGATGAGGTCCAGAGACAGAGAGTTTGTAGATGAACATAAGAAATTTTCGAAATGCATCAAAGAAAGGCCAATGTGAGAGAAGACAGATACATTTGTTTGAATTGATGGACTTGGAAGTAATCACTTTTCTCTCTACAGTTGTCAGAAGGCCCAGCTGTGATTGCTGTTTTTCTGTTAGCAGCTCCCGGGGATAAGGCTCATAAAACTGGATAGCAGCACCATAAACCTACAAGATGAAGAAAAACAGCTAAACAGGCCCAGTATTTCACAGGAATAGGGGCTAGAACTTTTGATGCATCTTTAAGTCGTTGGAGTTTGCATACACTACAGTGCTTCTTCTGAGAACTTATGAAATTACTTTATTTATGTAACATGCACAAAGCAACCCTATGAACAAAATACCTTGAACTCTATTCCTCATTTTCACTCCACCTTCCTCAGCAAAGTATTCATACTCAATTGAAAGAGAAGGAACCAAACCTTCATTCTGTGACAAAACCTTATCCATTAATCATCTGGGTCAAAAACATCACCATAATCTCAAACCCAAACCCTCATGAAATGTTTCTGTTTAGTAAATTCCCCTATCAATTACCAAACTAAACAGTAAAACTATTTTAACTTTGACTTCCCACATTTTATCAAGTCAAAAAGATACAAACCTTTTCTAATATTCCTTCCCTATTTGTCTGTGTCTCATATTCTGGCAAGCGTAGCAAAAATGAATAAGGAAAGAAAAACAGCAGCTACTACATTCGTTCTTGGAAAAGAAGTAATAATATTTTGGAAAAACGTGGGGATATTTTTTCTGTTTGGAAATGGGGAAGTATGTAAGTTTTTCTGTTAGGGGAGTGAGACAGAGTGGAAATTGAGTTGTTATCACCAATAGAGCCAAACTGTTGTTTATTAGAGAACTAATCACACATTTATACTGAGAGCCTATCACACATTAAAATCACTTGCTCCCTCATGCAGTTCACACACACACACACACATACACAGAGTTGGCAAGCTGAAACAACAGCTGGGAGACCAACCCTAAGCAAAGGCTCCCTTGCTTCATCAGGAGTACCTCTACTACCTTCCCACCTGTAACCTAAGCCATACAACACATTTCTGATACCATTGTGTGCCATTGGCCTTATACAGACTCAGCAGACAAATCTGAATGTTAGAATATAGAATTCAGATGTTCTGAATCTATCCCCTCATGCAAATTCAACAAGGTCACTAAGTCTTGGAAGAGTCTTTCACATCCAAGCTCTGAGAGCACACTTTTCCTCTCCCTGCCTTCCTGCTTTCTAGTAACTAGTTTTCAATTCACCTGCAGAGACATCTACAGAGCCCTACTACATGAAGTCCCTCTTAGATAAAGTCACACAGAAGTATCTTTTAAGGTAACCATGTGAAAACAATTTGCTACATCGCAAACACATCTGTTAAGTTCTCTTTAATATACAGACTACACTTCTACTCCCTTTACATGAAACAACAGGGAAAGCCATGTGCTGTGAGTTTTGGTTTTGTTAAGTGTATGGTTCTGCCTACATAGGAGTAAACAGCACATCCTCTTCTAGCTGCTTCCTGTTTTGGTTCAGTTTCATCTTACACAAAGGCTTAAGAAATATAATTTTATAATGGAAGTATTAGACAATGTATTTCTCAAATGCAGAAGAAACAATCCTTTTCTATCTCCATAACAGCCATCTGAAATAAAAGCAAAAAAACACAGTGTGGAGCCATACCTTTTCTGCAGAAGAGCAGGTCAGTACAAATGTTGAGAACACTGGTAGTGGATATTTGGTTTGAGGGTCCCAGCATTCAATAGTAGCTCCCATAGGAAGGCAAAAGAGCGGTACAGAGTCTGACAGTGGAAATGATTCATAGTTCTCTTGAGGATATCTGAAAATTAAGCCTCAAAAACAGAAAAAAGAAAAGTAAGCATATTTGCTCTGTAGGCTCTAAATACTGTGAGCAATATATTTTCTACAAAATATAGCTACATCTGACTTTATAATGTTTTTACCTGAACTTTATAACTGAGAACTGCAGCTGCAAAGAGGAAGTCTTTCATTTGACAGTAAGACTAAGCCATCTGAGTAGCAATCATTTAAAAATAGTGTATGAATAGTGAAGCTATCCTTTGAGCTATTATACTTTCAGTAACTGCTCAAACACAATACATAGTAAAGATTTTTATATCAAACCAGTTGGGAATTATTCGTGGTGCTCAAATGTGCCACTGGAATAGACTTTAATAGAAATTCCGACTAAGAAAGTGATAATTTGCTGTAAAAGCAGCAGTAATACAGTAGTACCTTCACTGAAAATAGGATGAACTAGCTGACTGCATTCTCTGCTACTCTGTATATCTAACTCTTGCTGGTAGAAAAAAACCACACAACCATGGATTTACTACTGCTGCTCATTTTGCTAATTCTGTGGTACACCATTATCTATTAGTTCAGCTTCTATTTGGTAATTTACTCCTTTCAAAGGAATTTGGTGCACTTACTGCTCAGCAGAAATGCTTCTGAAAGCTCTTTTTGGCTTCTTCAGAAACAAAAATTAAGCTGTAGCATTAAAAAACTTCTAAAAGCCAGACTTGTTATTTATTGTTCAGAATATTTTTCACTCCACTCAAATAAGGAACAAGAAAATAATTGTGGAATTGAAAGGAAGAAACACATATAACTTTCAAATTAAACAGAAGATGTTTAGACACAGAATAAAATACAAGTAAACCTGAACAGGATTTTAATTATTCCTTTAATTACTCTGCTATCAACAACACAAGAAATATGAAGCCTTTTCTTACATCTGTAATGTCTGCTGTCATAGGTTACAGTAAGACAGAAGTTTGCTACAGCTCCTCAGTTAGCAGTCTGTCATAGTAAGAACTAAAATAATAAACAAAAATGTTATTCCATTTTTTTTCCCCTGGATAAAAATAAGGAGAGCAAAGAAGGCATTATAGAAGCTGATTTCAACTGACACCCTCCAGGACCAGTATTCTGACAGACAGCACTTAAAATTTTAAATTATTATTTTATTTTAGCAAGGCATTTGAATCCCTTTGTTAACACATTAAGACAGAGTCTAAAATTACTTACCAGCTTTGTATGCTAAAGAGTTGGAAGCTGGCACAGACTTCTTATAACAAAGATATACACTGGAACCCCACTGAAAAACACAAGTTTCATCTCAGAACCAGCAAAAATGACAAGCAACAAAAATCAAGCATTTGAATATACTCCCTTCACAAACAAATCTGATAATTTAACAAAAAACATTACAGACTAAAATGACCAGCTGCCTACTTAGTGCATGTAAATGACAAAAATGAGACTTCACCCTTCTCTCATTTTTTAGAGATTACAGAATTTACATAAAATAACCACACCACACACCACCATTCTACTCTCTGACCTATTTCAAGAAAAGAACAGGCAAAAGTGAAGCAGATTAATTTCCACTTTCATGTTTCCTTAGTTATTTAGAAGTAGACTCTTATGGGGACCTCATTGCAGGAAGGCAAGTTCTAATCATCGTAACTCATAATTTGAAGCTTTTATTGTACTTCTATAAACTGGTTATTGACATAATTTTTTTCAGTTTGTCAAAATATATTCTACCATTCAAAAAAACTCACTTATTCCACTGCAAGTAAAATAAATGCAGAACAGACTAAATAAAAGAGAACCAATTAAAGCAAAGCACACTGAGAAACTACAAGCAGCAATTATCCTGACAATGCCTCAGTATCACAGGCATTACGAATAACTAAGAAAGAAGCATTTCTGATTCATCCCCAGTGTCAGCATTCCCAAAGGGTGTGGGAGAGATAATTAAAACAAAATAAAATTAAAACTTCACCGCACTACTCCTAACTAACACCTAGACATGAATATGCAAACTGAAATAGCAAGTAATCAGTATGAAATAGTAATTTCCAACATGAAAGGAAATCAAAGGAGCAAAACCTACAAAACTGACATCTCAAACATGGTACAAAGAATGAAAGAATTGTGGTATAGTGATAGAACACAATTATAATAGTGCTAAGAAGAGTTCAAGGAGCTCCTATTTTAAAAATATGTGTTGGGCTAAAAAAAGAAAAAAGAAAGAAAAAGAAACTCAAGCTTATAGATACTCACCATACCACAATTTAAATTCTTATCCACTTTACAGAATGTGTGAGGAGGGGTTTCCCCTTTGCTGGTAACAATAACACAGATATCTGTCACTGCCAGTGAATTCTGAGGACGCACGGGAGGGGCCCTTCGGTAGGTGATGAAGATGCGCTGCGAAGAAGCTGAGCTGTTGTTAACGTTGGCACAACGACCATAAGGAGTAGCTTGAACCACCTCACAGCCCGCAATAACACGATCCTTCCCTTCATAGAGAACTCTGCACACAGGAAGGAAACGCTGTTATGTGCATTCGAACAGGCACAAAGTTACTTGAACGAATGTGGAGAAACTGTCTGTCCATTAGCAACTTATGTCATCATTACAACATTTTAACATGCATCTCTGATATTGTCTTTCGTCATGCAGCACTTGAGGTTGAAGAAACTGCTCACAAATATTTAAAATTATACTGAATATGTTCTCTGTGGGAACAAATCAGAGTTAGAGAAAAATACAATCAAGCTACACTAAGGATATAGCATAGAACTAGTTGGAATGCTGCACTATCAATGAAAAATAAATAAAATTTCCACTTTAAATTGCTTTCACACATGACAGTGGATAATTTAATCCCTAAAATGCCTGTGAAGTCTTTTAAAGCTTTTTTCTGAGTTTTTTATTAAGCATTTTTTTGGCTTTTGGGGGCTTTTTTTTTGTTTATTTGGGTTTTTTTAATAAATATTTTTTTGAAAACCACAAGAGAGGACAGAAGTCTGCTTCCCAGATGAATTTTTAAAGAAAAAAGAATTCCAAACTCAGTAATAATAGACATTCACAGTTTGAATAAGACAATGCACTTAAGACAATGAGGCAGGAAGACAAACTAATTGCTCCATAGTAAAGAAAGATTGTTGATTGTATTCCTAGAAAACAGAACCTATCTTATATGGCTGTACAGCAACATTCATGTGGTGCACAGCTGTTTTTTCTTTTTTGCAAGATCACTAACTTAGATCATCATATTCTTAGCAAAAAATGAAAGATCCTTTACAGCCTCACAGCAGCTAAATAAGCTATAGCATTTCTTTTCCTAACAAAAAGCTATTAGAAAGTCAATCTGAGAAAAAAATGTGGAAGTCAAAACATACACCTGACAATTTTTAATGGACAGATGACATTACAGGGCAAGCTTCATCTCCCATTACACACCCAAATAAGCAATGGCTCCAATTGTTTGGTTCTCTACAGTATGTACAGAGTACTTGTCACCTTCAAATGAGTTTTTATCATAACAAGACTTAGGATAAAGGTACCACATTAAACCTTTGTACTTTGTCATCTCCACCTTCTCACTTTTAGTTCCTCACAATGTTAAAATAGAAAACAACCAGGCTATACATATTTACTGTCCCAAAATACCTTTGGTTAAATATTTGACAGACTAGTAGTAAATATGTATTTGAAAACTGCAAAAAGTCACGTGTCTAAGCTACAATAAGAGCCTTTTTCAATAGCCAACAATCCTCAGAATTTAAAATACTATTAAAATTCCAGAATTACTTAATGACTTCCCTTATTAAACTAGAACACACAAATGTTACTGTTTATTATGATTCAACAGAAAAAAAGCATCTTGTCATAGTAGTGATGACAGACATGAATTACAGTCATAGAATACTTAAAATAAACCAAAGAAATCACATGAGTTAGGACTATACTGATGTAGCTATCAGGCTGCCAATTTACTGAGCTAGTTCATGGAGGACAATAATATTCAACAATGGTTTCAGTTGCAAAGACTCTGACCACCAGACTTGGTACATTTAAACAATGTGTAGTCTCAGGCCCAAAACCAGCCTAGTACCAGCATTTCCGAGTTGCAACATTAGTGTTAATATACTACTGACTGGTTCAAGGTATTTATAGAGAAAGTACGTGCAATTAAACTACTTCTAAACTAAGTAATGTTCTGGAAGAACACATACTTTAATTCTTTTTATTGGGTTACCTCCTCCATAAAGTTAAAAAACCTCGAACAAAACAACCCTAACAACTACAATGGTGGCAACTCTCAGGCCACATCCTTTGTGCATAAGGCATTTACATGAACTCCTCACATCACTGTCTTACATTAATCAGAAGCCAATACTAACAGAGCAGTCTCCACTAAAAGTTTCAATCCAGTTTTATTTCAGTTTCATGTATTTGAAATAAAGAAAAATCATAAATTCATTCCAGAAACATTTGTCAGCTGTCAGCTTGTGAGAAGGAACATAGCATTAATCAGACTGTTCCAGCAGTCCAATTTAATAAGTTTACAAGTATTCTGAGAAAAATACTTAAAGTGTTCAAGACTTTATCAGTGGGGTCACCTCTCACCAAAAGAAAGAAGAAAATGAAAGCAACACGCACCTCTACATGTACACTAGAGAAGTATGATTAAACCCACACCACTTCCTAACCTCATGCATAGTTCCAAACTTACAGTATGATGCTGTATCTGCAAGCAAACAGAAGAAAGCCATCACCCATGAATCACTCAAATTAAATAATGGTTTTAATGATTCAGAGAAAACATTCAGAAGTGATACATGAAATACCGAACATGACACCCTGTATATACAATGTCCTCCCTGACAAGCTACGGTTTCCGGCTACTTGTTTCAACTTCTAAGAGCCTGCCTTTGATTAATTAGTACTGATCACAGACTTGTTTCCTGCCTTTTTAAATTTATAGTTTGGTCCCAATCCTAAGTATGCATTATTTGCTACATTATTCCATCAACATCAATACAGTCTCATTTCAAGCAAAAGGTAAACCAGTTTCTTGTGGATGTTAGGTCCTTTGCAAGAAAGACCCAAAGCATCTTAACATCTCATTGTAAGACTGACACTGTATGTAGAACTTCTCTCCAGCCCAGTTTTACTGATTTAAAAGTAAACTTCAGTGCAGCAGGTAACAGAGTTTAGAAAGAAGAAATACAATGTTGTGGCTGTTGAGCTAAAAACATCAAACCATAGAAAACTTTGCTTCTGGAAAACCATTTAAAACAGTCAGATTTTTGTGACTTGCATTTGTCTAAGACGGCTGTCCAGTTTGACTCTTCCTTCTCTAGGTCCAAACAGAACTCTATCTATCACAGTTCTTAGGCAAAATATGCCTTTATAACTCCTCTTCCTCTCTCGCTTTGCAAGTATTGAATAATAAAGGAACTTATATAAATATTGTGAGGTCAAAAAAGTGGAGGACCAAGCAAAGGGAAAAGACTGATAGACTGATTTATCTTTTATTTCTACAATCTCTAGCATTATTTTTCTGAACAAACACATTATTAGTTTCATCATTATTACCCTATACTGTTCTAAACGCCCAGCTGGAGTTGTCACAGTGATGGCATCAAGGGACAATTGAAGATTCTGGCTGTTAAGAACATCTTCCAGTTTCTATTACCCTTCTTGACATTTGAGTTCATTTTCATTTATGAAACACATCTCTAATGAAGAGGATAATTTGTTCAATAGATATGCCTGCAGACATTTTCAGAAATCAGGCAAATAGAATCACAAGGATTCTTAGCACAGAAACCCTAAGCAAATAAAAGCCTCCCATTCCACTTAAAAATATTAAAAAATCAGAATTTCTTTACTTACATAATGCAAGTTACCTAACTTTTGCATTACTTGGTATTACAAGAACCCCTGCTTCAGACAAGAAGTCTGATATTCTTTATTTTCTAGACTAAGTGTTATGAATTTCAAAATCACTTGTACTTTAAAAAAAACCAAAAACAACCAACATTTTTCTGTCAGATTTTTCTTCCATTTCAGAAAGATGTGCTGGAACTCCAACAGACTCCTAATTGAAGTGTAAAACAAAGAGGTAAGATTTTGTTTGAAAGTCTCACTGCACTTAAACCAAAACAGAACTGCAATTTAATTTCTTGTCTGTTTCTGGAACATCAGCAAAAAACCTAGTGAGGAAAGCAACAGAATGGCAGTAACGGAATTACTGCATAGACATAGAAGCTTAAGATACTAGATTTTACAGCTACATGTAAGAAAAGGATCTTAGAGATCTTTTATTCTAGGAATGAACCTTTATTTTTACAGCTAATATTTTTCCAATTAATTAATCTGATTAATCCTGGGAAATGTGACATCCAGAGCTATGGCACATAGCCTAACTATATGCAAGTAAGTAACTGCAGCAGGAATTCACTCTAGCAACTTACAGACACTTCAATTCAACAAGCAGTGGACAAATAGATAGGAATGAAGATGGAGGGCACAGAAATAGCAAACACAAGGACAGTGGCAGACAAACAGTACAGCATATCCCTATCTCCCTCTTCACCAAACAACATTTGTTTAACTACTTTCTCTAAAAATAACACAGAGAAATACACAGCCAGACACACACATTCATCAAGAATCACTTGAATGCTCCGACTATGACATAACTCAATTTTATACATACACTAACAACCCTGACCAAAGAGTACACATTTCACCCTTTCAAAGGATATACTCTTCCTGTACATATTGAGCTCACTCAGTATGCCAGACAAGCTCAAAGGTAAAATATTATTTCAAATTGGTTCTTGAATAAAATAACAGAAAACAGCATAAATTAGCCTTCAGACTGTACACGCATCTTTTGCCTGAACTCTACTTTTATCTGAACACATTGGAATTCACAGAAAAACGAGAAAAGAAGATTGCTCTAACCATCTCTTGCACATAGTTGCAAAGCAGGAGGAACAGCAGGGGGAGGATATGCAACATTGCTCCAAGAGAAAAGACTGCCATAATGTGTTAGGTGTGATACCCTAACTATATCTGTCTATAACAAAACACAGAATAAATACCATTTTCCAAATGCCATCATCTTAGTCAACTACTTGCCTATTTTGTTTACAACATCTCCCCAAGTATTCAAGCTCCTAAGGTCATGGGAGACAAAAAACAAATATATGCTATCCAAGTTGCTTCCTTAAAGGCACATGTTGAAGACTGATTTTTCAGGAATTCCTTCGATGAAACACTCCCTGTAGAAATTCTTCCTTCTGTAAGAACTTATCGAAGTTTAACAAATCAGTCAAAATATAACTTCACACTGTTCCAGTCACAGACATGGGAAAAGATTATGTTAAAAATCACAGTTTTACTTAATGATATTAGAGGATCTGGGATACAGAACCAAATTTAATTTAACGCACTGAAGAGTACTGGAACGCAGGTTAGATGATCAAGATGGACAGAAGTTAGAATGTACCAGCTTAATTATACAACTTGAACTATAACCCTTAAGAGTGAACTGTCTTGCCATGAAGATGCTTTCATTACTCAGATTTCACTATCCATCTCCCCCTGACTGGATGCTGTTAGTGTGTAAGAATGCAAATTGTAGGTCAAAAACAGGGTAGGCAGGCTTCATGGCCAAGCATTTAAGCTTACAAATTAAAATAATTATAAGTATTACAGCACATTTATATATAGATGCACGACTTTTACTCCCTACTGTTTATTTAATAACTAAGTAGGGAGAAAAACACACATTCTTCATTTTGCCATCATTGTAACAGCACCCCACAACCAGGCTCTATTTTCTTTCTCATTATATCCCCAGTAGTTCTACAATGTCGTTATGCATTTTTAAGTTGTATCTTAAAGTGAATTCCACTAAGTGATAATTTTTGACTTCTGAAGTAATTTTCAGAGTAAGCATGTTAATGTTTCTGGATTTGGACTACATATTTTCTATAAATTAATTCTGTGCTATTCTATCATCTTTCATAAAACTGCAGCAAAGAACTTAATTTCTCATATTTTATCAGTTTTTATCAGCTTCATGTCTCTCTCCCATCTTTTAAACTAGAACATTAATTTTAAAAAGACAAGTTCACTAGAAGTTTGACACTTTGTTCGACATATTCCATACAGAAACACACAATAAGCAATACAGATTTAAACAAGACTTTTTAAGAAGCTTTCTCACATCTGTTTTCACCATCATCTATGAAGAGTAAGATTTTATCATTATTGAAGGAGGACCTGAACTGCAATAGAAATCTCACCCGATGTCAGTAAGAGGTGGCTTGTCCCGGCCTCTCTTGTAACAAAGAAAAAGTTCAGGACTCTTTAGACTTCCATAGTTTAAGTTGGCTTGGAGGGCTGTAGGGGTGGCCTCAACACAGGTATATCCCTCTGGGACAGTTTCACCAGCTGATTTAATTATCACAGCAATGTCAGTAATTGGAGCCTTGGGACCAGTTGACTTTGTTTCATGTCGGCTGATTTCTTGGTCCAGGAGGGTGGCCGTGTCTGTATCAGTGAGCCCTGCCACTACGAAATAGTCAGCCACTCGTGGACCTTTGTCTTCTATCATGATTATGTCAGTACTTCCTGGGGAAAAGAAAGAGAGAGAAATTAAACACTCTGCTTTCAAACTCAAACCCTTATCTCAACAATTATGAAGATTTAGAATTTTTGAAAAAAATAATTTTGCAAACAGAAAAAAATTTTATATACAGAGTTCATGAAAATTCTATGGAAACTTCAAAACAAAACTTTGACTTTTGCTGCACAAAAAAGATACTGAAAGATACTTCAGGTAATCAGATTTCAGTTCCAGAACCACAGCAGTAATATTTTAGCACAAGGAAGTTTAAGTGAGATATAGGATACCTCAAAGCTCTTAACACAGAAAATTGTGTTATCTATCAGACTGTCCAAGCTCTTCACAGGCTATACGTTGATGTAGGTATCCTGATATTAAATCATCCATATTTTTCTGCCATTGCTTATGAGCAATTTGACCACAGAACCACATTTTGGTTTTTCTTTTTTTTTTTTCAACAAGGAGAGAAACAATTTCAAGTACAGACTCACCACTTCATCTTCTGCATAATTCATCCATTTTGTTTTATAACATAGACCTAACAGTGCAGTCTGGAGACATTCAGCTGACAACTGTAACATCTGGAAGTCATTTACAAAAATCACACATCCAAACCCACATTTCGTCAGCTGATCAGACAGTACACATCACTGCTCAGCTGCACATTCCAGATCTGGAAGAAATTGTTCTCCCAACACCACTGATGTTCACTAAGTATCTAAATTTTTTATTTTTACAAGATGAGTAAGACATATTTAAACAGCAGCAGTCAAGCAATTAGCCTGAATACTGTTATACCTCTTCAGGAAGCTAAGTACAACATTCTTTTAGATCTCCTTGTTTCCATTACCAGATTTCTGGGAATCCCATACAAAAAGCTGATGAGTAATGGAAGCCTGGTTCCCATCTCTGAAAACAAGACTGCCATGGCTACCAAGGTCCCACCTACCAAAGCACTGGTGGTTCATGGGTATCACCACCAAAATAATCAGTGCATCAATATGGAGAAGTTCCTTGTATTCAGAATGTCTCCAAGTCTCGTAACTACAGAAACACTGGCCTCTGCAGAAAGAAAGGTGGTTTGGTGAGGGCAGTATAGTCTTGTTCCCTGCAACCTGATTTATGCTTCTACTCTTACCCTGCTATTACTTAATGAAATTATATTCAAAAGGTATTTTTGATCTTCACAGCGTACAAGACTTCTAAGATTTTTGGTAAGTGCTCTAAATACTCATCTGAGGCAAAAATCAGTTATCCATCCTGCATATTTAGTAAGAAATTTTATCATAAGATTATGCAACTTGGGTGATACACACCATACTGCAAGCTACTGTACCATGAGATCGAAGTAGGGAGGAAAAGGGAAATAAATTCATGGACATTTGTTGTACCTCTATATTCTGATTACAGTTTTTATTTTCTTGCACTGAAATAACAATTTTTCAAATCCCTTTAAACCTGAAAGGATATGTACCTGCTCCCTTTAAAATATTTTTCCATAATGCTTTTCACACTGTCACCTGTGTGATAAATGAAAACTCTTCTGCCTCTAAACACTTTGGCTAACAGCATTGTAGGACAATCCATATGGAGACACAGAAGAGTCTGCCTCCATTGCAAAAGAGAAAGCCATGGGACAGTTATATACATTACTGGATTTATGCCTAAAACAAGTGGATGCCATATCAACAGGAACAATAAAAGGTTTATTCAATTTGTCAGGTCATAATTTCCTTGTTCTTCAAGTGCCTAAGTCTCTTGAAGAACATGGAAATTACCCCAGAGCCATAGCTATCTGTGAAGCTCCTATTACTTAGGAGCTTTAGGTACAAAACTTGCCTCAGTTTACTTTTAGTATCATAAAAAGCATGAAATCAGTAATAAAGTGCCTTACAGCACTTACAGCTTACAAGCTAAGCAAGCCAGCAACAAATGCAAGGGGAGTGGCTCCAACATCATGTCTATAAACTGGTCTTCAGCTAAAATGTCCCTTCTCACACTGCCACTGCTTGTTTCCACCTTTACTTCTGTCCAGAACTATAGTTTGTGCAACCACATAATGACCTGGAACAAGAAATTGCTCTGGCTGAATGCTAACCTGGCAGAGACCTATTGTTCAACCAGAGCAGTTCTCCAGTGATTGCCTGTGTCAGCACAAAAGCAGTAGCAGTACGACCCTTTCAGCAGCAGCACTGACTTACACTGGATTAATCATAAAACTGCAAAGTCTGAAATGTTTCAGTCTGCCTCTCAGTCTGCTTGGAATTGCTCACAGAATTATATAAAAAAGAGAAAGAAATAAAGAAATAAATCATCCACCCTCTGCTTCTCTTAAAAGAAAGTCCTGAGCTAGAATACATTGCAATCTGTAAAATACCATTTGAATTGAAATCAAATTACTGGAAAAAGGTGATAAAAAAGCAAAATGGTTGGCATTCTGTAGTTTTTGGTGGTTTTTTAACTCAAAACCTTTTTTAAATGTTCCAGCCTTTTATTAACTGGGTCACATTCACACAGCTCAGTATCATGTTCTCTCAACGCAACATTAAAATCATGGCCTACGTTTACTTCTAGCACCAGGGCAGGAAAAAAACCAAACAGTAACAATAACAGCATATGTCAAAAACCTCACAAAAGTTCACATTTTTAATCACAGCTCAAGTTCCTGGAATTACACTAATGTTATCTTCAAATGTGCTTTAAAGGAAGAACTTAGTTTTCCTGGGAAAACAGAGACAGGAAAATTTAAAACCAACTGAAAAAGTAAATACTAAGATTTGGAAAGTTAGAATGCAAACGAAGACAATTAATTTCTGAATTTTAATCAGTGGGGATCAGTAGAAATGTATCATTTAGTTGCTAAAGAGCATACACTTGTATCTTCTTACATTATATTACACTTTTCTCTTAGCCATGGCTATGTTATACCTCATAGAAACTCTGTGTAATATGTGGCAGGCGAAAGTCAGAGTCACCAGACAATTCAGCTGAGATATTTGGCACAAAAGCTTTGCATGTCAGCACAACATTTAGTGAGTTTTTCAAAATGTTCCGAGTCTCTCAAAACAGTTCCTTTTCCACAAGGGTAAGTAAGGTTTCAAGTAAGTTCTACAAGTCAGCTCTTCAGGAATTCGTTATCCAGCTTCAGAAAGACTTAAAGAAACAGGATCACTCAAAAGAGACCTGAAAGTAATAGCTCTTAATTAAAAGCCATAGTTATCTTCACTAACGCAACAGTTTTAGAAACATAAATAGACAAAGAATTAGCAGATAGTCATCAAAACAAATAGGAACAGCAGAGTTCATCAAGTCCAAGACCACTCTGCCTTCTGAACTGAGGGGAAAAAAAAAAACCAAACACAGAATTTGAGGGGAGCAAGATGAATCCACTATCCCATTATTTTTGTGATGACTCACACAAGAACAAGTATGAACGCTGCTCCTCTTAATAGACAAGGGAACATTTTTCTAAGAGCCCATCTATTCTAAGTTTTATCAAAGCAACTTCTCCCAAGAAGAACTTCAAAAGCTACTGTTCTCTGTCCATTTTCAATTAGCACAGTTCTGTATATCACAAGACTAACAGAAAATTCAACATTTAGAAAATTTTGGGATTTCTACTGCAACACACAATAGTGTGTTTTCTTGTAGGAAAAAAAAACAACTAAATGCAAACAAAGGTCTAAAATTAAAAACTGCTATCTTCATGTTGAATGATGACAATGCAGGATGTGTTGAATAAAAAGTCAAAGATCTTGTTTTTGAAGTCTACAAAGATAATTCATTTAAGCCAAATAAACTGAAAACAAAAATTGGGAATTCCATTTCAAGAACATGAGCAATACTGTTTGAGGAATTACAAACCCCAATGTCCATATGGACCTGCAGGGGTCATGAAAAAACTATTTAAGTGAAGTTAGTTTTCCAGTTAATTCACAGTCTACAATAGGAAAGTCTGCTGCGAGTAGTTTAGAAACATATTTTTTTAAATAAAGAAAGAGGAAAAAAGAAAAATCTATACAGAATAAAGATGCACTTTTAAGCCTCCCCCATGCTTTTCTAAAAGGAATTCCCATGGGCAGTAATTAGTTTTGTAGATGGAAAACAAAAACAGCCAGCAGAGACCACACTTTAAGGCACTTAGTACATCTAGCCTAAGACAAGACTCGCTTAGCAAAAAATACGCAGCAGTGAAGAAAACAACATCTTTTCAATGCTAAATGCCAGAAACATGATGAAGTGTTCTCTTCCACAGTTCACTTAAGGTTGGCTGCTTTAAGAACATAATTTCTTTCTCAGAATCAAAATGCAATTTCATAATTCTTTATAGTTCTAGCAAAAACATAGTTAAGTTGCTATTATCTTTACAAAGGTCACTGACCTTTCTTAAGGACATGTTTCACAGGGAATCTGCCTTGGTTAAAAGGATTCCATTTTTATAAAAATAGTTTATATAATTTTTGAAAAAAATTATTACATTAGAAACTGCTTCAGTTATTTACTAGTCTCTAAAGCTCCAGTTAGATTCTAAAAAGGTGTTAAGTGTCAAATTATCCTCTAAAATTAGGCATAAGTCTACCAAAAAAATTGTATACAGTCAAATTCAGTTTTTGACAAGTGTCCTAAAGAAAAGGAAGCATATGCTTTGCGAAGCTGCATACAGAAGCAACTAAGGGAGTTTGTTACAAACACCAATATGATAATTTGCATACAAATACTAACACCTTCAACTAACAAGAACTTTTGGAAAACTGTTTATTTATATATTCATGAGTGAGTATTTATATACTCACTCCAGAGTAAGAGTAAGACTTGGTTTCAGAAATAGCCATTTTTAAGGCTTATGTGCAGGCATATCTTTGATTATTGCTTACTCCTCTTAGCTCGGGGAAAGAAGTGCCACAAATGCTGTTATCTCAATGCACAGAACCAACAAAAGAAACTTATATTTACAATGTGTGTTGATATCAAGGAGTATTTTTTTTCAGTTCACTCCTAACTGGAGTGCTACCCTGATGTGTTCTCAAGAAAAACCAGCACAAGGCTCAGGAGGCCAACTAGCACAGCTATACTCAGAAAAATCAAGCTGGTCTTAAAAGTCTTGTATTTCCACTTCAGTAAGCATGCTTCTACCAGAAAAGGTAGTAATGGCTGTAAGTGATTAATGGCTAACACATGACATTGTAATTAAACTTGCATCTTCTTTCACATACTGACATTACCTACAAGCTGCAATGTGTGGAAACTACTACTTACAAAATACTTGCTGTGTGGAAGCCTGTAACATGCAAACACAGATGACTGAAGAACTTAGAAAGATGAGTTCTTTCCTTCATAACTAGAAATATTTTTGCAACCAGATTGCACAGGAAATGAGTATTATTTCAGACTGAAGAATAACTTCAGCACTTTTTGTTCACTGGGGTTGAAACATCTATCTTGTAAACAGCCTCCACAGTCAGAATTTTAAGCAAGGTAGATGTTAAAATTAACTCAGAACTTTTGTACAAATCTTTAACTTAGCAAGTGAATTATACTTGGCTATTGGCAGCAAAGAAGTTTAAAAAATGCACATGCACTCTGCTCTGATATTTACTTTTAAAATGAACCGACCTAAAGATCACTGAAAACACTGAATTTACTATGCTAATTTAAGAGAGAAAGACATTATTGGATAGATAGAAAACAGTACATTAGGAAGCCACCTGCAAGACTTGGAAAACTTACTGGCTACCATATGAGTAAGAAAGAAGCATTACTGTGTTTCTCAAGCACTGCCCTAGGCAAAACTTCATAGACAACACAGTGACTAACTACCACAGGCACCTCATGCCTCAATACAGAAATACAGCTATGTGACCAAGTCTTTACAGAGGCAATTTCTCTATTACTTCCTATTAATTAACCAGAAGAGAAAAAGGGTATGCAGATTCTGAAAACACAGAAAGTTTCCCCACAAAGTGCTAAAGAAGGTCGATATTTCATTCTTTATTCAGACCATTGTTTATCTTGTACAGAGATTAAATAGAACTATTTGTGAAGGAATGGGAAGAACAATATGTTTCCCCTTTGTATAAAAGTATCTTTATTGATGCCAGCTAAACCTTTATTTTATAACAAAACAACCAGCACAGAATTTCTTTTAATCAGTGAATTTGGAAATATGCCTTAAAATATATAAAAAGTATTACATAGTATGCATATACACCTTGGACAAGCACACTAAGTACCAAACAAGAGATACTTCTTGATATAAACAGTACTAGCTATCTGCTTAAGCTGATAAGAGAAAAAAATTAAACAAGATTTGTAATCACCCTTAAACATAGGTTTGAAGAAATTAAATCACTGTCATACCTAGCAAAGAGATACAGCTGGGCTGCATTAAGCCTTCAGCTTGTTACTCTTCCTTCTGCACACATTTGGAATGCCAGAATCACAAAATTATTTGGGCTGGGAGCAGAGGGACCTTATACATTATCTAGCTCCAATCTCCCATTAGACCAGGCTGCTCATACTCCATCCAACGTGGCCTTGAACACTTCCAGGGAGGTGGCATCCACAGTCTGGATACCCTGATTCTCTGGACAAGCTGTGCCTCATCACTCTCATTGTGTCTTATTTACAATCTGAATTACTTTATGTTTAAAATTGCTGCCCTTATTCTGTGACCTACAGGTCTTGGTAAAAAAAAAACCCATGTAGCATTTCACAACAGTGCTAAAGATAATAGCATGACAAAGCTGGTGGCAAGAAACAGATGATCAAAATGATGAACAAATTATCAAAAAAGACAGTTTTTTGTAGAAGCAGGTGATCCTAAATCAGCACAATGAAGTTTAATCACATGAGGCAAGAGAAAGTAGAACCTGAAGGCCTGAATGTAGCAAGTTTGATCAGCAGTGAGGACTCAAGACACTAAAAAGTTGTGTCTCTAAGACTGCTCATAAAAATTAAATGTTAAAGGGCTGTGTTACTGGATATAGTAGTTAGTATCAATACTATGACTACAATTTTTTTAAACTTCACATTAGTGAAATACATCAACAATAGTCATTCCTTTGGCTTCTTCTATTAACTCTTTCCTAGCTGTATTCCACAGCAACAAAAGAGCACAGTGAAGGTGGATTGCAATATAAACTGTAGTGAGTAAATCTACATGATTATGCTTATTCTAGTGGCCTCAATTTTTGTCTCTAACTAGATTTCAAGACTGGGAAGTTGATAGTTGAAATCATTCTGAAAAGCAGTAAGGAATGCAACTATTGACAAAACCAGGCAATAAAAACTTTATATACTGTTTGGTGGGGCCTTTTTCGTAGACATGAAATACAGTTATGCTTCTAAAACACTCATGCACCCACACAGGCTTAAATGTACACAGCAAGTGCTTAAGCGTACACAGCAAGTGCAAACAATCCCCACTATTACTTTAACAACCAGAATGTACAACAGCTGGCACTCCAGCTGCTTGTCAGTTTCAGCAACTGCTACTGCTCACATCGATGTGCTTGTCCATATCACACTCACTTTTAAGCAAACCCATTTCTACTCAGATAAGTGTGCAACTCCAGCTTATGCATTTCACTTTCACAGCAGAAATCAGACCTTGCACACACATTCCAAATAATTTAAAGTTACAACAGAATGGAACATGATAAACTAGACTATCCCACAAAGTTAAGTGAGTTCAGGAGGAATTAGTGGGCAAGGAAGTTATCAAACACTTAAAATGGCACTTGCATGACACAGAGAGGTCATGGACACAAGTACATGGACATATCTATATATAAGTCCCCTCAAGCACATTTTACAATCTGTAAGAAGATAATGTGCATCCGTATACACACTTTAACAAAAGACAAGGTAAGGCAGCATTACTTCCAGCATACCATCACCACTGAAGAGGATTAAAATATATATATAAAAAAAAAGGAGCCCACAAATTATTAGCCAGTCAGGCAGCAGCAAGAGGAAAAACTTTACTATAAATGTTTTTAAATACTTTATTTTTTGGATTGCATATCAGATTGTAATAAAAATTATTAAATTAAGTAACAGTCACAGTCACTTGACTAAATTACATGAATATTAGAAAAACCAGAATTGCAAAAAAAAACTTCAGAGATGCACTGCCCATCTTCTACTTGTCTTAACGTAACTAGCTGTGGAACAGGAATAGCTGGATGTCACCCACATTTTGGTCCAAACACACAAATATGCAAATACAGGACCATTCCTTCCTAGTAGTTTTCAAGTAAACATTTGAGAACATAGTAATTGCACAACTGAAATATATTACAACCTATTATCTTATAGAGGCCTCTAACATCTTAAGGACAAAGTCAAAGATGAAAAGTTGCCAATTTTAATTAAGCATTCCTACAGGATGATTTAGAACTGAGTTAACTGAACTTCATCCAGATAATAACCTGTATCAATGTCTGGTACTGAAAATAATCTAAACTAGCTTTTTGCATCAGATAGCTAAATTGTTGCAAACTTTGAACATATGCAAAAAAAAAAAAAGTTGACTCTGCATTGTTGTTCATATACCAGACTGTTTTCTGACTGAGTATGAACACAAAAATCAGACATAAAATGCATATAATGAGGCTTGATGGTAAAGTTTCCTAAGGCATTCCAAACAGATCAGGCCACTACAGTAGTAAGTATCACAGCAAATCACCTCAAGCAAGCAACTCCCATGGAAGCAAAGGCACCAAGCCTGGAAAAAATCTGATGACACAGTGGGGTTTTCTTTCCCTCCACCTGTACAAAAAAAAGTTCTCAGAGCAGCAGAGCTCTGCAGACTCAATGTTCTCTGAGAACAAAATCACTTCCGCATTAAGCTTTTGGTATGTCAAACATACCAATAGTACAGTTAATACTGAAAAAAACCAAAACCTGTGTTGTATTAATTGATTAAATAAATAAATCTTAACATAAAATTACCACAGTTAGAACTGAAATACCAAAGCCTAGGAGCATCACAGGTGGGAAATGCAAAGATGTTTTTCACACTTTACCTGATGTGACATTATTTACCTACAATGACCAAAGACAACCATTGTTTTTAAAAACTTAGACAGGTATTTGGTGTCTCTTTTTGTCAACTTGTTACTAACATTTTCATGAGAGCCATTAAAAAATACACCATTCATATAATGGGAAACAGGTGTAGACTTCCTTTCCAATTTGCTTGGAGATGATGCAAACATTTAGATCACAGGAAGAAGAGTTGAAGATGAAAAAAACTGATTCTGCAAATTCAGTACAAGTGACAATCACATAGCAATAAACATCTAGTTTTCTCAATCATATACAGTTTGCTCCCTCATGTTTAACTTCATTTCATATGCATCAATTTTGTTACTGAGAAGTTTTACAGTTTTTCAGACATATTTTAGGAAAAAAGGAGAACACTTTGGCCTTAAATGAAACGTATTACTGTTCCCCATTACCTTGAATTTTCTTTTCCTTTGCTGTTTTCCTGTCCTGTATGCAAAGATTCCTCAAAGGAAGTGGGGAAAGTCACAGATTTTCAGGTTTATATTTAATAAATTAAAATTAGTTAGAAAAGCAATCTACCAACAATTTAAGGTTCTGTTCTAAGAATTAGAACTGTGCTCTTAGTGTGATTTTTTTCTGATTGCCAGAAAAATCAGTTACCACTGCTACAAAACACTGGGGCAATGATGTGATTATATTAATCTCTGTATAAAAATAATGAAGCTTTCAGAAGAAAAGTTTTGTGATAGCAAGTTGAATAGCTAACTATTAATTAAAAATGGCTGAAAATATCACTAAGTTAATGGACCCTGTAACCCAGGATACTCAGGGGTCTGAAAATTTACCCCTCAGAAAAATTCTAAGTTGAGGAGGAAAAAAAAAAAAAGTTCCCCTAAATCTAACAAATACTCAACCTATTCCAGGCCATCCAGGGTACTTCTACCATATTAGCATTCAACAGTTTAAGTTTTCCTATTGAACAGTAATTTCAAGCTGTCCAATGGTATATAATTAGAGCAGTTACAGACAGGCCAAAACTCAAATTCTGAACTGACCTATAATATATATACCCATATATTCTGAACTGACCTGAGAAGCAGCTGGAACCTATGAAGGCAAATTTGGTACCAGTAAATTAAGTTCTATTGCCTAGGACAGAAAACAGAAATGGAAAGTATATGAGAAAGGGAGAATGATAACCAGCAAGCAGTCCAGAGACCCTCATTTAATAAACCAGTTTAATCTTGTTTCATCAGTGTTGTAACCAAACTGTTCTTTCACATAACAGAAGATGATTATTCCAAAGACTGCAAAAAAAATAGTTCAAAAGAGAAAATTTAACAACAATAACAGCGACATAGTTCTCAGAGCAACAAAAGTGCTTTATAAAATCCACTTACTGCCCCAGTTGAAAGCTTTAAAGGTTAGCCATGCTCAGTATTATGTAATGAGTGAAACATCTGCTGCCCTGGAAACATTCTTTGTTAGAGAACTCTTTCTGTAATTGGAAACTCCTTTGGAAAAAAGCCAATTATAGTAGCCTGAAACAAAAACACAGCAAAGAAAAAGTCAAGCAACAAAAAGTCCAGTGGTTAAATTTATTCTGAGAGCCCAAATCTCCAAGATTGCTTTTTGTAGTTATTTTGATGCCTTTTTTTGGTTGGGATGAGTAGGGACTATGATTTGGTTTTGAGAGGTCAAAGGAGAGAAGAAAGAATGTTGTTTCAAATTCACCTGAGAGGTTACTCCAAGTAAGCTATAACAATCAGAAATACTTTCTTTCTTACTGCTATCTCTAAGAAAGCATTGAAATAGCTAAGTAGTAACATTGAAATTATTTTGCCAGAATCTCCACAGAGATTTGCCAATTATAGAACCGTGGTTTGATTTGATTTCTGCTAGTCATCTACAAAACAATCAGCCATATGTCACTTGAAATCATCATCTAAGGGCTTTACAAAACCAGAGTGAAAAACCCACTCAGTGGTTTTGATGAACATGATTTTCCTTGGTTTTATCTTTCAGTTAAAAAACACCACTGCAGGAAGGCATCTTTCTTCTCTGTAGGTGTTTTCACTGACAGCTTCACCACGCCAAAGACAGGCTGCTCCATCGATGTGTTCAGAGCCCCGCAGCCCATCCCCACTCCACTGAACTCTTCTTGTGCATACCAAGAGGCATTATTTCCATTTCCGGTTGGCCTACAACAACCAGCCTCAAACCACTCAGCTTCAGCATTTTCATTCTTCCTCAGCTGCTTTTCAAGCTTGGTGGGAACTTATTAACACTTCAGAAGTCTGTCTTTTAATCCTCTTGCCAACTCCTCATTAAGAAACTCTCGTTTGCCAAGATGTCTTAAAATTAAGTGCAAACCACACACTTGACAGCAGTTAGAATATTCACACTTTTGGTCTTAAGCTGCAGCAGTGTACTACTTACAGAGACATATATATCAATAAATATTTTCCTCAAACATGAAAAAAAACTATCAAGGCTAGCAAGCTTGAGATTCTTTGTCATGAAGTCCTAACACACCAGACATGATAAATGTGAAGTCTGACATTACACCTGTTTTCAGCCTTCTCTTAATATTATCATATGATACTCAAAATACCTATATGGCATTTCTCAACACACTGTGGAGTTCTCAGACAAAACAGTTACAGGGAACTTAATTTTCAGGGATAAACTGTACAGATTTTATGCTTCTTAGTAGAAGTCAAATCACTGCCAAGAGTGTATCATTAGTTTCTGTCATAATTTAACACATCCCTTTGTCTTTCTATTTAAAATACTCTTCACACTTGTTTTTATATTTTTACTGTTTTGACACACAATATATTTCTGGATTCAGTAACTGATTTCATAATATGTTTAAAATAAAAACCCCTGGTTTCCTAAAGCAGGCTATGACTGTCATGAATACAATTCAAAATTGTTAACATTCCTAGTTCCAATTTAACCATTTAGGAATTAATTCGACTTACTTAGAGAACTCATCTCAGACTTTTCCAAATTCTTTTGAAATCCTATGATTTGATCCCACATGACTTACAAAACAGCACAGTCCCAATGCTCATTTGCTATGGTATGCACAAGACGTTTGAGGCACCCTACATTCATTCCTCTGCATGGGGTAGAGTGGAATTAATTATTTCCTCCTTTCCAAAAAAACCAAACTAAAACAACAAGCAAAAAAACCCCAAGTACCGAAACAACAAAACCACCGAAGCAACAAAACCACCAAAACAAACCCTCCCCCACCAAACCAAAAACCCAAACAAAAAAAAAAAAAACAACCAAAGAAGACCAAAAAAGCATTCACCTATCCCAGTCCTCACAATGTGCTCCCAAGTACCTAGTAGTGGAACATCCTCATTTTCCTGTAGTGATGCTGCCACTACACTTTACCGTACTGCTGGCTCTTGGAAGGGACAGGCAGGATGACATTTGTGGCATCTGAGGACTTACCTGGGAGATGGGCTACCATCATTTTAGTGCCTGCTCAAAAGAGAGAGCATAATCCTGTCCTTTATGATAGCTTTAATCTTTTACATTCTTTTTGTTAACCTCTGCCACATCTAGGGCAGTATCAATGCTCCATACAGCCAAGAAAAGTAGGAATACAAATTGAGTGATATTACTTTTACACTTAACAACCTGGACAACTCAAATGCAAAGTATTTAAACTCAGACATTCAAACCAGAAAGCATGCTGGTTAATGGTGGGAATTTTAAAAAGGTACAACAGCCAATTAGACACTTGAGGATCAAAGCAGTTTCCATCCTCAGATCTGTGAATCATCTGGCTATTAATATAATTAGAAAAACAGTTCAAAATAAGAAGAGTGACTGAGTAAATAAGATCTTTTATTCCTAGAAGAATCAGTTGGATCAAACAGACTAAGAAGAAAAGTTTTTGAGATGTATAGTGCATACACTGTATATCTAAATCTCACAGAAAAGAAAAACTATAAACGTGTTTGAACAGGATTTGTTCCGTTTTCTTTAAAATAAACTAAAACTTCACATTAGTCATTACATTCACAGTGAATGAGTCACCATAATCCAAAAGAACTTCAGGCATTCACATATAATTACCTTACGAGTCGATTTCTACAAACCAAGTTCAAAGCAAAAATGCAGCAAAGTATATGTATCAGAGTTTGAAATGACAGTCTTTTAAGAAAGCATGGGTTTCTTTCAACAAAGTTTGTGTACAATGCCTTTTTTCAAAGGTGAACTTGTTATTTTGTCTACCCAATCCTGAACTACATACTTTTCCCTTTATTGTGTGTTAGGTAGGTCTGGTTTATTGCTAGAATTGTACTAGCACAGCCAGAAGTCCACAAAAGAATTCTGCTCTTCAGAGACAGGTATTCTGATATAAGCCCCTGTGAAAATACGCCACCACTAGCTAAATAAATTTTTGTTGCAAAATCTGTTCCACTTATGCCTTGAGATTCTCTTATACAACTCCAGGTTTGTGTACATTGTTGACTAGTGTTGGAAAACTTTAGTGGTATGTCTGTACTTTATTCACAAACAAAATGAACAGTCTTGTACAGGGAGAATTACTACTTACTTATTAACTACTATGACATAACAAAAAATGAAAAGAAAAAAAAGCTAAGGAAGGATGGATCCCCAAGGTTAAGCAAGAATTTAAGGCCAGAAAAAATTCAAGTCTTTCACTGATGATTCTAACTGCAAGAATTCATTTTGAGTCAAGTAAACATTGTATGGGAGACTCACTCACTTGCTTTTTCTGGTTTCAGCAAAACTCTGAGGAAACAGTAACGCATTTATGCAGTTACAAAGTTTTATCTCTTATGTCCTGCTGACCTCTGAATATTCAGAAATGAAAACAAACCTGGAAGTGACCCACAAGAGGCAAACCGCTCCCAAGGACTAACAAACCACATCACAGTGGTTTCATGACTTTGAAACCTTGCAATAAAACTACTTGTACTCTTCCTCCTCCTGCCAAATCCAAATTTTACTCTTCAGTGTATGTGGTACCTATTCACAAAACTAAACTTCATAGGGTTAGCCTTTCCATATTCCTTCTGCAGGAACTGGTAATTGAGGGCACCTGATGTTAGGCTTTCAGTGGGAATTACCCCCTAAAAAGGTGGTGGTGGATAAACAGGGGAAGAAAGAAATCTAGAAACTTTAATCTCCCTAGGCTAAAATTAACTTCTGTCAATATTGCTCTTAAGTCACATATTTGGCAGCTTCAGCACCCTAACATAGGTTCAGCACCTAAAAGACGTTTTACATACATTAAGTATTTCTCAAGTTATCCATCTCCTTGAAAGCATTTCCTCTGGAAAAGACACAGCTCATTTTTTTAGGATTTGTTTCAAGGAATCCTGCAAAAGGTATTGTCTATGCTGTGAAAAAATCCAACTCGGCACACCGAAGCTCATGTTACCTGCAAATACAAAATTTTCCTGCCACTGCCAGCTAGATACCCAGAATTCTACATTCTCACTAGGATCATTAATTACTTAAAATGTTATTATAAGATTTCATGCTCAGCTGTGAAAACAAAGGTACAAACAACTCTGTAGTGTAGAGAAGCTGCTGCTGCTGCTATTTCCAAGGACGGCTGACTGATCAGCTATTGAGAACTGAGCACACCAGTTTTCATATTTTGCAATAGTCCCTTTCGATGATTAGAGTAACCAAATGAATAAGCTGTTGCTGTGACTCAGCATTTTACTTTATATTTCCTTTCTATAACCTTCTCTTAGACCAAGATGGATATCCTGGAGAAGCTTCAGGGCTTAACTACACAAGTACAGGTGCCTTGAATTCTTGAAATTCCTGAAACATTAAGTCCTTGAAATTCTTTTTTTCCATATGGTGCTCATAGGTAGCTGCTCTCTAGTTGTGTTCTCTTTCTCCCAACCATGCTTTTATCTCTTCCTGAAGCATAAAAATACACATATTATATAGCCACAGCAGGAGGATATTTTAATCTGAAGACTTCTATACACGCCAGGTTTCTTATCTGGGTGAGATTACAGCTTCTTCCCCAGAGAATAGCAAGAAGGGCAGAAGCCATGTTATGTGACACCAGGAACAGCAGCACTGGATTGCTCAATAGGAAAGGGAAAAAAAACAAAGTCTTGCTTTCAGCAGTCAACTCCCCTACATTGCAAAGACTTGCAAAAGGGAAGAGCAATACTGAAGAATACCTCAGTAGAGAGACTTCAGTTTATGTATTACTGGTCAAAGGCTGAAATTAAGTAAAACAAAAGCTATCACTGAAATGAGATGATTCAGAGAAAAATCAAGAACATAGGAATTTTTTGCCTTTTTGGTGAAAAATGGTTACATTTTGTGGTATACCTGTCCTTTGTTCACAACTGGAAAATACTTTCATTTCAAGATGATGAAAGCTTCTAGTCCTTTGGACACTTGTAATTGTAAACTCAGCTTTTGCTGCTAGAACTGAATAATTTGCACATCAATCCTTGATTTACACTATTTTTAATATCTTTTAGACAGAGGAACACAGGCTCTTGGTTTTTGCTTGAAAAGCATCAAGTCTCTTTAGAGACTTTTCGAGAATTTAGAGACCTTTGAGAAAATAAAGGAAGTGTCACTAAATACAAAGATGAAAGCAGAGTAAGGCGAAACTGGCCCACTGCATTTAACTGCAACAAAGCAAATGGAATGTTTAATGACATGCAAGCCAACATTCAGCAAGAAACTGTGGGTACATTTTTACTGTTCTCTCAATCAACAAGTCTGAGATGCCGTTAAAAAAAAAAGAACATGTAGAAAAAAAGCTGCACGATTAAACAGAGACCATAATAATAATCTTAGTAAGTCTGAATACTCAAGCTTCCCGTCTGCCAAAGCAAACAGTAAACATCAGGACTGCATTTATAAGCTCAAAAAGTCTGTAAGCAGAAAGAAAGGGCTAGAGTGAGATACTAACCAAGACAAAACTTTCTACTCAGACAGAGCTTGGAATGCAAAGCACAGTGTAACTGTACTTCTGAAACTTTAGAATAAGTAATTCTTATGGTCTCATTTTGTGAGGGATGCACAAGAAATAACTGAACATAAGAAGTAACATGGCATGAGAAACTATATTGCACTCCAGAAACTGTCCTGAACTAACTCACTTTGCTTCTAAGAACAGGGGTAAGAACCACGAGCCTTTACCTCCACAAATTTGCACAATGAAACACTCTCATTATCTTTACAGGGGTGCAGCATTTCCAACAACACTACCTTTTTATCAGATGGGAAAGAAGCAGCATCACATTTCTGTACAACCATGAGCAACAACTTCAACAGAGGGATTATTTTTCTAGCAAACCAGAAATTCCAAAGCAGATAAAAACCCCTAAAACATTCAGTTTACTGTTTGAAGCACTACAGGAGGAAAACAGGTCTCATGATGCAAGTGCAGCAAACTGATTTTCATTTTACAGATCTGAATAAGCAGTATGGACAACTATTGGGCAACTCACATGGGAAACAACTCAGTAACAATAATTACGACCCCCAAGAACAATTTCACAGGTCACCTATGCCAAGATCTCCAGTACCCTGAATATCATCCAAGAAAGCAGCATGCTGAAGGTGAGCAATCCTTGCCTTGGGATGACTAGCAAAAAGATAACCTTCAACAGTGCAAGCCTTGGAACAAAAAGACCTGATTAAGAGGTTATGGGTACTTTTTGTTGTTATTTCAGTCAGAAGGCCACGAAACCAGTAAGAAGGCCACCAAACATACTAGGCTTTGGGCACACTGCTCTGTAACTACAGGTGCCACTGAAATTCATCTGAAAGCTTAACAGTAAGATGTAACAGTCAAAAGACTATCTTACCTTCTTCTTGCAACTTTGTCAATATATCTTTCATGCCAAATTCGACTGAAACCTTTCTCCTACTGTATTTTTAAGCAAACCCAGATGGTGTGTCAAGATGAACATTTGAACATACTTTTCCTTAAAGAATAACAAGGCTGAATTCTAAGATCAATTCTCCGCTGGTCAAATGCAGGCCTAAAGAAGAACTTAGCTTAAAAAGACACCACTTCTAGAACTGTATTTGCTCAAGTTGTTTTTTGGTTTTTTTTTTTTCATTAATGAAAACCATGTAAAAGTTGATCAGAAAGAAATCTCATACACAATCTTCAAGTAGAAAACAAATACATAGGACATGGCCAAAAAAAGATGTCATTGCTTCACTTTGGGGTATGGAGGGACAAATCTTAACTGAAGAACAAATAGCCAAATGTAATATTATATTTATCCATATGTATTTACAAAAATGCCCATCTTAACTTGTAAGATATTTTTTTAAAAGATTCATACACTGAGATTTTAGCAGTACTCAGTGTCAAGTCATGCTAGTAAGCGTTTTAACACAGAAGTCAGAACTCACATAGGCAAGCTAATATTTACATTTCTTATTTCTATTAAACTTCTTTGCACTGCTCAAGACAGACATGCACCATTAGCATTTAATATCCCCTGGAATGGTAAAAAGCAGCCTGCCAGCCAATTCTTAAGAAAAAGAAGTTAAAAATCTTAAAACCCACTTACAGTCACATTTATAATATAAACACTGACAAACTGTCTAACAGTTAAGGATTTTTAGTTGGTGTCCTTTGTGCAAAGGATTTGAAATATATATGCTAGTATGGCTGGTTAATCACTTAAGTCTGGTCATGACTGCTTGTCAAAAAAAAACACAAATAAAAATTCTTTCATTTTCCAAGCAGATATGAAGTAATTTGCATTCCACCATTATTTATTTCCACAAGAACAAAACGTTTACTGCCTTAACCCCTAGCATGCAATTTTAAAAAGAGTGATGCCAAAACTTTTATTAACTTTGTGTTTGGTCCACATAAAGAAACAGCCAGAAAAACTACCAAATAATTCTTTTTATTAACATGCCCATGTGCAGGCTAAAATTCACCTAAAGTTTAAACGATTATGAAGTCTAAAAACTTCATAATAAGCCAAAAAAATATTAGAGTAAGTCACACTAACACATCTTAGAGGAAAAAAAGAAAGAAAAAAAAGGTCAAACGAAATGTCGTGTTTGTTGTTTGTCCTGCCCTCAAGCAGACATAAAAGCTTAGCCACAGGCATTGTCTGACAGCAGCACAACAGTCCATGCCTACAACATGTTTGATTTTCACAAGAGGACTTAACAGCATTAAAAAGATCGGTACAGAATTGACATTAACTTTAGAATTAATATAATGTTGACCAGTTTTTGCAGCCCGAGACTGCAGAATCAACAACTGAATTGTGCTCCAACACTTTCGAGGACTGTGTTTGGCATTAACAGCACAGTTAATCAGCTTGCATCATACTTAAAGCCTCCGTTAATGTTTTTTCACTATTTGACGCACAAAAGCCTAAGCATATCATCAGATCTTTCCACTCCATAGGCTATCTGGCTGTGCAGCAAAGACACACGAGATAACCTCAAATGACAAAACAGACTGATTAGAAGTTATACATTTAGCTTTTCCTTGTTCTCACATCTTGAGTACTTTAGTTTCTCACTGATACACTCAGCTTCCAAAATCCCAGCGTGACTTAGGACAATGCCTGTTATCCTAACAGCCTTCCAACACTCGGTGACGATCTCCAGTTCGGCACAGACCCCCGCAAGGGTTAAATGCGCTAACGCCAGAACTTAGGGGAGGAGCCGGGCATGGAAAGGGAGAGGAAAATGGAGAAATACGGGAGGGAGCTGCCCCGGGACTCACCTGCAGCGCCTGCCACCTGCGCCGCTGGAGAGCCCCGCGCTCCCGTGGGGCGGCCGCGCCCGACGGGAGCAGGAAAAGTAACCCTTATCATGGTAATAATTATAGTGAAAAAGTCCAGAGAGCGCCTCCGCCCTCCCGGGTGCGCAGAGTGGGTTAAGGACCCGCGCAGAAGCTGCGCCGGGGCAGGTCAGGGCTGGAACCCTTCCCAGGGACCGACTAGGCGCCGGGGAACACTCCGAACCTCCCTGCCTGTCCGGAGAGGAGGGGAGCTTCCTCCGGACGCGTTAGAGGGGAAGGAAGGGGCCGTGTGGTCGGGCGAAGGAGACGGGCTCCCCCGCCGAGTGCCGCCGCCCCGAGGCGGGAGCGGGCGCCGGACCCGGCGGCTCGTCCGCCTCCCCACACTCCCGCCTGTCAGGCCTCTCCTCTCCTCTCCTCTCCTCTCCTCTCCTCTCCTCTCCTCTCCTCTCCTCTCCTCTCCTCTCCTCTCCTCTCCTCTCCTCTCCGCCTCCCTCCCTGCCGCGGCCGCTCACCTGCCTCCGGCCCCTGCCCCTCGAGCGTGCCGCCCCCGCCCCGCCGCTTCGCCCCGCGCCCGCCGCTGCCTCAGGAGCCGCCGGACCCGTCACCGCTCCTGTTTGGGGAGTAAGCGGCCACCATGTTACTTTCTCCCCCTTCACCGCCTACAGGCGGGTCCAGGGCCCGCCCCGAAAGGAGGCGGTGGCGGCGGGACCAGGGAGCGGCGGGGCAGGAGAGCAGCGCTGCGGCGGCCAGGGGGCGCCGGCGGGAGCGGCCGGAGACAGGCTCGGCCCGAGGCGGGGTCGCTGTGGCCGGCAGCCCTCAGGCCGGCAGGCGGCGGGGGTGCCCTTGCGGCTTCGGTGAAGCGTTGGGTTGTCCCAGGAAAAAAGTAGGAAGAAAGGTAACTTGGCGAACCACAGAATAGTCTGAGTTGGAAGAGACACGCAAGGATCATCGATGTTCAGTTCTTAGTCTTACACAGAAAAGCCCTAAGAATCAATCCGAGAGCATTGTCCAAATGCTTCTTCAACTCTGTCGGGTTTGCTGCAGGCTTGGGGAGCCTGTTCCAATGCCCAGCCACTCTCAGGGTGAAGAACCTTTTCCTAATATCCAACCTAGACATCATTTGACACCATACATCATATCAATCATATTCCCTTGGATCCTGTCACTGTTCACCAGAGATGAGATCAGTGCCTGCCCCTCTTCTTACTCTCATGAGGAGCCTGTGGACTGATGAGGTCTGTTCTCAGTCTCCTCAAGGCTGAACAGACCACAGGACCTCAGCTTATCCTTGTATGGTCATGATCATTACAGCCACCTACCCTGATGAGGCATGCACTTTATAGGTGACTCTCATTAACCAAATAGTGATTGTCACATTTTCTGAAAGATATAAGAAGTCATGGTATAGTCAAGGTCAGAAGGCTTACCATGCATGAAGGGAAAATAGTAGACATAGGGGTTTTTGTGTTTTAGTGAGGTCTTTGGTTTTTTAACATTCTTCTGGACAAGTTGTCCAGCTGTGAGAGGAGCAGGTTCACAGCGCAGTGGGTGAAGAATTGGCTGAAGGGCAGACCTCAAAGGGTAGCAGTCAATGTGGCTTCATCTGGCTGGCAGCAGCTCATTAGCAGTGTTCCCAGGATTCAATTCTAGGGCCAGTCCTGTTTGATATTTTTATTTTTGATCAGGAAGCAGGATTTGAAAACACATTTAGTATGTTTGCTGATGATACTAAATTGTTAGGTGCTGTTGACTGTGTTGAGGGACTCTCTGGATGCAAAGCAATCTGGATATATCAGAGCACTGGAAAATAATCAGTGTCATGATATCTAACAAGAACAAACACCAGATTCAACACCTGGGCTGGAGGAACACTGGGCACAAGCGTAGAGTTGGGAGAGGAGTGTGCAGAGCAGCCCTGCCAAAGGGATCTGGGGGTGCTGGTTGGCAGCAGCTCAGGGTGAGTCAGCAGTGTGTGCCCGGGCAGCCAGGAGGGCAAACCCCATCCCAGGGAGCATCAGACACAGCATCACCAGCCCTGATTGGGATCATCCTGCTGGATTCAGCCATGGTGCTGCCTTACCCCGAGTCCTGTGTGCAGTGCTGGCCCCATAATTTAAAAAGGATGTGAAGGTCCCTGAATGTGTCCCAGAGGAGGGGGAGAAAATCTAGTGAAAGGGCTGGAAGGAATGTCCTATGAAGAGCAGCTGAGGACTTTGGATTTGTCTAGTTTGGAGGAAAGTAGGCTGAGAGGTGACCTTATTGGCCTGAACAGCTTCCTAAAGAGGGGGTGTGGAGAAGGAAGGTGCTGATCTCTTCTTCCTGGGACCCAGCAACTGGATGTATGGGAATGACTCAAAGCAGAACTATGGAAAGTTTAGACTGAACACTGGGAAGCATTTCTTTACAAAGATGGTGGTCAAACACTGGAACTGACTTCTTAAAGAAGTGGTCAGTGCCCTAGCCTGTCACTGTTTAAGGGGTTTTGGATGGTGCCGTCAATAAAGTGAGCCTGGGTGCACTCAGGCAGTTGGACTAAATTATTGTTGTCAGTCCCTTCCAAGGAGAGCTATATTACAGTACTCTGGTTCTACCCTAAGTTGTCTTCCTTTCTGGCTGTAGATTTCTACCACCTGTCAGCAACTCTGACATCAGATCAGATATTCCACTATTCTGGTTTTATTCAATAACTGACTAGGAAGCTCAAGGGGTGTTTCAATGTGTTAATTTTTTTTTTCCTGAATTCTTGATTGAATAAACTACCTTAAAAAGTCACTGAGTAGTAGATCTGCCATAAAAAATGAGATGACCATCCTTTCGGTAGCACTTAGTCATGGTATTGCTCCTGCCATCCTTGAGTTCCACCTACCCAAAGGAAAGAATGAGGCTAAGAGAAAGGCAGCTTGTTACTGCTGAAAACCAATAATTAAAGAATTTTATGTTATAGCAAATAATTCTGTTTAATTTCTGTCTGAATAGCAAAACACTCCCCTCTGTGCAATGTAGTTTCAGACAGTTTTCAAAACTTGACTTTGATTAATCACCAATTACCAGATTTATACTCCAGGTAGGCCTGATCCTTTAAACTCATTGGAGCAAATTGTTTCTTTATCTTGAGTCCTTAGGAATAAAACTGCCTTCTCTTTTCAGATTTCTGACAGAGCAATCGAACATTTCTTCATAACTGCTGGAAGATTTCATTCCTTAATCCTCTAGTTGCCTCCAGTCATGTGAATTATGGAAATGACATCAGAGACCACTTTATCTTCTCGGGCTTTTGGAATTGACAGATGGAGTAGGAGTTGGGTCTATAAAGGGGGTAGTGAAAATGAATAAAGGGATGTTTGCCTGCTGCCCCAGGGAGTTCTGCTGATTTCAATCTGTTAAAAATTGTGTGAGGTAATGCTATCACTGTAATATGAGGATGGTCTGATCACTGTTTACTTTTGAACACTTATAGCTGTGTTCTGCAAGTCCATATAAGACAGCAAGGTCTGAATCCAAGTCTTTCTTCTTATTGTGCAGCTGGTTATGGTTTCACAATTTGTTTGCTCAGACTTTATGGTATGTGTGGGAGCTGAAGATTCACAGACTCTCTGGCTTTAGTAATTTAATCAGTGACATACAACATAAAATCATTGTCATATATAGCTTCAGCTTAAAACATGTATCATATAATTGGCAACTGTTATTTCAGCAAACGCATCTGTTGGATAACCACTATATTGTCTGAAAGTGTCAGGATTTCAATCCAGTATTATAATTTTGCTAGTTGTGACTGTGTTATGAGATCAAAACCTAAGTTAGGCTATTCTTGCTGGAAAGGTCTTCATGAATACCAGCAAGGGAGGATAAGGATCCCTTTCTTTATATCAATTATTTTAAATAAATTATATATGCTGCTTAAAATACTGGCCTAAATTCAAGAATACTTTGAAATAATTAATTTTTTAAACTCTGTTTATCTTGATCTTTTCTTCATAAAATGTGCAGGATTTTTTTTAGATATTTATCTTCCAAAGGTTTTCTCAGTATATTTTTTCTGAGAAATATCACCCTCCCTTTTCTTGTAAAAGCTTTCCGTTAGTCTGTGTCCAGCTTAGAAGGCAAGAGGTCTTAGAATTGTTTTCAAAATGCTTATGATTCCCTGAAGTATTATTCTGACGTAAGTCCTCAGTAGTTGGAAAAAAGAGGTTATTCCTGCTAAGAAGTATTAAGCATGATATCTCTTAGTTTTGGCTGCACATAGAAAATGGGAGTTTCAGAAAGCACAAGATTATTGCAATATCTCTTTTTGCTAGGACTTGCTTTTGTCTGGTTTTTGCTGTTAGATTTGGCTCTGGACATTTTTAGCAGGTTCCTGGGTTAGCTGACATACAACACTCACTCCTCTATTCTCACAGAATGTTCTGTATGTTGTTGCATGTTAAACCTGACCAATCGGCCCATGTAAGCAAAGAAAGGCACAAAAGACAGTAATTTTTAAAGTACACTCAGATTTGTGATTTATGTGATTTTTGATCCACCTGTAATTGCTGAGATAACTGATCCTATCCTAATAGGAATGTCTCTGAACATAAATTCTGTTTTAAAGTTCAGGTCAGTTTATGCTGATTCACTTTGTCCCTCATTTACCTAACCTGACTTCTTAACTGTAAATACTTACTTAGGTCTTAATGGCTGGTTTTAGTAACATAACCTAATTTTTTATTTATTTTTCAAGAAAACTCTCTTCTTGGAAATGAGAAAACTCTTTTTCTTGAGCAAAAACTTGCTCAGTTTATCAAAAGATCTCAGTTGACTTGATTGAAATAAATAGATACCTTCACAAAGAGTAAATAGAACCTTTTAATTTAGAGAGAAGAAATAAAAACTGTCTGGAATATAATGCCATACAAATTGCACCTGGGCTGGGGAAATCCCTGGTATAAATACAGTCTTGAAGATGAACAGATGGAGAGCAGGTTTAGGAGAGGCTGGACATGACCCACCCATGAGTACCTACTGCCCAGAAAGACAAATGTGTCCTGGGCTGCATCCGGAGCAGTGTGATCAGCAGGGGAGGGAGGGGATTCTGCCCCTCCACTCTGCTCTGCTCTGCTCTGCTCTGCTCTGCTCTGGTGATACCCAGCCTGCAGTGCTGCATCCAGCTCTGGGCTCTCAGCACAGGAGGGATATGGACCTGTTGGAGACAGTCCAGAGGAGGTATGGAGCACCTCTCCTAAGAGAACAGGCTGAGAGAACTGGGATTGTTCAGCCTGGAGAAGAGAAAGCTTTAGAGTGACCTAATTGTGGCCTTCCAGTACCTGAAGAGAATTTACAAGAAATATGAAGCATGACTGTTTACAAGAGCATGTAGCAACAGAACAAGGGGGAATGGCTTCAAACTGAGAGCAGATTTAGATTAGATATTAGATGAAATTCTTTACTGTGAAGGTGATGAAGTACTGGTTTCCCAGAAAAAAATTGTTGATGCCCCATCCCTAGGAGTGTTTATAGCCAAGCTGGATAGAGCTCTGACCAGTCTGTTCCAGTGGAAGGTGTTGCTGCCCACAGCAGGGTGTTAGGAAATAGATGATCTTTATGGTCCCTTCCAACCCAAGACATCCTATGACTCTATGAAACTCAGATGTGAAATAAAACATAGTTTCTTACTGTGTAATAATAAGTGATAGAACCCACTGAAAAAAGGTAGATATTTAATTTCTAGATGCTTTTTGGGGCAGTATATGTAGTCTAAAGAAGGCAATGTGAACTAATAACTTTTCTTGGCTTCAACATGTATGATGAAATCCAACATTCAGCGCATTTATTTTATAAAATAGATCCTACCCAACTGGTCTTTGATTAGTCCTCTGAGCACTGACTGGAAATGCATGACACTAAGCCTAATTAATTTGTTATTTTATCCACACTTAACAGAAAGATAGAAGTTAGACCTTGTCAATATCAATAGAATATTCCTTGTTCTTTGTTGAATCTCAGAGATATTGCTGGAAATGGGCATGATCCTAGGAAGCTGAAACAGGAGAAACAGAACACAAGAGAAAAGGAATTGGAGGCAAGTAAACATAAACATTATCATTCTATTGCTCTTTTAATTTAAGAATTAGAGAAGCAACATTTCTTTCACTGGGGGAGTGCAGAATGCTTTCTGGGAAGGAAGTAGGAATGTGGCTGGGGAGTACAGTTGTGAGGGTCTTTGGCTAAGAACCCAGGTGTCTGGGAGCTACATGGCATCAGTTAGCCTCACTGGAGTATGTGGGGTGTTTCTTCCTTAAACACAGGTCTCTGTTGTTTGACTGTAGCTTTCTCTATACTTTGTCTTCTGACTTTGTCCCTCCTCTAGAGATTTCTTCCCTGTTAACTCCTGTTTTCTAATCTCAGTGATAGCTGTATGTCCTCAGTCATCCCACTCCATGAGGATACATATGAGGAGGAAAACTCCCTCATATGTAAGTATAAGCAAGGATGTTGTATAATATCCTTGCTTATTGTATTAAGCAAGGATATTATACAAGAATTCTTGACTATATAATAATGAAGACTAGGCTTTCTATGTCTACAGAGATAGATGTGTTAATGCAATCTGAGACTCATTAACTCAGGTTGTGATTCCACAAAAACGTCAAGCCAATGGAGGACGCCAAAAAGCACAGGTTTCGCTTTCTTGTGGCTCCACAGATACATTTCCTAGCAAAACAAAGACATCAGCAAGGGCACCCCTTTTCCAAGCCACTCAGTCTGTTGAAAGAGTTCTTCAGAAAGTACCTTTGAAAAGTGATTGGAAACTCGTAGTAGTTCTAGTCACAGTGAAAGCAGGTAAGTACTGTTTGAGGTGTGCAACAGCAGGTAGAGTTGCTTTATCCAGACAGTTTAGGTTTCTATAAAAAAAAATATTTACATTTGGTGTAAGTGGGTTTAAAAGCTAAGTAGATTTAGTAAAGGCTACTCTTGAGATTTTAATCCTGGAAGCACTTATCTGAGACCCTATCTCAAGGGGAAAAATAATCATTCAGTGTGACTAATGGAGTTTGGTCCCATGTTCCAGAGCCTATGTAAATACAGCAAATGGGTGTGTATGTTTGGTTTTGTCTTTTCCTTTCACAGTTCCTTTTCCATTTATTAGGTGCTTTGTGGAGAAAATGATGGGAAGTGAAATGGGACAAAAACTATGTGCAGAGGCTAGTTTGTATACAGGAATAGAATATTTGCTCCTGTTGGAGAGTCCCAGAGTACAGAAGTGATTCTCTTTCAGGACTCCGCAGATAAACAGTTACCTACAAGAATGCTGCCTAGCCCTTTTCATTCCTGAGCTAATGGTGTTGTTATTTGAACACAAAAGACTTCAGCATTTCCAGAACTCTCTCTGTTCAAGTTTTCTATCTCGTGCTTGAGAAAGGTGGAGGGAATGACCTTGTAACATATTTTTGGCATCAGATGAGTGAGAAATGAGGTAGGATAACTCCCTATGCTACCCTTCCCGTTTGCTCAGGAGTGACTCAGCCTTTCATCTTTCCGAAGTAAATAAATAGAGTTCTCTGCAGCGTACCATGGGTGGTGGTTTCAGTCACAACCTTAGAAGTTTATGTTCTCTTTGCTCCATGTATTTCTCTTCACTCTTTTCAGAAAAGTAGCTGCTTATTAAACTTTTTTTTTCCAGAACCTTTGTTATGGTTCTCCACTTCTTTCCTAAATTTGTTACCTATCACATAACAGAGAAAGCCTAGGTGTATGGTCAAATCAGTGCTATTTGATGGCAAAATGTGCAGATACATTCCATATGCATGCTGTTCATTTATATCTTTTCAGAAAACAGGAAAATCTAGTAGCCAGAGCATATCACAAAGGCGCAAGTAATACATACAGCCCTTGTATTTCTACTTCTTCCCCGGGGATTTTTAACTACGTTTTATGAATTTGTTAATCTCTCTATGCTAATCATAATATTGTATAAATAACATTTTCTGTATAATTGTGTGATATCAGGATAAAACACATCAAAAGTGTTAACTGTTGTTAAATTTTTTTATTACTATTGATTAACTAAAAAACTTAGTACTCAAACAGAAAAATATTTCTCTGCTAGAACAAGGTTTTCAGACTTAATTTCACTGTTCCATAGGTTTACAACTATAGAACATTGCATAACGCTGTGAAAACTTTGTTTCAATCGGAGGTAATCCAAACACATACAAACAAGGTTTTCCTCAAATTGTCTGAAAGCAAAGGCTGTTTTACAAACAGAATGAATAAGATTGAATGTATAGTTAGCACTGGGTGAAAAACACTTATATGAATTAGTTCCAAAACAGTTGCCTGAAAAAGTAATCAACCTTGCTAATGTGTTGCCCAAGCATAACCTGATATAACTGAGAGCATGACCTGTTATGATTTTTGTTATCTTGCCTATATTTAAAACAATAGAGTGATTAATACTTGATATAGAGCTTTAAAGGCTCATAACTGGATACTGTTGTATAGCAGCAGAAGCTGTTCCTCTGGTGTTTTACATTGCAAACATATATAAACAGTTTAGTACATGTAGACTAATATTAATATCAATTTCAGGATAGCTCTGTACTGTAGCTCAAAGTCTAAAATTGCTTATTCATATACTAAAATACATACATTTCCAAAATAATAAGCTTTCTTATTTGCAATACTCTAGAAATAGAACAGTTCCTTACCCTGTTAAAAGAAAAAAAGGGTGAAGGAGATTGACTGGGATTAGAATATGGATCACTGAATCACAAGCGTATTAATGAGAAATCAGTATTGTGTATTCCATACATGTATATTCCATGTATTCCTATTATGAATTTACTGGGATTTTCTAAACATGAGATTTTGCAGAACAGTCAATTTTTTAAGTTATGTTATAATACAATGAAAAATTGATAAACCCATGACAATAGTAAATAATAATTAACATATTTTTATTTCAAAATGTAATAAAAATTTAGTTGGAGTACCTGATTTAGGTGCAGCAAAATTTCTTCTTTATTCTTAGCAAACTAAGAATTTTTAGTGGCCTATTAAATGTAATTCTATTAGGACATGTTAATCTACTTTTTATGGTCTTCTTGTTCTGCTTGTCTATTTAATGCTGGTTTTTCTCTCTTCTTTGTGGTTGTGATGGGTTGTTTTGTATTATTATTATTATTATTATTATTATTATTATTATTATTATTATTATTTTGGTTTTGTTTTTGTTTGGGTTTTTTTTTCCTGGTTTTACATAAATTCCCAAGGAATTTCCATTTTCAGTTGTATTCTGGTCTTTCATAGAAAAATTTTAACTAAGACCATATCTGCCCATACTTGGTGACTTAGTATCTAGAACTAGAAGCAAATACTGTTGGACTAAAAAGTATAATATTGAAGGTAATCTTTATATCTTAGTAAAGGTGTGGATGATTTAGATATTCTAAGTCTGAGAACAGAATTATTTTTTGGAAAAAGACAAATCTTCTTTATTTCAAACCTTCCTTAGTAATTTATGGTTCTTTGGGAGAGTCTTTTGTAGCTTGTTACATATTGTTGCAGTGTTCATAGGATTATTCAAACTTGATTACTTGCTGTAAGAATCTTTCTTATCCAGCCTAATGTACCTCCATATTGTTTGTCTCAAAATACAGAAGAAAGGTGTTTTTAATTATATCCACTGGAGTAAATACAGGATCTTTGCATATCTACATAAAATTAAAAAAAACCCCAACAGATCTTCAGGATGTCACTGAATTGGCCTGATGGTCTGTGCTGCAGGTTCAGGTGCTAAAGAAAACCCCATACCTGCAAGTACTTAATGAATTAGCACATAGACCTTTGAGTGGCATGTGTGAAAGACTTTGGTTTTTCTGGAGAATGAATGTTACATGAGTAATTGGTATAGTGCGGAACAAAGCTTCAGCAAACAAAGCATAATATAAGGACCAGATCTTCACCAGTGTAAGTTCAGTTAGTTCACTGAGGTGCCGTCAGTCTTCACACACACAGGACATTTCCCGTTATTTAATGTACAAATGCAGCAACACTCAGCACATTCTCTGTTCTTTGGAAACTACTATGATGCCATTGATATAGTTCCAAGAATAGCAAAAATCCATTAGCTGTTGAAAGCATGAGGTAAAATTGCTGGTGTTTCTTAGTTATTGATGCTATAAGTTCTACTTATAGTGTTATTTTGATGCAATAATTTTTATTACTTCCGTGTGCCCTATTCAGTGGTGTCTACAATGATTATGCAGCAAGTAGGAAGCGCACAGAAAAGCCTTTTCCTTTCTGACCATTAGGTGGAGCTAAAAATCTCTTAGATGGGAAAGTCATTTAAATTCTTTCCATCAAATTGTCCCGACCTTTATTTGGCTTTGTTGTGTTCTCAGTTTTCCCTGACAGAGTGTGGCAGTATTGTATAATTTCCTCCCAGGAAATTTCAGACACTGGAGTTGGTGTTATTTAAAAGCTGAACATTTCCAAAAGTTCAGCAATAAAATCATCATAATGAAGGCTTCCCTGATAATAGCTGTTGTCAAGCTTTTAAGTTAAATGAATGTTTAAGCACTTTACTGGGTTGTGTCTCACATATTCCTTATATGTATGGGTTGCTGCACTAAACTATCTGGTGAAATAAGCCTGCTTATCACATGGACCCTATATACCTAATTACCTGTCTTTCTGATGTCAATTTTTAAAATTGTTAAAACCAGCTAAAATTTGTGATCTGTGAGGTCCTGATACTTAAACATAATTTGAATGGGTTTTGTCCTGCTGGTGTTGCATGGGCTTTGTTTAGGCAGAGTGCTGCTACATACAGATACAGATAAAACTGGAGTGCAAATGTCTTAATTTTTTTTTGCAATTTACAGAGCATGCAGCTGTCCTGACTTGAGGGAGGAAGGCAAAAACTTGTGGTTTATAGGATTTATTCTTCTTTGTAATGAGGGAAGGAGGCACAAGAGATTCTAAATATGGTAGCAATAATGTAATTTTTGTAGGAAGAGAAGGAAAAGTATTCCAAATTATAGCTACCCCTTCTGAAAGTCTGTGGTTGTTATAAATAGACAGAGCTGCTATTTACATTCTGTTTTGTTTATATTCCACTGAGATAATTTGAATAATTCCTGCATGTTCCTTCATACTATCCTTCACACTAGGCATAGCATTCTGTAAAAATTTTGTAATTTTTTAAATTATGGGTGCATAATAGCGTTCATAGCAAGGCTTTTAAAATTGTGGTTAATTGTCTAAACTTTATTTTCTACTGTGACACATGTTTCTTTCCAAATCTGATATAAAACACAGAAGCCAGTATTCTTTTAATGTGTTCAATTAATGGTTTTCATTTTTAATAGTCTGTAAAATGCAAGCCATAAAATACCGTTGAATAGGCTAGATGATGATACTTGCAAGGCAGAAGCAAATCTTATAACTGGCTCTTTTAGAGGAGAAAACACCCTTTTTGGGAAATAAAATGGTAATTTTGTGGTCCTTAAGGGATGGAAATCTTGACCCATCACTTGCTGTAGTAGGACCTAATACTGTTTTCACTGAGAAGATAATTGCAAGCTTTAATGGTTGTCACTATTTTGGAGAAGTGATTCAGAGAGTATTTTCTCCTGAATGAAGCTGTCCTGGTTACTTGCCTCAATTTATTGAAGGCTCTTGTAATCTATAAAGGAGTCTCTTCCTGCCTCTCATATTAGTAAAATGTAGCATGTTTGAGGAGTCTTGAAAAGTCAGGAGGAATTTTATGTGGTTTAGGTTAATGCTGCTTGACCTCTAAGAATGGGTTTTCACAGTAGCCATGTGACTAGGACTGGCCATCCTTTAGTATTTAATAACAGTGTTTCTTAGATGAAAATGAGTAGTTACCCAAAGGACATATTTTTTTTTTAGAATTAATATGGTATGTTAATCTTACTGCTAAGCAGATCAGTATAAATGTAAGAGGAATTAAGTATTTTTGCTTCAATGATTAGTTTTGCAGTGAACTGGGCAGCACTTTTGTCATGTTACTATGGTTATAGGTTTCTTATATGTCTTATACAACATGATATGCTGACTTCTGAATAATTGCTTCTAGAATGATTGATTCACTTTTGTATAGCTAGTTATATGTTGATGTATGTGGAATGGCATACCAGATGTACTTTCATACAAAACTTTGACTGGACTCAGACAGACAGGTTTTATGCTGTATATCATATGGGGTTTGCCTGGCAAGGTTTTGGTAGCAGGGGGTCTGCAGGGATGACTTCTGTGATAAACTCCTGGAAGCATCCTTGATGTCCAACAGAGGCTATGTCAGAGATACCCTTCATTAGCCATGGGCCATCCCATAAGCAATGGTGGTAATGTCTCTGTGATAACATATTAAAAAAGAAAAAACGGTTTTGAGCAGATATAACCTCATCTAGAGAAGAGCAGGGAGAGAGTATGTGAGAGGAACAGCTCTACAAACACTAAGGTCACTGGAGAAGGAGGGGAAAGAAACACACCAGACTCCAGACCCGAAATTCCCCTTCAGCGCATGGTACGGACCATGGTGAGGCAGCTTGCAGTCATTCTGCCACAAGTTACAATGACTAAAGATTCAGAGAAGTCTGTGAAATTTGCTGGTCAACATGGTAAGGACAGTAGACCAGAACAGCATTTTACTCACTTGATAAGGTCAGTAGAACAGAACAGCATTTGATCTTATCAAGGACAGTAAAACACAACAGCATAACTTTGGAGAAATAAATAAAGGATGGAACTTACGCAAACATAAGTCATGTAAAACACAAGCAGGATGCCAGCTCAGCTCTGGAAGGCTGGCAAAATAGAAGTTGTGCAAAACAATGATATTGCCCTTACTCAGACACAAGGGTCAAGAAACAGCCACACAGAAAGGACACTGGACATTGAAGACAGATGCAAAGAATCATATAAGAATTTCTGAAAAGGGGTATGATTATGTTAAATAAAGTCAAGTAAGCAGGGATAGCTAAAGAATATACAATCAGTGTGTATTATGTAAACTCTGTTTGCTCAATGCTCAGGGCACTCAAATGGAGGAAGGGTCCCCCAAGTGACCACATAAAACTGTGTTAGAAATTTCTATTGAGCCAATTTCAGTATCAAACATACTAAGGAATTGGAAGAACTTAGTGTTTCCAAGAATTTTGTAAATACTTGTTTTTCTGGTCTTCAGAATATTTGTTTGCATCCAGTAATAGAGTTAAAAGTTAAATTCTAAATTACATGATGTTATAGAGATGAAAGTTACCAAAAATTTAGAGTCTGCTTTAAAACTGTTCCTCAGAGTATAGATTTCTTCTTTATTCCTGCTCTTATGATTGGCAAAGGCATCTCAAGGATTTGAGAAACTATAAATTCCACTTGAATACAGAAAAGATGACCAATAACTTAGTGAGACAAAATACATGGCCAACATTTACACTAAGTTCCTATTTTTTTAAAGCAGACATGGAATATCATCTAATGTCAAAATCTATTTCTGTTTTTTAAATATATAGCATAGGACAAAGCTGTCATAAATGATGTGGAATTTATTCAATTATATAGTAGCTAAGTGTTTGTCCATGATAAGATCCCAAGAATCTTTTTATCAAAAAATGAATGCATTGCTCACATCCAACTACGAATTTAGAAAATATATGTCTAAAACTAAAATTGCTTTCTTATGAACAGCCTTGGATTGTGATAGTTCCACTACCTAAGCAATTTGGCTAGCAGTGGTGCTTGCAGGTACATTAAATAACGACTAGTGGAGGAAATTCAAGTGAAGTTACAACAGTAAGCAGAATTAAGAGGCCAACTGAATGAGGTTAAACAAAGCCAGGCACCAGGTCTTTCCCTTGGGGCACAACAACCCCATGTAACATTACAGGCTGTGGGCAATATGCCTGGAAAGCTTCCTGGTGGGAAAAAACCTGGTGGTGTTGGTGACAGTGGCTGAACATGACCCAGCAGTGCCCAAGTGGCCAAGAAGGCCAATGGCATCCTGGCCTGTACCAGCAATAGTGTGGCCAGCAGGACCAGGGCAGTGATTGTCCTGGCACTAGTGAGACCACACCTCAAATCCTGTGCTCAGTTCTGGGCTACTCACTCACTATGGGACAGACATAGAGGTGCTGGAACGTGTCCAGAGAAGGCCAATGAGGCTGGTAAAGGGTCTGGAACACAAATTTTATGGGGAGCATCTGAGGAAGCTGGGGTTATTAAACCTGGAGGAAAAAGAGGCTCAGGAGAGACTTTATCTATGACTATCTGAAAAGAGGTTGTAGGAAGGTGGGAACTGTCCCCAGGTAGCTAATGACAGGACAAAGGGAAACAGCCGTAAATTTCACCAGAGGAGGTTCAGGTTAGACATGAGAAAGAATTTCAACCTGAAAGGGTTATCAAACATTGGAATGAGCTGCCCAGAGAGCTGGTGGAGTCACCATCTCTGGAAATGTTCAAGAAATGATTGGAATGGCACTTAGTGCTGTGGTTAGTTGTCATGGTGGTGTTTGGTCAAAGGTTGGACTCAATGATCTTGGAGGTCTTTTCCAACCTTTATGATTCTACATCAAAAAGCAAGAAGAGAAATTTGCTCATATTAAATTATATATGTACTTTGAAACTCTGTGAGAAAAGCTTGGAAGATCAGTACTGGGTCAAGATTATCAACAGAAAAATTCTGAAAAGCTGCTAAGAAGGAGGAAGATTAGTAGGCTTAAGAATTGTATAGTTAGTGACTATAACTATCCATAGGTCGCACCCACTCAATTTTTATTCAAATATGGATACTCTAGAGTTTGCCTAGAAGCCAACAAACCTGGGCAAGTAAGTTCATGAGGGTTGTTTTCGAAAAAGGGATGAAAAAGTGAGCATGAATGTTAAGTCCTTCTCTGAAAGCAAATACAAGATTGTGAAGCTGTTTCACCTGAGGGAACAGCGTGCATCAAAGCTATTAAGTTGCGCGTACTCTCATGGTTTATACTGATGCTGAGCTTACAAATACCAGCCATTTAACAGCATGATGCTTTTTTTTAATGTTTTGATTCTGATCTGACTGAACAGTTATCTGCCAATAACCAAAGAAAATAGGAACTTTTTGTTGTCCAGAAAAGGACTGACATAGAAGAGTGGCCTCCAAACCCTGAGAGATTTATTCAGTGCCTGTTGGAATCTCTGTCTGCTCATTAAGGGATGTTAGACAGATTCTAATCCTAAGTTTAGTGAAGTTTATAAAACGTTTCTAATGTATTTTTTTAAGTCTGAGAATTAGGACTGTCAGAAGTGGAATGCTTGTTTAATAATAACAATTTTAAAAAGTTCTTTTGCTTCTAATTAGGTTCTTATACACTTTATTAATTATTTGTGCAAAATAATTCTGAATATCATTATTATTTAGTGTTACTATCATAATTTCCATACAAAGCACCATGTTTTGTGCTTTAAGTAGTTTATAATACATTTGAGAAGATCATGTGGTTTTGGAAAGTTATTACTTTCTTTGGAATTGCATATTCAGATGTCAGTGTTCATGGTTCCAAAATTTCAAAGTTCTTATGAAGCAGTGGCACAGAGCTGGGTTGGTTAATTTCTGCAGTTTTGGGGTTTTTTTCTGGTTTGGAGGGATTTTTTGTTTGGAGGGATTTTTTTTTCTTTTTTTTTCTTAGTTTCAGCTGCTATAAGAAATATTACATGTCTGTAAAGGAAGCTGTGATGTCTGTTTTCTGATGGAAGTTCCATAATTTTGCAGCTTTATCAGAAAGAGAGCTCTATAAATAGGCCATGCTGAAGGGATTTAGCAAATAGTGAGGTACTGACATTAATTATTTAGAGGAATAAATTAATGGATTTCTGCTACCTGACTAGTTCTGCCCTTAATGTTTGTGTAAATGATCAGAGGCATGAGCAAGTAAAAAAAATCAGGGAGGAGATACCCTAATTTATGAATCTGTTGTCTTTCCTTATTTTTAAAATCAAGGGTGTTGGTTTTGATGCAAAAGGCTGTGAATGTACAAAAAGAACAGAAAGAGGAACTAGAGGAAAGGTCAAAGATTAACTATTTAGTAATTATGGTAAATACATATAGCAGTCTGGCACTCTTTGTCTGACGCATCCCACTGCATTACAGAATAGAGGGGAAATAGGGACTGCTGACTTCACTCAGGAAGCTTGTTGTCTGCTGATTCACTGACTCATTATTCACTTTGAGAAAAAAGTGGTTCCATATGAGAAGAAGACTTCACAATTAGCTGACTAGTTCTGAGGAAAGTCAAGGAGAAAACACCGAGGTTTTGAATGTAAAGGAATATGTTTTAACTCCACATTACATGTTTTTTTTTAATAAAAAAGCAGCCTAGCTAGGACAGAAATGCTGATTAAGCCAAAAGCATACTTGTTTAGTGCAAATAAAACCTGATTGTGATAAAGTAAGAAATGTTGAAGAAGCACAGGCTTTTAGTAGGTATCAGGAGAAAGACTAGAGATATATTTTTAAGTAAAGCTTAAAGTAGGTTCCACTTGCTTAAGGTACTAGAGAGAGATGCCTCCCTTATAGGAAGATGTCTGCAGATTTTCAGAAAAAAAAAGGTTTTCACAAAGTAGTTATCCTAGAACTCTCCCACTGCTGGAGTAGGAAGGGCATGAATATTCAAATGGCTCTTTGCATGCCTTTAGATTCAGTGCCTGCTTCTTGGGATTTGAGTGAAAAATCCATTGTAGAGGTTTCTAGTTGCTCATTCTTGTGTGATGCTAGCAGCAATTTCATGAAATAATTGTTAATAGCTATATGTCATAATTCTTATTTGAAAGAGCAGTCACAGCCTCAGCACTATTTACTTTTGAAGCAGCTAAATTGGGTGAATTTGTAAACCTATTGTCCTAACCTCTTAAAGCAAGAGATATACTGTTACCTTTTTTTAGCAGGCATGTAGAGAATTACTTAGAGAATTACTTTCTGTTTCCCCTTTGTATCATCTTTCTGCTTTTAAGTTTAAATATAGAAACATTAAGTATCTGGCAGAAAAAATCCAAAGAAACCTGGAAGGGCCAAGAAGTTGGCTTGACAGAAATGATCAGAGTTCTCAGCCCTTGAGTTAGTTTTTTTTCCTTTCACTGGTTAGTGGTTATTTGAGCTATGAAATAAACTTGTTTGAAGGGTCCTGAGACCATCCCTCCTCCTGGGGTTTTGGCTACCTCAGGGATAATTTAATATCTTCGAGGACTATTCCCTCCCTCTGGTAAGCTTGGAGAGATCCCTCCAAGAGACACCCCTTGCAGACAGCACTGCAGAAAGTCCTTACCTTCCTGTGGGAACTGACCTAAGATGCTGCTCTAGTGATTGGATCCTAAGCTACATCAGAATCCTGTCTATGTCTGGACTTTAGCCTGCTAATCTGGGTCCAGACCCTAGGGCACTGTATGATGTCCCATCCTGACCTTAGACCTTCCTCATCACTATGGCCCTGTCTGGTGATCACTTTTTATCCTTAGAGGTCCTGGTCCTAATACTTAATTGCTGGCTTGTGTTCCTGGCTCTCCCCAGCCCTGTCTCATGACCTTGGACATCAGGACCTGCGTGATATCCTGGGCTCTGGGCAAGCTTCTGGGGTCTCCTTCAGATCCCAGCTCTCCTGTCAGATGAAGTAGCCAGCCTGTGCATCATGGTGCCTCAGACTTTCTTGAACTTACAGCACGGTCAGCCTGTGAAGAGGGATGCACTTACAGTACTTACATTGGTATACATTAGTGTATGAGTTGACAGGCAGGCAGAGGGAACAACCACAAATTTGTGGCTTGAACACAAAGAGCAAATTAATTTCTGTTACGCTGTGAACTGCAGCATCCCCAAAGCAACACCTGGGCAGAGGTGTACAAGTGGGCATGCAGGCAGTCTTAAACTCAGTCCATGCTAGAGGGTCACTGGCCTGCTCATCCTATATGCTTATCCAGAATTATTCCAAACTGTAAGGTCATTTGACCAATTTACAATCCTCCTCTCCAGTCTTCTGCTTTTTAATCTATTTGCCACAATAATTAGTGTTTATATTACAAAGGCACGTATGCCTTCCAAGAGCATCTAAGATTATCTAAGAACAGATGAAAAGAAAAAAAGTCCACCAAAAAAATCCATTTGCATTTGCAACTGGAAGTAATACACTCCCCAAAAGAGTCTGATGGTCTTGATCACTCCATTACATGCTTTGCTTTTGTAGTCTACCCTGCTTTGTTCTTTACATGTTCCCCTGTAAGAATGGAAGATGAAGTTCCAACAAATGACCATGTTTAGTACACATAATTCAAGTTGGCTTTACTTTAGTCCTGGAACCTTTTATGATCGCAGTTTCACTGCCTTACTGCATTTTTTTGTCAGCTCAGTACCTATTGTTCATTTAGTTACAGAACAGGGCTTTACAAGGAGAGTATCAGGGTAGTGGGCAAGCCCTCATTCCAGCTGTTTCAAAATTAAATCCTAGGAGACTATTCATGTATGGAATTAAACTTTGGTGAGAATGTAATTCTTCCAAGTTGTCTTGTATGATGATTTTACTGCATGATTACTTTATTGTGTAGGGGAAATGCAGCTTCGTTTTTTTTTCACCAATGCTGATGGAACAGATTGATGTCCTCTACTAAGTTACAAGAGCTTCAAATCTAGAGGTTTATCTTCTTATGTAAATTATTCATTCATTAACCCATGTGAGGGAATGTGAGATGAGTTAACAATGTTATTTAAGCTCTCTTAAATAACCAGGTGTAATTTGATGGACATGGGTTGGGGAGTATTACACAATTCTCTCCTTTGGCAGATCTGAGAAGGTGTTGACATCTCTACCTACAGAACAGGAGATACCTCAGAAATGTTAAAATAGCAATTTCTTCTCTATTTCTTTGTATCATTTTGTTTTTGCATGTAGCCTGCCAGGGCATCAGAGAAATAAGAACTTAGTGGTTTTGTTGACCAAAATGCCTTTCCATTTGCCTCTTCAGTACAGCCTTTAGAACATGGTCATCATACCCTCAAACTAATATGGTTGCTCTTCTCCATAATAAATGAGGGATAATTATCCTTTAATTGTTTAATTATTTATTTGTGAACTTGAGAAAAATGGATGCTTTAAGATGGATAATTGCTGAGATATCCAAATTCTGAAGGTTTGATGGAATTGATGAAGATTGATGGAATTCTGGCCTGGTGAGCACGTGGGAAAGACCAGAATTTTTAACCTTCAGAATATACTTAACAAACCAGTCTAAATGCTGAATTTCTGTCACTTTCAGAAAACCAACTAAGTCTATGGAGATATTATTGTTTTATTCAAGTGTTTTTCTTCTCCTTCTGGACTTCATTTCAGTTTCTGTTGCAGATTTGGACCTTTGTGGAATTGCTGATGTCTGTTGTTCTGTTTTTTTTAAGTGGAAACAGAAGCTGTCAAAGAACAACCTTCACCATCTGCCTGTTTTACTAGCTTTCCTTGAACTTCAGATGACAGAACATTGAGAAACATCATCCCACATCCAATGCAAGTTGCTTGTTATCTGCCTTGAACCTGTCAAGGCGAGCTTAGCTAGATTTATCTTGCCAGAAGTAAATTAAGAAACACTCCCAGGATGTCCTTTGCCAATAAACCTAAGGAAGAAGTAACCTCATATAACAAAACGGATTGGAAAACTCACCTTTTCCCATGCTCTTGAAAAGAAAAGGAAAGAAGTATTCTTAGATTTGCCTAATGAATGTACAGTTAATAAAGGCATAGGTTACACACAAATTTACAGATTAATTATCAGGCTTCTTACACTATCCCACTGATAGAAAATCTACAAACAAAATCTACAATCTTCCTTCCTTAGAACTTTAAGTTAGTTCGGAAGAAGAACACTTTCTTACTCAGATAAGAAAACTTTTACCCCTCATGTTTGTAAGATAAAGCTGTAAGAGTGTTAAATTAGATCCAGAGCATGAAATCACAGAAGCATGGGATATTTGGGTTAGAAGGGACCTTAAAGATCATCTAGTTACAAACATATACGACTACAGATCAAAACTTTCCCAAAGACTGGAGGTCACTGAGTGCATCTCATATTTATTTGTTAATAACAAAGTGAACTCATAATTTTAATTTTACAGTTGAGAATTAAAGCACTAAGAGAACTAGAATGCAGCTTCTAAGACAACTTGATTTTGAATGTCAATGCTTTTCTGAAGCAGTGAATACCTGGAATGTCCTATTAGAGCTCAGGAAAATTTGCCCCTGTTCAAAGCTACGTTAGCTACCAGCCCAGGCTTGCCAATTTGAAAGAAAATACTACTACATTATAAAGCATAGTAGAATATGAATCTGAAACCAGTTACCTTAGCATTCCTGGGGGTTTATTAAGTTCATTTTATGCACATTTTTGAGCACTGGGGGTGAGTGGCTCTGTTTCTGACTATAAGAATAGCATTCAGAAATAAGCTATTGAACAGAAGTAAACAGCAACTGTGTGAAGATTTTTTTTGAGATCATATGGAGAAACAAAGTAAGTAGTTATAAATTCTGTAACTTAGGGTAGGTAGATCAACACTGATGAGCTCAGTTCCATAGGTTTATGCTGCAGTCTGACAGGAAGCCATGTGCCCCTGTTAATAAAATGTGATACCTAAACTCTGCTTCTTACTGGAGGTGGTGAATTTGAAAGGAATGGTATGCCAACATAGCAATAAAAACTTCCAGATCACCAGTTTTGTGTTTAGCAAGTATGGAATCTAGAGGAGACCCTCATTGTTACCAGTGGATTTTGAACCTTGGTCTGCTCCTTCTCATTCCTCTGAATCACTGACCAGAATACATAGTCTTGTGTACATACATTGCGCAGTACAATTAAGCAAGCACCTAATAGTAGTGTCCAATTTAACAGGTTGGGGAACTCTGCACTGCAATAAAAGATGAGTCATTTTTATTGATTGTGGCAAAACAGCCAAGTGGGCCTTAACCAGGGTTTGTGAACATTTCTCTGCATGAGTTGCTTATCAGGAGCACGTATTCAAAGCAAGTATCTTGTCAAGAGGACAATTCCTTAATGCTATCCAGGGACACTAAAATGCTTCTAAGAGAAAGATGTTTAGTCTTGTTCAAGGGAAAAAAAAACACTAAGGTAGTAGCTTGTGGAAAACTTACAGTATCAAGAGTATCCTCCACAAACATAGTGGAGTAAGAGCAAGGCTTCTGTGGAAGCCTCTTTGGGTTCCAAAAGAAAGAATTTCTTCTACACTGTCAAAACTGAGACTTGATTCTGTCTCCAAAGGCTTTTGCTGGAGGATCTTTTTCACCTAAATCGGGATAGAATCCATCAAGTCAGTAATGCCAAAATGATTTCCAGCAGCTGTCTGGCCCTATTTTCTCTTTTTGTATCAAGTCAAAGGAAATGTAAGTAGAGAAAGCTTGGATGTTTTGTAGTGCATTCATCTTTTGTAGTGCATTCTATGCAGTGTATAAGAATAAATATACATCTAAAAAGGAACTAGTACTTTGGAACCTAATAAAGGAAATTCTCAGATCCTGATAAAAAGAAATTAACTAGTTGCTTATAAGTGGCTTGTTGTTAAAGAATATAAAAAGAATGTGGTTTAGGTGGAGAATAACATGAAGTATCTCAGGTTTTGTGGTGGGAAGGTCTTACAGTACAGCCATTATAATTTTAATAGCTATGTTTTAATTAATATATTTTAAAATTAAGTTGCATTTTAATTAGTTATACTAATAGATCCTAGAACTGTTCCTCAGTTCTAGAACAGGGTCTGGACATTTTTGTCCTGTGCATTTTGTATCTACCAACAAAATTACCCATAGCTGCTTCACTTGACTATTAATGAAATACAATTAAACAGTTACAGGATCTTGTTAGCATAAATGCAATACTTGGTGTATTGTTTAACTGATGGTACCTAGATAATTGCCAAACAAGGACATTTTTCTTTCTGATGGTAACTTATTATGAAGTAATTTGTCTTTTGCTTTATTGATAACTCCTGTCATGGCCTCATCTAATGTGTTTGACTACATAAAGGGTGAAGACTAAAGGGGTACACATGGGCTGATGGGAGTTATATGTCACATGAGATATGAAGGCCTGCTGTTATCTTTATGAAGTGCAGCAAGACACCATAACAACAGGTTGCTGCCTAGCCTTCCGATCACATCTGGCAGGGTTATAGAGGAACTGTAGCCAAATTAAAAAAAATAAAATCCTGTACAATATGCAAATATGTATAACTGATTCCCTGTCCTTATCAAGCGAGCATGAATTAGTCCTGTTCCTCCTTCTTCAGTCTTAGTTAAACATGTGACATCTGTTGAGGGGGTGTGTTATAGTGCCTGTCTGCCTGTAACTGATGGTACTGTTGCTTGCTTTTGCCTTTCTTCAAGTATTCAGAGGAGAATTAAGTTGGACCCAGTTAGTCTTTTTTGAGTCAGCTGTCAGGTTAACTCTGTTACAGCTGAAGAGGTAAGAGGTAATGATCTTTAGACAGCTAACAAAAGATAAGGCACACTGAAGATAAGTACATCACAGAAAAGAATGGAGTATGTTATAGAGAAAACCTGCAGGTTGTGTTGGCCAGAAGCAAAAGGTGTAGTGCTTTTCTTCTGGGCAGAGCAGAATAAGGATGCTATTCTTTCTAAGTACAATTAGTGTGGACTTACAAAAGGAGGATCAGGCCTCACAAATCTGATATCCTCTTCTGGAGATAGGTAAACTAAGGGAGTCACAGCAGGAAAACTATTGACATGATTAATCAAGTCAAGGGCAAAGCTCTTCATACAGGAACATACAAAAGGCTTAATCCCAAACCCATGGAGTAAAGCAAATAAACAGTTTGAGTGAATAAGAAGTTATTTGCAAGTTCAAAGACAGAATGATGCAAGACAGGATTACAAAGACTATAAATTAATTGCTGTGAGACTGGAAAGAAAGGGGAACGGTGAGGAAGCTGAGCGAAAATTTACTTTGACAACTGTGTTATTTCACAGTTAACAGTCTCAGAGTCCAACACAAGTATGTTGATTCCCAGTTTAGTAGAATCATTTGCATCTCATGTGACATCTATAAACACATAAAAGAAAAATTTTCTGTGAATATTAGACATCATTAAGGTCAGATGAATGGGTGTAATGAATTTAATTATTTATATTATGGACACTGAACCACCCATCCTTCACAGCTGCAAACACCTTTTTTTCCTTTGTGTCCCTACAGCTTTTCTGATTGCTGGGAATACTTCAGTGCTGGTCCTACTGGCGAGAACTTGAGGCAGAGAAGGCATGTCAGTTTTCTTGTTCTTCTAGCTCCCTACCAAGAGCCTCAAAAACTGTGTCTGGAGGCAGTCTTTCAAAGCCTGCCAGCTTCCTAAGGCTGTAAGTGGACATAATTTGTTGATAGGTCCAAAGGGCCACCCTTCTCTGCTCTCTGTTTGCAAGCCAAGCAGATAGTTTTTGGATAGTTTTGCATAATATGATTACGAGCATGACACCAATTCACTGTTTGAATAGTCATCCTAAAGACTGGGAAAAGGCTATGGCTAGCTATCCTGATGTGCAAGCATAACTCCTTTTAAATAAAAGTAGCTTCAATATGTTGGAAAGGCTCTCAGAACCCCATTTTTTGAGTTCTCAAGATATCACTCCGTCCACCAACTGTGATGTCAGATGAAGATCCCTGTATCAGATCTGGTTAATACACTAGCACTCTAGCTGTCAGTCAGCATATTAGACTACACCTGTTCCTAAAGGAGTATTAGCAGACTACTCTGATCCCTTCAGACTTAGCACTGCTCTGCCCTTTGGTCTGTCAACTTGTTGGGGAACAGCTGATAACTTCGTCAAGTGGATGTATATGTCACCAGCTGGAACTGTTGGTTAGGGCCTCCATGGCATGGACTGTCCCTGCCCAGCATTTCCTAGAACATTCTGCATCCTACCATTTCAGCTTCCTGGGGCTGCCAGCCCCTCCCCAGGGATGCCACAGCATGGAAGCTCTGTGGCAATGCTAGGCCCTGGGGTTGATGTTCCAGCAGCTCCTCCACTTGGCTGTACTAAGACAGTAAGAAAAGCTGAAGAACCCATGTCATCTATTGCTGCTATCTCTGTCAGAGCCATGTTAAAGAGATAGGAGGCTGAAATCTGAGGTATTTTGTATCATGAAGGACATTATAATGAGTTTAAAAGAGATTCACCAAAGAATAGATAGGTTTATTGTGTGATAATTAACTCAGATCTTTATTTGTTTTCTGCAGTTGAGGATACATAGGTGAACTTATATTCTAAAATGTTAATTAAATGGACTTCGATGGATGAATGTGCTGATGTATTACTTCTTCAAAGAATGAAACTTCTTTCATTAGATGCATTATGTGACTTTAAAGATCTGCTGTGGCCTCATAGAAGAGAAAGGTAAGGTATACTATTATTGCCTTCCTCTTTTACCAAAGGTTGGTGTGTTATACTTTTGTGTTATCTGTTACTACTGCTTTTCTTGATGCTCTTATGCCTTCCTGTTTGTCAGTGTTGACATGGACCACACCACTGCTTTCTCTGTTTTATTATAGTTGAGGAATTTGGTCAATCCAAGATGTAATGGCTTCCTCTCCCCCTTTCCTTGCCCTGCCTTCTCCCTGTCTGCCTGCCCCTGTAACAAAAGCGATGTTCTTAAGAGGTAAGGTTGTAGATTTTCAAAACTTCAGATAAGCCCCACTAAATTTATTAAATAAAGAAGGGCATCTAATTGTGAAGAAAAACATGACCACAGTTTACATTCTTAGCCTGCCAAGGACTGTCAGGGGGTTGGTACTATATCTAGTTACTGCATTCTGGCAGAGTGTCTCACTGAGCTGTGCAAGTCTTGGGTGTTTCTGTACTACAAATAATGCCGCTACTTATTAGTAAATAAATCTCTGGAACAGTCTAGAATTCCCAGTAGAGACGCTCCTGACAAAGGACCTTAATTAATTTTGTGGTAGCCATGGGCACGCTGAGTGGTTTACGCTTGAGAAGCCTCATGACCGGGAAAAGAAACAAAGAGAGCTCTCAGATGACAACAACGTAATGAAAAGAGCAGAGTACACATTAAATGTTTGGTATGCATGCTAGCAGGGATGTAATAAATCTGTTCAAATAAGTGAAAAATTCTGGTTTGCTCCATTTATTTTTCTCTGTTGTCAGGGGAGATTTAGGTTGAATATTAGAAAAACGTTCTTCACCCCTAGGGTGGTTGGACACGGGAAGTTCCCTGCTCCCCAGGGAATTGGTCACAGCCCCAGCGTGGCAGAGTTCAGAAAACGTTTGGACAATGCTCTCAGGCACATGGTGTGACTTTTGGGGATGGTGCTGTGCAGGGCCAATAGCTGGGCTCGACGAGCCTTGTGAGTCCCTTCCAACTCATCGTATTCTGCGCTTTAGCGAACCGGCCTCCTGCAGCCCCCGCAGCACAGGAGCTCCCTGCCGCGGGACGTTCCCTCAGGCCAGTGCAGTGCCCTCTCGCTGACCGCCGCCCCGCCCCGCCCCGCCCGCGCCGGCGGTGACGCGCGCCGGCGGTGACGCCCCATAAATAGCGGGGCGAGGCCGGCGCTCCCTACTCAGCGGCAGCGGCGCCTGTGCCCGCGACTCTCCGCGTCCTCCAGTCGGCTGCGGCTCCGGCTCCTCCTCCTGGGTGAGTACGGCCGGCCCGGTGCCCCGGCGCGGCTCTCGGGGCCTGCCCGCCCTGCGGGGCTGACTCCGCAATATGGTGGAGCCGGGCGGCGGAGCGGGCGGGGGTGCGGCCCCGTGTGCGGCATTGACCGCCGCCTGCCCCCGGCCCCGCGGGCCCCGCACCGGCGTGTTTCGGTGCGCCGGCCGAGGTTCGCCCGGGACCACAAAGTCCCGAGAGCCTCGTCCGCCCCCGGGAGCGGTGTTGGAATGACCCATCCCGGAAGCGGCCCGTGGAGGCACTTGGGAAAGCGGTGCGCCTTCCTGCTTTGGGTACCGCGGCGAGCCAGAGCCGGCGCCGCGGCTGGTGTTCGTGGCTCATCGCGCTGCTTTCTTGCACTTCTTTCCATAGCGCGGGGGGACAGTGGAATGGAGTTTGTGACGTAGCCTGTGTGATTTCCTCTCCCGAACCTATTGCTGTCTCTGAAATATGCTTGGACTTGGATTCCAGGCGTCTCGCTTACCTGCGCCAGGGGAGTGGATCCGACTTTTGCCAGGGCTGAATCTCTTCAAGGGGTCTCTGAAACTGTGCAGGATTCTAGTTATCTTCCTTGTCTTTAGGAGCAGGAATAACTTCACAGGCTAACTGCGCTGGTTTATTGACTACAAATGTATGCCCTGTGTGGATGGATCTTACTAGACACACTACGAATATTGAATAATCCTTAAAGTAACGGCCCGTCTTCCTTCAGAGGCCAGTTTCTGTGCCGTTAGCATCTTCTGTTCTGTAGCACGCCTTGCAGTTCATGGTGAAATTCAGTTGTACTCCAAGTGATCTGACTTGCAGTGCTGTGTGAGAAACGCAGCATGTTCCTGTGAGTATTTAAATTCTTGTTAAATGGAAGGAGAACTTTGCCGCTGTAACCACTGTCTTTTACCTGTCTTGCTTGTGTGTTCCTGTACAGTGGTTAATCACATTACAGGCATTGTTTTATAGCATGTGAATGTTAATATGTGCAAATATGCCTGCAAAATATTAACAGGATGCCTTTGTCCTCCTTCCCCATTATGTAATGGGGAAAAGTTTTATCTCAGATGAAATATTAACACGCTCCTTTTTTGCTGTCATACATATGAGACAGAAAACTTCTTTTGACTCTTCAACAAGCCTGGCAAAAGGCCTTGTAAACCACAATGCTTTGTAGGACCTACTCCTAGTTTACCTTTTTGTTGCCTTCGTTTGTGCAGATTCTTCTGGTGCTTCAGAATTATGTGGAATCATTAATGGAAAAAGTACTTCTTGCAGATTTAGTTAATGCATATGTGAATAGGATGGCAGTGTGCTTCAGTGTGTTCTCCCTATGTAGTACTGCAGTACCCTGCCCCTTCTATAGGGCTCTTGTGGAGAGAGCTGTAAGTATTTTCTCCGTGGGAATATATGTTGGAATGCATGTTGAGTACTGTAAATTAGTTGGATGATCAATGTTTGTGACTCTTTTTTTTAGTGGGAAATGTGTAACAATTTAGTCTAAATTAGCATAAAGGAGATTTATTTTTGCAGTAGGGAAATCTGATGTTCTCCATGTCACAGGACTACTAACTTCTTAGCAAGCAGAACAGAGTGAGCCTTAGGTGGGCTCCCTAGAAGATATAATCTGATTAAAGATGATGATGATAGGTTCTTTGACTTGGACATTCTAGACTAGATTTTTAGTGACTTGGAGGCTGACTTTTGTTTGTCCTGGCTCAACAGATAACTGTCTTAATTCTTCTAGAAAAAATGAATTACTCCACCACCTGGTTATTCATCAGGGAACTGCTGTACCTCAAAGCCTGTCTCATGCATCTGCTGCACTTGCATTACCTAAACCAAATTTTGGATTTTCAAATTGTTGCAATGAAATCTAATTCCTGTATGCGTGAATGTGAACATCCCGATCCCAGTAAATGGAATAGATCACAAGAAGGTTGTTGCTCTCAAAGTTTGGTGCTTAGATGAAGCAGATATGATGCCATAACTTGTATATGCTTCTTTCACAGGCTGTGTAAGGTTCAGGACCTGAAAAAAATGGCACTGGCAGCAATTGATCCACAGCAGGTATGTCTGAGTTAGTCCCATAATTTCTTTGTCTAGAGTAGAAAAGTAGGAGTCAACTAAGACCTTTCTCTTTTAAACAGAACATTGTATCGAGGGTTGCCAACCTTCCTTTGGTGAGCTCCACCTATGATATGGTGTCCACAGCTTACCTAACCACAAAGGATAACCATCCTTATCTGAAGTCAGTATGTGAGATAGCAGAGAAAGGAGTGAAGACGATTACATCAGTCGCCATGACAAGTGCTATGCCTATCATTCAGAAACTGGAACCACAAAGTAAGGCAAAGATGAAGCTGTTGATAACTTTAGTTCAACTGATTTTTTTTTTTTTTTAATATATCCAGATGCACTTATGGTTTAACATGGCTATGCTGGTCTTGAATGCCGTTTCAGGGGGCTGACTGAACCTGACTTGTTGCATAACTTATTACACATTAATAAGACTTTAAAAAAGGTAATAGTCCAGAGTGAAAGCAGATTCCAGCTTTTGTAATACTAAATGATGTATGACTTTTGATACGTGAGGTGATTGCACAATCTCTTGCTCAACACATTCCTCACCCTTCACCTGGTTTTAGATGCTACTGTTGTACTTTCATACACCAAGAACTGGTTAAATTTGGAAGCTGTGTCACAGGACTGTTGTAACCAGAAGCCTGGTTTCATAGAATGGCAGAGAGCCAGGTGTTTTCAGCTTCTTCTACCAGTTGCTTGTAATTCTTTGCCTGCAAGTGAGGATTTTTTTTTTTCTGGCACTGTAAATCTGCCTTTTTCTTTGGCTTTGCTGCCTCAGTTATCACTGGGAAGAGGAGGAAACTACTTCAAGTGTGTTGCATGAGTTCTTTTTCAAGAGGAATTTTCAGTTTGAGTTGCTTTACTAGGGCAAAAATAATTAAACCTAACTCTTGTAATTTGTTTTATAGTTGTAGTTGCCAACAACTATGCTTGTATAGGTCTAGACAAAATTGAAGAGAGACTGCCTATACTGAATCAACCCACTGACAAGGTAAGTTCTTTCCACTTATGTATGCTCAGCAGAGGAACCATACACCCTTCTTCTCTATTATCACTAAAACCCCAGGGAGACACATTTCAAAAAGCTGTGCCTGAAGCACAGCTTGGCAGCAATGAAAAAGTCAAAGGTGTATCTGTAGACCTGTTTGTTGCCTTTGGGAGACCATTAAACTTTTTTTAAAAAAATATTTTAAATTGCCCACCACTTGACAAAATCTTTCTATGGGTGCAGTTCACTGGTGGGTGTCTTTTAAATCTTGAGTTTGTCTCTTTCTTACTCAGTGTGAAGTGCCTGGATTACATTCGCTACAGTTTTTTGAGCTGAAAGCTGTGTGGCAGTCATGTTCTTTTTTCTCTTGTACATATTTGTTTCAGGGCAAATTTTCTTTGAGCTAACCAATACTTGCACAAACTTTAGCATAGATTTATTATTTCCTGTATTATATATATATATCTCACTAGCTAATACTTTTAGTGAATCCATGTATATCCCACGGCAGGTTGTTGCCAATGCCAAGGATGCAGTTGTTGGAGCTAGAGAAGCTGTAACCACCACTGTGACTGGTGCCAAGGAAACTGTTGCTTACACAATCACTGGAGTTGTGGACAAGACTAAAGAAGCAGTGCAAGACAGCGTAGAAATGACCAAGTCAGTTGTAAATGGCAGCATTAACACTGTCCTGGGAAGTCGTGTGGTGCAAATGGTGAGCAGCAGTGTGGACAGTGCTCTCACAAAATCAGAGACCCTTGTAGACCAGTATCTTCCACTGACAGAAGCAGAATTAGGTAAGACCAACTGAAGGTTGGATTTTGTTAGAACGCTTATATTGGAGAGAAGCAAACAATCATCCATTTATTGCTTATTCATAGTGGGGAAGGGGTGCATGGTTCCCAAGCTGCATTTTCCCTTGCTGATTGTTATAGCAGCATCTTCACAAGGAAGCAGAATGAAACTAAGGATTTCTCAGGAAGGCTGTCTATCAGCCTAATCATGGTGCTAAAGGACTACTGAACAAGCCTTGTGTTCAGCCATAACTAGGCAGATAAAATTGTCTTAGACCTCTTAAGTTTTCTTCCAGTGATTGATTTGTTTTCTTTCTACATACCTAGAGAAAGAAGCTGCAAACGTTGAAGGCTTTGAAGTTGGAGTCCAAAAGCCAAGCTACTATGTTAGACTAGGTTCCCTGTCTTCAAAGGTCCGCACACGTGCCTACCAGCAAGCCTTAAACAAAGTTAGAGATGCTAAGCAGAAAAGCCAGGAGACAATCTCTCAGCTCCACTACACTGTTAGTCTGGTAAGTTTAAGCTTTCACTTAATACATAAAAAAAATCCTATGTTGGCCTTGGTTTAGAGTGAAGGAAACAGCCAAAAGTGTCACAGGAAAACTGGGATTGCTCTTTGACTAAATGCATAAATACATGTATTATGTGTATTGCATTAAATACAAAGAATTTGCCATTACGAGATTTTAATCACCATTCAGGGGAGTTCTAAATCAGGCTAAGCTGTGAGCTAGTGAACAATTGCCTGTAACTGCAAGCACTGCAGAAATGGAAGTGACGTGTTTAAATTCATTCCTGTTTTGTAGTGCTGGTTTTGACATACTTTGTTCAGTGAAGAAATTGTGCAATTTAGAAACACATCACTCCTTTAAGTCCTTTTTATTAATAAAATTTCAAATTCTTTTGGGACTTGATCTCTTGCTGTTTCTACCTTGGAGCATTTCTGGTACTTCAGTAGTCTTATCCCAACAAATACCTTTATGTACATGACGAACTGCGCACAGACTCATGGCCTTCTATGCACTTTCAGTTCCTCCTGTAGAATGCTAGTGGGGGAGGGGGAAATAGTTGAGGCAGAGGGGAACACTACATATCATCTTAAAACTGCTTTCAGCTTTCAATTCTTTAACAAGACTAAACATACTCCCCAAAGTTGCTTACACTGAATTTCTGAAGTATTTTTAAAGATTACAAAACAGTCAAGGGAAAGAAGCCCTAAAGGAACTGTTTGGACTCTTGGCTCTACTTCCTTATTTGGCTGTATTTCAGATCGAGTATGCCAGAAAGAACGTGAATAGTGCCAATAAGAAACTTCTTGGTGCTCAGGAAAAGCTATATCAATCCTGGGTAGAATGGAAGAAAAATACAGGCCAAAATGATGGTGGTGATCTGCGTAGTGCTGAGGTAAATAGATGGAAATGTACACCAGAAATAAATTTATTGTATCCCATCAAGGTAATAGTAAACTAACAGTCCCTGAGGTGTGGAACAGAGAGGCTGGATGCTAAAGCTAAGGGAAGCTGACTTCTGAGAAGTAGGGGACGTGAGCTCTTTGAAATGAACCTACTTCCTACAAACACTCTAGGATTCATTCTCCTCTCTTGAGAATGCTCATCCTGTTTAGCATGTGAACCCGTGTTGGAATATCTGTATGTAGATTAGCTATAAACAATGTGATGTGTCTAGACCAGAAATAATGATTTGTCAGCAGTCTTAGGCACAGACTCACTGATTCCTACATGTAGCTTTCGGGGATAGTTATTGATTAGAATGTACTTAACCTGCTGTGACTTCTTATCCAGAGTTGAAACAAGAATCTGCTTGACTATTGCTGTGTAGAACCTATCAGTTTCTTTTCATGAAGTACTTGAGTGTTGAAGAAATATCAAGTACTCCTAAGTCTTTGATGCTTCAGACTAAAAACCTGGTTTATTGTCTGCTATAGATTTATTTCACTTACATCCCCTTTTCTTTGCTTCTTTATGTATCTTGATCAACATAAAGCTGCTACAGTTTTAAAAGACACTAATTTACAGTCATAAAAAGCACTAATGTCATACATTAGTCATAAATATTGTACATTACAGTATAAAAAGATACTAATGTGCTGTTGTGCTTGTTCTTTCTAGCACATTGAGTCAAGAACTCTAGCTATTGCACGGAGCCTCACTCAGCAGCTTCAGACCACATGCCTCACACTGGTCTCAAGCCTACAGGGACTGCCACAGAATGTACAGGATCAGGTTTACAGTGTTGGGTCAATGGCAGGTGATGTCTACCAGAGCTTTCGGTCAGCATCCTCCTTCCAAGAATTATCAGACAGCTTTATTTCAGCTAGCAAAGGACAGCTGAAGAAAATGAAGGAGTCTCTGGATGATGTGATGGATTATCTTGTTAACAACACACCGCTCAACTGGCTGGTAGGTCCCTTTTACCCACAACTGCCTGGCGATCAGCATGCTGACAGCAAAGGTGAAGGGGAGGAAAGTTCCAGCCAGGAAGACAAACAGCCTGAACACCCTACTGAATAAACTGCATAGCATGCATGTACTCTGCTGACCAAACAAGTGGTCTTACCAAGTATAGCTGCCAAAAAAATCTGTTTTCACCATTTTTTGGTGAACAATCCATAAATACAGGAATAGGGGAATCTACAGGCTGGGACACTGACACATAGGCTGTATTGTCCTGTGTTGTTAAGCCATGCTTAAAAATTCAAGCTAGACTCAAGTGCCTAAGTATTGGCAGCTGACAGTTGTCAAGATTCCCTATTTGTCTGTCAAGCACCTCATCATTCTTCAGTGGTATTAATACCATTAGTCTAAATGAAGCCTACCATAGCTGAAAGCCTTTGATTTGTTGCTTAATCTCTTACCAGAATGATATAACAGCCTTATATACTGTGAAATACATTTAAAAACTCTTTAGCTATGTACACTTAAATGCTATGTTTGCTGCAGATCACACATGGTAATTATGCATCTGACTATCTCAGATTCTATTGCTACATCATTCATGATAGAAGTTCTGTGAGTGCAGAATGCCAAAACTGAAAGTGGAGTTTCTAAATGAGTCAGCTGGAGTTAAATGCTATGACAGTGTTAACATTAATAATTGTATAAACTTAACTAATGTATAACACATAACTTTACCACAGAATCATAGAATATTTCAAGCTGCAATGGACCCATAAGCATCAAGTTTGACTCCTGCTCCTTGCAGGACTTTGTAAAAACTAAACCATGACTAAGAGCATCATTTAGAACACTGTTTCAGTGACTGACCAAGTAATTATCAACACATTTTTTAATACGCAGTATAAAGGCAAGATTCATGCTGTTTGTACCCAGGTGCCTGCTGCTGTGTGTGTGTGTGTGTGTGTGTGTGTGTGTGTGTGTGTGTGTGTGTGTGTAGCCATTGTTTTGTAACTCATTTTTGTGTGTTAGTAATAAATGCTTTAGTAGCCTAAGCCTGTCTCCTTTGTTTTAAAACAATCTAACTTGCTCTTCTGTGCTCCCTCAAACTGAGTCCAACAGAAAGCAAGTTTGACATGCAAATGAAGTAGATGTTCATTGAAAATGTTTGTGTGTGTATTGATAGATAGATAGATAAGATACTGCTGCAGCATTTTCTTCCTTTTGGATTTTTGTGTATCTGTCCATTGAGTCATAGCTTACTGCTGTTTTTGCTGATCCTTCCTGTTGTCACCTTTAAAGATGACCTAAGCTGTGAGCTGCTGGATGTTCTAATATTGAAGAGAGATGGTTATGGACAAAAGAACTCTCCCTCCCTTCACAGTGGGTGTTGAGTGTGTTTGACATGGCCATCTATCTGCTTTGTCTTCTGACTCTCTATAAACAATGCTTACTTCTCAGCTGCATCACTAGTTTTAACTTTATTTATCCTCTTGAACTTGAGTGACAGATGTGTGTTAACACAACTGTTCCAGTGGAATTGTTCTCAGTAAGTCCTGTGAACCCCTCCACTGGAAAAGTAGTTACTAAGAAATAAGCTTTCTTGGGTTAGGGCTGTCCAGGTAAGTTCTGTCTTTTTCCCCGATGCATGTCTTACACAAGTTTGAGTTGCAGTCAGCTAGTGAAGTAGTATTAGCCACCATTTTCAAGGAAGTCACCAAGTAGTGTTAGGCACAAACACAGTTCAAAGAAAGCTTGTTACATAGTCACTGTGTGGAACAAACACCTCCACTGGCATGATGTAGGCACTAAAGCAAATCGCATGTTGTCCGGCCTTCTAAAGTGAGAGGGTTAGCTATTAGATCAGGGTTGGCCTAGAAGTGTGAGGAAGACAGTATTAAATGAAACCAGCAAAACAGGATTTCAGGTAAAGATTCTGTAACTTAGGGCTTTTAAATACTCACTTCATGTAAGGCAGGTGTTTAATGTGAAATTAATGTGAGATGGTGAGACTCCTTTCCAGCTAGGGCCTGAATTAAGACTTCAGGAGACATAGCACTTTCAGGAATTAATTTATTTTTAAGTTTACTTTATTATTGTTTAGGTCCAGAAAGAATGTCCTTTTTATCTCCATTTACAATAATACTTGTAGAGTGCATCCACTGTTATAAATGTGCCTAGGAATTGAATGGAACTAATTAGCTGTGGGAGCAGTGGTCTCAAAGAAGGAATTCCCTTTTTCTATGTGTATTTTAATGTCTTAAGTGCTCTGGTACTTCATACTGAGGTGATCAAATAAGATATTCAAAATTTTCAATGTCTTTTGAGGACGGAGAAATAAACAGCATTATCTATCTAACATTACTGCAGGAGCAGTACATTGTGTTATGGGTTTGTATTCTTGCATGGTTGTCCAGATTTACTAAATCACAGCAAGCAGATGAAGTAGAAAGCAAGGAAAATTTGTTACCAGTCTGAACCTTCAAAGCACTTCTTTCTTACCATGCACTGTTGTGTGGCTTCTGTTCAAAAGTTACCTGTAATTCTGGCAGCTGACCTACAGCTGGTGGCTGCAAGCAGAGCAAGACCTGGCCAAATGCTTACCTAATGGTTGGACTCCTATGGCCTCCTGCTATGATAGGTGCTTGTTTTGTTGGATGCTGCTCTCCCCACAAAATCTTTTTCTGTCTACACACACAGAGCCTCCCACCCCCCCCCATCAGAATTAGGAACTCTTCTAGTTCCAGGGGACTACTGGGAGAGACAGCTGAGTATAGCAAATTGGTATATTCCTGATTTTTTTATATAGAATGAAGTCCTCCGATTGGGATTAGACTGCCAATAAGGAGAGCATTGAATAAACTGATTTCCAACTGTACTTGCATGGGTATCTTATTGCAGGTAATTTAGCATATTCCACAGTCCAGTCGAATTGCAGATCTACAGACAGAACTTGGGATTTTTCTTTAGTTTTTTCATTAGTGCAGCTAAAGCTAGATAGAGTGACTATTAATAGGTTCACCGGAGGCAAGAATGATGCCTTCCTTCCAGTCTTATTTTGTTTTTATGCCACTATTGTTTTTGACTGAAGCTGATGTGCTTCCTCACTAATAAATGAGGGAAACCTGAGATACTGCCATCTTACCTGTTTCTTTTTAACTAGATGTATTAAACGGCTCGGCTGCACTGTACAGAAGCTTGCTTCCTCTTAGTCCAAAATCCTGTTTGAGGATACAGGTTGGGCTAGAATACTGCGAGGTTTCTCTGGAACCTTTTAAAAAAGGGTAAGACCAGATGTGTTGGAAATGATAGGAATTAGATTCAACTGTTTTCAGCAAGGCAGGTAAACTGGATTAAATGGGAGAATGTAAAAGGCTGCTAGTCACACAGAACCTGGGATGGTAAAGGTTAGACTACTAACATCATTATTACTTGGAAGATTATTTAGGGTTTATTTAGAATTCAGAAAGTTACTTTTTCTCTTTTAGAGATCACTCAAAAATTGTTCATGCTAGCTGACACTTCCTCTTCCCAGGTGCATTTAACAGACAGCTACTATTCTATCGTTGCTGAAAATAGTTTTTTAGAAAAGCTTTCAATATAAGCATTTATAAATACCTCCATACAGTATGTAAGTTTTGCAAACATATTTATAGTATTGGTCAAAACCAAATTACAAGATTTGTATAAGGCCTGGAGTTGCAGCTAGTTTGCCTCAATTTAAAAAAGGTGTAAAGCTTTGGAAATGTCTTCTATTCTTCAAGATTAATATTTTTGCAATAATCTTTTCCAGAATTCAACTTAGGGTAATATTTTATAGGTAGTAAAATAGGTGAAAGGATTTGGGAACAATTGATTAATTTTTTCTCACTATTAAAAAAAAAACAAAACAACCAAATGGTAACTACCACCAAAAAGCTTTTTTAAACCCCCTAATTAAGAAGATGAAATGGAACCAAACTTATTTTTTAGCATGCTTGGTTAGTAATTTGCATTGTCAGAGTCTTAACATGCAGCAGCTTGCTGGAGATACTGTACACAGTGTTTTGTTAAATGAATTTATTTACCTTTATTGCCAGTTCATGGCAGTTTTATTTCTTTTGGATAATACCATCTCTGATGACTAAAAATCAACACTTGTTCTGAAAACTCACAAAAGTAGAGCACTGTGTCAAAATGCTAGTGGCTCAGGATTAAAAACTTAGCAAGAAAAAATGGATTGAATTTCTTAGTATTGACATTTACATTTGTGTAGAAAGACAGGAAAATGCCGAAGTATTTTTTTGCACTATTCTAGGCAGAGATTTTGCAAGTATTATATCTTTGTAAATTATTTACTGAATCATACAGAGAAATTGCATGAAGAGTTATATCTGGTCTTAAGATTTTATTGCAGGAGCTGATAGGAAGTTGAAAGAAAGCAGTGAGTCAATTGTGAAAAGCGGTGTGGAAGTGAAGATCTTTTACATAAGCAATCCTGTAACACCAAGGGCTTTGCATTGTTTTAGATAGACTGTGCAGATGTCAGAATATGTGATTCTAATACAATTTAACATGGTCAAAACTGAAGTGAGTCATACTGACATCCAGTCTGTTATACTGAGATACACTCCAGTTTGAAGTTCTATCATGACTATCAAAATCTTACATTAAAGGGTGCAGGTTTTTCTACTGCATGCATTAAGGAGATGAAGAAGACAGAAAAAATTGAGCAATTACTCTGTTGTCACTAAGAACAAAATGGATATAAGTAATAAAAACCTCTTGAATGTATAATAGAGAAATTCTTACTGGTCAGACACATTTACTGAACATGGCTGTGTCCTGGTCAGTGTAAATACATACAACCATCCGTTTGGGCACATTCTTTAAAAACTGCATATGGTCTACTTAGTCTTGTTAGGATACATGTATTTTTACTGCAGTATGAAATACAAGATCATGTGCTGATAATGAGGAAACTTGTTGCTTTCTCTAAGTACAGTAATGAAAATTTTAGGAAAACTGCCAAAAGCAGAAAGATGAAAGATAGGTCTTGGTAGAAAGATGTTTCCTGCATTTGTAGTGCCTTTTGATCTTTTGGGAAACAAAAGTTGCTGATCTTATTTTGATCAAGCTTAAGTTTTAAAAGTGGTCTACACAGTTCATGTTATTCACAGTAGTGCCTGGTAAGTCACATGCTGTTTAAATTCTCCTAAAGATCAGTCTTTATAAATAATTAGTATTTCAAAGATCCCTGGTGTCCAATGACTACAGTGTAATGACTGGTCTGTAAGACCAGTAAATTAATATGCAGTGCTTCTGTGTTCTGTACAACCTGGTAGCTGAAGCAGTAGTCCCTTTATTTGGTACTGTCTGCCCTTCTGACCTGTCTTCATAGCAGGCAACGTATAGATTTTCCTTGCTTACTGTCTTTCAGTAAAGTATGTCATAAGGTGTTTTGCAGTTAGGGAATGCATTAAAAATGACTCTTCAGTCAGTACTGAGTTTAAGTTACACAAATGCCTACAGAGCTGCTGCTTTGAACATGCAGAACCAAAGTCCTGTCAAAATGCAACAGTAGTTATTTGCTGATACTGTGTCTGGCTCCAAGTATGTCATATCACCAACATTAAAATTAACCATAAATCATATTACCAGATGTATTTTTCACTTGGGGCAAAAAAAACCCCCAAAACTTATGAGTAAATTACTTAATTTTATCCCATTTTTTCAGAAGTGCCTAAGTAATCTAAGTCCTACTAAGGGGACTTAAGGGTTGGGACTTAAGCTCCTAAGTGTCTTAGCCAACATTTTTAGAAGTCTGTAACATCTATCCATCCACTGATGTCTCTCTGGCAGTTCCTGAAACCCTTTTTGGCTTAGCAGTACAGAACACTATACATGCAGTTAAAAAAGAGGCCAAAATGAGATTGTAGTTCCAGGTATTTGTTTCATCAGAAAAGGTCTGATGCAATAAGCAGGCAGAGCAACACAGAAATCCGTATCAGTCTCCTCAGGGCAGATTACTTTGTCTAGTCCATTGCTTCTGTGAAAAGAAGAAAGGTAAAATTACTTTAAAAACCTAATTTCTTAGTTTTTCTAGTCACCAGTTTCACTAAATTCAGTCCACTATATTGAGCTCTTTTCCATCTCTACTATAAAATCCTACCTTCTAAGCAATTGATTTCCATCTTGTGCGGTATTTGATCTGTCTTATTGGTTTGTGTTTCCTATGAGTCTCAGCATATTTACTCTCTAATCAGGATGTTTGGTCTGTTTTCTAGAGGTGCTGAGCATCTTTGTGTCCTGTCTTCAGTGAAGGATTACTGCACAAATTAGTTTAGTTTTGCTTTTAAATTGATTGAAATTTAATTCCTACACAGGTTCCAGATTTCACTATTACAGACCTGTCTTCAGAGTCAGATGATGTCCCAGACATTTTGGATTTGGACGAAGAGGATCAACAGGACTTTTCACGCACAAATGGCCCTTACACTACAGGGCAAAGAGCTGAATAGAGAAACATAAAAATGTCTTTTTGATACAATGTACCTTTGCCATGTTTAATTTAGATTTTTCCTTTTTAAAGATGTACCTGCCTAGTTTAGGGATTATGGGGATATTTTTTAACATCAGTACTGTTTCACTTAGCTGCATCAAAAATCTGGGTTTTTCAATGTACAGAATACATTCTACATTAATTGGTTAGCATGGGTGTCCGGCTCTCATTCTACAAGCCAGGTGTAGCCTAACCAGTGTATCCAACTAATCTGACCTTTGTTGATGATTTGTTCTCCTGCTGGTAGCAGCCATGAGAACACCCCAGTGCTTTGCATAAAGGGCTGCCAACAAAAGGAGTTGATGAGGATTTGCCCACAATATTTCCCCTTTCAGTCTATGGGAAAAACAGTGCTGCATCTACCTCTTTGCTGCTAGAAGGGGTAAGAGACTTTGTCTATCTCAGATTTTCTCAGGTTCTTTTGTTAGGCTCTGCATCTACAGAGCTTAGATGCTTAGAGTTTTGCTTTGGCAAGAGTGCTTTATGCACAAAAGGACTTCCTTTCTTTCCACATGCCTTCTGTGTGCAAATATTTTGGCCATCATGATGCTATCAGTTGTGGCTCCTGAGACTAAAAGGGAGTAAATGCTTCAGTACTGAAGTGTTTTGGGTATAAGGATAGCATTTAAATAAGAAAGGGAAAGAGACTGTAAAAAGAAAGGAAAAGTAGAGAGTAAAGAGATAAGGACTTTGGATAAAAAATGTTGGAAAAAAAGAGGGAATTGAATGTAAGGAGTTTTCTGGTGACAGTGATTTTAAAAAAAAAGTTTTAATAAATCTCAGTTGTTTGGTAAGGGCTGGTGCGTCTGCATTTGCTCACGCACAGTACTTTCTCTAGGAGCTGGGGAGAGTGGGATGGGACTGGACGCGGATTTGTTAACATTTCTTTGGGAGTACCAGGCCGACGTGCTGTCGCAGAGACCTCCCCGTGTCGTCGGTGTGACTGCAGCGCGGCCCCGGGAGCTGCTGCCGCTCTGCTACCTGGAAGTCTGGTCATGAAATGCCTTAGAATAAAAGTTTGAACAGCACAGCCCGCTTGCCGCTGCGAGTTTTTCTTGTTAGGGCTTTTTTTTTTTTTTTTTTTTTTTTTTTTTTTTTTTTTTTTTTTTTGTCGGCAAAAATTTTTCAATCCGATTACAGAAACCCTATTCAAATGTCAGGGCCTCCTGCAGGGATACCGGCACCCGGACTACACTTCCCGTGAGGCAGCTCGCCTTCGGGCTCCGGGGTAGGCGGGAGGTCTCGCGAGGATTGGCGAGTGGTGCGGGCGGGCCCGCGCGCGGCAGTTTTTGGCGGGCTCGAGAAGATGGCGGGGTCGGTGGCGTCCGCTGCCTGGCCGGTGCCCGAAGCTGCCACGGTCACCAAGTGGAAGAACAATCACCTCTGGCTCTGTTTATTGGCCTTGGGCTTCCAGCCGAAATCCTACCGAGGCGTAAGACTAGGGAGGTAAGTGCTAGGGAGATCCAGGGGAGGGCGGAGGCGGGGGGTCCGAGCGGGGCCCCGGGTCTCACTCAAGGGCGTCTCGCCATGGCTGCCGAGGGGGCCGGTGCCCCTGGAGACATAGAGCGCCCGGGAAACGCCCGCAGTGCTGCCGAGGTCCGTGTTATCTCAGACTGTCTGAAGAAATGAAACTCAGAAATGGTGAGAACTCCTGCTGACCCGCACAGTCCTGTGGGGAAGGCGAGGTTAGGGCTTCCTACCACATGTTTTGAAAACTTGCCTTGAAAGATAACGCTCTTATCGGAATTGTTTCGTAGTACCGTAGATTGTTAGGGACATTGAAACGCCACCCCTGTTCCACCCCCGTATCCCCGCCGTGGGCCGAGACACCGCCCACTTGACCGGGTTGTTCAAGGCCTTACCCAGCGTGGCCTTAAACACAGCCACGGTCGGGTTATCTGCAACCTCCCTGGGCATCCTGTTCCAGTGCCTCACTACTGGCACTGTAAAGATTTTTTCCCAAATATCTAATCTAAATATTCCCTCTTTAAATTTGTACTCGTTACTCCTTGTTCTGTCACTACGGTTCCTGATGGAGAGTCCCTCTCCAGCCTCCTTGTAGTAACCCTTCAGATACTGTAAGGTTTTTATAAGGTCTCCATGCGCCGTCTTTGTAGGTGAGGTGCTCCAGCCTGCTTTTCAGCTTCGTGCCCCTTCTCTGGACATGCTCCAATAGTTCCATGCACTTGTGTTGTGTTGGGGGCACCAGAACTGAACGCAGCGCTCCAGGTAGGGGTCTCACAAGAGCAGAACAGACGGGCGGAATCACCACCAGACCTGCAGGCCACACTTGTTGTTGCAGCCCTGGATTTCACCTGTGTTAAATAGGATGAAAGTTGCCTATTTCTGTTACATACGAAATAAAGCATTCCATTAATTACTCTGTAGCATAATACTGTTTTGTAGACTTTAGCAGCCAGTGAAAATGCTCTGTTAATTTGTCACCATAACTACTAATGATATGTCTTTTCATTTGTGTATTAGGAATATGTTTGCTAAACCAAACAGCGCAGCATTTTCTGCCGTTGCCTGCTTCTTGTTTACTAAGCTGGATAAACGCCGAGCAAGACAAACTTTCAGGTAAGTGTCTGGCCTCTGAGGTTACTCGTATGGCTTTAATTAAGAATATGTCTATACAGTTGCTGGTGGGGAGGGGAATGGTTTCTTGGGGAATACTTTGGAAGAAGACCAATCAGAGAATTTGTTTCCTTTTGATCACAAGTTACTCATCTTTGATCAGTCTGAAACCTTGCCTTAATTAGTTGTTTCTGTTACTATCTGCTACTTGGCAACTTTGATATAAATTTTAATAGCTGATGAGTAATCTACCTGTTCCATTCCTTCTGACCAAACAGAAAATAACAGCTGCCATTTATGGGTTGTTGCTAGGAGCTTTAACATGGCAGGATCCCTGCGTTCTTTAATGGTTTCCTTTGTATAACAGGGCTGATTCAGCCTATGCGTTTGAAGACCTGGCAGGAGGAGGACCAGCAATATGAAAATGGTCAGGGTTCTGGCCTCTCTTTTTTCTTCTTCCCTTGTCCTGAGTTAGAAAGAGGTGCAGACAAGCCTCTCTCTGAAATAATCTGTAATTAACTTAGGGAAAGAAAACACTGTAATTTAACAAACTTTAGCTATTCTTGGTCTGTGCTATATGCTCCTCATTTTCTGACTTGGCATCAATAAGGAATCTGTGTTTTACTCCTGTTTTTACAAAGGTTAATTAGGTATTTGAATATTTGAATACATTTTGACATGGTTTATATTTTACATTCTTCCTCATCCCTCTTATATGAAAAGGCTATCTGGATTTACTAAACTATCAAGTCCTAGATTTAGGAAGCACTGCTGGATGTGGCTAAGAGAAATTTCAGTAAGTATTATGAAAAGGTTTCTGTGACCTTATTTCTTTGAGGGAACTGTTTTATATCAGAGTTTTAAATAAGGAATTCTTTTATCAAGGAGTTCAGTTTTGCTACTATATGGAAGTATATTCTTCCATATAGTTTATCTTGGACTTCCTTGAAGAAAAGATGTTGGCATTGGGGAATTTAGAAGACAGGGACCTAGTTGCGTCCTAAAACTGCTGTGGCTTACTTTTGGGTAACAGTATTTGATTAAATGGAAGTCTAGAGAGTCTGTTAGCCCTGGGTGAGAATAACTGCCTTCAGCTTGAGGGGTGTTTGTTTAAGTTGCGTGGGAAGGTGTTTATTACTGTGAAAGCTGATTCACATGCATGAAAAACTTAATAGTATTTTCTTGTATATCGGGAAAGGGGCTAAAATGTAAGGCAGTCTTTTTAAAGACAAAACAAAACTGATTGTTTCAGGTATCATTGGTTATTATTTTACTTTCTTATGCTGCCTTTGTTTTAATAATTGTTCTAAAAGTCCTGTCTTTATATTCTTCAGCACTTTAGTATTTTAGTAATAGTGGGTAAGGTAAAACTAATGATGCAATATCTTTAGATAAGATTAAAGTACACCAATTCATGACTTCATTAGAAAATATGAAAGAAAACATGAATGCGTTTTCAAAGATAGGGATTGCCAGTTAGGAGTGAGGGGGCGTTTTAATGTTTATTCAACACCAATTTCAATCTTTGCATTGAAACAGTCTTCTGAACTGGGTTGGTGTTGGGAACACTGAGAAAAGTTTTATTCTCCTGCTGACTACAGTAGGTGTTAGCTGTGGTGGTAAGGTCATTTAGCTTTGCATCAGGCTTGCTGGTGGGTAATCTGCAGCATTTTGGTATGCAGACAAGTCCTTGATAGCTGTTTATGCTTTACTTCTTAGATTAGTTTTGTGTTTAAAACGACTGTACTTTTCTAGAAGCTAAAGGAAGTAGGTCTTCCACAAATTGCACATTCCTCACTGATTTGTCCTGCTGGTGCTAAGGCTGTTCACCTGATTTACTGTTTTGCACGATACGTGATGATTGAGGAGATGAAAAAGCTCTCTCTAGGTAAGCTGCATGGGACAATATAAATGCTTCATTTGTTATGTTTGTAAGTCTGTCAAATCTTTAATATATGACAGGAGTTTTAAGGAGTGCTTAGTTGGATGCTCAAGTCAGAGCCTTTCACAGGGTTCTGTGCATTTGCATAGAGCTACTACTGATAGAACAGTGCAGATGGTTTTGCTCTCTATAGCTTTATGGGTCTTGTTCCAAGGTTCACCTGTGCAATGCTCTGTGCCCTTACCCACACAAGCAGTGGTTTGGTCCAAAAGACTGGATGGCTACAATATTTTCTTTTGCAAAACTTAAGGAATTTTGAAGGATCGGATATGTCTGTTTCAGGCATCTTGTATTGTAATCTAAAGAATATAGAAAGGGAGGGAGTGAGTGTGAGGGAATGAAGATATATACAACAGAAAAAAAAGGCAAGAGAGGCAGTACGCTGCATGCTATATTTCAGTCCAGGTTAAAATGAGCACCTTGATTTGTGATTATTGTAGTTCGATCTAGATAGATTATGAAGTTGTCCCATTTGTTAAAAGCAAATAATATAATCCAAATGCTGACTTCTCTTTAGGCACTGGTATACCTTTTGCTGAAGCTGTAATGCGGAGACCTATGAATATGTACATAACAAAAGCAAGACACAGAGTCGCATACAATAAACTGCTTCAAGTTCTTCAATGGGAAAACTTTGTTTTTGAATATAGGGAAAAAGCACAGTAAGTAATGCATTAAAAGCAAATGAGTATTTTCATAAAAGCTGACTTAACGTGTTTGTGTTTTAAAAGGATTTGAAAAGTCTATATATGCTTTACATCACAGAACATGTTCTGTTGAACTCCCATATTTTCCCCCTTTGCCTTCTTTCATCAACAGTTCTGCTTGTAGATCTTTTGTGAAGCATAATTGTCTAAAGAAATGAATAATTTAGGAGATGCTATATGTTACTTGGGCATAAAAATAGAGACTTCCACGTGTATAGCAGCATGATTTCTTTTGAAGGGTCACAGCTAAAATATAGCATTCTCAGGATGAAACATTTGGTTTTGTTTATTGACTGTGAGAAATATTTTATTTATTTAAACCTTAATTATCTCACCAAAAGTATGCTATTCTTAGCTCATGTTTATGGTAAACACTCCCAGCCTGAGAAACGTCAAGAGCTGGAACTTTCTCTGCAAGCATAGACTTATGTATCAGCGGAATTTGGGTGGCATAGTTCACATAACTGGAGCACTGTTAGGGACAGCTGTGAGTTGTTCCGTAAATGGCAGAAAAGGGCAAGGGGTTGCACTAGGTAAAAACAGTGTCAGTGCATGCGGTGTGGGGTATGGTATGGTATGGTATGGTATGGTATGGTATGGTATGGTATGGTATGGTATGGTATGGTATGGTGGGGTATGGGGTATGGTATGTGGTATGGTGTATAGGGTATGGTGTATAGGGTATGGTATGGGATATGGTATGGTATACTATGGGTTATGGTATGGGGTGTGGTATGGGGTGTGGTATGCTATGGGGTACGCTATGGGGTATGGTATGGTGTACGCGGTATGGTATGGGGTATGGTATGATATGGTGTATGGTATGGTGTATGGTATGGGGTACGGTACGGTAGGGTATGGTATGCTATAGAGTATGGTATGCTATGGGGTATGGTATGATATGGTGTACGGTATGGGGTATGGTACGGCATGGTACAGCGTCATGTGGGGTGTGGTGTGGTGTGTGGTATGGTGTGGTATACACTATAGCATGTAGTATATAAGACCGGTCCTGTTTCATGCCTTTGGATGAGGATTTAGCATCCAGAGATGCACACCTTGTGGTATGTTTCTGCTAGCCTTGATTCTTACAGAGTACTTCAGCTTATCCTGGTATCTGTTGGGAACGTAGTTCAGTGGTGCATTAGTGATGTAGGAAACGGGAGTACCTAGAGGATGACTTTGTCATGCAATCACTGAGTGTGCTGAGTAGGAGCGATACTCTTTGGAACTCAGTGCATATAAATGAGAGAAACTTCTTCTCTAGAGACATTACAGGGCTCTTACGGTTTTTGCAGCCAGGACTGTAGAACTTTAAATCCAAAGGAATGTGAGGAAGACAAGAAGAAGATTGATGACACTAGCCTTTTAATTTGCATGTATTTCCACTGGCCTAGGCAACTGTAGGAGGTATCTTGTGGGAAGCAGGAAAGCTCATGAGTGATAGGATACTTTCAGAGATCCTTGCTGAAGCTCATGTGTGATCCATCTCCTTAAGTCAAAAGAGAAGCAGGTGCAACAAGGAACCAGCCTGATTAAGACAGTGTAGCAGAATATGGAATATAGGAAAGGGAACTGACTCCAGAACACAAATACAGAAACATTTCTCAGGTGTACAGTGATGTAGCTAGGAAGGCCAAAGTTCAGCTAAAGCTCCAAGAGTCTGCTAAGAGCTTGGAAAAAGAATCCTGTAGTATGTAATTAGGAATAATGTTATGCATTATGTACCTTGCCTTAGGCTGCATGGGTAAGATTAGTAGCCCAGTTTCTGTGCCAGGAAGCAATGGTGAAAGAAGAAACAAAACACTCATAGCAGAAGAGGGTAAAGCAAAGGTTTCATTGCTTTTGTCCAAGAGTACAGGGATACTTACCTGAAGTTGTTTCAGAATAGATCTGACATATTTGGAAAGACAGAAGGCCAGTTAAAGGCGTGAGCCCAAAGGGTGATAGTGCCTCAAAGTTCTTAACTGGTCTATGAGTGGAGTTCCTATGAGGCTTGTGCTGTGTCTTCCTAAGGAACATGGTTGACAGGCTTGAATACAAACCAATCACACTTGCAGATGATGCCAAACTATGAGGAAAGAAGATAAACTGCAGTGGGGAACCATTTCACAGAGAGATCTTGCTGGGTCTTGAGACTTGCAGAACAAAAATTGTGTGGGGTTTAACAAAGACCAGTGTGAAGTCCTGCACTTGAGAGGGAGAATAGTCCCCAACAGCAGTACAGGTTTGAGAGTGATTAGGTGGGGAGTAGCTCTGATAAGAAACAGAAGTGCAGGTAGTGTGGGGCCGCAAGCTGATTATGAGTCAGCAGTGTGTCCTGGTAATGGACCAGCAGCCTGCCATGTTCTATGGGGATAAGCACTGGTCAGCAGATTGTAGGCAATTGTATTATGCATCACTCATTTTTATTCAGTTTTACTCTTTCTCCTTTACCATCTGTGTTATAGTATTTTTATGGTCTTACTTCAGCCCATAAATTTTACCAGTTTTTCCCATTCTTCCTATTATATTGAGGCTGGAGAGGGGGGAGGTGGGAACTGAGTGGGTGGCTATGTGGTACTTAGTTGCTAGCTGGGGCTGACAACTCTATTGCCATGTGTGGAATAATTTTCAGTTTTGATCAGCCTAGTTGAAGGTAGGGAGTGAAAGATGGGAGAGATACTAGCAGAAGACCACAGTGGACTAGAGGTGAGATGTATGTGAAATGTATGAGTAAAAGCTGTAGAAATTTAGTTTGTTTAGCTTGAAAAAGGTAATGCTAGGGGTTTTAGTATCTAAAAAGTAGTTGTAGAGAACATGGAGGTGCTCTTCACAAAGATGTGTCCTGACAAAACAAGGCAACAGGCCCAAGGTGTTTAGGGGAAAACTCATTTGGATTAAAAAAAAGAAATCTCTTGTGAGAACAATTAAACTGAAAAAAGTTGCCCTCAGAAGTGGAATCTCAGTTCCTGGAAATATTCAAGATTTGGTTTGACAAGTCTGTGAGTAGCATAATTAAAGGCTCTGCTTTCAATGGAAGGCTCAAAAATACAGTTTCCAGACGCCAAAGTCTCCTAAACTCTGATTTCTGTAATTCTCTGTCTCCTGTGACCTTGCTTAGAAAATATTGCAATTGTTTACTGTTTGAGTGATACCCTTAATAAATGGAATTCTGTATAGTTTTTTTCTCATTCTTGACAATGAATCAGAACTCTGAAGACCCTTTTGAATGTAGCATGATTCAGGCACCCACCATTTCTGACAATAAAACTACTATGTTTTTACATCCTTAAAATGTCAATAAAAGCACTTTGACAAAAGAGGTTCTGTGGTTCAGCTGCTTGTATTTAAGTATTCTGTTCTCTGGTCTTTTGAAAATGAGGGATTTGGGTACTGTAGAATTGCTGAATGCATTTGTAGTTCACATTGATAATAGATACTTATAGTAACTTACTTATTGCTGCTGGGTATAAGAAACAACTGCCTCAGTATGTAGATTTTGAAGGGACAGACATGGTTGGTTAGTGACTGTAAGCAATTCTGATAAGCATGTACTAGCTGTTGAATTTTTTCCTAGGATTTTAATTAGAGAAATACAACAGGCAAAGTCTGACTATGATATTCTGTGGATGCAGTCTTGCAGGTAAGTGTTTTTCCTTATAACTAAGTTAGTATGTAAGAAATAGATTAGATGCTCAGTTTTATGAAATAGGAACTATAGTTTCACTGTAGTCCCCTTGAATTTTTGTTTTGCATGTGCATATAGGATGAAACAAAATGACCAAAACAAAAATGACACAACTGAGAGAATTCAGAAGGTGAGCATTTTGTTCCTGCTGTGGCAGTGTGTTGAATTGTAACATTTCTGCAACATCTACTGTCAGATAATGTTATTTGCACTTGTCTGTTGATGATTATGCTAGCACTTTCATTTGCCTTCATAGTCTCTCATTACAGGTATTAAACATTTTAACACATTGTTTTTGTCCTTTTAAGGTCCGCAGTATGTGGACACTTACAGTGGAAATGCTTACATCTCTGAAAAAGGAAAAGGAAGCTGTGGATTCTGTCCTTGAAGACTGTTTTAATCCATGTATTTTAGATGGAACCGATGTTGTTTTGCGTGTACCACAGTTGTTGAGTTACACAGTTGAAACTAATAAATATGGTGTAAGTGGTTTTTGTTCTTGCCAAATTGCTAAACTGCTTTCATTTTGTCCCCAGGGATGCAATTAAATACCTTAAAAATTAAACAAGTACTTAATGGATTATTAGAGATGAATGCAGAAGGATGCATGAAATGCATATAATTCATACGCAAATATTTCTTGTTATTATAATGCTGTTTTGTATTTGTTATGTCTAATGCATTAACTTTTCCAGTTTAGTAAATACATTGAGAAGTCTGTCTAATTATAGGATTTGAGTTTTTGTTGCTAAGACATTAAAATTATGTTGACTGGTTTAACTGGTGCTTCAGCTAATTGGCTTTTGTTTCCATTCTGTAATATATGGTGGTGTTCAGTTATGGCATTGGTGTTGTTTGTGCTGTATCTCTTGGGGCAGTGGTCAAACAATACCTCATTGGTTGAAGTTTTCTTAGCTTGTATTGCGTTAACATAGAATGGATTGTTTGAAAAATGAAGCACTCAAAGTATACTGTCTAAGTATAATGTATACTGTGTTCCTGGTTCTGACTACAGAAGACATAATTTTCTGATACTGGTACTGTGTTCACTAATAATTTTTTTTTTATTGTTTCTTCTACTTCAAGTTTTGTACAGGATATTTATATGAAGATGGAAAACTGAATTTCCTAACAGTTATTCAGTTGCTAAATGAAGCCCTGATGACATTGAGAGATGAACATTGTCTGTGTGAATTAAAAACACTTCACAGAGTTGAGGACTTAGTTGCATTCTGCAAGAAAGTACAGGAATTGAACACAAAAAGGTAATTGTTGGGAAATTTTCTCTAATTGCTTGCTCTTAAATTATAGGATTGTGTCTAACGGAGTCTTTTCTAGAAAAATGCTACAGCAAAAGCATGTTGGTTCAGTGTTTTTCCTGTGCCTCTGGGCAAACTAGTGTTTGTTTGAATTATTTATATTGCTTTTTATTGAGATTCTTCTCTAGTTAAAGTCAGCTTTTTGCCTTTCTTTCATTAATATTTTAGTCTTTGTTGCTAGGGATCTCATTTGCTTGCTGATCTTTGCTTCTTTTTGTCTTATTGCACTGAAAAATTCTGAGATTTTTAAGTTTTTAATCTGTAACTAACTGGTTTAGGGAAATTTAAAATGTTTATTGTGTATATATTTTAGTGTAGTTTTTCCACTTCCTCTGTAAGAAACATGAAGATTACTCAGCATAGGTTTTTTTTTAATTTCAGTTTTTAGTGTATGCATAAATGCATAAATAAATTTATACATATCAAAGGCTTGCCAGGATAAGGCAGAGCACATAATACTTTCCCTATTTATGTAGAATTGTTATCTGTACCAACAGTGTCTTCATTTTCCATGTTTGTGTTACTGTCTAAGCAGAAAGCAACAGCATTGTGAACCAAACCTTGAGTCGATTTCCAGTGAAGAGGAAATCTGGGAATCGAAATGGAGAATGGTTCTTGGCCAGAGTCCTTTAAATTTAGTCTTTAAAGATGATCAAGTAAGTAGTGTTAATTTTATCTGATTCTGGGAAATCCAAGTAAAGGTTGAAGGTGAGAAGAGAGGATGTAGGTCTAAACTAGTGTGTTCTGTTGCAGCACTTCACCATTATATGTAAGATTAGAGGACTCACACTGTGCAGTATACCTGATTCTGCTTTAAGAAGTAATGTTTCTTAAAGAAAATACATTTGATTTAATGATCTCTAATGTACTCACTGGTGATGTTGAGATGGTAGATTGGCATAAGAGTGAGCAGATTGGGTTTTGTTTTGTTTCTGTCCATCCGCCTGTAGAAGCTGAGCATTTGTGTGTTCAGTCTGAATATTTGCTGATTTCTGTTTTTCCCTTTTGAAGCAATGTACTTGATGAACAGATAATTTCCATTTTGACTTTCACGCTGACAGAGGTTATATCCTGGTGTAGCTACCCAGCAGAGAGAGGAGAAACTTTTGTGTTGAAGTTTCTCTGACAGCTGGTTTGCAGAAAAGCTGTTTTAAATAACTGTCTGTTAATTGCTGTTGATAAACTGACTTTTTCTGCCTGCTTATGTAACTTTTCCTTTTCCTTTTGAAAGCAATTTTTGAAAGCTTCATCACTCCAGTTGTTTAGTTCTTCAGACGAAGATGAGGACACTACCTTTTGTCAGTCATTTTCAGGTGGGTGAATAGGAGAAGCTTCTTTTCCTTCTCCCCCAGTGCCACAATTGTTAAAAGTTTTGTGGAGTGAAAAAGGCTCCCTTCTTGCATTTGCAGATGGTCTTTGATAGTCTGTCCTAATTGGTTCTGAATGATTCTCTGGCAAAATTGTGTTGCATTTTTCAACTTCATAGTAGCTTCTTGGAGGTTCTCTGAAACTTGGCAAAAACCCAGTGCTGAGCTGTTTGATATTTTGTTGTTCTTACACAAAGGATGTCGAGACAGATGTCCATGTATGAAGGTTTATTTATGGATTCTAGAGAATACATTCAGTCTAGCATTAAAGGTTATTTTGGGTTGGAGGAGTAATAAAGAGAGAAATAAGGTAAAACTTTTCCCATTGACCACCCAGGAAAAGAAATTGAAGGTGTCCTCCCAGGTAGCATGTTCAGTGGAATCATGGTATGATTACACTTCAGTCTGTGAAATACAGTGCATATATTCAGAAACAAAAATAACTGTTGAATTCTTAAGTTACACAAATTCCCTGGTGCATTCTGAAATACTTTATTCCTTAGTAACTGTGCCGTTCGATCAAGACCTCACTTGATCAGTGTTGGTTGCATTCAGTAATTAGGTTAACAGTGCTGGTCAAAGCTCACTTGGATCAGGCATGGTTGTTGCATATGCTAATTGGCTGATGATCTGATGATATTTTACTGGGTGACCTCATTTTCCTTACTGACCAAGTCCTGACTTTCACTAGTACAGAATTATAAGTTAAAAGCTACAAAGAAAGGAGAAAGACTGTTTGAATCATGTCATTTGCAGTCCCTTTTAGGAAAAATAGCATAGCAGACAATATTGGAATTTCAAGATTCTAAACAATGGCGGGAAGATCCTTTTGGTTACAAAGGTGAAAGTACTGCTCCAGCCATCTGAGTGTGTGTGGGTATAAAGCCAGAAGCTGCAGGGGAAAGGCCACAGAACTGGATTTGGAACATAAGTTTGCCTTGAAAATTTAAAATATTGAAGCCCTGTACAATGATTCTACCAGCTGTGAGCTGGTAGAATCAGAAAGTTTGAGACAAACTGATGTCTCTGTGACATTCTCTCTGCTCTGTGGTTGAGATGCATTACTGGAGAATACTAAGCCACTAAGAAAACTTAACTTCTGCCTGTTAATAGGGTCAACTTCAAAAGCAAAATACTGACCTTACCTAACTGCTGGAAATGAGCTTGGATTTTTTGATGTGTTGAGTTGATGTGACAGGAAATGCTATTTGTCCCTGCAGAAGCTGAAATTTAGGATTAGTAGAGATCTGCTGAGGTTAAACATTGGCTGAGTATACAAGATGTGCCAGAGTTAGTACATTGTTCTAGACGGTCTGTGACTAAGGAATGTGTACCTTCAATAACGTTCAAAACATCTACTTCTGTAACATTTACTTATGCAAAGGTTAACCTTGCTTGGACTGAGGCAGTAAGAGGCATGAGTATATCCACAGAGATATTTATTGATTAATGCAGTTGAGGTAAAAGTGGGTGGAACTGTGCTTTGTGGAATTGATTTGCCACACAATTGGGGAAGGTAGAAAGTCCAATTGATATGTGCAGGGCAACAGACAGAATCATGCTTCTTGAACATGTGTTCAGGAACAACAGAAAGAGGTGCTGGCTGCTGGTGGCATCTGTGGCTACAGGTACTACCTGACAAAAAGGATTTATAGTAGTATCCTGCTTATGTATTAATATATTTTTCTTGAAGTGTTCATAAAATCCATCCAGTGAGTGAGCTGTAGAAGTAAGTGTGAGTGAGCTGTGTCACATGGGAAGCTTAAGTGAAGAAGATGGAAGCAATATTAAAATTTTTGAGTTGCTTTTCTAGATGATTATGAGTCTTATGAAGCGTGCCATGGGAAGAATGATGGAACTTTGGATACCACCAAGGATACACCATTAGTAGTCTCAAAATGGTATGCTTAATGAGAATTTGATAAAAAAGCACTAGAAAAAGTAGAAGTTTACTTATTGAACTTGAATATTTTGCATCTCTTGAGTCTTAGTGGAATATTTCAGTAGCCCACTCCTTACATCACAGCAACTTGTTTTAGCAATATAGTCCTAAAGTAACTGCTTCATTCTCCAGCTGATGACAGATTGATCAATTGGTTGATGCTGAATAGGAGGAGCAGCAGCCAAATGGGATGTTTTTTTTCTTTCTTTTTAACTACGTTCTAAAATTCAAGAGACAGATAGAGCAAGCAGAAACTTCTGTTTCTCAGGCTAAACGTTCTCTACAAGAGAAAATTTCATTACTGTTATTGAGAGTTACAGTCACATTTTTCTGTAGCTACTCTTTGTACAGTACTAGCAAAAGGTTAAACACAGAACAGTGGTATCCTAGAAAGTTTTTTCCCTTTTGTCATTTGCTTAGTCCAGGAATATTTCATGACCTTTTGAATAGTGCTGTCTTTCATAGTATGACTCCTATAAATGCATCAATGTTGCCTACTGAGAGACCAAGGGAGGTAGCAAATGCTATCCATTCTTAGACATCAGTAGATGTAGGTACATGTAAGTCTCAGAGGCTGTCAGAGTAGTTAACAGTTAAATCCTGGGTTTCTTTCAGTGACTTCGTATATAGCATGGAGGTTTGTCTGCTTCTAAGGCTGTAGAGAGATGACATCAAAAACATTTTAAGGTGTGCTTTTCTTAGCAAGTGAGGACTGTGCAGTTTTGAGAGCTGTGCAGTTGGCACGAAACTTACCAGAAGTGATAAGGCTGAAGTTTCTAGTAGCCAGGTGATGGTTCAATATCAGCAAGTTTATATAGGAAGAGACCCGTGTATTAAATGGTTCAGACAAAGACTGCATAGGAAACATAATGTTGTCAAGTCTGCAGAAGACTTTCCAGTTGCAGAAGACTTCCCAGTTATCTTTTATAGCAGAGTACAGAAGACTTGTTTATTAGTGTATTGAAAAATCTGTACTTTTTCTGTGTGCTAATCACTAGCAGAGTTTATTAATTTACTATTTTTGGGAGGCTGATACACAATTAGGGCTAAAGCTGCTCTAATTGTCACACTGTTCTCCCTATAGTAAAAATTGCTTTCTGATGACCGGGACGAATTGAGGGAAATCGTAACGGACAGATACGGAGCACACAATATATAACAGCCTTCTAAGATTTGCATTACAGTTGTTTAATTTGTCTCTAAAATTGTTGGGTTTTTCTGTCTAGTGACTTGCTCTCTTCCTTCTTGCGTTGCTCATCAATACCGTTGTCATCAGAAGCATCTGAAAATGGAGACCTGTTAATTGAAAATGTAACATATCTTTAAAATAAGTTAAACTTATGATGTGTCCTTTTTATACTGTTTGAAACTTAGACTTTGTGGAAAAGGGTTTTGGGGATAGTTTTTTGGGGGCTTTGGTTTGTTTTGTGAGGTTTTGGGGATTTTTTAATTGTTTTTTGAGCAGTATTTTTATACATTTGAGTTAGTCTGACAAAATTGTAAAAGCTAACTCACAGTAACTTAATTGTTTTAGAAAAGAACAGTAGGAGGGACTGACTTCCTGTATAACAGGAAGTGTGTGAGTGTTTCCCTCTTTGCTGAAACGGTCTTTTTGATGTAAGCAGTGGTCAGGCTTTGTTTCTTTAAGTTGTAGTTGAAATTTAAAGGTTAAAATGTGTAAAAGCAACTTGGATGTACAGTTGTCCATTGCACAACTGTTTACTGTGATCAAGGTAGTTGCAAATGAGTCATCTGTGTTCTGTGCTACACCTATCCCAGTAACTACTTAGGTCCTACTTTGAATACAGTTCTAAAAATATTTTGTATCTAGTTAGAATTTAAGACGGAAATATTTTTGTTGACTAAGTACTGGGGACATTGCAGTTCAGAATTTTTACAGCTGTTTATGCTAATATCCTTGCTTGATTTTAAAATTACTAATAATTCCTGTGTATTCCTGTAGAACTTGCATACTTGTGTGGGAAATAACAAACCTGTGCCCCCAAAAATCTTAAAAAATGGAAAGGAAGAATTCCCCTCTTCAGAAATGGAGGAGAATGCAGGTGAAAATGTTACCCAGCCAAAGTTTCCTGTGAAAAAAGATGACCTTCTTGAAAAAGCCAGAGATGAACTGGCAGAAGAGGCTAGTAATTTTTTTTGTTTGTTTTTAAGTAAATGATCACTAAGTTCAGGCAACAAATCACTAATTATATCAAAAAATGTCTCTTGTAATCCATTGTCCTGGTTTGAAAAAGACAGGTATTTACTAAGAAAGGCAGAAGCCTCCCTTTGAAATGAAGAATGTGATCCTTCCTTCCTACAGATTATTATGATTTTGAAATTAAGGGAGCTCTCAGGCAAAGATATGGGGGTAGGAATAACAGTTCTTTACTAGTATATCTAACAAGACAAACAAGAACAGCAACAGCTATGAAATTACCCACAAACAGAACAGTAACTCAGTCCCAGTGTTTTTTGGCTGCAGGCACCTTTTCCCTGAGCTGCAGTTCCCGGTGCTGGGGGCGGGCGGGTCCCGCAGAGCCGCAGGAGGGCTGGGGGTGATGGCAGAGCTGTCCCAGGGGGAGAGAGAGATGGAGAGAGAGCTCTCCGCTCACGGTGTGGGTCCTGGTGCTCAGCAGAGTGCTGGATGGTGGCAGGTTACAGTGAGAAGGCAGCAGGGCAGGGTCTGACAGCAGTGAGGATGGTTCCCGGCGCTGGGATGGCAGGGATGGGGCTGAGGTGACGATTGTCCTTCTTGTCCAAACTCCGCGGGGGAAATGGGCCGAGGCCCAGCCTTCCGTCTGCTCTTCTGGATGTTTGGATCTCGAGGGGTTTCCCTCTTCTCTTCCCTCCCCCTTGCCACCAGGGTCTAGTCAACAGGTATCTTAGCATGACAATGGGGAAAATTCCACAGAGGGAAAAGGGAAAAAAACAACCTCTAACATCCATATATGTTGAAAGTTACCTTTTTCTGCTAGAGAGTTATCAGAGTCATGGAATTTTAGAGTGGACTGATAAAGTACACACTGAAAGTATGAAGTTTGTGCAGGTATCATACTTAAAAATTATGATGAAGAGAATAGCATGTTCAGTGGAATCATGGTATGATTACACTTCAGTCTGTGAAGTACACTGCATATATTCAGAAACAAAAATAACTGTCAAATTCTTAAGTTACACAAGTTAAGTATTTAACAGGAACTTGGTAATTTTAAGCAGGAATCTAAGTATTTTTCCTTAAAGGTATTTTATTTAATATTTAACTGAGGAATTCCTTTACAAGAGTTACTGTAGAATGTGCCACATCTGATTTTAGAAAGTAAGTTGTATTCTTCACTGAAATGATAGTTATTTCTCATCTGCTAAAGTTTATAATATATCTGAATATATCTCTTCATGCTTATGAAGTTCTTGGCTAATGTCTTAAATATATTCTATCTAAGCACACTTTCTTATTTGAAAGGTGGATTCATAGATGATAAATGAACTGAGAACTGAACCTGCTTTCAGTCCCTTATCTTCCTTTCATGTTTGTAGGATACTATGGTTGTTGTGAACCTAAATAGTAAACAACAAAAAATTTATGGTATTCCAAATTTTCCAGATTTGGAGAATGAAATTTATTGTGAATCATAACTGATAGAAATGAAGAGGCTATAATTTTGCTTTCTCAGAACTTGCTGTTTTCTAACATCCTACAGATTGCAAAGTCAGTGTGTGAGTCAACTGACAGTGATGAAGAAAAAGGAATGGCGTTAGATGATCTCATTATCTCACTGTCTTTTAACCCATTTTTAACGGGGAAACAACTGCCCCGAACTCCAGAAAATCTGCGTGAGTTTGAAACTCTGTTTTTAAATGCTCATTGATAAAAAATGTGGTTAGTTCATTGACATATCACACAAGGAGAAAAAGATAATTATTTCAGTAATGCTGCATGTCTTTCTAATGGCTCACTCTGTAACACAACACAGAAGACCTAATAAGATGTGAATATTGTGAATTCAATTTATGAGATTTTTTTCTTACACAGAATCTCATTTGTGTTGAGGAAACATAAACTGATTGAAAATACTAAAATTTTACCTTGGTTTGTTCCATTTAGTTACTGAAACTAGAAGTTCATGGAGAAAAGGTATTCAGACTGAGGGCTCATTAGACCTAGAGCTGGCCTCAACTGAAGTGGTGACAGAAGAGTCTTCGATGAATGCTCCACCCAGTATGCAGGAGGAGGTGGACTCTACTTCTGTGTGCTCTGAACATGCATCTCCTGTTTCTGACTTGAGTCCTCCTGTATCACAAAATAAGTCTCAATTAAGTTCTACAGAATCTAGTTCTCAGGAGCAGGTGACCATAAGTCATACATTTGAGTCTTCAGATTCAAAAACATCTGGAGTTCAAGAAAATGAGAGAACTGACTCAGAGGAACTAGATTGTTCTGCTTGGAGTGGAAGTTCTGTAGAAGATCTAAGCCAGACTTTGCAAAATTTAAATATGAGCATGAATACTCTAGATACTTGTTTGAAAAGTGGTAGTAGAACAAACATGCTACCTTCAGACCACTGTCGCAGTTTTCTAATGAATGAGATGCTATGCCAGAATGTATCTACGTTAAATTTTGTTAGTCATGAAACTACTGACGTGGAGATACTGAATGAGACACTTCCAGAATATGATACTGATCTCAGCATATCTGCAGGCTCAGGCTCCATTTTTTTTGGAATGAACAGTGAAAATTCAATGGATGACTCAGAAAATGATGAGGATATTAAAAAATTGGACCTAGATATACAGTGTCTGTCCAACTCACATGAAGTGCTAAAAAAGACTGCATCTGAAAGTGAAGAGGAGCTGCATCAAACACATAATGGAGACAAATGTGGAAGTTGTAGAGCTGAACTAACTGTGATACCAGAAGGAGAAGAAAATTGTGATGATCCTTTGATAGATAAGACGCCATTAGCAAGCTCTAATGAAAGCAAATATTCCCTATCACCTTTGCTGGTATCCTGTCAACAGATGGATGGTATATGAAGTCCCATTAGACTTAGTACATAAATTGAAGGGTAAGTGTCTGTGTTCCTTATGTATTTTGTCCAGTCTGTCACTGGCTATACTACCATGAATAACCTCTGAGTAGCTGAACTGTGCTGTGGAAGTGGAGGGAAGCAAATTATTTGTGTGCGTATTCCTCATAGTGGATGAGACATTAAAATAAGGGAAACATGCTTCCTTTAGTTCTAGAGTTCTACCAGCATCTTTCAAGTATGAGAGAAGATGTTCATCTAACTTTCTGCCATAATCTGGACCTCTTTAAAAAGAAGAAAAATCCTTAAGGTGCATTAACTGCAATATGCAGTTGGATTTTGAATAATCTGAAGTTAGATTTTGAGAATTCACAAAGATAGTTTAAAGTTTTGTGTTTACTCTGAACAAATCTGGCTATTTAGAAATCTGTCATGGTCATTGAAACTTTTGTGAGTTCATTAAGGTGTTGATAGAACTGTCCTGCATTCCAGCCTGCCTGTCCCCTTATCCCATTTCCAACATAAGTGTTAATTGTTTAACCAATATTGCAGTATTTAGTTACATGTGAGGTTAAATTATTGAAATGGATTGATAAAAATGAACTAGTAATGGAGGACTTCCATGAAAACAGATGGTATGCAGGGATGTGATGAGGCAGGCCACCACCCACTTGCAATTGACTCTGGCAAGATATGTCAGTGGTAATTACCTCATCAGATAAAGGAAGATTAGGGGGAGTGTGGGGCCCTTGTTAAAGCAGATGGGTGTCCTGGTGATGGAAGACACAGTGAAGGTGGAATTAGTGAATGCCTTCTTTGCCTTAGTCTTTACTGCTGAGGCTGTCCTTCAGGAATTCCAGACCTCAGAAGTAAAGAGGAAGGCCAGAGGAAGGAAAGCTTGCTGCTGGTCAGAGAGGGTTCAGTTAGAGGTCATCTAGACAAGACTTCATACCCGTAAGTCTGTTGGCTCCAACAGCATGCTCCTATGGATGCTGAGGGAGCTGGCAGACACTGTTGCTAAGCCATTCTCCATTATGCTTGAAAAATGGAGAACAGGAGGTGCCTGATGACTGGATGAAAGCCATTGTTACATCCCTCTTCCAAAAGGGCAGAAAGGAGGAGCCAGGAAACTACTGGCCAGTTGGCCTCACCATCATCCCTGGAAAGGTGGTAGAACAGATCACTCTGAAGATCATCACCAAGCATGTAGAAGGAATGTAGGTTATCAGGAATAGTCAGGATGGATTCACCAAGTAATCAGGATGGCTGTTGGCAGTAGACAGGTGGAAATAATACTTTACCAGTAGCCTTCTGAGATGACATGGCAGGATGTGTTGGCTAGGGGAGAGCAGTGGATGTTGTTTCCTGTTAAAGAAACTTCCCAGTCTGAATTCTCTGGCAGTGACATTCCCAATGTCAGAGACTTTCACTGTTGGGAGTGAAGCCCCTTTGCAGACTCCAGTGCCCTGCTTGACTCCTCACACAGCCCACACTCACATGCAGTCAGAGCAGGTTTCCTTACAGGTTCGACCCCAGGTTTCCCTTAGCAGTGTCTCAGATGTCTCAGTTCATAAAGCCATTTATTCACAGTGCAGTAACACAGAAACAGCTCGAGCTGGTACCTCTGAGCAGGACCCTCAGCAAAGGAACCCCAGATCTTTTACATCCTCAGTCTCACTGCATTCAAGTCTTGTTCTTCCTTCTGAGTCTTCAGTTTCTGTCCCCACTCTCTGTGTCCATCCACCTAGATGGTGTCACCAGTCTTCATCTCTTTTGTTATCCAAAAGGTAGGCAATTCCCAGCTCTTGATGTGTATCAGTGTCTATTTACCTGGCTGCTGTCACCTGTATTCATGCCCCTTGTTATCCTAAAGTTTGGCAGTTCACAGCTTCTTGTCTCAGGCTCCCACCCAGAGCTCAGATTACATTTTAGTCATCAGCTTGGGTGTCCATCTTTGTGGATTGTATTGTATCAGTACTACCTTAATTTCAGCAAGAGTTTTGATACTGTCTCTCACAACATCCTCATAGGTAAGCTCAGGAAATGTGGGTTAGAGGAATGGACAGTTAGGTGGGTCAAGAGCTGGCTGAATGGCAGAGCTCAGAGAGTCATGACAAGTGGAGCAGAGTCCAGCAGGAAGCCTGCAGTCAGTGGTATTCCCAAGGGATCAGTATTGGGACCAGTCTTATTCAACTTGTTTATCAGTGACCTGGAGGCAGAGATCAAATGCACCTTCAGCAGGTTTGCTGATGGCACTAAACTGGGAGCAGTGGCTGATCCACCCGAAGGCTCTGCTGTCATTCCATGGAACCTGGATCAGCTGGAGGGTTGGGCAGAGAGAAACCTAATGAGGATCAACAAGGGCAAGTGCCAGGTCCTGCACCTGGGGAGGGACAGCCCCAAGTGCCAGCACAGGCTGGGGCTGAGCTCCTGCAGAGCAGCTCTGTGGAGAAGGACCTGGGGCTCCTGGTGGATCACAAGTTGTCCGTGAGCCATCAGTGCCCCTGTGGCCAGGATGGCCAATGGTATCCTGGGGTGCCCTGGGAAGAGAGTGGCCAGCAGGTCGAGGGAGGTGATCGTTCCCCTCTACTCAGCCCTGGTGAGGCCACACCTGGAGTGCTGTGTCCAGTTCTGGGCTCCTCAGCACAAGAGAGACAAGGAGCTACTGGAGAGGGTCCAGTGGAGAGCCACAAGGATGATCAGGAATCTGGAGCAGCTCTCTGATGAGGAGAGACTCTGGGAGCTGGGTCTGCTTGGTCTGGAGAAGACTGAGGGGATCTCATCAGTACATAGAAATATCTCAAAGGTGGGTGCCAGGAGGATGGTGCCAGACTTTTCAGGGATGCTCAGAGAAGAGTCAAGGAGCAATGGCCATAAACTAAAGCACAAGAAGTTCCACCATAACTTGAGGCAGAATTTCTTTAAACCGAGGGTGGCAGGGCACTGTACAGCTGCTTGGGGACATTGTGAAGTCTCCCTCTTTGGAGATGCTCAAAACCCACCTGGAAAAGACCACGTTTCTTGTGTCACCTGCTTTAGGTGACCCTGCCTTGGGGGGGGCGGATTGGACTGGAAGATCACCAGAGGTCCTTTTCAATGCTAACTGTGCTGTGTTTCTGTGATTTAATGAAGTACTTGAAATTTAATATAAACTGGTCTCAAGGAGTATTGAAATTTATTTCTTTATACAAGCTTTCTACAGTACAGGTTTCATTTAGAACTTCAGCTGTGTTGCTAACAACTGATTGGACCACTTATCAAAATTAGAGTACCATTTCATATATGCTTTTTAATACATGTGAAACAAGGATTTCGTATTTCTGTCTTAATAGCTGAATACTGTTGAGTGCAAACTAATATGTTTTCTCTTGCAGAGAAGAACAGTTGTGTTAGAAGCTCGGCATGAAGGAACCTTCATCAGGATGGAATTTGTAAAGCAGCAGTGTAACTGTAGCAGTACATTTATGATTCACTTGAGCATGTAGCATCTTCTTCAATAATTGTCTGGATTGGGAAGTTGCACTCCTTTTGGTGGAGACTGTTCCAGTCTCCTTTTTTAAAAGTGTCACTTGCCTGCTCTGGAACTGCCTATTTCATATCATCCACTGTGGCTTTCTATGTACAGCCCATCATTTATATAAAGAACTATATTTTGTTTTTCAAGCATATTTTAAACAGTAGATGTTGAATAAATGGCATAACCCTTGAAAATGGAAAAATGAAATGTCAAAGGAGAAACAGTGAAATCTGTTAATTTGCTCCTAATCCACATCTTATACGCCATCCTAACCCTCAACCCAACAAATTGAAATACTACTTGGTGCTCTACATTCCATTGCATTCATCTCCCTTACTGAGACTTCAGATATTGCCATCAATTCTACCTGTTGATAGATGCTGTTTGCTTTTTCTAAAGTTTGCTGGAGTGCTTAATTCTTTAGCTGTATTACCTAATAAATGCTTTACACTGAAGTTATAAAAATTAATTGCTTGTGGTAGTGTTAATGCTGCTTGATTTTAATAACTGATGTGCACTTATGTTGTGATGTAAGAGGGAATGTTATAAATGAGTTAATATTTGGGGGTGGAGTTGTGGGTTGTTAATATAATAAAGTTATTAATTCCTATAAGGTTATGAATTGTTAATTTATATGAAGTTATGAATAATTATGAGTAAGTTATGATTGACAGGTTGGTGGCTCTGCAGTGTGGGTGTGTGTGTGGATGTTGGGAGAGGGTTAATGGGTGTTGGGTTGGCTGGGTGAAGGGAACTTTCTAGATCATTACTTCATAGGGTGGGGACAGCAGTTTGAACTGTTGAGTGGACAATGTGCCAGCCTATAAGAACAAAGTACTCCAAAATGATTGGTCCAGGTTGCACCCCCCTATCAAACAACCAGTGGCCAAGAAAGAAACCAGTGAGAGTGAGGACTGAACAATGCACCAATCCATGAGGGGCAAAGACCTTAAAGACTCCCCAGGTGCTCAGCACCTGGTCCTTCGAGGGAACTTGGTATCCTGACAAGCACCCTGTGCAGCGCACAGTTTGTCTGTCTGGCTTGCTGAGTGGGGCCTGGACGTATCCTAGGTTCTTGCCTCCAGTGTTCCTAAATAAAACAAATTGGACTTCTCATTTTCTCATTTGTTCATTACAAGAATAGAGCCTGTGGTGAAGTGAGAAAGTACAACTTGAGATTCCAAGAGGTAAACTTGTACTGACTCCTAGCCAAATGTGTTTAGAGGCATTGTTAAATGAAGTTGTTACTCTGTTCTGGATTGTCTTCCTCCTTTCTTCCAAAGCAGTTGCCTTGGGTTTTAAGAAGCTCCGCTTGTATTTGATATCTTCCTTATAAAGCAGAATTTGACAGGCTCTATGAAGAGGCATATAGGTGGTTGTGGAAGCTGTAATATGTATAATGTGGCTGTGTATGTTAGCAGATAAGAGGGAAGTGCTGCTTAATAGCCAATTTACATGTTGGTCAGACAGTGAATCAGCTGTTCTCCAGGTTTGACAAAAGTGGCAGATCGGCATCAGTCTCATGGGAGACCAGGTAACTAGGGACAGAGAAGATTAAATGGCCCCAAGTTCTACAGAGGAAGTTTACATATTAGGAAAAATTTCTTCATGGAAAAGGTTGTAAAGTACTGATACAGGCTGGCCTGGGAATCTGTAGGGTCACCATCCCTGCTGAAAAAAAAAAAGTGGATATGGCACTTCACGTGATTTAATGGTGAATGTAGTGGTGGTGCTAAGTTGTTTGTTGGACTTAATGATATTAAAGGTCTTTTCCATCCTAAGTTCTATGATCCTGTTAACACCTTAGCTCCTGGCTGCCTGGAACAGGCATAGCTGTGTTCTCTCCAGGCCTGGGCTTTCGAGCTTGGCACTGGTGACTTCACAAACATTGCCCAGGTAGCTAGATGGCCTGTAGGCTAGCTGCGTGTAAGGATGTGGATAGTAAGACCGTAGCCTATCTTAAAAGTTAAACTGCATTTTGCATTGCTGCTGTATTGACAGTTTGGGATTAAAAAAAGGCATCTAAAAATTTTGAATTTCCTGTGAAGACCTGGCCTCACATTTTGAGTTATGTGTAAGAGTAGAATCTTTCTTCTTTTCGGTTAAATGTAACACTATGACTTTTGTATTTGTAACATTTTTATTTTTGTAAGTCACAGCTTTCCTGTCCACTGTTTTTTGTTGGATATTTAGGTAATTTTTGGTTAGGCTTATCTTGGAAGTCCATCATAATTAATTTGAAATTCTGGGTAAAATGCTCATTTGGAGCAGTGATTAGGATGGGGAAGTTGAGTACATCAGGGTATTATGAGCAGCCAGAAATACAGCTCTGTCTGAATACATCAACATCCTCTGAAGATGAACACAGTATTCCTAATACTATTTCTAAGTACAGTGTTAAATATCTTGCCCATTAAACCTGGGGAAATTCAGTTTCTCATGAACTTCCTAATCAATTAGCCCCCTAATTTGGGCTTCTGAAGTTAGCTGCACTGTACTGTCATTAGCTGAAATACAGAAATACAGTGCAAGCTACAGTACCTTGCCTTCCTTTTCAGAGGGCAGTAACCTGTAATTTTGTGCAGCACTGCAGAGCAGCCAGTATTTCACACTTTAGATTTGCCTATTATTACCAGGTAAGCTTCAAAAGGATAGTTTTACAACCTTCTGTATTCCTTGATCTGTTTTTCTGTTTGTTTTGTGTTTTTTTGTTTATTTGTTTGGTTGGTTTTTTCTCACTTTGGAAGATTATCCTTAGGTTTCCTTGCCAGAGCTTATATGCATTGCTCACAAAGGTTTGAGGTAGCATCTGGAGTATCTTTCCTCCAAGTACTGTAATATTTATTATATCATGAGCAATGTGATACACAGAATTGGACCTGTTCAATCTCAAGAAGAGTCAACTGGGAAGGCGACCTCATCAGTGTCTGCATCTGAGGGGAGGGTGTCAGTGGATAGATCCAGGTTCTGCTTGGTGGTGCTGAGCAAGATCAATACAGTCAGTGGGCAGAAACTGATGAACAGTCCATGAACATGAGGAGGAACTTCTTTGCTGTGCAGTGATAGAGCACTGAAAAGATTGCCCAGAGAGGCTGTGGAGTCTCCCCCACTGCAAATACTCAAGACCCATCTGGATGTGATCCTGTGCCATGTGCTCTGCAATGACCCTGCCTCAGCAGAGAGGTTGGACCACATGACCTGCTGTGGTCACTTCCAGCCTGACCCATTCTGTGATTGTATTAAGTGCCACAGTGTTTGGTAGTAGCATATGCAATAATCAATTTGTAACTGTGGCAAAACATAAATTGCTTGAAAATTCTATACAGGATGACACATAACTTTGCAGTCTTATGCTTTGTGTGTTCTGTCTGTCCTGAGCATGCATCAGTCAATTTTTATTGAAAAGTAAAGCTGAAAGAACATTTGAATGCCACTGCTACGCTAAGCATTGAAAAACACAAGTACAATCCTGTCAGTGAATTTGTGTAAGTAATAGAGAATCAGAAGGGTAAAAACTAAGAAAGTAATGGTTTGAGCCCCGTATCAGCCACTGTGAACAAAATCAACTCTACCTCAGCCAAAACAGACTGGGGGAAGATGGGATGAATATGGACTTAAAGTATGAATATTTGGATTAAGTTCAGACAGAGTCTTTTAGCAAGCCTGAATTACATTTGTGGCTTGATAATTCTGGTTCAGTCTTCTGTGTTACATCATTTGGAAAGCACATTGGTAGCAATGGCAAAGCACTGCAGGAGAGCTCTATTTTACCCCATGCAATGCTTAACTTCAGCTGGGTTAACTCCAATGGGGCACCATTTGAAGGTAGCTATTCTATACGAGAATGCTTTCAGACCATCTTCCCTGGGGATACATACCCACACTCCATTCTATGTGGACTTGTTCAGCTATGTCTGCTGGATTGTGCATGCGCTTACTGCTGGGGAATTCTGTGTCTAACTGGCAAAAAGCACAACTGCAGTTTGAGTATTGTATTATTGACATTTTGTCCATGTTGTAGACATTTTATAATTTCTAATAAGGTATTTGGATGGTATTTTTTGGTGGCACAACCACTGGTTTCTGATTGATTTATATGTAGGCAGTCATCTTAAGGTGTGAATCATAGTCACTAACAGTCACTCATTTATGTATTTCTGGCAGTCTGTCTCTTACAGCTGTATACTTTTACTAGTTTATACATAGAAATACCAGTCAGAGAAAGCTGCAGGAAAGTTTCTCATGTTTATTATAAAGTACTCCAGGAGCCAGAGATATAATTATTTCAGTGAAAAAATAATTTCACAATTATTTCATTATTTCATGGTGTTGGGACATTAGTAATTATTTAAAGAGTTGATTTACAAACTTTTAAATTTTTTTTTAAATGGAGTTCAGTAATGGCACAAGTAGAAACAGTCATTGTTTCAAGAGGCTTTCAGACTAAAATCTAGGGAAGAATTCCATTGACCCGTTCATTCATCCTGCTGAGATCCCTCTTGATGGCAACACACGCAATGGGTGTATTAGCCACTTCTCCCAGTTTTATATCATTTGCAAACTGCAAATGGAAGGTGCCATGTCTCCCATTATATATGTAACTTACAAAGACATGTAATAGTTTTTACCCCATTTCCCAGTCATTGAGATCACAGCTAGTGGTGTGATTGTGCCACTGATTTGTGCCACCTCCTCTGCTGAAACATTATGTCAATAAAATTCAGAAATACAAGGACAATTATGTTTCATTTGATGGCCTCACTACACACAAATTTCCTTACCAGGGTAGGCTGGTCAGCCAACCAAGCTTCCAAAACCATACCAGATAAAGCTAGGCCCTGTCTTCCCTTCTCCACTACAACTGAATTTCAGGAAAAACACAAAGCTTGACTACAGCCTCCTGTATTCACCAGAAAACCTGATGCATATCTTCCTCCTTTGGAGAAAATGGACCTTCACACCATTAATTGGACAAATTGGAAGCATCCAAATGAAAAGCCAGCCAAGATGTATCAAGCTTTGGCCCGGCTTAATAAAATTACTGAACAATTTAATAACACTTCTACAGTGAAGGAAGACTATAAGCCTTGACTATGAAATAGACTAAAACCTATCACTCATGATCCAGACTTTCCCAGCAAAACCAGTAGATTGCTTGACTACATTTTGGACCCATCATTGGCCTCATTCACTCAGTTACGTAAACCTTTAAACCTGTCTGGTCAGGCCTGAAACATGCCACTGTCCTAGATGCTAAAACAACCTACACATCCAGATACACACCAAAGGGCATTGTTAGATGCCTGGCCCCTTACAAAGACCCACCCCAATTAAGCATTTGAGAAAACTGATGCTGACAGCTTGATTTTGTTTGTAACCTTCTTTTAAAACAGTTCTTGGTTTCATATTTAGAGAACTCTTAAAATAAACTTAATTCCCTGGCACTGACTTTTTCTGGTTAATTTCTACAAGTGAAGAACATAAAATCCAAGGAAAAGAGACATTGATTTAGGTTTCTCTGTATTTTTTTTTGTTTTTCCCACCTAACTCTTGCTCATTAATTGAGAAATGTTGTCCTCCTGAGACAGTAATAGAAAGACCTCTGTTGGGGGATGGTTCTTTCCCTTTTCCCTCTGTGGAATTTTCCCCATTGTCATGCTAAGATACCTGTTGACTAGACCCTGGTGGCAAGGGGGAGGGAAGAGAAGAGGGAAACCCCTCGAGATCCAAACATCCAGAAGAGCAGACGGAAGGCTGGGCCTCGGCCCATTTCCCCCGCGGAGTTTGGACAAGAAGGACAATCGTCACCTCAGCCCCATCCCAGCGCCAGGAGCCATCCTCACTGCTGTCAGACCCTGCCCTGCTCCCTTCTCGCTGTAACCTGCCACCATCCAGCACTCTGCTGAGCACCAGGACCCACACCGTGAGTGGAGAGCTCTCTCTCCATCTCTCTCTCCCCCTGGGACAGCTCTGCCATCACCCCCAGCCCTCCTGCAGCTCTGCGGGACCCGCCCGCCCCCAGCACCGGGAACTGCAGCTCAGGGAAAAGGTGCCTGCAGCCAAAAAACACTGGGACTGAGTTACTGTTCTGTTTGTGGGTAATTTCATAGCTGTTGCTGTTCTTGTTTGTCTTGTTAGATATACTAGTAAAGAACTGTTATTCCTACCCCCATATCTTTGCCTGAGAGCTCCCTTAATTTCAAAATCATAATAATCTGTAGAAAGGAAGGATCATTTCCTTAGCAAACACCTGTCTTTGAAACCAGGACAACCTCTTAGTAATAAACTTTATTATTGATGTAAATGGGGTTCAGCTATGTCCATAAAAACAGAGATAAAACAGGTGAATTGCTTGATGTGAAGTCACATGTAAAAGTCACTTCTGGGCAACAAAATCTGAGATCCAGCCTTTTCCAGTATTCTCATCAAAGACACAAACAAAAGGTACAATTACAAGATAAATATTATTGAATATTGCATTTTCACAAATTGTGTCACTGTGCTGCTCAGAACTAGGCTATCAGATGGAGGTTTGTGTGCCAAAGATACCATGCTAGGCTGAAACATTGTAAGAGAAGTTTTTTCAGTAAAAGCTTTTCACTTCAGGGTTCTGGATGGATACCAGAAACATCGAAGAGTTGAAGTTGTCACATGTTACTACAGCTCAACCAGCAGCTAGAGTTGCATTATATTTTGAATAAGGCCAATATTACGCTTCTGACCCAAACTATTAATTTCTTTGTCCAAAGTGCTTTCTGTAGGCTTATGAGTGTTCTATTAGCATTATGAAACTTTCTGACTTCTTAAGCACATTCTGGTTTCCTAAATCCTCTTCTTCCTTACTCCTGGCAGCCCTGGCTGTTTCCTGAGTAGCTTAAGTGCTAGTTAAAAATGTTGCATGCTTGATGGTTCTTGTGGATCCCTTCCAACTCATGATATTCTATTTATATATGATTCTGTGATTCTGTGAAAGGCTTGTGTATGACCATCAAAGCAGCATTTAAAGAGGAAGATAATTTTCTGTATAAAGGTATTTTAAAACATTGGAAAAGCTTGGAAACCTGTTCAGATAGAAGAAACTCTTCCTAAGTGCTGGCAAGTTAAAGCCAAACATCTGAAAATATGAATGCTTAACCCTGAGGGTGGGAAGCCACTGGAACAATACCTTAAGGGCACAGTGGTTCTGCTTCACTTGAAGTCCTTGAACCAGTCCTAGAGGCCTTTTCTAAAAATATGTCCTAGTTCAGTGAAAAATTATGTTCCTTGCAGCAGGAACACCTAGGTAAATCTCTACAGATTACAGTGTACAAAAGGGCCAAAGGACCAAACTATACAGCCACTGATGACTTCACACAGCCTTCAGAAATTCAGTAATCTGTAAAACAGTCACTCACCTGTGTTGGAACCCTGGATACCTAGTGATGAGGTATTGACCTAGAGTATGTTTGGCTTATTTTTTTTTAATTCCTCCTATTTTACCAGCCACTCTTCCTGAATCTTAATTTCTTTAATATTGAATTTTTACAAAAAAGCCCCACATTTTCCTTCCCCATCTCTTTGTATCTAGTTGTTTCTCTGATTTTCTTTATCAGCCTGTAATCCTGTTAATTCTGAAATTGAATGTATATGGAAAAACAGCTGATGTTTGTGACTGCAGAAAAGATTGTTCTCTTATGCATAAGAGCTTTCCAACTATTCTTTCAACTCTTTGATATGAGACTGGCAGGAAATGCAGACCCAGGAGAGTCTAGTGTGTAAATTTATCTTTATTACAGGTTTGTGTGGATATTTTTTGCTGGGTGGAAGTTAGTCTTGTCGAGCTCAATAGCAAAGCAGTATGCCACTTAGCATTAGTAATTGCTAGGTTTTGAACAATAACAATGGGAATCTTGATTTTCCATGCACTGGGCTAGCTCACACCAGCATCAAGCAGACAACTGATCAACTGATTTAAATCCAGCACTTTCAGAGCACGAGACACAGGCACTTTATTTTGTTTGTTTTGTTTTGTTTGTTTTTTTCCTGCTCTGTACCCCATGTGTTAAAAACTTATTAAAACCGATATATGATAACGCTAAAGAACAAAGTGATTTCCGTTCTGTGACTTATGGTGTGGTTCCACAGAAGTTAAGGCAAATTAAAGCTTGGGCTGCTGCAGTTTCACATTTTCACAGCTATCCAGTTTCCCATTTGGCATTTCCCATTTCTCTTTTAGCAGTAACATGTCTGACTGTGTGATGGGCTAAATCAGAAGGCTTACTTGGCTGGGTGGAAATCAGTGTTTTAGTAAGATTAAAACCCACTTATTTAATTTCCCTGAACAAGTATATGACACAGACATTCAATTATCAACTGAGGTGCAGGTGATCAGTGAAGAATCATCTGGCTCAGGTAGCACAGACTTGACTTGGCAGTCCTCTTGCTCAGTAGTGCATTTAAAGTAAAGCAACATCTTCTGTATCCAGAGTTTAATTTTGTTTGAATTAGACAATGTCATTAGAAAATCAGCATAAGAGAAATGCATATAATTATATAATTGTAATTTGGGATAGAATTGAGGTATTTAATACAGAAAATAAAGTTGGGCTGCTCTACAGTACACAGGATTTGGTTACTGTTTTCATGCACAATAAAATGGATAACCATGAGAAGTTATTTTGACCTGATGTTCATGCCAATTACATATAATTTTTTCTTGAAGTCATCACATCCTCAGAGAGAGGGAAGTACAAGTCAGACACCCTGAGAAAAAGCATAAAATGTCACTGAACTGCATTATGGGCTTGTGTAATTGATCTTGAAGTTACATAGTGGAGAAAGAGGAAAATTAAACTATACCTGTGTGTGTGGCAGCACCAAGTGCTAGTGATAGATAAGCAGGCACTTGCTCAGAAACTTCTCAGATGCTCTGTAAAGATCTTGCCTGTTTTATGGGAGAGTAGAGAGCTAAAAACTACTACCTGGCCCAACATCTAGTGTTGAAAGCAGCCTTGAGAAGCTCATGTATGTCAGCTGGACCCAACCCACAGAGAAGTGTGTTGCCTTCCTGGGGCCCAAGTAAGAAACAACCCATAAAACTTCCCTTGCTGGTACAGCAAACTGATTATCACCTGCTGTTGGCTTTCCAGGTGAGTACTAATGACATCCCAATACGGCAGCTGTGGACAGTCAAGAGCAACCTTAGGGTCTTGGGATGTGTGGTCAAGGGATCTGGAGCACAAGCTGTGTTCTCTTCTGTCCTGCCAGTTGCAGGGAATGATGGGGTAAAACCTAGGAAAATCACACAGAGGAATACATGGCTTCAAGAGCAGAGGGAAGGAAGGGAGGAAGGGAGGAAGGAAGGAAGGAAGGAAGGAAGGAAGGAAGGAAGGAAGGAAGGAAGGAAGGAAGGAAGGAAGGAAGGAAGGAAGGAAGGAAGGAAGGAAGGAAGGAAGGAAGGAAGGAAGGAAGGAAGGAAGGAAGGAAGGAAGGAAGGAGGGAAGGAAGGAAGGAAGGAAGGCTGGCTTTCTCTTGGTTTGGATTGGGGTAGGGAACACCTAGGCAAACCTAATGTCCACAAATCCATGGGTGCTGACAAGATATGTCCAGAAACACTGAGAGACCTAGCTGGGTTGCTTGTGGTCATCTATGGAGGATCAGGAGAGATGCCTGAGGATTGGAAAAAAGCAAATGTCACCCCAGTGTTCTCAAAGGGCAAGAAGGAGGATTCATGGTACTACCTCACCTCAATCCCTGGAAAGGTGATGTAGCACCTCATTCTGGAGGCCATCTCTATCCACATGGATGCCAAGAGGGAGATCAGGATGGAGTCAGCATGGATTCAGCAAAGGGACATCATGCATGGCCAGTCTGACTGCTTTCCACACTGCAACAACTGCCTGGATAGATGGATGAGGGGAGAGCAGTGGATATTGTTCTACCCGGACTGCAGCAAGGCTTTTGACACTCTCTCCCACAACAACCTCATAGGTAAGCCCAGGGAGTGTGGCCTGGATGAGGGGACAGTGAAGTGGACTGAGAACTGCCTGAATGGCAGATCCAAGAGGATTCCTATCAGTGGCACAGGGTCTGGTTGGAGCCCTGTCACAAGTGGGGACCCCCAGATTCAATAGTGGGCCTGGTATTGTGCGACTTCTCCGTCAGTGACGTGGATGAAGGGGCAGGTGCCTCCTCAGCAGGTTCATGGATGACACAGAGCTGGGAGCAGTGGCTGAAGAGCCCAGAGGGCCGTGCTGCCCTTCAGAAGGGACTCGGCAGGGTGGGGACATGGGCAGAGAGGAACTGCCTGAAATTCAACAGGGGCAAATGCAGGGTCCTGCACCTGGGGAGGAGCAACCCCAGGTACCAGCACAGGCTGGGTCTGACCTGCTGGAAAGCAGCTCTGAAGAGAAGGACCCGGGGTTCCTGTGGACAGCAAGCTGTCCGTGAGCCAGCAGTGTGTCCTGGTGGCCAAGAAGGCCAATGGTGTCCTGGGGTGCACTGGGAAGAGCACTGGCAGCAGGTCACAGGAGGTGATCCTGCCCCTCTACTCAGCCCTGGCTTACCTATGAGGTTGTTGTGGGAGAGAGTGTCAAAAGCCTTGCTGCAGTCCGGGTAGAACAATATCCACTGCTCTCCCCTCATCCATCTATCCAGGCAGTTGTTGCAGTGTGGAAAGCAGTCAGACTGGCCATGCATGATGTCCCTTTGCTGAATCCATGCTGACTCCATCCTGATCTCCCTCTTGGCATCCATGTGGATAGAGATGGCCTCCAGAATGAGGTGCTACCTCTGGAGTGCTGTGTCCAGTTCTGTGCTCCTCAGGACAAGAGAGACATGGAGATGCTGGAGCTGGTCCAGCAGAGGGTGACGAAAATGATGAGAGGACAGGAGCATCTCTCTTGGGAGGAAACGCTGAGGGAGCTGGGCCTGTTCAGCTTTGAGCAGAGATGTCTGGGAGGGGACCTCACCAAAGTCTGTGAGTATCCGAGGGGAGGGTGTCAATGGATGGATCCAGGCTCTGCTCAGTTGTGCCAGGCAACAGCATAAAAAAACAATGGGCACAAACTGACACGCAGGCAGCTCCACCTGAACATGAGGGGGAAGTTTTTTACTGTGCAGTGACCAAGCACTGGAACAGATTGAGAAAGGCTATGGAGTCTCCCTCACTGAAGATATTTAAGAACTGTCTGGACACAATCCTGTGCCATGTGTTCTGAGATGACCCTGCTTGGGCAGGGAAGTTAGACCAGATGACTCACTGTGGACCCTACCAACCCAACCTCTTCTGTGATTCTGTGACCTTGCACTCACAATGCAGCACAAGACAACGCTTTTCACTCAGTGAACAAATTGGCGGAAAGAAGGAAATAGCTGGAGTCAACATCTTATTTTTGGAGAATGGATAATGGCATCAAACATCGGCTAAAGTACAAAGCCTACTACCAAAAAGTGTTTCAAAAACCAAAATGAAAGGATGAAACAAAGGGTCTTTGTCCTTGGCAGGGTTGTAAAAGGCATCCTTAAATAATGAAGCATGCAAAAAAAGAGCAAGGAGGATTTTGCAATAATGGATGAAAAACATCACTGTCAAAGCCAGTTGGTACACTGAAACTGATTACTGTGACTATTGTAAAAGACAAATGTCACATATGCACAGGAACAGTTTCATGTATGTACACTGCAGAGGCTGCTTGGAAGGATAGTTTCTACCTACATCCCAGAGAACTCAGCAGCCCTACTGATCTCCAGGTAAAGCACTATCTGTTTGGCAAGTCTTAAGCACAAAAGCTGAATTAAGGAGATGTATGTAAACTAAATTTCAGAAGTGTAGCAGCTTAATAGAAGATTATGAATGTTTTCTTAGCCAGGAGGAAGGCAGCACTATAGCTCCTCACCAGGAAAAAGCTGAGCAAAATTACTTAGTCTATTCTCAGTGGAAAAAAAATTAAGAACCCCAGATGAAAGTTGCCTGTAATAATGGGGGATATACATAATCAATTCAGTTTTGATTTGTATTATATCAGCCTTGCAACAATCTGTGTCTGCAAGGATTGCAAACCCTGGTGCCTTACTGCAGTAAGTAAGTAATTCAGGAGGCACTTCATATGGAGAAGACTGGAAGTTGGCAATAGGTGAGAGGACAAAAAACCCAGCAAATTATGTGCTTATGGTCTAGAAATATGAACCAGCAGCAAATTCGTGAAAACATTACCACCACAAATTCTGAGAAGTGCCTCACCCAACACTATAGATTACTAAGGAGAGTCAATTGTCAGCACCTGAAGTGTTCCAGGACTATGAAGGAAGCGTTGAAAGATAAGTGGTATACTTCAGCAAGAACTGAGCATGTTCATATCACAGAGGGAAGCAGTATAGATCCTGGGTATGGCATTTAGGAGACAGGAAGCAGCTGAATTTAACGTATGAAAAAGCAAACCTTTTCATTGGAAGACAAAAAACATATGTATCTTTCCAGAGGCACGGATATGATCTCCCTGATCTATGTTATCTCAGTTGGAAAGAGGCATTTGGGCAGAGAACTGAGTTTACTGGAATTGGAAACTTCCATAATGAATATTCTGAACAGAGTTAACTTTTAGCTATTCCCTCAAAAAAATCACTCTTCTCCCTTCTGTAGTAGTGTGTCTCTGCCTCCTCACTTTGGAAACAGTGGTTTGATGACCTGCGCCTCTCTTCTTGTCTTTTGGGGAAATACTCCTTTGGGGCAATCTGATTTTCACTTCTCTGTCTGGCTGCATGTCTGTAGCACAGAGGATTTTGGCTTCATTTGGAAGAGAAGGAATAGAATAGTTCTAAAAAAGGCAATGCTGTGTTCATCTCTGTGTTCCCTGTTTCCACTAGCTCACTAGTTCTGTGTTTGCTGGTGTGAACTGTCCCCAGATTGCTGAGAGGGCTCATGTGGCACTGCCAAACACCAATTACACAGGCTCAAGCATACTACTCTGCTGGGCAAGCAGGCCCCTGCTCTGATTTGCTCTCTGTTAAAAAAAAAAAAAAAGAGAGAGAAAGAAAAAAAGAAAAATAAGCCTGTGAGAGCCTCCCTGCACCGCTGGATTTAATTTTCTGTTATTTGTATGTAGTGTGTTAACAGTGAGACTTTTTTGGTAATAAAATCACTAGATTGTATGCTATTCCTTGAAAACTGACTCCATGAGTGTTTCAGAAGGTGAAGTGTTTAAACAAGCATCCACCAACGTTATTGGCCATTTACTCAAATTAATAATTTATGCTTTAAAAAAGACCAAACCAACCAGCACATTGAAAAGGGGGGGGGGGGGGGGGGGTGTTGAAGTCTGCAGATAGCCCAAAAGAAACTATTCCTCAGTGCAATCATTAAATGCTTCCTTAAGAGAATAAATCCATCCTGGCTCCTCACTTGTAGAGCAAGCTGTTCATGGCCTGTCTGGTGTGACTCTTCTGTTTCATTATTGTGCTTTCCCACTCTCCCTAGGGAGTTTGTATACAAACCATACAGGATCTTGAAGTAGAGGATGATTTCATATTACTAAAGAGTGTAGCAGTACCAGTAGTAGTGAGTGGTGCCCTCATGTGATCCTAAGCATATGTGGATAACTATATGTTTACTGTGGAATTGTTCACATCCTGCCACTGCTTTAAAAAACAAGTATTTGTATGTAACCAGAGTGCACCTCTCTGGTATCCCTTTCCCTTTTAGCTGCATAAAACAACATTCTTTATTTATAGCTATACAAATATAAACCCTTTCTTTGCAAAGGTTTTAAAGGCTAGACAAAATGTCTGCTTTTCCCTTTTTTTTCCTCTCCTGAGAGGTAAGCAGTGTGTTAGCAGGAAGGATATGGAAATGCAACCCAAACTTACTCTGCTCGCAGAGAGAAGTCTCCTGCTCAGTCTCTGTTCAGCTGAGGCCTCAGCTGATGCAATCCTGCCTGCTTTGCTGCACCCCTCCTAAAATCTCATGGATTTAGCCAAAATTAGCCTGGTACCTAATCAACTGATACCCTTGGTATTTGTGTATCTGGGTAAGTGTGGAGGCAACTTGTGTGACAAGAATGATGCCTCTGGTGAAGGAACAAGTATTGTACTTCAGTGAAAAAGCAGGTGAAAATAGAAATAAATATTTCAAATGGAAAAGGGGGTGCTGATATGTGTATATTCCACTGTAAATATAGATCACTTGGGTTGCAATTACTGAAAATCCTTAGTGAAAAATTTGTATTAAAAATATCAAAATGAATATGTATATGATCAGATTTTAGATTTCATTCTGACTGGCTGGAGAGGACATGTTGGCTGGAGATGATGAAAAGCAGTGTAGGTGAAATAATGATCAACTGATATGCTTTTGGTGTGAGAAATGTATAAGATCAGTAGAAGAAAGAGATACGATTTTGTGCTAACTCAAGTATTTGGCAGGTTTTTGGTTTACTTTCCACAAAACTGGACAGTTAATATGTAACACTATTGATATATCTATATCTATATCTATATCTATATCTATATCTATATCTATATCTATATCTATATCTATATCTATATCTATATATCTATATCTATATCTATCTATATCATCTATATAATCGATATCATCTATATCAATATGTTTATATCTATCTATCTATCTATCTATCTATCTATCTATCTATCTATCTATCTACCCATCTACCTATCTATCTGTATGACTTTAAAAAAGAGGATGAAGGGAATGGTTAAATTGATGATCCCTAAACTGTGGTTTGCAGTTAATATGTACAACCATAGTTAGCATTAGCAGTTCTGAGCTTCCCATCTGCATTCACTGCTGGTCTGGGAGAAAACTTGACATTTAAAATACTTTGAAATCATGTTTGTTAAAAGTTAGGTAACTGAATGAATGAATTTACTAAACTATTAGCTGAAATGATCAGACACTCGCTGAAAGCTGACATTAAAAACTTTTGAAGAATTTTATGGTTCTGAAAATCTGGAAAAGACTAAGCTTTTGGTAGACCATCTACAAATAGAGGTGTCAGGTGATGCTGATCTAGAAAAATGTAATCTATTTATGAATCAATGTTGGAGCATGAAACAAATGGTGAGACCTTTTTGTTTGATAAAGTACTTCACAAGAAGAATCTTAACTTTAAAACTAAACAAGCTCCAACTGCATTCCATATAACTGCATCTAGAGAGCAGGAAGAAGATTTTCCTGCTAGAGGTTACTTTGGAAAACTCCGGCGATGGCTTCTATTTTTTGAGATCGTGCATGCAGACAGAGATGCCTCAACTAGTTCAGTTGTGCTTACCTTGTCACATAAGAGGGACTGGGAGTAGATCTTCTGAGGTGAACCTGTCAGCACCGTATTTTTCTGTTTGGCTCAGTACTGTTTTTCTTTTGTGAGGAAAATTAGTCAGGAGAACAAAACTGTTTTCCTTTGTTAACAAAAAATGCTTTTTGCTTCATTAATTTTCTTCTTTCCCCTTGCAAATCAGACCATTGCCATAATTCCTTCTGCACACACACCTTGCTTCAGGTAGCTGGCAGCTCCATTACTGAAGGCAGCAGCAACCTGTGAATTAACAGGAATTTCTTCAAGCTATAGATTGCTAAAGAAAGTTGTGTCTTGAAGCATTGCTACTTAAAAAAAAGGAGTATAGTTTTATTGGTCTTTATGGTCCTTGGACCAGCTTTATACTTCTGCAAGAGCAATAGGGGCAAGCCATTAGCAAATAAGAATAAAGCAAGGCAAATGGAGAATTAAAACTTATCTCCAAGACAGGGTTCAGAATCTTAGGAGACTTTTAAAAGGAGAGATAAAACATCCTCTTTTCCCAAGACAGATATATCATGTGTACTTTGTGTAACAGGTGTGTGCTGCTATCATAATACAGAATAAGGACATTCCAACAGTTTTGCTACTTGACTTTTGTTTTTAAGATTAAAAAAACAACACATCAGACAGTTGTAGTTAAATAAGTAACCTGCATTAATTGTACAAAAAGTTATATAAATACAAGTTTGCTGTTTTGTTTTCTCTTTAGAGAAGGAAAGCATCATTTTAAAAAATAACCAGTAATCCTTATGTTACTGAGATGCTGCCAAGTCACAATTCAGAAGACAGACATGTGAAATTAAATCCAAACCATGCAGAGACAACACAGTGGCCCCTCCAGATCAGATCCTTTGTTTATCCTGTACACAGTTACACAGATACTATGGAACATGTGATAGCTTGAACACATTTTGCTTTTACACAAAAGAAAATGCTTCCCCATGCTGCATTTTGTTAACTAAAGTATCAAAAATATCCATCACATCGTCATCATCATCATCATTGCTATTATTATGTTATAAAGGAATTGTCCTTCATTCCATGCATAATTATAATTTCACAAGAACATCATCCCTCCCTCCTGTCATAATCTATAAAGCACTCTGTGCACAGTGAAGCAGATCCCCAGTTAAATGCAAGTGCTACTAAAATTAAGAGAAATACACTCTTACTGTTGATTTTAGAGGAACAAAATTCTGGGGAGATTTAAAAAAACAAAATAGTTTTATCTGGACAAAATAATGTACAGTTATTAATATTGCACTTTTTATACAAGAAATCCTAATAAATATACAGAAAAGATATACATTTACATACACAGAAAGTCATTATTCTTTTTTTAAATAAAAAGTTGCACCGCTGCTTATTTTTTGAAGACCCATTTCTATCAAAAGTGTATACTCCCATATATGTTTTGAAGTAAGCCAGTTTGAGGCTGTTTAATGTTATGAACCTGGCACTTACCTCAATAACAGACCCACAGTTTTACCAAAAAATCCACGTCATGAAAACTGTAGCATGGCAGAACTTGAACAGCATTTCATTAATATACCACAAAGCACTTGCCCCAACAGGAGTTACAGGAGAGGCACAACCAAACCTTTCATTTAGAGAAGGTCTTGAAGCAAGACCTGAGATCAGGTAGTTCTTTAAATTTCCACAATTGTCAAGATTTCCTCTAATTTTATTTTATTTTATTTTATTTTATTTTATTTTATTTTATTTTATTTTATTTTATTTTATTTTATTTTATTTTATTTTTCTGAGCAGAGCAGAGAATGCCCAGGAACTAGAATCATGCGTCACTTCACTGGCTGAATATCCACTGAAGCTAGCCAGGAGGAAAGAGGCACAGCCTGCATACAAAATCATGCTGTGAGTGTGATGTTTGAGTCTCATTTTTTAGATTGTACCTTTGGGATGTTATACATGGACTTAAAGATCTGTTTTATAGCACTTGTTTTGTAGTGGGAAGCATCTGGAGAGGAACAAGTTGCTTACAAATTATTATAATACAAATTATATTAGTCTGGTGGTGCTGGTGCTAAAGCCATTCTGTTTCAACTGAGTAGTAACAACCATGAGAAATCAGAATAAAGCTCTTTTCTACCAGTTAACTGAAAGGCTTGGCTGCCAGGAAAGAAAAATTTCATGTTAAGAGAATAGGAAAACCCACTTCCTCAAGTTATTTTCCAAAACTCCAAGTCTGAAAGTACGAGAACTTCGGGAAGGAGTACCTCTTTTTATAAAATAATTGTTAGTAGGATGCAAAGTGTCTCTGTTTATCACATACAATTTCTATCTTTCCTGCCTATGCCCTCTAGAGAACAGTGTTTGCAAAGTCTAAAGTACTAAAGTCTGTCAAGCAGATCATATATGTTCCCCTTTTGCTAGTGAATTATTAACATCAACCACTGCACCTCTGTGCTGAGGGCAACCCTTCATCCCCAGCCCTTCCTCGCAAGCTCAAACTGGAAACATTTTCAGGTGTGTTTTAGACCCACTTATGTTACAGACCATTGTCCAACTTCTTCAGATACCAGATCCTCAAAGGTCACAAGGATGTCCCTTGCCTGTTGTAGGAAGGAGAGAGGGGTTTAGAATGTAAAAAGGCTTTTAATCTTGGATGTAGCTAATAAAGCTAATAAAGTAAAATCACGTGCTTGTGTTTTCAAGGTAGTCTAAGAGAGATATGAGAGGTGATCAGCAGAAACAGACCTGGGGGTGCTGGTCAACACCTAAATATAAGCCAGTGTGTGCCTAGGTGCCTGAGGTGGCCCATAACATCCTGGCCTGTACCAGCAATAGTGTGGCTAGCAGGACCAGGGCAGGGATTGTCCCTCTATACCCAGCACTGCTGAGGACACACCTCAGATCCTGTGTTCAGTTCTGGGGCTCTCAATTCAGGAAGGACACTGAGGTGCTGGAGCATGTCCAGAGAAGGGCTATGAAACTGGTGAAAGATCTAGAAGACACATCCTATACAGAGCAATTGGGGCAGCTGGGGTTATTTAGCTGGGAGGAGACTCAGGGGTGACCACATTACTCTCTACAGCTGCCTGAAAGGAAGTTGTAGTGAGTTGGGGGTCAGTCTCTTGTACCATAGGATGAGAAGAAATTGCCTCAAATTGTGCTGGGGAGGCTCAGATAAGATAGTAGGAAAAATTATTCACTGAAAAAGGGGCTAGACATGGGACTAATTTGCCCAGGGAGGTGATGGAATCACCAACTCAGGCAGTGTCCAAGAAGAGACTGGATGTGGCACCCATAGATAGTTTAGAGGTGGGTATGGTAGTGCTGTTAATGGTTGGCCTAGAAAACCCTGAAGATCTCCTTTGATCTTGATGATTCTTTCATTCTATAATATGATGTGAGGTTTTGACTCTGGTCCTCTTCCTCATCTGCCTCTTGGTGTGTCCCTCAGGCATGTACACAGATTGAGGGGAAGCCCCACCCCTCTCATACCCATTTCTTGGTGTCATGGGGTCTCTTTGACTCTTTGCAGTCTACCCTCATGACCATGGTTATCTGCATTCTGTCTCCCAGATTCACAGAAGGGAAAACTTGTCAAGTCCCTTTACAACCATGATTTGTTAAGGGGATTTTTTTTTAAGGGAAATAAATAAATAAAATGAAAAAGATCATTCCATCCATCTGTATTTTCTGCAAAAGCCTTTGCTCAGTGAAGAAAAGGCTGTGATCCCCTTGTTCCTCCATTTTCATTTTGTTGGTCTTCAAGATTTTCCACAAGTCCCACAGCAACGTGACTTAAATTGGGTGAGCTGGCAGAGCTTGAGCTGCTTCACTTTCTCACAGTACCTTGTGGTGTCTCTGCACTCCACTGCCAAAGAGGAAATAACAAGAAGAAATGGTGATGAAGTTATGAACAAAGGATTTCTTACCTGAGAACATTTATCTTTGGGTGGCCAAGAGGACCTTTGTGTTGGGAGGTCTTACAGTGAGCATGAGTTTGACTTGCTGCAAAGACTGAATGTGGACTGCACGTCCACAGGACCAGTGAAGAACTGGTGGGCAACATTTACTTTCAGAGCCTGAGGAAAGGGCTTTTGAGGCTGCTTCAACACTGTCGGTTTTTTCATCTACTGATATTTTGGAGAGGCTTTAGGAGTTTCCTAACAGTTAAACCAAAGATGAAGAACTTAATGAAACTGGATACTTGTTTTAATGGAGTAGCCCAGAGACACTTTGGCCAGCTTTCTGCATTTGAAGACCCAGTGTGTGGGAGTGTTACCTCAGCTGACTGGGAGTTGTATTGTGCTTTTCACAGGTCAGAAACCACCCAGAATGAAGATGTTAAGGCATCTTTTAAACTCCTCTAGGGTTTAGGTTCTGGTGTCACTTGTACAGTTTTTGAGGCCCACAGCCTCCTGCTCTTTAGTTTGGAAAACTATTCAGTATCCCTGCAAGATTCTGGAATTTGGGACATTTCTGTATAGCAGAAAGAGGCTGGAGTGTCAGCAAAGGTCCTGCTTGATATCTGTAAACTCCCTTGTTGTTTCAGCTTCCATTAGGGTACCCCAAACTCATGAGTTTGGACCTATGTAGTCCACTTTGTCTCTGCTGAGAGGGAGCATTAGAGCTGGTGTGAATTTAGGCAAGCACATGTGGGTTCTGCTACTGCATCTGCAATGCTTGCAAAGCAACTGACTTGCAAGATAGAGGATGGGAGCATAATTTCCAAACAGGTATGTGGTCTGTTCTCTTTTGTTCATTCCTTTTTTTTTTTTTTTAATTAGCAAATTTTCTAGTTCCCTGGCAGGCCCAATTTTGTTGCTTGTAATCTGAAAGAAAACACTCTTGCCTGCTGGATTTCCCATCATCCACCTACCCACTGGATTTGGACTACAGCCATAAGTCTGGTTGTGATTCATATTTTTCTTTCTGTCTGTACCATTAACTGAAAGATAATTGTAGAATCATAGATTGGTTTGCATTGTAAGGGGACTTTGAATATCATCTAGATCCACCCTTCCTGCTGTGGACTGGGATGCCTTTCACTGGGCCACGTTGCTCAGTGTCCTACCCAACCTGTTCTAGAAAACTTTCAGGGATGGGGTATCTGCAGCTTCTCTGGGAAATCTGTGCCATTGTCTCATCACCCTCACAGTAAAGAATTTCTTCCTAATATCTAATCTAAAACTACTCTGTTTTAATTTGAACCCATTCCCCCTTGTTATGCCACTTGTAAATATATGGCCTTGTAAATAGTCTTGCTCCATCCTTCCTCTAAGTTCCCCTCAAGTACTGGAAGGCTGCAAGCAGTAGGTCATCTAAAAACAGAGCTGTACCATCCCATTTCAGTATTTTCAGCCTTCAAATCTCAGCCTTTTGTCATACAGCAGGTGCTTCATCCATCTGATCAACTTGGTGGCCTACACTGAACTTGCTCCAGAGGACTGCATGGATTACTTCTCATGCTGTTGGAAAGGGGACACAATCCCAGCAAAAACACCATTGCCAAAAGCCTCCACAATGAGCAGCATTCTTCTATGTGATGCTGAGCTTTAGACACTGGATTTTGCACAGGTGTGGGTTGGAAGTTCGCCAGGATGTCCATCTGCAAGGTCCAGTGTTCCATTTCTGAGAGACAACTCTCCCTTCTTTGCTACTCCTGCACCAGTCTCCCTCCCCTCCTCTCAGCAAAGTACCGTTTTCACAGGGTGTGATGTTGCAGCGCTGCCAGTTTGCTGGTCTTGGCCTCCAGGAGCAGTGGTGCTCCAACACGGGCTTGTTGGTGCCGATGTGCACGCAGTCCACACGCCGTGACTGGAATCCGTAGTTTCCACACGTAGCCGTGCAGACAGTCCATAGGCTGACCCTCCAGTGCACACCACAGACATCAGTCCAGCAGTTCTGGGTGCTCAATGGCCTATGGGCGGGATGGAGAGAGGGAGAGAGGGAGGGACAGCAAACATTACACATCCCAAAGGTAATTCGCGCTGTGTGGATCAGATCTTCAAAAGCTGTCAGGTGGGGCCAGCAGTTTTGAACTGCTCTCAAAGACCAGACCCTCAGTGTGTGCACACTGGTATACCAACACCATTTCAAATGACCATTTGAACTGTTTGAGGATTTGGCTGAAATGCCCTCTCCAAGGCACAAACCAGAGATCTGCTGAAAGGTGAAATGACTGGCAACCAAGACTTTGTAACATTTTTGTGGCTTTACAGCCAGTAGGAACAGAACCAATTCTCTGAAACTCTTCTTTTTCTTTCAATACATTCTCACAGAAGATGTATTGGCACACTTGGTTCATATCTATTTGTCACACAGGTAGTGAAAAGGCATGAGTGGGAGCAAACAAGGCAATTACATTAACATGCAGTCATGATCATTCATGATTTACGTAACTGTGTCATGTGAAGTAAATATCTTTACAACATTGACAGTGGAGTTTATCTGCAGTAAAACAAAATCTGTGGAGACCCTTTTTTTCTGTTAGATTTTGTGTTTAAATGAATGAGAAAACTGGCTCCATTTGAAGATATAGCACAGCCTTGCAGACAGGATTTGGGACGCATGGAAGATTTTGCAGTTTTTGGCCAAGTGGCCTGAAGCTCCTAGGAACAAATAGGGAAGTCTGGGCTATAAGCCTGATAACACATAGCTGTACATGTTGCAGCATGACTTCTTTGTTACATAGGGGTAACCCCTGAGTTTTCATGTGAGTCACTAGTCCATTAAATATCTCTGAAAAGGCTTGTATGTTCAGACATAAGAGATATGTCCTACCTTGGTAAGGAACTGCACTGATCAGATGACACAGAAGTCCCATCTTTGGTCTGGCAAAATACCTGTCGGTGCTGTACAGCCAGCCGTGGTCCAATGCAAGGCCCGTTACACTGGGAACACAGAAGGCTCACTCAGTGGAGGTACAAGACAGGACAAGTTCCACGTTTATAAAACTGCTAGTGAAATAAAGTGTATACTGCCGTCCTGAGACTGTTGAGATTTCAGCTGATTTCTGCGGGCTTTGAAGACTGACTGTGCAGTCATTTTTTGCTCTACCTCATCTCCCCCAGCAGCATTTAAACTACATTTCTGTATCTGCTCTGTAGATTCATTACCTCTTCTCTTCAATAATTTGATTTTAAATACATCTGTTAGAGGAAATTAAATGTTGTCATGCCAGTAGCCTAGAGCCTATGATCCTTACAGGAAATCTCAATACATAACTTTTACTGTGCATTTTGCATCATGTGCATTGGCCAAATAACTAAGACCACATTGAACCAAGGACATATTACACTCCATTTAATAATTTAAAATCATTGAAGAACAATAAAAAAAGCAGGAAGCATGAGAAGCACAAAAGATATGCAAGCTTGCTCCAAAATTGAGGCTATCCTAACATATTCAAGCTTAACAATTACATTTCATCTTAACTCTACTAATCCTCTCCTTTGATTAAAACATAACTTGGCATAGGTATGAAGCATGTATTTACGCTATTTTAAAATTACATCAGATATTAGGAAACTGTTTTTCTAAGTAACTGGAAATTATATCCAAGAACAAACTGAGGTTTGAATAAGAGGTCATCAGTGTGAAACAGGAAATTTTGCCAGGGGATGGCTGCTGACCAATCCCTCCACCACCTCCTCTCCCTCTTCAGTAGGAGCCCTGTACCACACTACCATGCACTCCTCAAATAGTAAGCCCTTCCACCTGCTATTTCTTCCCTCCCTGACAACTGCAAGAGAGAAGTGGTGACTGTCAGACTTCCAGCCAAATATCCTGCTAGAAATGTCATTCACTGGAGTGTGTGGAGCATTTCTGTGATATCGGCAGGGGCTAGCAGTCCTCACCACCAGCAAGCCTGAGTCACTAGCTTAAAAACACACAGTGAAGAACAAAATGCCAGGAACATTAAATGAAGGAAAGGAACTAACTCTAGAAATAGGGCTGGAGCAGGTAGCCTATTTATTTTCTTTGTGAACTGTGAACTACACCTGCACAATGGGTAGCCTGATACCCCACAATACTACCAAGCAGGTCATTGATCCACTGAGCCAATGGTGTGTTTTATCTATGTGTAACAGTCTTCTGGCTTGGAGATAGGGCAGTATGTAATCATGTGGAACTTGACCTTTTTTTGTAAGCTAGGCAGAAAATATATTATATGATAATGAACAGAGATTAGGTCTAAAATTCAGAAATTGATTCTAAACTATCTGATTGTCTCAGATGAGTATGATACCACAAGGAACAATTTAACCCATAATGATTTCTGCAAAGATGATCCAGTCCTTTCCTGAAATTCCATAGGGAGTGAAAATTTTCTTCTTTGATATAAAGTGATAATTCCAAGCTTAACTTGTAATGTAATTATTCAGTCATGTTTCAAGATTTAAATGAAGATGCTTTCAAGTAATGAACAATAACATGTTCTAGTAGCTGAAGGCACTTTTTACTACCGGTACTACCCCTTTTTATAAAAAACATTGTCTTAGCTTGCAAAGCAGTATGTAACCAAAAGTATGTATTCTATCACCATCAGTTAAAAACCAGGTGGGACAGTGATCCTTATCTCCATGGGAGATATCCTCTGCTAATGGGCCATCTGTTAAAAACTAGGAGGGGAAATGTTCTTTATCTTTTCCACAAACCATTCTTCCTCCAGGAAGATATTTTCTGTTAATGGGCCACTGAGTCCCACTGCATGACTGATAAAATTACATCATCCCATTGTGAGATGCTTCACCTAGAGGGAAGAGCCAAACATTTCCTACCTAGATAAAAACTGAGATTTGGAATACTAAGGCAGCCTTTTTTTCCACTGGATTCCAGAGGAAAACCAGACCCTTCTATATCAGCACTGGACCTTTGGAAGAAAACTGCACCCTTCTACAGGACCACTGCTTCAACTGAACCACATCTGTCACTCCAGGAGGACTGCAGGCACCACTTAATTGGACTGCTACAAACACCCTGACTGACGGGGTGTCAGGTTGTATTCTGATTCTGTCAGTGTTTTGTTGTTTTGTATTGTTGTACTTTTATTTTAATTTTTTCCTAGTAAAGAACTATTATTCCTATTCCCATGTCTTTGCCTGAGAGTTCCTTAATTTCAAAATTATTATAATGTGGAGGAAGGGGTTTACATTGTACATTTCAAGACAGGCTCCTGCTTTCCTTAACGAACACTTGCCTTTCAAACCAACACAAACATGATGCAACGCAATCTGCAAAGAGAAAATCTGAAGATCCGCAAAGCAGCAGGAAGTAGTTTGAAAATGCTTTTAACTCTCCATTTTGTCTTTCATCAGGAAGCAAGTCAAGAAAGCTCACACTTTTTGGTATTCTCAGGCAACATCAGCAACTTTGCAAAACTGAATTATTGTATAGTCCTCCTACTTTGAACCTTATCACAATCATCAATCCTGACTCCAGCCAGCCTAGACTGAAGCACTCGCTCTGGCTGGAAAGGGGGATTAAGACTTGAAGAGGGCTATTTCCCAGATGGGTCAGTAATCACTGTAACAAGGAGCTGCAGACCTTCCTGCTGGAGGACATGGGGTCTGCAGGAAAAGCCCTGTTAGTGAACAGCATTTCTAGTCATTGTGAGAAGCTACAGAAATCCAAGCAGGGTGTGCATCATATATAGAAAGAAAGAGCTGAACAGATTAGCAGTTGCCTCAAAAGTCTGCAAACTGTAACCTAAGGATTCTGGGTTGAAAAATCATTACCTTCATTTTCTGTCTCTTTTTCCTAGCCCATACTAAGGGACTGTCCTTGGAATGCTACTTTGGTCCTCACCTGGCCCCAGGAGGAGACTGCCCACTCCACACAGAGCTGCCTGTTACAGTTCTGTGTGTCCACAGGGCGCTTGGACACCAGGGCACAAGCCTCGCTTGCCACTGGGACAGAGCTGCCTTTCGCTGTCAGGCGCTGGCATGTCACTCGCCGTGTCTGTATGCCTCCACCACAGCTCCGTGTGCAGGGAGACCAGGATGTTACCATCCACCTGTGAGAGGAAAGAGAACAGGTCAGGGAGCAGGCATGTGCCACTGTCTGGAGGATCCTTGGTCTTTATCAGTGGGAACAAAGACAGGAAACAGTGGGTTGGCTCATTTTAGGGTGTGATCCTGGAACATCTGAATGTCTCAGCCTCACATAGTCTTCACTGAAAACCGTTAAGAGGATGAAAGCTGAGAAAACTGCAAAGTTTTCATTGATTTGTCTTTCTCAAGGCTCTCTGGGCCCAGAATTAATTTTCTAGACCCTAAAACTGTTTTTAGAGGCTTGGCAATTACCTGTAGTGCTGGCACAGGAGCTGTATGGGAAGTCTGCTCTTACACCATGGTGCCATGGAGGCCTTGGTTACAAGCTACAGTCACAATTCTAGGACCAGCCCAGTATCACTCCTTAGTAGAGAAAACTATCTCTGTGTAATTGCTGGAGTAGCTGACAGGCCACTTCAAACTTGTTGTGAGAGAATAGCCAAAAGCCTGCTAGGTCCATCTGGTGTCTGCCTCCTCTGTTGCACCCCTAACAGCTGGCATAATCCAAAAAAGCCTTAACATTGCTCAGCAACAGTTAGCCCAGGGAAGGAAGGACACTCTTCTTCTTTCCCCTTAAGCTCAGACCATGCATTCACTAGCTGAGGCTCTGAATCCCTGTGTACTGGCATCTAAAAAATCCAGTCCTACTAGCTACAAGTCTGTAAATAATAGAAAATAGTAGTCTAATACATTTTGTCATTGTAAGTCTCATAAGATGAAACACTCATACAGTCAGGTTTGGGAAAGCGTTAGGTAGGAATAGGGAGAATGCAGCTGACTGTTAGTTTTCTGAACAGTTTTATGGTCAAGTCAGAAGTTTGCTTCATTAACTTTCTGGATACTTTGTGGTTATGGGAGTAAAATACTGCCATCACATCCCTCACCAACAGTGTTAATGATTACTTTACAAAATAGGCAATCGGCATTCTCCATGCCCATGGAGAAACATCCATTTCTATTTTTCTGTCTTCTGCAGGTGATTAACTCCAGCAGTCACAGAAACAAGTATAAACAAACATATTCCCGACCTGGAAAATAAGAATATTGGTACTTTTTCATGCAGTTTGGTGAGGTTGAACCTGCAATTTCCGCACTGCTAATAAAGCTCTGGTCTGCATGTCAATCAACTTTTATTTCCAAGCTTAAATCTCAGCAGTTTCTCAGGAGCTGAGGGAGGATTTGGGGTTGTGTTACAATTCAGGAAAGGTATAAAAAGACATAAACCATTCCCATGGAATTTATTGTCAACAGTAAGGAAAACTGCTGCTAATGAGCGTGTTTCATATTTCATCAAATCTCTTTTGGTTTCTTTCTTATGACTCAGCTGGCAACTCAGAAAATATTTGCCTGCAAAGAAGAGTAGGAATATATTTTAAAAGGTAATTAAGTAGAATCTTGCAACATGCCCAAGACACAGCAAGAGTGGAGAATCTGGCCACTTCTCATCAGGCTGCTTAGCATCTCTCCTTGCCTCAGCTCAGACTGTCTTTTTTTAATACAAGTCCCAAATCACTGTTGAATGAGGGAAGTTGTACTAAATTTCTCTTGAGATGCTTACTACTTTAAAGTGCTTGTATACTGAAATGTAACATATCCACATTGGAAATGAGGGAGAGGAGGGAGTAACACCATGAAAAATATGGAAAAACATGTTTATACATCTCAGCTAAGGAGATACTGAATTGCAGAAGCAGGACAATTTTTAATATGAAGGGAGCATAACACTACACCGACTCTCTGGATGAGCTCAGGATGTATTCTTCTTCACACCAAAGGGTGTAAAAAAATAAAAAAAGACTTAGTATAGGGTGAAGTCAGAGAATCATATATGTTGGAAATGACCTTTAATATCATTAAGTCAAGTCATTAACCCAGCAATGCCAAGTCCACCATTAAACCATGCCCTTAAGCACCACATCTACACATCTTTTAAATACGTCCAAGGATGACGACGAAATCACTTCCCTGGGCAGACTGTTCCAAAGTTTGACAACCCTTTCCATGATGGATTTTTCCCTAATAGCCAACCTAAACCTCTTGTGGTACAGCTTGAAGCTGATTCCTTCTGTCTTGTCACTTCTCACTTGGAAGAGGAGGCTGACCCCCACCTTACTACAGCCTCCTTTCAGGCTGTTGTAAAGAATGATAAGGTCTCCTAGGCCCCATTTTCTCCAAGGTAAACAACCTCATCTCCCTCAGGTACTTCTCATGGGACTTGTGCTCCAGACCCTTCACCACCTTCTCTGTCCTTCTTCTTTCTTGTAGTGAGGGGTCAAATATTGAGCACAATACTTGAGATGTGCCACAAGAAGACCTAGGTGTAGCCAGAAGTTTTTCAAGCTGTCCTGGCTCATTTGTGTTTAGCAGTAAGTGAAAACCAGGGGACTTGTAGGGCAGCAATTTACATTTCCAAGGCAAGCACAAGCTAGCAAACTCCAGAAAGAGGCAGAACTCAGACCCCTTCATGCCCACTAGATCTGATAAGATGTACCCATTTTACAAAAGATATTTCCACCTTGCTAAGGGAATTCTTTGCAGCTGCAGCTACAGGTACAGTCCTGCCCATATTGATGTTCAGGCAACAAAAGAACTCAGAATAAAATCACAAAATAACTGCAAAACTAAGATTCTTGTCTGTTATATTGTTGGGGCAAATGACTATGAAGCCATGTGTAACACAAAAAAAGAAATGATCCTACAGTTCACGGTTGACAAAATTTCTATGTGTTCAGTGCATGCAGACCAGGCATAGTATTTATAACCAACACAGGGTGTGACTGGAATCACTCAAGACATTGTAAGCTGTGATTTTTTTTTCTCCCTTGTACTGACAGACTTTTCCACAAATATTGCTACAAAATCCCAAGTGTCTGGATTAAGCACTCAAAAACTCCCATTTAGCCACGTCCTCTCCAACCAGGCACCAGAGAAGTGCTGCAGTGGTATGATGCCCTGCACAAAGAACCTTTCCAGGACACCTTGTAAGTGCATGTAAGATATTTTTACATGAGACAGACGAACCGTGAAGGGCAGTCTCTTCTGTTGCACGCGACGGGCTGCAGAGGTGGCTTGGGTGTCTCAGCACAATAGGATGTGTTGACTTCGGCCCCATCCAGTAAGCACCTCAGCTGGGGCAGCTGCAGCCCTCTGTGTCCGCAGGAAGCCGAACAAGCTGTCAGTTTATCCGCCGACCACTTGTACTCTGCCAGGAAGTGTGGGAGAGGCATGTTAACACTGAAAAACTGAAAAAGTGAGAAAGAAGAGAGTTGAAGATGTTCTCGAGGATGAAACACAGGGATTCAATGAAAAGGAGCTACCTACCCCTGCAAGGCACCTGATTCAAGGCACCCTGACTGCCTTTGGTGTAACAAACCCATTTTTTTGGTGCTTAGAAGCATTAGGCATGGAAAGTTAATAACATGGTATGGCAGTTAAGTGAAGCCAGGTGTCTATAAGCACCTATATTTTTAAAGGTGTATTATTTAATGAAGATATGGTTAGCTGTAGTTCCCAGCAGTATTTATGACTCTATGATCCTGAAACACTGTGTCTCTTACCAGATAGTTCACACAGATCATCTGTCCAGAAGATAAATGTGGGAGTTGCAAGACACTCAAAATTTTATAGCAAAATTGAAGGAATAGTTAAATTCTTCACCTCTCCATCACTGACAACTGGAGCACTGAAAGCAGCATATTCTGTTCCAATCCAGCTGCACCAGTGTTCTGTGGCTTTACCAACTTTGTCTTATTTCTAGGAGATCTCTAACAATAACAGTTCTAGAAGTTTTACAAGTGAAGGGTTTACAAGGAAGAAGAGACTGCAAGACACTGACCTTTGTGTATTAATAGAGAGGCTTCTAGTTTAAGGGGTTTAAACTCTGGTGGCTCTGTCTTGAATTTCTGGACAAGCAAATTGCCCAGGCCCAACATAAGCATAGCTTGATTACATAAAGTGTGTTTTATGCTCAGCAGGGCAGAAATACCTGGTGTCATTTTGGTAAAGAAAAACCTAAGACACTTTAAGGTACTTAGAAGTCCTGCAAATCTATATTCATGACAATAAATCATTAAGACATCTTTTTCTTGATATGTGTGGTGATGGTTTCAGAGGGGAGAAATCCAGGATGAGAAAGGCAGTACAGGAAAATCCATGGCAATAGCTTTTCAGGGTGAAATGACTGAAACAGAAGACTTACCTTGTATAACCAGGGACATTATTTGTGTGAGTGAGCCAGCCTCATTCTGAGCAAGGCAACTGAATTCACCATCACTGAAATCACTAACATTGAGTATCTGAAGAATCCGTCCTGCTGCCAGGAGTTGATGTCGCAGACTGAGAGGCTTACCAGAGTAAAGCCAGGTGATGTTAGGGGTTGGATGCCCATCGACAGCACAACCTGAAAAACAGGTACATGAGAAAAACCTGCTGAGTACTAAACTTGGTCCATACTTTGAAGTGGTCAAAATTAGGGGAAATAGTCAATTCCATCCCATTTTCTCCTCATTTTCTCATGATGATAAGTAATTCTGTAATAAGGAATACCTTCTCATCATCCAGAATAAAATCCAAAAGCCAGATAATCTGCTATATAGAAAATCTCTGATCAGTTTGGAATTATGTATATCAGAACATATATAATATATTTTGATTATTCTCATTTTGGTATTGAAGAAAGTGAGATAGGGAAGTTATAAATCTGGCAAAAACTCAAGGACCATGGTTGAACATGCAATATGTACACAACTTTGTCTCCAAATTTCCTACGGAAGCCAAAGGACCACCTTCCTCTCTCTCTCTCTCTCTCTCTCTCTCTCTCTCTCTCTCTCTCTCTCTTTAAAACATTCTTAAATATTATTTATTGCTATTGTGTAATTAAAAGTCAGAAATTTTTATTACACAAAAAAGCCTATTGAAAAACCAGAGAGATAAAACTGAGCCTTTACAGGGTTGGTTGGGTTGGGGGGGGGTTGTGTGTTTTGTTGTTGTTTTTGTTGTTGTTTTTTGTCACACCAATGGGCAATTCTCTAAGTAATAACCAACCAAAAACAGCAACTGAAAAACCTATGATGTTCTAAAGAATTGTGTGAGGTCTATGATCACCAGCGCAGATGATGAGATTTAAATTCTCAGTGACTTCTTTGCCTGTTGACCTGAAGGAAGTGTACCTACAAGACACTTTTTACTGTGGTTCTCATATCAGCTGAACACTTTGCCAGTTTCATGATGAATTGGAGAAAATTTGTAAGACTTGTGTAACTTGGGAAAGACAACTAGGTTGTCTTGCCTATTTCTTGGGTAAAAATAAAGAACTAGGTGATTTCCATAGTGTAACCCATGTCCACCAACTCCATCTCCAATTGCAGGTGTAGGGAGACAGAAATGTTTTATGTGAGGGATGCCATATATAACTAGGACTGCCTGTGGTTTAGGCTTGTCCTGCACTGCTATGCATACCACTGAGACATCAAAGGTCTCTAAGTTTCTGCAAATGCTATCTATTCTGATGGTTAGTTGGTTATACTAAAGCTTTTTATTGTTTTGTTTATATTAATATGTATGTACATGAGTGACTATATTGTATACAAAATCTATTCTGAAAGAACTGTCCTGCATAAACAAACATAACGTGTATACAACAACTTTCACCTGAACACTGTTCAAAAGTAATGGAATAGAAAAGGAAAGAGTACAAATTTAAAATACTAAAAAGAGAAGACTCTTCTAAGATGAAGGAAGAATCCATCAGTTGATACTTCTTCACTGCCATCTCCATGTAATTTGATTACTATTTATTATTCACTGAGAAAAATGAAGATGTGAAATGAAGTCTCTGTAGCTCCACTACACAATTAACAGATGCTGCAACATGTCATTTTCATTATTACTCTCCCTTCCATTCATTTGTCCACCTGAGGAGAACCTTAACTAACTTATATCAGGCAAGTACAGCTCCTACAACGAATTACCATTGTCATTAATCTGCTCAGGAAGGCTGAAGAGTTTGATTTTCAAACATCATTAAGGCCAAATCCTTGAGACTTAAGGAACTCATTACTTCATTTAGGAACTCTTGCAATCCTTTTGAATTTGGTTATACCTGTAAACCAGCACAAGGGGACTGGGCTACTGTAGTCTTTATTTTTGTGCCTTTTGTTTAATCATACCTCCAATTATACTATTCCTATGATACTCTTTTGCCCAGCAAAACTGAAGTTCTCTTGCTTATAAAGCAGATCTCACACAAGATGGAAAAGGCCAGTGATGACCTGTGGTATGCCCCAGACATTTTCAATCTGAGGGGCAGGTCTAGGCACTGGGGAGAAACTGCCTGCCACTGGGGTGCTCACTGATGCAGTGGCTACATGAGTCCTGTTGCTGTCAAACCCTGCCTGTATCCACTGTGGGGAAGAGTGTAGGCTGGATAAAACTGCTCTTTGGCACTCATTCACTTTGTGAAACTGGTATTTCAGAGAGCAAGGGTTCTGTGGCAAAAGACTGACACACACACACAGTAGACTCAGCAGTCACCATGGCAAAGTTGCACTGGAAATGAACTGGTAAATGCAGATAAATGTTTAAAATAAGGAAAAAAAGTGTGTGTGGGGGGGAGGGGTGGTGGGGAAAGCAGAATGGCAGAGTGCAAACTGCCCCCAGTGGTTTTACCTCTTCCCTTTTTTCCACTTATGTTTATAAGGGTGAAGAGTCTGGTATTTAATTTCTTTGGCAAGATTTAATGCATTTTATCTTTGGTTGTCTCTACCCAACACTCCCTTCCTGACAACAAAGACTCAAAATTCTCTGCTGCTTTATCCTTTTCCCTAATTTTGTACACTCTCTATTTAATCCTGCTGTTTCATTTTCACCACTCTTATGCTGAAAAATAACTCATGCAGTGTCCAAGATACTCATTTTAAAGTAAATGAGTGACATAAAAGGTTTTAACCTCAAAGTTTAAAGAATGCCTACGTTTAAAACAATAGAAGACAAAGGAATATAGAGGAAATGGACAAACTTTAAAAGTGGCTCTATGGCTTTCGCCAAGATTATTCCCATTATTTTGTAGCTTACTTGTCTTTTAAGATAAGTGTAGTGATTTCTACAGGTCAACATATAGCCACGACAACTAAAAAGGGCATGCTGTGAGCTCGGTTTTATTGTTTGTGTTTACAAGCATGCTGCAGAGTGCAAATTCAGAAAGCAGAAATGTCAGCTTGATGTTACACACAGAGGAACTGAACCTGAATTCAGCATACAGATAGTCCTGGTTCATGTTGGTTTTCTTTAAAAAAATATTGTCAGGAAAAACAATATCGTCTTCCTAGTGCTGACTATTTTACTAATCTAACGTAATATTTCTTCTTCCAAAGTGTATATATAAAATATAAGCTAAAGGAACAGCTAGTAATTAATAATATGGGGGAAAACTCCCCAAAGTTATTGCCTAGATATGAACCACCAGCGAGTAATTCTTACTTAACAGTAAAACTTTACCAGTAATACCTATCAATTACATTTCACAGTACAGATTCCTACACATTTACCATGTGTATGGATGCATAGGTTGTGGGGTATTTTATGCATAGTTAGTGAGAACTACAATAAAATCCCATGTTTGATTAATACCTCCTTCTCATCTTCCAAAAATAACTTTAATACAATTAAATCAGATTACTAATAATTAATCTCTGTTTCCCCAATCCCTGTAACATTGACTCTTTTACCCTTTTGAAGCCCAAAACCTATCTCTATAATAACTAAGAAGGAAAAACTGGCTTTGTTTCCAGACAGCACAACTATTTCAGAGCTTTTGGGTATTGGAACACTTGGGAAGATGATCAGGGAACACATTTTTTGGGAGTATTTTGAGCAGTCAAAGTTCTGGCATGAGAGGGCCTTTCTCCTTCAGCCCTTCTTTAGTAGAGAAAGAAAATATTGCCTTCATCCTCCCTTCCAAAGGTTACTGGGACTCTGAATTCATTTAAACTCAGGATGAGCCACTGATATGCAAAAGCTGGAGATAAAAACAAAAATCTAATAAAAATGACATCTTCTAGTAGGGGAAATGTTAATATTTCAAGGATAACTATGGGGTATTTGGAAAGGCAAACAACTCTAACAGTTTCTCGAGAGGAAAGAATAAATGCATACTCCAGGCCAAATTCAGCTCCCCATTATGCCTTTGCAACAGTTTCTGAATGGCTGTAGCTGCAGAAAGGCTCTGGACTAAGATCCTAATACTAGGAGAACAAAATACAAAACATACACCAGTTTTGCACTTTCAGATCTGATAAAAACAAGGGCAAAGGATGTTGATTTTAGGATTCCTTTTCTTTTTGGCAGCCTGATACTGTATGGAAAGCAATGATAAAAATGTCAATTGAATTTTACAAGTACTAAATAAATTTGAAAATGTGAATTAAAAAAAAAAAGCACTGCCTTTAAAATAGGTATTCTTAAAATACAGATTATTTTCATGTCTTCATATTTGTCTAACAAATAACTCTCTAATTTACTGTTGACTTGATGACTAGCCCCAGACAATGTTTCTAATATATATTAAAGATGGAATGCAAGTGAAAACTTCAGGTCAAGATCAGGTAGTTTCTTTGATTTTGTATTCCTGTGTTATTTTACTGAGCTCTTAACAGAAAAGAGCTGTGGACCACAATACATGGTGTTAAAGCAATAAATGTAATGCTCCTACAGGACTTGAAACACTACAGAATTTCCACCCTAAACTTTATGTTCAAGGAAATAAAGTATGCTTTCAAAATAGATATCAGATTAAGGATGAATTGAGGAAAAAATATGCTTAGAACAAACTGTGGAAAAGCCACAGATCAATCTGAATAGATACAAGTTCTCATTGCTTTCACACACTGGATGAAATCCAATTTATAAAAAGCAATGGAATCTAAAAAAACCCAAAATAAATAATTAATGTTTGTATAAATACATCTTTTACTTATAATTTTAAGGCAATACAAATAACATGAATTCATGCTAGACAAGGAAAACCATAGATTTAGGAATTCTTGAAATAAGCCAATTCAGTTGATAACAGTAGCAATTAAAAAAAAAAAGAAGGCATTTAAAATAACTATTTATGGCTGCAAAGGTGCAGTTGAAACATACTATGCTAAACATATGACATAGTTTTTAACAGTTCTCAAAATACCTAAACTGGTTACCCAATGCCACACATGTTGTTATTATTGTATATCACTTTCATAGCATTGCAAATACACATGGTGTTCAACACAAATTGAGTCAGGCTCATTCCCAGCCCCACAGTGGTTGTAAAAAATGTTCCCAAGTACACAGACACATGGTGGGCCCATTAAAAAGCAAGGGAATTTTCAAGCTCTGGTAATTAATGCTGTTTCCTAAAACAGTCTGACAACAGAAATCCTACACACTGAGAATCATGTATTAATAAGGATTGTTCTGAATACAATCAGCAATGGCAAATCAAAAATCAAAGCCTACAGTAATCGATAGAGTGTACTCCTAAGCTAACTGATAGGTTTATTAAGTTCATGACAAAAATGGAAAAGGAATTAAACTAAACTTCCACCCCACCACTGCCACAGCTCCAGGTTAACTGTCCACCTAGGGGAGAAAGATAGCAGTCAGATGAGACACATGGAGCAAGCACTGAACAACAGTACAGCACAAGGAGTTCAACAAAAGACAGAGCAAGAGCTGGTACATAATGCAATCACCAGGTTTCAAATGTCAGCGCTGCTGTACAAGTTCTTCAATATTTCAACATAATCTTGCTGCATTTTGAAACAGCATCTCAGGCAGACAGGTTTGGGAAAGCCAGTGATGCTTGCTCCAGAGAGGCTGTAACTTCTGTCCGAGAGATGTGAGGACTATCATAGAGGGAGAGGTAACTTTGAAGCTTGTAACTGAGAAGTCCTTTAGTCAACATGTCAGAAATCCCATTGTCCCTTAACACTTACTCTAGAATGAATTGCAAATTTTGCAAGAGTCTAAAGGATCTTTTGTGTGAAGGAAGCTGGCAGAATGAGAGGTCTCCATATCAGGACACCTGCAGCAAGACTGATACTCCTATTTACCTGCCAAGGTTTGTCGTAGTGGAGCTCTACTTTCATTAGAAAAAAAATCTAAGTCAGTGATTCAGGTAAAGCTTAGAGACAAAAGCTCAAGGGCTGCAACTCTTAAAACAAACCCAAAATTCAGCAGATGTTGCCTCAGAGGCCAGTGATATTGTTTTATATGGAAGCATATTCCTCCACTACTGTAGATCAGTGGTTGCCAGATTAGATCATTCATGGCACAAAACAGCAGGCAGGAAAAAAACCTCAAAGCAGTGGATTAGCTAGAGAACATCACTCCTTTGACCCTGTGTTCAGAGCTTGGCAGTGGCTGGACTAGTGTCTGATTGCCTGAAAAACAAACACTGTTTTAGTGTAGTCAAAATGTTCAACCATTCAGAGGTATCATCATGTAATTTTTAACCCAAATATATGAGTGTGTATATGCAAAAGAAAAGCCTCACATGTCAATATAATACTACAGTGTAGTCTGACATAGTCTGTTATACTTTGCTGTAGAAGGAAGATACTGCAACACTCTATGAACTTTATACAATATTTAGGATGCAATCAATGTGATAGTATCTGATTAGGAAATTAAATGAAAAGATAATGCCATAATATTTATATTAATTTCAATTCTTGCCTTTACAGAAAGGTTATGCACCTATCTGGGAATTCTCACAAATATTGTGACAAGGCAGACTTTTCACCGAGACAAAAACTGAAAGGAACAGATAACACAATTAAAAGGACAGAGTATCCCATAAATGTACCTGGCACTTTATCCTCATCACACTAGACATAATATCAAATAAAGTTGCTAAAAAAATTCTTTAACATTAGAACTTCTTTTCAAATGTGATGGCCAATTTATTACAGAGAATGAGGAGGAAAAAATGACTGTGCAAAATAACTTCTCAGATAGTAATGATTTTGTCTGAATCCTACTGCACAGCTTCTGCAGCTGTCTTTTTCATTAAATATAGCATAGACTTCAGTTCAGCAGTAATTCCTCATGAATTTTATTTTTGCTGGCTTTGTGCAGATTGCAAATTATTTTTAATTTCTGCTTCAAATTTTAATACAGCAATAATTCCCAAATATAGGAAAATTTAAAACAGGCTCATGGTACAGCATGCAAGACCAACCGGGAATTACAAGAAAACATGCTTTCAAGAAGATATACTCTTGCTCCCAAGTATATCCCCAAACATTGAAAGAAATTTGTACTTATGAGATCAGTTGTGTTCATTGGGATAATTTATTACTTTTCACACTGATTTTGAACAAGTGTTAGTCCTAGCAGAGCCAGATGTAATGGCACAGTACTGCAAGCAATTGCAGCATTGACTTCTCTGGCTCTGCTTGAAAGAGTTTCATCCTTACATTAGTCTATCTGTCTGATCAGGATCTTCTCCAAATGTAGTCAGCTGTACATTTGCAGAGCTTGGGTACTATAATGCACCCAAGAACATTCAAAAATCTCTAGGTTGATTTATTCTGTCCACTGTCATGCCCAGAAAAACCCACTGGCAAGTACTAGTCACAGACTTGAAGAGATCCCCTCTGAAATAATAAAATACCTGACCCCAACCTGAACTTTGGGTTTTGGTTCCAAGGCAGTTGGACCTTTTAAATAAATAATTTATTCATACTCGTAAGGCTGTTGCAAGAAAGGTGACTCTTTTTTGATTCTTCTTTCTGGGTGATCTTCTGGGAACCTAAGCAGCTGTACTAGGAAATGAGTAGGATATGATACTGCCAGTAAAAGAAAAATGAGAGTGAAATACAGTAAATTTGGTGCAGAGAAATCCTTTGTCTTTTAAAGTGAAAAGTTTCTGTTGTCACTTTGTCTTAAAAACAGCTGAATTTCAAATATTGATATTTGCAGAACAAGACTTTTTTGTGCAGCTGGTCATCTTCTAAAGCAGTAGTGAAATTGGCAGCAAAGCTTCTCTAATTCTGTGGTCATTTGGGATAAGGTATAAAACCAGAAAGAAACCTGCTTTTTAGGACTATGTTTTCAGTGTTGACAGTAAAATCATGTTCTGATTTGTGTAGTGAGTAAATAAGAAAGTAATTGAGAAGAACATGATAAATATGGTACAGCTGTAGATATTTATTTATTTATTTATTTATTTATTTATTTATTTATTTATTTATTTATTTAAAATTGACTGTACTTTTCTGGTATTAGAAAAATACTTTTTTTTGTGATCTTCACAGTAACTTTCAGTATCCCTTACAAGTAAGGAGGGATGCGAACCAGATTCAAATAATTGCCTAGGCTTTCTTTCCCCCATTACTTTGTATTATCAGATTCCCTAAAGTAACATTTTCCTTCTGCCCTCTTTACTTCAGTCTGAATTTTTACAGGGAGTACCACATGTTCATATCCCTAGAAGTACTCATTCTGAAAACAATGTTCCTGCAAAAATTCTCAATAACTAATGTATGAATGTCAAAGTCATTAAAGCTTCATCTTTCACTGTGCAACACAATTATAACACACTCCATATTCTTCAGTGCTGAAACAAGGACATATTTTTAAGTAATATTTTATGTCTTTTGCCAAGTCTGCTGATTACTGGTCTCCAATAATAATACAACATATATGAGAAGTTGTCGTGAATCTCCACAAGGATTTGTAAGACCCTCAGAGTTTCCCACTGAATTATATTCAAATACAGGAAATAACAATATTGAACCCAAGTGAAAAAAAGTATTTTTGATAGGCTCAAAGCCTTTTCTGCAGGAGTGTTATGAGTCAGGAACACTGGGTCATACAACATTGGTTTCTGCCAGTATTAACATTTACAAAGCTGAAGACTCATGGAAATGTGTCTAAGGAGTTGTGTAAAAAAAATCATTGATACTTTAGCACAGATAAACTACTGGAAATATATGAGTTTAGGAGGTTCCTTTAATTCCAAAAGATAACATCATGAAGTAATCAGAACTGACAGAGGTCAAATGAACATGAATAATTTAAAAACCCAAAAATTCTTATCAAATGACAAACAAAATACTTGTTCTGTTGTGAAAAGAGTGGTGTTTCCTATAATATTTTCATCACCAACATTCAGGAAAACTGTAATTAAAATTTAAAAAGTCCCAAAAACCAGAAACCTTAAGATTAAGATCAAATGTGAAAACTTTCCAGAGCAATGTATATTATGTCTCACTTCAGAAATCAACTGTGTTTTATCTTCTATGTAATGTAAAGTCTTTTTTGTGTGTCTACCATGAACCAAGAACATCAGAATGTGCATGACAGCTCATCACTGATTGTCAGTTTGCACTACTGTAATACCCAGAAATATTTCTAAGCTCCTGGGTGTTCTAGCTTTGCTTTGGGGATAATTCTGTCCTTCAGGTGTGTGATCTGCAGATAACACACAAGTGTCTGTTACACAACCTGACAATGAATGTGAGGACTGGGGAAGACTGCAGTACTCCGCACATATTTTCAACATTTGTTAAGGAGCAGGGTAAGAATCAACCTGTGTAAGCCACCATCCACATCATGCTCTTCAACTGGATGATGAGCTAGGTCTAGAAAGCTGGCTGGAATCTCAAAATTTCAGGAGCAAAAGAAGAATATAAGATAAAAATGTTGCTGACTCTGTTCAGCAGGGCATGGGTCTTTTAACAGATAGTTTCCTCGACTTTTATTATGAAGGCACATAAATGACTGCACAATGACCCTTGCAATGAGAAGGAAAACCTCCTGATATCTGTGTTATGACACTGATCTTTATCTTCTGCAACCTCCCTGAAATTTAAGCAGAAGAAACTCATAGTAGATGATTCCAGACGGCAAGTTAATACTTTCACATGACTGAAATGATGGTGGAAGCATTGCACAAATCGACTTTGTGAAAGACAGTGTATAGCATGTATGACAATCTGGAAATTCTGTTTCTCTCCTTGCATCTCAGTTTATCAATTTTTAAATATTTGATACAGCTTTTAATGTCCAAACAAGTTCTTGTTTGCAGCTTTAGACTTCCATTGCTGTGTTAATATTTTCTGTTTGTATTTTTTTTTAGCTCCCAAGGCATGAAATCAGTATTTAATGAAGTTTTGACTCCCATTTTTCTTAAATTTTGGGAAACCCATGCATGACTTCTAACATAATTTTTCACCTTTATTGTCCTTAACTCCTATAAATAAAATGTTTACCCAGAGCTTAATTATAGCTCATTTCCTTTGCATTTCACTCCATTCCTTCATACATATCCTGTTTTCCTTTGCTACTCAACAAATCCTCATATGCCTAGATTTCCAATTTCAAAGCTTTTCAAAGCTGTCTATTTCAAAGCTTTTTGAGTCACATGAGATACTGGTGCCTAACAAGCACAGACAAAGGATCTTACACACAGCAATTGATATACCCAAAGTTCTTACACGGGACCTCCAGAGAATGTAGAGCCAACACCTCAACATAATAAAAGATGGAAGACTTGGCAGGATTAAAGTTGATTGGGTGGGTGGTAGAATGGAAAGAATCAATGGACAACTTTCTAATTGACTAGATAGCCCATTCCATGCTTATTTTTTTGTTAGAAAAAATATCTCAGAAGATTTTCCTAGGTTTGAATAATAACAAGGCTCAAATTCAAACCACTAAAACCCCAGTGAAGTTGAGGGAACTGCCTCAAGAATGAAAACGGTTTGTTATTTTGCAATTAAAATCCATGGAATTTCTTTGCCCATGAAGTGAAACAGCAGGGTACAGGGTGACATAGCCAAATGAAATTGATTTGGACATGGTTGCATATAGGCAGTGCGGAACACCCTTTGTCATTCAATTACTGCTTTTAAACAGTAAAAAACCCTGAAACTCCTCAAGACCTCTTTTTTGGAAATCTGAGAGGAAATGGATGAAACAAGAATATGACCCAGTCTTCAATCAGTGAGCACAATAAAACCATACTCAAATGATTTATTTTCTGCTAATAAATACCTATGGTATTTTCCCCACTGAGGACTATTTCAGTGCAGTTTTTGTGCAAGCAGAAATGTAATCCAGAGCTGCAGGCTAAAAGCCATTGCAAATGTATGCAGTTGTATGGAAAAGTAAACCACACAAAACTAAAAACATAAACAGAATGTCTCCATTGTGAAAACAAAATCTTAAAAATGCTTTTAAATGTAAGGAAAAAAATGCTTTGGAAGGTGCAGAGATGTATTAACACTCTGGATACCACATCTGCAGAACCCTTGCTAAAAGTTTCAGATCCCTACCACTAAAAGGAGAAAAGGTAGATCTGAAATTGTAGGAGATGGCAAGTTTTCATGCTATGCAGTAATGTGTTCATTAGGGAAGCTGTTTGCCTATCTGAGCCTGACAATAAAGTAAGTTTCAAAGCATCTGTGAAATGAAATAATAAAATAAATAAAACCTGAAATTTAGAAAATAATTATAATCTCTTTGCAAACAAATCACCTCCACAGATCTGAAAGGAGTTTACAAGTTGTAAAATAACTTGCTGTGTAAAGAGGGTGAAGATATATGCAAGGCAGAAAAAGATGAAAAGAAAAGCATTCATTGGGGATGATTTCCTTATATGGCTTCATGCAAACACTGGTTGTGTGAAATAAGAAAGAGGAATAAAATGAACAGATTAAAACAGAGAGCTTGCAATACCAAAACATGTAGACGGGGATAGGCAAAACTATGAAAAAGTTCTGAAGAAGGATATGCAGCATGAGTAGCAGGCATATAGCAAGACAACTACCCAAATGTAGAAGGAAAATGGAAACAGAGCCACCAATGTTACTTCTTCTACAACAAATAGCACACCAGTCTGCCATGTCTTCGTGTTGAGTAAGATTGTCAGCTCCCCAGGGCAAGGACCGCTTTTTACAGGGTGCTGTATATATATTAAGGGTGGTACCATGGAATACTTATTCTGCATCCAGCTTTGGACTAATTAAAGTACCTTCCTTTTAAAAATTAGTTGCTGAGGTCTAACAAATACTTGGCAGTGATTATGACTCACAATGAAGTATTTGTTTGATGTCTTTTGTCTCAGCACTCATGTCTGGATAACCAAATCCTTAAGGCAATGGTTAACCAGATACGTAACTGTAATAAAAACTGTAAAGACATTAAAATCTAAAAATCTTAAAGCACTTGACTTACCTATGAGAGCAGAGACCCCTGGACTGACAGTCAGTTTTGTTCCTGAAGGAGAAGTCAGCACTGATTGGGTGCTGGGCCCAGCACTGCTAAGCACTGCTGTCAAGTCTTCTAGGTAAGGAAGAGGCCGTGGAGGCTCTGTTAACAGATTGAGAGAATGAAGTGATGAGCAACACTACAGCAGAAAACATCTTGGGATATAGACCCTTCCTCTTCTCTCATCCCCCCTCCCCTCACAGATACTGCTGCAATTTTCACTGTGCTGCAACACTGCCATTTCAGAGGGGCAGATTAAACAACTTTGGATAACTACTGAAATTTTGCCTCATGTTAGGTAAGGTGCTGAAGAAATTACTAAAATAACAACTGGATCAAAATGACCACAAACTAAAATAAATTATCTTTGAAGGCTACCACAGCATTCTGGTTGACCCTATGCATATGTGATAGAGTTATATGGCATCAGGAGATAACAGCAGCTTGGAAGAAAAAGGAAATGTATACAAGCATAGAAATAAAATCAAAGGCTCATGACAATTACTGAAAAAATGTTAGTGTCTGCTACAACCTGAATCAAGCCCTAATTAAACATTGTTATAATGCTGCCAGATACTGTGGTATGCTTAGGCAGAACTCCAAAGGACTAAGAGTTCAGAGCTCAAGAGGATCAGTCTATGCTGAGAACTTCAGGATTTAGTTATTTGCTAATCACAATGCTATTTTAAAAATTGAGGTAATGCCTAGTATTCCCAATTCTGTTTGTCATGAAAATGATGTGATATTTGATTGAAATTAATAGGGGCTTAATCCCCTTTCAATTAGATCATGGCACACATTATGCAAGTTTTCTACTGCTGATAGCACTCAGTACCAGGAGTACAGGTCAAGGATGCCTGAACTATCCTGTTCCATCAAGGAGCTAAAAAAGTAATTTAATTACAAACATAAGCAGCTTGCATAACTCACAGTAACTTACCATCTTTAAAAGCTAAGCCAATTATAATGATCAGAAAAGAATTTAGAGATCATCTGTGAGTCTTTATTTAAAAGCTGAAACTCAGCTGATTTTTTTTTCAGATTATTTTTTTAGTCTGAGATTCTAGACTCAGTCTGGATTAGTAGGAGAAATTCACTATAGTATTGTCTGTGAAACAGAGAAATCTCACTGTTATACATCCTCTGGAAGTCCACTAGTTATGAAAGATGAGAGCTGTAGTGGATGTCTAATGGTGTTGCCCAGTTGTGGGGGATAGGTTTCAAAATTTGAGCCTTCACCACCCAATCCACTACTAAAGTACTAAAAAATTCTGTCTGGACCATTCATATGCAAGGCATGCAGAAATGATAGAAGATGAGTTACTAAGAAAGGAAATGCTTTTCCCACACTTCCATTTCCCACCAGGTACCGCTTCCACTCTTATTTCACAGGTACCACTCTCTTTCAAATCACCCAGATGGGCTTTCTGTCTGGCACTTAAAAACACAAGAGAAAGTAAAATTCGCCATTCACTGAACTTGGGATGTACTTTTTAGAAGTGCATTGGTTTTATGCACCTGTTGTGAAGTGGGTCAATATCATGCAGCCTTTAATGGAAAAACTGCTCAGCAGAGACAGAGCACAGAGAAAAAGTGGCACCACTCTCATTTTAAGATAGTCACTTTAACGTCACTGTAGTTACTTGATGGCTAATAAATGGTTTTTTTAGCTAGCAAGTCTGAAAGAGTTATTCTGAGTATCTTGGGACTGGGAGGTGCAATCCCTGTCCTTAAACACCCTCCTTTTACCACCACCTTGCTTCAGTTGATGCTGCCCAGAGTACAAATGGAGATGGATGCTTTTCTTAGAACAGGGCAGTCTGCATGCCACTTCCTCTTTCCACAACATCTGATTAGTTCTGCCATCGTATGTGCCACTAGCTACATTATTATTGTTGCAATTTCAAAATACCAAAATAACCTGGACTTACCAAGAACCAACAACTGGGAGCTTTCAGTTACTTCACCATGAAGATTGGCTGCCTTACAGGAGTATAACCCCTGATCTGATAGAGAAACATTTGCTATTAGCAGCAATCCATCATGCAGATAGTGAGTAGAGGACAGCTTGACCTTGTTCTTAAACCAAGTAACTTTTGCTTCAGGAACACCTGGAAAAACATTGGCAAAGTGTAACTTACACAAGTAAGAATTAAAAGGCAAAAAATTGAGGAAAATAGTGGAAGAAGAGATGAGAAATACTGAGTGAAGACTAAAGAAAAAGGGGAAGGGACAAAGAAGATTTCGTATGGTCACAGTCTTTTAGAGCAGAGACTCAAATAAAACAACTAAATAAATACACAGACAGACACAATTAATATGCTTCCTGCAGGCAGCTGTTAAGGTAGTCCTAGTCTAGAAAGGCACTTCACTAGCAGCAGAAGAAACAGGGGTTAAAAGTGTTGAGGTATTGCTATTGAGTCTAAGAAAGATGAATTCTGCCTTCAAAATATCCACCAATGCTACAAAAACGTTTTTCTGATTGTATTCTACAAGTGCGTCCTTCCCCTGTCTTCAGTGTTCCCACACTGACAGGAGATTTGCAGGTGCAGCTGTTCCTACAGTGTGTTTTGGGCAAGATGAGCAGTCTATGTCAATGAACAGAAGTTTCATTTTCTTTTGAGTTCCCACTTCCAGTGACACATGCAGACTCAAGATGTGAAGAGGAGGCAGCCAGCACAGGGATGAGCAAACACAAATCATGTCGCATCACTGCCACAAGGGGTAGCAAGAGCATTTCAATTGGCTTTGCTGCGTAACGCTGGATGCTAGAGGACAGAGGGCTGAGTGTTTCTGTTGCAGAAATATCACGGAAACTCAAAGTCTGAGAGGTGGCAACTGGAAACAGAACTCACTTTGCTGGGCAGGCAAGACTTTAGGTAGTGAATAATTACCCAAGTCTATTCTTCTTCAGCTTTCCCCTCCATCAATACGCATTGTACCCAGCACAAAAAGCCTACCTGGGATATTAGCAAGCAGAATTGTGTAAGCCAATTGAGATAATTTTGCTAAACCAGTGATTCTGGGAGAAAGGAATCATTGCAATACAAGTTTCTAACAGTGGTTACTAGTTTCCAATGCCACAATATTCTTGAAATAGTTAATTATATTTCACAATCTGGTATAGCTGATGAATAAACATGAGCCATAAATCAAGTTAAGAACATGAAAATAAAACCTCTAGCATATAGGTTAAATACAGAGGAAAGGACTGTTTAGGAGAACTGAGAAAACTGCAAACTGGAACAACCAAGATACAAAGAGATAAAGGACAGGAAGGTAACATATTTTAAGCCACCTTTCCAAACCTTTTCTGACTTGACTGTCACTAATTGTACATGACATTTTGCAGAGTGCCCTATGAACTAGATTTTTAAAACTGATTCCTTCTTACATGTAAAACTATATTTTCAGTAACAGTCTGGGCCATATTGTTTGAAGCTTCTGGTACACAAATGAATATCTACACAATTTGAGTGCTGAAATCAACTGAAAGCTCCTTATTGATACTGATGTGATCCAAATTGCTCTCACATCCTATTTTAAAGTGAAATGGTGCACAGTAGTCAAGTCACCAACACCAAAAATGCTGCTGGCTCTCTGAAGCTTGGAGCAAATCCTCCAGCTGGAAGTCACAGGCATCCGCAAGACTCCTGAGTGACTTTTGGGTGGGAGTTCCCCTAGGATTAGTTTTGGAGAAGTCTGGAATTGACTACAATCACCTAACAATAGTTAAAAAATATATTCCTTCACCTCTATAGACAAAGCAGTGAAGTTATGTCAAGAGAAATAATGTTGGATTTCAATCTTGATCAAAACCACAACACTGTCTTCAAGGTAAAACTGAAATAGAGTTTCATCTTGACATAAATCACATCAGGTGCCAATTAAACTCCAATGCATCCAGAATTATTCTATTTTCCCTTGTATTTTAGTTAATATCTCAACTCAGAAGACATACTTTGACAGTGCTTATGCCTGTCTTAAGAAGTTAAAAAGCAATATAAAATTACTCCCTTGGCTTTGGTTGCATACTCTTCCATTTATCTCTTATTTTTAAGAAACCTTCTCCAGGTTTATCAACATCTGTCAGCAGCAAGTATATATTTCTGGCCCCTTGACAGAAAATGCAGCTCTGGAAAATATCATAACTGATCTTTAATATTTCTCTTGTAAGTATCTCTTCTGCTGTCTTGCTGACTCTAAGTAAAGATGTGTCCTTACATGAGCTGAGATATCCAGATCCAATACATGCATGACTACAGTGATAGAAACACAGCTTATATTAATGGGATTAACTGTCACTGAACTCTGACCTAGAACAACTCTTCTTAGTTGTGCTGGTTCAGGACATCCTGACATGATTAGAGAAAAAGTACTAGAAGACAAAACTATAGCTTTACAAGACTGTGTGAAAAACTGTTTTCATCCAGGCAAGTCTCCACATAATTTCTGGATATGCTAGTTTGCTTGCTAACTGTGTTAACTTTGTTCTCACATTCTAATCTATTTTTTATTGGCAGATGTTATTGAATTAACTTTTGCATGCTGATTTGCTATGATTTAGTAGCCATTTCATTATTAATGTTTTCTGGGGAGCTTTTGCAAACTGTACAGACATAAAGTTCATCTACTCTGAAGAAATCACTAGGATACAACACATTTTCTGACTGCAGAAATAGTGCATGTTACTCTTATCCTTAGAATTGATTGTTCTAAGGATGATCAAAAATATGTAGAAGGCTGAATGATCATGAAGTTGATGCTAAAACAAAAAGGTTATGCTTACGTTAGGAGGAAAGTTGCATTTATTCTCGTACTATGTTACAGGTTTTATGAGATGGCTCATTTTTCAGGTGTAGGTAGGACAGGTGTCAGAAATTGCTGTTCTTGGATCATTTCTCAAGGTAGCTTTTTTTGTAATTTCTGTTGAATTATTAGCACTATTTTTATGAAATTAGGATTCTTGTGCCCATAAAACATATCTGCCCTCATACATACTCACTCTCTTATTCCATTTGTAACATGCCAGCTCGTGGTTTATGATTTCATGGTAATTTCAAGAGCATTATTCTCTGGCGTCAACATAGTTAACATTTTCTCTGGAGGCAGTAGCAGAAGATTTTTTTTTTCACCCATGGAAAAAGTTAGGATTTAAGAAAATTTATTCCGTGTCACAGAAGATTCCAATATACAGATACTAGATAGCAAAAAACCTTGTTCTAGATGAGAAGACACTGCTAAAATTTTTGATTTTCGATGTTGTAATAGTGGGTAAGTTTCACATAATTGCTAGATTATCTTCCTCTCAGAAAAGACTTTGAATCTGTGCCTCTGATCACTTCAGGCTTCCTTCCTGTAGTTTTCTGATATTATAAGTACTGTGGCAACTTTGTTTTGTCACATCCTATTGTTTACATGGTGCTTTTATACTAAAGAGAAATGGCTACACTTCTTAAATCAGCAATAACTGTCTGAATCTGTGGGTTATTTGCTTGGGCAGCTGAGAGAACCCAGAGAGAGAAACCCAAAATAATTTGTGTTAATGTAATATTTAGTCTCTTTCACACAGTGTCCATGCAGGTGAGCACGGTGAGGCCTGAGGAAAAAAAATATCACTTTCATCTTCTTCCTTGATAACCACTGGACATCAGTCTGGTTACAAGAGAGTGTCATACTAAGCATAAAAGTGTAATGATTCCATGGTATGGCCCAGGTCTTCAGAGATTTCCCACCTCCTCCTCCTGATACCAACATCATTCCCATCAACAGCCATAGGACTGCCACAAACAGACGAGGTCAGCCTATTTTGGTTACCATTCAGAAAAGGCTAACTGTCACTCTAAGAGTGAGGGATATTCAGTCTCCAACTGGACAAGTTTTAGGGAAAATCCTGTTTCAGTAGAATTCCTTTAAACTCCTGCACTTCCAAGATGAAAAAAAAAAAAGAAGGAAAAAACAGAAAAAAGTGTGCTAACATGCCTTTAATGTAAAATAAGTTAGGCAGGAAAAGACGAAACTAGCTAGATTGATTTTTAAAAAACCCACCACTAATGAAATTAGTCAGTCCATACTTGTATAATGTTACCAAACTTCCCCAACAGGTAGCCACTTGTATCAGTTTTGTTACATCCACTCCATACAGTGTATGTCTTATGATGAGGCCTCCTGTTGCGTTTACTTTTTTTCTTTTTAGCCCAGTTTTCTTAAGCCACTACACTTGCCTTGTTTGATATGGATAAAAGGAGGAAAAATTCTATGATAAGAATTAAATGAAGCAATGAAGTTTGCCAGAGACCTTGGAAAACCTTGCAATTTCACTCAGCTGCAGCTGGAGATACCAATTTAGGAAAGAATCCCACAGAAATTTGTAGCCAAAAGCACCCACACAGGAGAGAATAATTTTTTACCTGCTACCTGGCAGTTAATGCTAACATTTGCTTTCTGGATTGTTTTCAGCATGCTTCCAATATCAACAGTGACAGCAGGTGACTCAGTGTTGATCACAGTAGTTCTTGATGCCTTTATCAGTGGCTTTCCTGTATAAAAGAAGCACCACATTTTATCATACCAAGCTCATTAGACTCACAATGGGGATAGATGGGCTGGAACACTCTTTGTGAAAGTACACAAAACAGAGAGGCGGAAAAGGGAAAATTAAGTGTGAGGCCACCCGCTCTTTATAGTATTTTAGTGTCACCAAATTCCATGGGTAAAGCTGCCTTGAAAAAAGAAAACGCACACTTGAAGCAGAGGAAGAATAGAATTAAAGCCTTATGGATATACAGGAGAACCAGCTGAGTCAATAAACACTAGCACAACTGCAGCTGCAGCAAGATGTTTGACGGGCACAGCAACTGCACTACCACTCTTTGGTCAAGACCAGACACAGGAGCATGAGTGATGGCTACAGGCACAGCGGAGAAAGTTTAGAGCAGCATGCAAGCTGTTTCAACACATTGATCATGGTTTCCTTAACCTACAGGGGAAACACTAGGGTGGGGAAGAACAGATCATAACCAGAAAGTTTTCTCATAATGGCCAGCACAAGTTGAGGGATATAAACTGTATTAATGCAATTCATTGTTACTACATATTTTAGATAAAACATAACAGGTTATCTGATGGGAAGGGGTTTATCTCTAATAGATCTACTGCTTTGCCCACAATAAAGTGTGTTTTCAACATTGGTGACAGCATGTCAAGGTGTTTTGCTGTTGCTGTGTCTTTGTGAGATTACTGACAAAGTTATCCACCAAAGTTATCCAATAACTCAAGAAGCCTTCTGCAAATCCTTTTGTAGGGCTACTGTGAAGAGATGCCTACAAAACAGGCAGAAGCACCCAAGCTTAACTTTGAGAGAGAGGACTAATGCAGAACTGACAAGAGCTGAATTAAAGTGCTCCTCTGTCTCAGAGAAAATGCTCTGCAGTCAGGATGTTGCATGACTAGCAGAACATAACACAATTGCTTTAAATGGCATGATTTAAATAGGTGGTTTTGACTTAGTGTTGCATTTTCAAACACCTAATTTTCCAAAAGTCTAGAAACACCTTTTTTCCCCCGCATTTTAAATAAATGGTCAGGTACAAAACCAGATATCATGATTTACCTCCAAAAGCCACAGTTTTAGGCTAATGTTTATCACTAACTTTATTTGTATATAACCTTGGCACTGAAGAAAAGATGGATGTGAGAAAAAGAATTTTATTTCACTGAGCTCATGGAGAGTTCTGAAAATTTAATTCAGTCTTAAATATAAATCCCTTAATATAACTGTATTTTCAGGGCTTTTAAAGGATACTATTCATCTGAAACTCCTGTAATATTAGATTTTTTTCTGTTTTGTTTGCACTGTAATTTTTTTTTTTTATTTTGGTGATTTTAATGCCCAAGAACAACTAAGTAAAATACTACATTTTATTGTTGAAATACCTCCAAAAGTTTTGATACTTTTTGGCAAAGTATAAAGAAAAGAAAAATTCTTCAGCTATCCATCAGCCTTTTATTTTCCTGATTGGTTTCCATAACCCCACCACAAGATTAAAAATCTTCTGGCTCTTCACACCATAAATGAGTTGGAAACCATTGAGAAAACAAAAAGAAGCATATTACTCTTTTTTTTTTTCCATGAATGTATTAAATGAATCAGAAAATTCTTCAGTGAAATAAGCTTTCATCCCCACTGCTGATTCTTTTAAAGGTGATCTCAGCTTTCCAGGCTTTTTGGGGAAAATAATTCCATTATGCCAAAATGACTGTTACTTTGTTCCAAAAAACTGCTCAGTATTTCACTTTGATATTTATGGTCTCATTTTATAGGCTGTTCAGCTCTTTGCTTTGGATGTGAGATGAAAAAGTATACCAGTTCCTAAGAGGAGTTCTGCTTGAGTCTGGGAAGCATGAATGTTAATCCACCTAATGGTTTAAATTATAGCTTTGATAATTAATTATAATCAAAAAGCTAAAAGTCTTCTTGTGCCACATGTATACCTAACGCTTTATTTTTTATAGTCATGCAAAATTGCTTCCACAACATGTTGTACACAAACTATGGCTTTTGCACCCACTGAACAATGTGGACAGAATAGCAGTTTTGACTGATGATTTTTTAATCTGATGTTCAGCTTCATGCTGGTGGAACATAAGAGGTTTAATGTGGAGTTGCTTTTTCTAAAATATGACACTACTCTAACAGCAGCACTGCTACCCTGCTGCCTGGAGACTAGCAAAGGCATTTCTGATAGCAGCAGCATAAAAAGGATCAGTCTCTTCAGTTTTGCCTATGGAATTTGTAGCTCTGATGCAGATTTTTATTTTTTGCTCTGGAAGATTCACCTGTTCTGCTAAATGATAAGACAAAGTCTCTTTCTAGTTGATTTACTGGTCTAAGCTTCATTGTTATCCACAGTTGCCTTCTTACATATTCTTCATGCCTCTCTTAACTGAAATTTTCTCTGTGCTTGGTGTAAAAAATATTTTCAAAAATTGAAGCTTATAAACAGCTATTCCTTCCTCTAGTCATACATGGATACAATGGCAGCTGCTGCTTATTGCCTATGTATTGGAAGCCCTCAAGCATTTCCACGTGCTAAAGCAGTGAAATCAGTAAGTCTGCAAAATCAGTAAGTTTTCCAGCATTTCCAGCGAGTTTACTTTTGCCTTGGTGATAAATGGGATCCTCCTTCTGTAACACCTCTCCGCCCTATCACAGTCATTAGCTGTCATTGTTGTTCGTATGTCTTTCTCAACAGCTCTTCATTCACGTTTGCTGCTCCGCCCTTCTGCTTGTCCTGATGTGGTTGTGAGCCTGCTGGCCATGTCTGCTAGAGAAACTGGAAGAAGCTGGATTCACACTTTTAATTTCCTTTGTCATTGTTTTTTATCTGGATGAGTTTTCTTTAGAATTGGAACAGGATATTTAGTCTGCTTTAGGACCTTTAGTAGAGGAATAGAAAGACAAAATCTAATTTTTTGAGAACCTCTATTTGCTACAACTGAAACAGTGTCAGCCACGCTTGTGATTAACACAGTGTTTGATCTTGTAGAAGACAGCTATTCAATTCGAAAGTTTTCGGGCTTACCTGAATAAGTCCTGCAATCCATCTGTTACATTTGAAGAGGTCAGTGTTAGGTTTAAAATGAAGCACAGAAGTTGGGAGGCTTGGACCGCATTGCCTCTATTGGCTACAAATAACCACTGTTTTAAGAGCATGTCAGATGCAAGTGAGAAAAAGCATTGATGTCTTCCAGAGACACATAAACTTCACATGCTATCTATGAAAGCTGGACTATGCCTCAGGTTTTTGCAGACCTCACACCCTGTGCTCGCACCAGCATACTTCTGTTGACATATGTTACACAGCTTTAGTAGCCACTTGTTTCCCCACAAACAACTTCTGTCCAGGTACAGACAGAAAAAAAAAAGTAACACGGGCCATCCTGCATTCACAGAGGTGAAGCTATTACCTGCTAGGGTGACAGCAATGGACACAGAGTCAGATCCCAGGGCATTGGATGCATTGCAAGCATAGAAACCCACATCAGCTTCCACGGGTGCTAGAATCTGCAAGGAGTCATCAGGCTGAAGGAGCAACCTGGCATAAAGCAGAAAGAAAGACATAATAGTCTATTAGTCCATGTGAACATGAACATATTTACTGGCAATTTTCAGGCTTAAGTAATATTTTTTATAGATCAGGCCTTTAGGCCATATTTAAAAATCAATGAAGAAACTTAAATTCTTACATTGAGACTGTAGGTTGTGATTACTTAAATTAAATTTTAGTCTCATTCCCAGTTCCTCTACTGCTGGTATGTGTATTAAAGAGAGATTCCCGAGTAATTAATCTGCCCAGTGAAACCTCCTCCTCTGCTGTACCACTTCTGCATAATGCTGAGTGAGTTCCCTAGTATTGCTGTCTTCCAGTTCTGCAACATAGGAATGGCAATAATAAGAAAAAGCCAAACTATTTCAAGGGAAAAATCATGAAACATGCTGAAGCTATGCAGAAAGAAGTGAAAGAAAGAACCACAGGGTCAGTGTTAAAGCCTGAAATAGGTTCAGATTCTTTTATGACGGACAGCTAGTACAAACCCAACAATCTTGATTCTTCCCTACTTGTCAGTGAAGACAGAGAGGAGTTCTCAACTCTTCCCTGGCCTGAACACACAGTTTCTTTCCTCTGCCAGTAAGAGGAGCCTACCATGAGCCCAGTACACCACCTATGGTTAAATTGAATTAATATGGTCTTAGTGCTTTTATTAACTGCTTCTTTTCACTGTCTGGTTTTGCAGTGGTACAACTCATAAGGTCCTGAGATATGCCTATTTCAGCAGGAATTCAGTCCACAGATTTGTGTCAATGCTTATGTACCCTTATTTTCATAACACTGTGTTTCATGATTACTGCTACTTTCTCTGAGTTTTTAGCTGAAACTCCTGATAAAATCTAATCATACTGTTCTCATCAGCAACTTTCAGCAGCTGTTGCTTGTAAACTCTTAGTTGAGGCTGTGATTGACAGTGGAAAGGGTGAAACTGGGGGAGGGATATGCTTGTAAAACACATGCAATTAAAGCCTGCTCACAGACCCTGGAATTGATGAGTTTCTTTATGCTCCCATCCCCTCAATAAAAACTGTTGTCTCATGGACCAAAAAGCCACAGATACTCGATTTTGTACAACATTGTGGGTGGTAGATCTCTAAAACAAACCAGATTAGGGCCACCCAGCAAAATCTGTTAGAGCAAAAAACTCCAGAGTTAACATTATTTTTTACCGTTTTGTGAGTAATAATAAAAATAGTCATTATTAATAAAAGAGCTGACTGTTGTTAAACAAGTTTTTAAAATGCTTAGAAAAATGCAAATTTGCAAATCAAACAATAATACTTTTAAAATTTCATATGTGCTTGCAGAGCAAAAAATGTCACTAATGGCTAAAATAATTCCCTTCTCAGTTTTGCTGTCAAGGATGTTTTTCTTACCTCTTAGCCATAAGCAGGGCTGACTAGATAGCCACTGTTAATAGTGACAGTAACTAACAGGCTTTTTTTACTTGCAGAACTAAAGTTAGCATGCCTCAGTATCTCACACATAAATTTTTAGTTTAACAGTGACTGCTTCAATCATTACATGGAATTCATTAAATCTTCAGAAGTTGTCCCACATTACAAAAGCCTGTAACATTTAAAAATTCTGTGTGTTCTGTCTGGATGTCTGCAAATATAGTATGTAGGCAGATCTTCCAGTCTACACCACACTAATGCTTACAAGACCCCTAAAAATAATTTTAACTAGTCTTTCTGACATCTTCAGGCTGACAAAAGATCTTGCCTAATATTACACCTTATAAAACTCAAGGATGCATAATTTATTTGTTGTTAATCACCTCTCCTGACATAAATCTCTCTCTGATAGCTTAAGTCACCTCAACATCCAGCACAAATACATTTAGAAATAGAAGCAGTCCAGGTAGATACTTGCCTTTTAAGAAATAAACTCCAACACAGCTCCATCCTCCTATCCTCTCAACTCAAGTTTTAATGTCTCTCTCCAGAAACAAACATAATGTCCTCTTCTTTTCAATAATTCTTTTATTTGTGCATCAAACTTTGGCATAGCTGCTTTTCTTGAAAGCAGATCCTTTATTATTCCTCTTTGTATATAATTATTTTGGCTGAATTCCCTACTTGCTCATAGATTGCTATTTTTGTTAGATACTGAGTTGCTTGTCAGGGTGGAAAAAAAATGAACAAAACATCTGTAGCAATTCTTTATATCACCAGCATGTCTTCAGAATCTCATTTATGGACTGAAAATAATATGCTTATATTTAATCAGTCTCATCTCAGTTGCTCCACACTGCATTGCCTTTAAGACAGAAATGTATTTTGCAGGACACAGATCAATGACTAAATCAGACAGCACCTCAAACACCTAATTACATACCACTTACTGTTCATATGCTGCTTCATGTCTTTTCACAAAATTTATATCTGTTTTAGAGAAGTTGAAGTATCAAGTACCAGTGGATCCCCAGTGACAGAAATTGCACCAGACTTGCAAGGCTTACTAAACAATGCATAAATTTGTTAAAGATTTTTCACTTCCAGAACTGTTTGGTAAGGAACTTAATCTGAATTTTCTCTAAAATAAAACGTTTTCCAACATATACAGCAGTCTAAAAACTTAGGTACACTAGTTCAGAGCCATACTAGTAGGCTCTGAGTGGCATTCAGAATCCACGCTGGTGTTAGCTTGACACTTTAAACTTAAGAGAGAGAATGGACTCTTCTGTTAAATATGCACTCAGGCTGATTATGCAGGCACAAGTTGGGGAACTTTTATAGGAACCACAGATATTTCAAGTGTTGCAGCTATTTGTGTTGTATGATTTCATTCTATTGAGTAACTGAAAATCAGCACCTTTTGGGGGCCTATGCCATATCTTTTTGTGACTGCACCTAGACTAAACCACAAGACAATTTTTGCAAGGATAGTTGTGCGGTAGGAGTCATACTTCTAGGTGGATGGAACAACTCATAGATTGGGGCAATGAGAAAAAAGCCATACATCAACCATCATTACTGGACATCACTGGCTCAGACAAAATTCATGGCCACAACACGTGAAAATGAATACCTTTATCTTAGTGGCTTGTACACACAAAACAGGTGGCTGTCACACTACCTAAAACCAGCAGCCTATTCTCTAAGAATTGCAATACCAACCAAGTGCTTCTGAAATCTCAATATATTCAGTAGGATGTGACCTGAGGAACTTCAGTGCTACTCTCTGGCCATTCTCAGCTGAAGTGTCTCTCTTTCATACTGGTACAGGAAAGCTCACCTCTATTTATTATTCCCTTAAGACAGAGGTGGGCTGAAAAATCGTCTTCTCCATTCAATGGCTGGCAAAGTACAAAGAAAAAAACCTGCAGAGCTGATGTACAGTTCAAGCATACCAGACACCACCAAATGTTTACATCTCTGGCCTTACAGTTTACATCATTACATTGTAAGACTCTTAAACTGCAGGTTCCATTGGCACAGCTGACTGACAGGCAGCAAGAGCATTCTGAGCCAAAACCAGAATACTGCTCTTAAAGAGCCCAGCAAAAAAAAATCCACATAACATTTTTTTCACAGACCACGATTTCTAAACTTCCATTAACTACAAAGATGTAGGTGTTGAGTTACATCTGAAGCTCAGAGCATGGTCATTTCTTCCCCACACACCAGCCTGAGGGAACTACAAATGATGTATACAGAAGGAAGTTCATGAAGTGGAAACTGCCTCAACATTTAATGAAGTGTTGTCAATTACTTATGCCACTAACTGGAAAAGAAATGATACTTTCCTGAGGCTTTCTGATAGAAATTTTGAGCACACACACAACTGACTGAAAAAAAAAAAAACCACAATAAAAACCCACAACATTTAAGGCTATTTCAGCCAAACTGAATAGGGAAAAAATACAGAAAAGGAGTTGTGAAATTATTTATTAAAAAATCTGAACTAAAATTTCAGGAATCATGTGTCTTTTATCTCAGCTAAATTAATCTACTTGTTGTGATAACATGACAGCTTATAGGGTATGAAATGAACTTTCCAGTTTCTCATTACTATAGTGTCTAGCATTCCTTATATATGAACTTTATGTAATGTCCCTTTCCTTTCATGGATATCACAGAAGTTACAGTCATTTCAAGCAGAGGAAAAACCCCAACTTGATGGCCCAATTCTAATGGGAAATAACCACTAGATGAAAATTTATATATTAAACTTGTTTTGGGGGTAGCCTACAGATATTTTCACAAGAATATGTCCAAATGAAAGGATTCTGTATGTCCAAGTCGTGATGATGACTGCATGTGATTATCACCAGAGGTACATTCTTGTTCTCAGTCCTCTCTACCCCTTCAAAACTTACCTTTTTATTTTTTATGTTAAATTTAATATACTTATTAGCCCTCAGACATGGAGGCAAGAACCAGGAAGCTCAGATCATTATAGAAAGCAATTATTTTTTCATTGATCCAATAGTCATAATAAAGAAGGAGTTAACAAACAAATTTCATAGCTAAATAGAAGGGGCAGCTTTACCTAAATCAAGAGTTTACTGGATGATGCAAGGGCACTGCACTGGAAATTAATTTTTGTCTCGACTCCACCTTTTCTTATGACCTTACGACTCAATGTATATGTCTTAGCTGAGGTCAGCATATTATGCAGAATGAGTTTCTGGCAGTGCAGAATGAGTTGCTACCAGATCCCTGGACAATTTTTGCACTATGTTGCTCATTATTACTGTCCACTGCAGCCTTTTGCTGTTCTTATATACTGATTTCTCACAGAACAGAACCAAACTATAAAATCCCAAGCATACACATGAGAAGAATGTATGTTATCAACACAGTTAAGCATGTCACTTGTACTGAAAACAACCTCTTTCTGTGTGCTCTTCCACACAAATTAGTAATGTGGAGTGACCAGAAAGTAAAGGCTACCTGAAGGAAAAGCAGCGTAATTTTTGTGGCATACTGATAAAAGTATTTTGTTATGTCAACTCATCACGTTACACCTGGGACCAGCATTCCAGAATTTAAACAGATGAGGATTCACCAAATCACATGAGAAGACAAAGGTTAAATGATCAATCTGTTGAGATGACAGCAAAGCTGCAAACAACCATGAAGTGTGGTTCCTCCATCCAGTGTGGATGAAGGCTGTGGTTTTACAGCCTTCATCAGAACATAGGCAGTAAATGGTGATTGTAATGCCCTTTGAGGTTTATCCTAGTGCACCTTAATGCATGGATACATATGTGGAATGCCGAAGCCTCATCTCCTCCATCTTCTCTTACCACAGCCATGTCTTTCAGGCCCTCCTGGAGTGTTAGGAGAAATGCAATTTCAGCTCCAGCAGAGGATAATAGTAATAACCAATGACCAGTTTTCATATCTCAATATCAATCTTCATAGCAAAAATCTCCGCCTTCAGATGGGAAAATAAACTAAGGCTCCCATTCTCGGGATGTGGAGTGCTCTGTTGACTGTATTAGCCACTTATGTCCTTTACTACTTTACAATCCTGTTTCTTTCACTCACTCAAACAGAAGTAAGGTTCCTGTCTGCCACACCAGTCTGACCCACCATCCAGACCTTTCTGAAGAGTTACAGTGCCCTTTTTACCCCATATACCACTTCATATGCACTTGCCCTTCTTTCTACTATGAAATCAGACTACAGCAAAATATGTTTTTTTCCATGGGACTGACAGGCATTAAAACACGGAAAATGATGAGTCAAAATATAAATTGTTTTCTTAAAAGTAAAATAACATGTTTTACCTATCATTGTATTTCACTTCCTCTCCATTCTTAGCCCAGCTGATGGTGGGCTTTGGGTTTCCCACTGCTTCACAGTGAAGCAGCACACTCAGCGTGCCGCTTGCTAGGACCACTGTCTGTCCCAGGTGGGTGACAACCTCTGAAGCAGAAAGTTGTTGTGCTGCTGAAATCTTTCGGAGGATGGCAGGCTTTTGATGAGGCCTGTGCAAGCCATTTGCCAGATCTACAGAGGTGGGAATGAATGTTTCCGCAGATGATGTCCTTAGAGAGCTGGTAAATCCAGAAACATGTCTGTGGAAAGGGTACTCCACTGAGGCTGAATCAACTTTCTGCCTTGATGCTTTGAGGACAAATTCCTGGTGCTCCAAGGAGCTCTTGAAAACCTCATGAGCCAGCTGCACAACAAGATGCTCAGTGTAGGTATCTTTAAGCTCCTCAGGCTGTTGAGATAAATTCCTTATGATATCATCCAAGTGTTTCTGTTCTGTGACCATAGTAAATGGCAAGCTATACTCCCGGCTCTGGTCCTCTTCTGAGGATGTGTTTCTCTCCATAGACTCCTGGGCTTCCCAGGACTCCAAATTTTCCCCTGGCCAGCCCCTGAGCTGTAGCAGCCTTGAGATGATAGTGTCATACCATCTGCTGGGGTTAGCAAGGTGCCCTCGGTTCTCAGCCTTGCTACCATTGAAGAAAATCCCATTGAGATGTTTATCCTCTGCTCGCAAGGCATCATTTAAGCCAGATTTTTTCATGACTTCTTCCTCCCTAATACCAGCTGGCTGTCCAGAAATGATCTTCTTGTTGCTTCCAATCAGTTTAATTATGAAATGCTCCCGGGCTGGCCCTGCTGTGCAGGTGTATGTTCCAGTGTCTGAAGGCTTCAGATGATGGATTTTCATGTATCCATAGGGTGCAATGGTGATGTGAGCTGAACTGACAAGCCTCTTGTCATCCTTCTCCCAAGTGATCATTGATTTCCGGAACCTCCTGGTAGGGCATCGGAGGATAACAGAAGTTTTGGGCAGTAGGTAGGCATAACCACCCACAATGAAGTGAAGTTTCTTCTGTTTCCTTGTCTGGATGTAAACTTGCTTTACAGCCACAATATGGGGGCTTTGCTTATGAGCTGGTCTGTTCTGCCCTGAAATATATCATTACATAATTAGTATTTAATACTATTAAACAAAACAAGTAGTTTACGTTGTTGTGGGCAGCATTCGACCCATTAGACAGTAATGGGAGAAACTGGCCACCAGTTGCAGGACATTAAACTAGAACAATAAAAATAAGAGGAATAACAAGACACACTTCAGGAATGCAAAAGTAGCCTAGAGTATATGCAAAAAGTAAATAGCCAGGGATAAAAGTTTTACAAGAGAGAGAAAAGTTGAGTATAAACATAGTTCTTGCTGTTAAAGTATTTAAACAAAGACTGCTATTTAAGAAATGCACTGAATAGACAAGTTTACCATCCAAACCTTCAAAGACAACATGGTCTTGCAGCTCACAACAGTAAGGAAGAATGAAAGTCTTGCCACCTCAAGGAGTAATGTTGAACAGGAAAAGACTCTCTGGACTAGGCTTAAAAACATGGTAAATAGTATTTAAGTGCACTAGTTCAGTGTGTCCTGGTTTCATGATCTCTGTGTCAGAGATCTTTATTATGAAGCACTAAATTAAGCTCAGGCATATTACTAGTAAATACCATGCAACATTTGGGCCAAGCTTTAGTTCTAAACATCAGATCTTTTTTTCCCTACATACCAAGCATTCAGCAGTTTCAGAGTCAAGCTGAAGCTAGGCTGACTTTCACAACTCCAGCTGGTTTACTTCAAACTAGGGAAGAGTACAGAGTGGGGCTTGTGATGCATGAACTACCAACATAAAATGCATCTAACTTGTGTTCCATGTTTCATTAGAAATCTCAGGTCACAGAGGATTTGGAGTGACATAATGCAATAATTAGTTCCTAAATGATCTTCAGCAAAATCCCTTACCAACCATTTTCCTTGTAGCTGCTCTAGCTGACAGCTGATTTGCTCCAGCCCTCAGGCTGCTGTGTTGTATCTCTGAGCCTCTACATTCTGGCTGTGAAATTCAGATCTAGATTTTGGTCAGAATTTTGAGCCAGTTCTTCCAGAAGCTGGTAGTTCCCTTCCAGCACACTGGCTCACATCCAGCTCTATTAGTGAAATCCGTAATGCTCCTCCACTGGCTTGACTTGGTCACAGACAGAAAAACCTACTCCACAAGACTGAGTAATACTAGTGAGAAAGAAGGCTGTGGAGCAGGAAATAGCATGGGTTTTTAGTGAAGGACTTCCAATCCCTTTTCCCCAGACACTGCTAAACACCTTTTCCACTTACTTGCACAGGGGCCTAGTGAACAGGGCCTCACCAAGGATGGGAATGGCAAAGGGAGGCAGAGTGAGGAATTGATGATAACAAAGCCCCCAGTTTTCAGCATCTTTCTGCAAATAGCATACCGGCTTTGTGTGCCTTGTCCACAGCTCACTGAACACTAGGAACAGGAAAAGAAACATTAGGAGGAACAAAAAAGCTGCTCCTTGTCACACTCTCCCTTCTCACCTCCCATATCCACATTGCATGCACACACCACTGAACAATTTTCAAAATGCTACAGTAGAGTAAAGCAGAGCAGCATCTGACCATGCAGCTACAAACAGTGTAGGCACAGTAAGGAGATAAAATACTTGTTATTTTCTGTCCTGTAAGGCTTAGATCCTTTCCATGCTCCCATTATCACTTTTTTTTTCTGTCCGTGTCCCTTGTTTTAATGACACTGTGCTACAATTCAAAGCCAGTGTTTGAACTTAGTTTCTACGTGCCTGTGTCTGCTGGCTGGAAAAACTCCAGCTCAGGTCCAAGAGCAGACCTCAAGAAGTTGCAGATCACAGTTGCATTCCGGTGTGATAAAATCTGGCCTAAGCTTAATCTTTAAGGAATCTTAAATCTGCAAATCTATTTAGGAATTATAAAGGGATGAATATTTTAGTCACCAATTAATTACCTCAGCCTTGCAGTTACTACACAGAATAGTATAAACCCTCTAATACCAGACTGCAATGCTTGTTGCAGAGGTGGACATTGTTTGATGGACTTCATCATGACTATTTAATTTCATATGTATATAGCATTGTGGAAAATGAAATACAGGCAGTGCCTCTGCACTGGAATCCAAGTAGCAGTTTGTAAGAAGAGCTAGAAAATGTATAGAGCACTGTAATTACCATCTTCACTGCCAGAATATCTACATGTCTTCTGACAGAAGACTTTATGAAAACATCCACTAATTTGAGTAAAATGCCCAGACAGATCCCCAGACAGAAGGGTGCGGATGGGACAGCTCTGTAGAGTGATTGTAATTTCTTTTATAATTTCCAAGAGACATTTCCACTACCTTCCATGAAAGAGGACTGGAAGATTGGTGGCAGAGACTCCAAGATGTGGAATGATTTTCACGCTTATTGGCATGAGTATTTGCCTTTGCTTGACCTTATAAAGTAAAAATATATTTTTATAATATCTCTCCTCCCTTCCCCTTTCCATTCCCCTCTTCTCCTGTTCCCTCCCTTCCTCTTCTTTTCTATTCTCTTTATCATAGTAAAGGGCTGGAGTGGCCCCAAGAGAAAAAGACTGTTGACATCAGAATGGCTAGGTCTTTGGCAACAAAGAGCATGTAGGCTGAGGTATTAAAGATTACTCTTCATCGATGCCTTAGATGAAATAATAAGCATATGCATGGACAGATGCAGGGATTTATTACTTTGAGCATGATTTGTGTTTGCACCAGAAGGGTCTTAATGGTTTGGCCAGACAGCTAAAGCAAATCTGTGGAGGTGGACATCAAAGAGGAACATGGAGCTAGTGATATCATCCACAACCAGGATGATAAGGACAGATTACAGGACAAAACTGGGCATAACATGCTTTGTGGAGTCTGACCTTATTTGGCTCCTCTATTCCAACTGGCTTAGGAACTTCATCTCATGTACAATACTCATGCATACAAATAGCATACCTGTGTCCAGTCAGAGAGAAGCCACTCATTGGGACAATCCTCATTTTTGCAGGCTTGTTGTGTAACAGTCCTTGGCATGGAGCAGAAGGTTTCTGGCAGGTCTAACAAGCTTCCATCTGCCAAACGCTGCTTACAAAGTGTATCTCGCTTCTGTACACCACCACCACAGGTCTGTGAACACTGTGAGAAAAGAGAGACAGCCATCTTTTGTCACACCTTCACTATCCCACTTGCTGCAAAAATTACTTGTGAATTAGGGTAGAAATCAACACTTGTCTTGGACAAATAGAAAATAAAAACCAAAAATTTCAGAGACCTCTAAGTAGACTGCTTTTAAAAATGTCAAAAATATTTTGGAAAAGGGAAGCAGCTTGCTTCCCTTTTTAAATATTAGTTTGCTAATTGCAAAATCTGTCTCAGTATTTCTGAAATGTTCTGTTTTAAGGTATTGGTTCAAAAGACATGGAAACAGTGAGTCAGCATTGCAGTATGGAGGCAGGAAATTTGTCCTCCCCACCTGGAAAATGAGACACTTGCATATGATATGGAGAATCTAAATACTAATACCTCTGTCTGAGGTCTGACACTAACATGTTAGAAAGAGTGGAAGAGTCTTGTCCAGCAGTAGAGAAGTAAATTGAGATGATTAATATCCAGAGAACAAACCTCCCTTCTGTCTTTAATGTAAATACCCCACTCTGTATAAATTTTTCTAGTCAAGCAGGGCAGGAAATTTTGAAAAACCAAATTTAGTGGCTTTACTGAATATTTTTTGTAAATTTAGTTTCTCAGCTCTTTTTCCTGAGGGTCCCTTTCCTGAGGCTGGTAACAGGCTCCCAGTTCTCCCCAGTTCAGCCAGCACAACTCCTTTTCTCCTTTCTTCTAGCAAAGGAAATGGGAAGCTTGCATTACACTGATATGACCAGAAGCTGCTTATAGCTTGTGACATGGCAATTATTCAAGAGAAATGGACACAAAAAAGTGAGACTATAGCACTTATTCAATAATAAAACAAAGATGGATGAAGATTTACTAATAGATGTCTCCCATTTCAGGTATGCAGAATAGATATATATAGGGCCTTGTAAAATGAAAGCTTAAACTTTGCTCCAGAAGAGCACCACTGAAAATTATGAAGATCCTAATGTATTTAATTAAGACATAGAAATATTTAAAAATAAATAGTCTGGAATATGTAAGGAGATGTTTTAAAAATTGTTTACAATGTTAAAACACTGATAATTATTGTGTGTTTATCCGCCAGGAACTCTGGGGCTTCAAATGGTATTTAATTCAGACAATCCTTCCTTACAACATAAAAGGCTTAGAAAAGAAACCACTGGTAAATACAGTTTAAATCTTCTGGTGGTTTTTTTTTATTTTTTTTGTTTGTTTGTTTGGTTGGTTTTTATTTAATTATTTTTAAAAAATTTTTTTTGGTGTGTGTTTGCATTAAAATCAGGCCGTGTGGAGAACAGATTTTGTACTTTCACCTTGGTGAAGTTTTAAAGGACCTTCCCTAGGGCGAGAAAGGAACCTGCCTGAAGGGCCCTTCATCTCCCAGTATGGGAGGAATCCTCTCAGGAGCCTGGGGAAAGGGAAGATGGTGTTGGTCCCTTAATGCCTTAATGCAAGGAAAGAAATCCTTCTTCAGGTTTTCTTCTGCTGGAGGATCTACAGCATTACTGGAGGTCACCTCTAGAGGTTGTCTCAGTTACTCCCATCCTTTACAAATGTTTTTTTTCTTTCTTTCCACATCTCAGAAGCCAACTAACAGGTCTAATAATCCCTAAGTGTATTGCGCAAGCCTCATGGTTCAGGTTTTCAGATGGGAAACCTGTGTGAGACTGAGCTGCACGGTCTGGCTTTCCTGCAGGGTGGAAATACCTGTAAAGATGATGGTGTTGCAAAGAAGGAACACAGACATGCTTAAAAAATGAGAGAATGGAAATTGATTTTGATGGATTTGAGGTGTTTTTTTTTTTTTCCTGGCACAGTACTCATCTGACAAGAAGCAGAAGACAGTAGGTAGAGAAGTGCATTTTTTGTGCTGTTTTCCTCTGATGAAGGGTAAACACAGGAAATATTTAGTGCCCAGCCTGAAAAGTCTGTGGGAATAAGGCAGAAGAGCTATAATATGACATTTGTTTAAATGTAGCAATGAATCACAGCACGGGTTCTCTCTCAGCCAGATACCAGCTACCACAAGTGTGAACTTGTCAACAGTTTATTTTAATTTCTTATTAACTTGTTAAAGCTTTTTTACTTAATCAAGCTTCGTCCTCACTAAGATCTACTAAACCTTTCAAAGAGACAGCATTTGAGACCCCTTGAACAGCTGAAAAATTAGACAGGTGACAGTATGCACGTTTAAACTGTTGAGGAAGATCCTACAATCTTGAAAAATCTGTTTGGAGATAGCTCTAGCAGAAACAAATTGATACGAATTTAGTGTGGCCTATAGCTGATGGTCACTGTTAGCAGAAAATAAATTTTTCCACATACTGTAACATATACCTCTTCTAATTGTTCACATACACTTACAGAAAATTGTTTCCTGAAAGGACTGTGGCCAGTTACAGGACTTAGACAAGCATAGGTGCTTCTTCTAGCATATGTTAATATCAAAATGCTTGACTTCTGTTATTATATTATGAACTAATAGAATATTATTTTTCATTTGCAAATATAACATTTATTACACATACAGATAAGAAATTTTCAAAAGTACTACTAAGTGTATACATTTGTGTAAATATCAGTATACAAATTAAAGCATGAAGTACCATTGAATTGTTTTAAACAGAGGACTAAACCCATTGATTCATTACCTTCATGGCACTTACTAAGTTCATTAGGTGTGTACATCAATGTTTTCCTGGCTGTTAAGTGAAGATCAGATTTTATATTGAGACACTGAATAGGCACTTGCAAGCACTATGCAAAATGCTCACAGTTTTCACATAGGATAGAATGAAGACTTGCACACATCAAAAATGAACACTAACAGGTGTTTTGCTTACACATACACCACACAGCAAATTTTTCCTTTAGTCTTGACAACAGGATCCTTTCTTCCTTCAGTAGTATTACTAAAAATGTATTATTACAGCCCTTTAAAGAAACATCTTTAAGTCTTTTGAATTACACAAGTATTGTCATTTGCACACAGATTTCAGCAAATTAACTCATTTCAGGGTGCTTTCTAAAGAAAAAAAGCTTTGTACAGACCCATTGTGTAGACAGGAATTTTTATAATTAGTGCAATAAAGCATCCGTCTCCCAAAGGAAAGTGTTTAACACACATTTCTTAATCTGAAGTGTGAGGAATGTTTCTTGTACTAAACCAGATTATTACTTGAGAATATATGAGATATTCAAAATACTTAAAGGACTCTTTTATCCTTAATCCTTCTAGTTTAGTATTCCTAGAAACTTTGACATCACCCAAGTCCACTTACTGCGGCTGACCAATATATTCCAGATATTTTAGTTTGAAATTTATAGCCAGCTGTTATTACATTAGAAATAGCTACAGTCATTATTTATCTCTGGAAACATTAATGTATTTTTTCAGAGCAAAAAATGCACACTTTGCAGTTTTTTAATGGCTTGTCAGAAAGATTAATGATTCCTGTTGATGGGCTGAAGCAAAACCATAGAATCATAGCATGGTTTGTGCTGGAAGGAACCTAAAAATTATTCTAGTTCCACCCTACTCTATCCCTCCTCTGCCTCCCCACTGGCCAGGAACATCTTCCATTAGACCATGTTGCTCAAAGCAACATCCAACCTGTCTTGGAACACTTTCAGGAATGGGGTATTCACATCTCCCGTGGGCAATCTGTTTCAGTGCCTCCATACCCTCACACTAAAAGTTTTTTTCCCAATATCCAAATGAAATCTACCTTCTTTCAGTTTAAACCCATTACTCTTTGCCCCATCCCTACATGCCCTTGTCAAAAGCCCCCTTCAGCTTTCTTGTGGGCATACTTGATGAACTGTAAGGCTGCTCTATGGTCTCCCTGGAGCCCTCCCTACTGCAGCTCTCTAGCCTGTCTTCATTGGAGACGTGCTCCAGCCCTTTGACCGCTGAAATACATGCAATGAGGACTTTAAGCAGTCATAAAATGACGTTACACAAAAATTCTTACCTCTTGCCATTCTGTTGGATACCAGGAGGGTGGGCAGTCAAAGCGATTACAGGCTTGCACGAGGGATGGCTTGGGATTAGAGCACAACTCATCTGCCAAAATCACAGTTTCATTGGTCTCTCTTGATAGTAGATGAGAACAGAAGACATCTCGTGTCTGCAAACCAACCCCACAGGTAAGACTGCAAGTGCTCCAATTCCCAATCTCCCATCTGTGAAGGGGTCAGCAGAGAAAATCTTAAGCACAGAATAAATTCATCTTAATTTTTCTCTTATAATGACAGATGGAGTGAAGAAACATTAAATGAAAGGGAATTTTCCTTCTCTGATCAAGGTCACTATGGTAGGTGGAGGATGAGGCCAAGATGAATATTTGCAGCTCTGTATTTTCATCTCTTGTCAGAAGTTCTTGGACTGCAAGACTCTGGTGTTCCTGCGATATCACAGGAAATGTTTTGTGTCCTACAGTAGCATTTTTTTTTGGTCTGTAGGAGTATGGACAATGTATTCCAAAATACAGTGGATTTAATTAACTGGTATTCTCCCCCTATCGTAAGCAAAAAATAGAGGAAGATATTAACAAAAGTATAATTAAAATAATGTAAAACTGAAATACTGAACACAAATTTCTTTGGTATTTGTAACTGAATTTTCTGTGCTGTTGAGATAGGAGGTACTAAGGATATGAGTGATGCAATGGGAAAGCAGGGGTGGATTAACACCTGTCACTAAACTAGATCTCTGAAGATCCATGTAAATCCTGCATCAACAGAATTGTTGAAAACTGTATTTTCAGTGTTCAGATTTCTGCTATTTGAACTGTACAACCCCTAATTCTGTCAGCTTAACACAGAATTTAAAAAATGTTTGAAATACTAGGCTTTCCACTCATGTGCCAGCTAGAAAGCACTTCAGAGATATGTAGAAATATATACACAAAAAACCCAGCCTTATATGCTGTTCTAGAATGAAAATACAAGAAAATAGCCTCCCCAACAAATTCATGCAAACTGACCTGGATACACATCCAAAATGAAAGCATGAAAGCCAGATAGTACCATGTTTTCTAAATCTGAAAAATAGCTTCCTTTCCAGCATGGCATTATTGAAACTGATTACTGAGGGAGTAAATTAAAAACTCATGAAAAGGAAGGCTCAGATAACCCATTTTTGAAGAAAGCAAATCCAGGCTGAAGCTTAAAGGAAGTGATTATGAAGGAGGATACCCCCAGGCTCCAAACAAGACGGAGGCAGACAATGAAGAAAAGTTATGAAGCATGTCAGCAGAATGAAGCAGTTTTTGTGGAAGAAGCAGAGAAATACCACTCTGACGCTCTGTGATCTGCAGTCAATGGAAATAGCTTGGTGCATGTAAAACATTTTATGTTAGCAAACATATTACTCAAATAACCATTTAAGATTGTGCCATCCTACAATCATGGAACAAATCTAACCACTTTCTGTTTTCTAAAGTTGTTTTTTGAACAATTTTAAAGTAACACCCTCAATAAATTTAAACAGCTAGCACATAAGAATTTTTTTTCCTCCCTAGATGATATGCTAATGGACCAAAGGAACCAAATTTCTCCCCCGCTGTGCTCCATTTGCTGGTGACATTCTCTGCTTTTATAAAAGGATGCATTCTGAGCCTCACTGTAAGCACTAATGATGGTGTAGTTTGCTTTTAGACAATATTCCTTGTTCTGTTAGTAGCAATGACAACAATCTGTTTAACCCTTTCTAATAAGAAATGCATTTTTCATACTTATTTAGAAGTTCCCGTGGTCACTTTCTGGGCCATAATACACTGAAGGACACTAATCTGTACACATGTACTCGGAGCTATTTATCAGTGGAATAGGAGTGACATATGGCAGCCAGTTAAGCTAAGCTGGAGCATGTTCTCCATATGAATGATCCGGGGGGAGAGGTCTTCTCAGATTTTCCCATGAAATTGTCAGAATTAATGGGAATATCATCTACTCTTCAGTTTTGGCACAATCTAAAATAAGACATTTGAGTAGGTGGTGAAAAGAAGGCATTTTTTAACTTCAGAATCTATTTTAATACATGGTTAGTTGCCAGAGTTTCCTTTTTTCAAGTGCTGGGAGTAACTGTTGCCTCCAGCAACATTTTGTTTGTTATTGGTATAAGTGCAAAATATTTCTGTTGGCAATTCACATCTCAGTGGCTAGCAAGCCACATAAACCCTTTGGACATCTTGTCTTCTTCAGAAGAGGGTGTCTGTTTCTTCTTCCAGAAAGAAATGCTATGTTTCCATAAAGAGAAAGGACTTGTTTTTCCAGTGTTTGAAATTTCTGAGTGTTGCAGGTTGCATCAATTGCCCTACTCATAATTAACATTGATTTTTTTCAGAATTCTTTCCAGCTGCATTAAAGAGGAGTTTCCTTTGAGGAGCTCACGAACTCTGAGGTCAAATACCTCTTACCCTAGTACTTTCATAGTCCCAAGTGACTTTTATGGGCTTTCACAGATGGAAAGTAAAGAATGAAGAGTAGAGGAGACTTGTAAAGTGGAGTAGGGAATAGAGATGTGCAATTAACCGAACCCATACACTTTGAATTAATATTATTCTATTAAAGTTACCAATTGGTTTCTAGAGTACTTGTACTGTTGGAAATAATAATTATATATATATAATGTCCTACAGGCACCTGTCAATACCAGAATTAAAATTCAAGTAGGAAAGAATCTTATACTTTAAAGGGTGAATGCAGTAGTTACAGAATCAAGCTAAAGGAACCTTTCGCAAGTGGAACTGGTATCTTCATAAGCTGACTGTGGCTGGTGTTAAGGCACAGACTTTAGGAACAATCTACGTACTTGCTGGTTTATAGAACAGCTGAAAGTCATCTGTTTGGTACTTCCCATATTACTTTTCAGAGCCTGGTGAAAGAATTGCATAGTTTTGGTCCAAAACATACATTTTACCCCTTCTCCTTTCTTCTTCACTACTGCCCAAACCTGTACTAATGTGGTAACAGAAAAACAAAGTATTTTTAGCCTCATCATACAGTAGGACTTTGATGCATCTATGCTCCTAAACGTTTGGTTTGTCCTAGCTCTAGGTCTACTTGTTCACCAGTTGTCCATCTCCACCTCCTAAATATAGTAGAGATTATGTATGTAAGCACAAACTAGACTTTAAAAATATTTCAACAACTGTATTTAATATAAAGCAGATTTCAAAATGTTTTCATCCTCTGCAGGATATAGATACCTAACTCTACTGATATACATAAATTATACTGAATATTTGAACTGACTGAACAAAAACTATATTAATTCAAAACCACTGAGACACTTAGGAATGGCTAGCAAAGAGGAATGTAAGAGGAAAGGCAATTCATAGGGCTGGATGTGTTGAAATAAATATATGTATCAGTAATACATGTATCCCTGTTACACATATCACATGTGTCACACATATGTGAACATTTTCCAAATGAACATGGATGAAAAGAGGTTTCTACTGGAAATATATTGGGAGCAGAGGATGGTCTGAAAATACAACTTATTTCAAGTATCAAAATTTCAAAACCAAAACTGATCACAAAAACTTAACTTTCTGAAAGAATGACTTCCTTCTTCCATAAGTATATCTTAATAGTTTTTTTTAGAGTTGGTCACACAAGAAGATAGGCAGACTTAGTTTCTGAAATAATTTCAGAAGTACCAGACCTGACTGCTTAAGGCAATGGTTTTCCTTTAGTTTCTCTTACACACAATGATAAGGGAAGGGTGTAGTTTAAAAAACAGACAAAATTTAATGAAAACCCCAGCAAACCAAAACACTGAATTTCTTGCATTCTAGAAACTAACAAAGTGAATTAGTAATGGACAGATATTATAAACAGGAAATCATCACTTGGGGAATTTATCAGCCAATATATATTATGAATAAGTCTAACAATCTCATCTACCACCACTTTTATGAATTACAAGTCTAATTGATAAAGGAACAATAATTGCTATTTTCTGAAACATTCTCATTAAATAAATTAGACTTATCTAAGGAATGCTTATGCATATGCTTAATTCCACGTCAACTAACAGTTTCTGCCATTATTATAGACGGTGCATTTTAAAATGTAAATACTCACAGGAAAACTTTGAATCTCCAATGGCCAAAAAAAGCTCAAAAATCTGAAAAACCTGGTTACCACCACAGGACAATTATTCCATACTATTAATGTAAATCTAAAATTGTTAGTGATTCTCCCAAAAACTAGTTTAACTATGCCATTTGTAATAGGGAAATGATCTTGACATAGTTAACAAAAATTTTTCCTGTGGTCTTTGAATTAAACTTGGCTATTTGTTATCATCTTGAGGCTGTTTAAAAAAAATTCCAACATGTGACATGAACCTGTAAACCTATAAAGTCCTGAACATCTAATTTTTAATTAGAAAGGAACTTTCCTTCTTTCTTTCAGTAGAAGAAAAAAGGCATCAATATCATATTGTGCTCCAGTTCAGGTGCAGAACTGGATAATCAAGAGAGCACGATCTTGTTCCTGGTTCTTTGTTGAACTCCAGAGGTGAGTGACACCAGAACTGCTGAAACACAGGCTACCCTGTGAGTATGGGCATATTCCCTTTGAGTCCAAAGCACTGGGCTGGATCATACCATTCTCCCACCTGTGTCTCAACTTCTCAACTTCATATTCACAAAAGCACAGCAATACTTCATTTTTTTTGTTTTGTTTTGTTTTTTTTTTCGTTGTTTTTTTTTTCCCCTGAGCTTTGTCCATGCTGCCTGCTTAGGTACAACAGAGATGTTATCTTATTCTGCCTTTTTCCACCAGCTAGCACAATGGGAGTCTCAGCTTGACAGGAGCCTCAAGGCATTACTGTGTCACAAATAACAACAGGGACAATAATGCACTGTTACCTCAGTTTTGAAATGTCCCTCTCATTGCCACAAGAACTGGAGATCAGACAATACTTCTGCTAGCTAGAGAGAACAGAAAGTGTCACTGGCTAGTAAGCAGTTACTCATTGAAAGACAAGCTGCTAGAATTAGCTGTTTCCCCAGCAGGGCTATAAGCCTTCAGAACGAAACACTCTCTCAAACCCCATAAGCAGTCTGGAAAAAGTAAATGATGTAGGTAGAACTTATATTCTTGAGCCAAAGTGCTATGTAGGTGACAACTTTGGATTAGTTCCCATATGCACAACATATATGGTAAACCCCAAATCATTCTAAGCTGTTAGGTGTTATAAGAAAATTATCTAGGGATGTGGTTTAATGCTGACAGGGTCCCTTCCACCACTGCCATGACAATTGAACATTGCACAGGAGAAGTAAACAATTTCCTAGAAAAAGACCTCCCAAGCTAGTACAAAAAAAAAAAAAAAAGGAAATTATTGTCATTTTTATGTGGCTAAACAATATGAAAGTGATACAAAAAGAATTTTTTAATTTCTAATATAAACATTCATCAGTGTGGAAGCATCTGACTTAACATCTGACACCTGCTTGCATAAAGACATTCCTCAGTGCACAAGGGCTGTGAGGCAGGCATTTATATGTGCATATAACAGGCTGAGTAAATCACATATTATATCAATACTGGCTTCCTCTCGTCTTCTGTCAACCCTTTCATTCTCCATTTGGCTGTGAAGACTGAGAAGGCTGCTTACAGCCCAACTATCTCCTCCCTTCCTTTTCCCTTACAAACCTGGAACAGCGTTTGTGGCAAAGTTTCCTATTTCAGGTGTGAAAGGCTTTCTTGAGGCTCATTTAACAGATATCTATTTGGTTGAGTAAATATGCTCAGTATCACATTTTAATATCATGTCAGAATGTGATCTTACGCTCTGAAAAGCAGGAAGAGATACCATCCACTCTGTTTGGGTAGCATATTTTCTTGCAATAAAGCTACAGGACTGAGATGAGAACTCCCTCATCAGTTCTTGACTTTATAATCAAAGAAAGCCTCAAAGAAAGTGGCACACTACAAGTGATTTTTCACCCAGATTTTAAATTACTCACAGTAAAATCTGACTGCTCCTTTGAAATGAAGAATGAGAGCAAAGACCTTAGCCCTTGTGTTCAAATACAGATCTGAGCTCTCTAGGAAGTGATCTCCCTTCTGCTGTGGTTCAGTTTGTACTAGAGCAAATATTGCAAGTACACATATGGTATACACACACCTCAGAAGAAAAGTGAGATTTAACTAAGCTCTGAAAAGATTAATGCTCATTATAAAACAAAAAATATGAAAATGCAAAGTACTTTAAAATCATCACCAGCAAAAGCAGAAAAACAATTCATACTTAGAGTTGTTCAGTGTCAGCCTGACAAAATCCACTGTACAGTATCCATTGCACAGTATTGCCACTGTGACAAGGGAACCGAACAGGCAGGAAAGGTTTCAGGGGACTGTCAGGCACAAGGGAGAATGAGGTGCTTTCTTTAAAAAGTATCTTCCTTAAAGTGAAGGAAGTCCATTAAAGATATGCAGACAACACACATAAGCAGATCAAAGGCACAATGAAAGTGCTCTGGTAGGTGACAGAAATGGCCTGCACACTGTAAAGTTACTGATATCAATTAACATTGCAGCTCATTATAGCTGATTGTGGCAGGAAGCCAGTATTTATATAACAAAGCCAAACAGAGGAACATAGAGAAGGAACTGAAAAGTCAGAGAAGTACAGAGGGTAAAAGGAATATTCAGCAGCTGTACAACTGACAATTCTGATTGCTAGAGTAACCTTATGGCATGCTTCAAGAAGTATTTATAATGTTCTGCACTTTAAAAAAATCTTGCTGTCTCTTGAGTCAGAGCTGGTGAACATCAACTATTCAGGCAGGACAGAAAAGAGAGTTTGTGTTTCTCTTTCAACATTTTGAACAATGGGAGGTTGTGCAGTGGGTCTTGCAGGGGACTTTTGCAGATACAGGTTTGGCAGAGAACTTGTTCAAGGGAGTAGCATATATACTGAGTACTGAAAAGTGCCTCACACAAGACTTCTATTCTGGTTGGTAACTGCAGCATTGAGATGATTGATACCACTGTCTGTCTTTAATAAACTACACAGACCAGGTTAGGTTTGAAAAGATAAATGAATACCAGTTTAGATTTGGGTTTATGCTTAAAGCAGAAACTTGTTACAAGGATGTTGTTTAAAATATTATGTGAGATAGAAAAGTAGATCCTTGGTAGGCCTTTCAAGAATGAAAGAGTAAACAGGTAAGGAAAAGAGTAAATCGGTGTAAAGGTGAAAAGCCAGTTAAGAAATAATATTGGGAGGTTTGAAGTATAGAATGCAAATTACACAAACTGAACTTGCAACAGGAGATGGCAGAAGCTGAACGAGTCAGTGGAAGAAACATGATGGGAACTACATCAGGGTGAGTTTGAGCTAATATGCCCTAAACCTACACTGAAGCAATACAAGAACCACTAATTTTTGAAATAAATTTTGCAGCTCATTCTACATTATTCTTTTGCAAAGAAGCAAAGGAAAAAATATCCTGCTTTCTGCTCAGGTAGAGTTAATTTCTTCTCTATAGTTGGTCAGATTCAGTGTGAGAATAATGTTGATAACATACTGATATTTTGTTTGCTGTGAGGTAGTGTTTATATTAAGTTAAGGACTTCATTTTATGTGTTGTTCTCTGCCAATGAGAAGGATCAGAAAAAAACCCAAACAAACTCCATGAAGGAGCATAGCCAGGACAGGTGACCCAAAGTGGCCAAATGGATACTGGACACTGCAGCATGTCATGCCTCATATATAAACTGGAGAAGTTACCAGGAAGGGTGGGTTGTTTGGGATGTAGAGATGAGGCTGAGCAATGGTGAGAAGGTGAGAAATAGTATTGTGCATCTCTTGTTCTTCCTTATTTGCTTTTCTCCCATTCTCACTCTCATTCTCATTCTCATTCTCATTCTCATTCTCATTCTCATTCTCATTCTCATTCTCATTCTCATTCTCATTCTCATTCTCATTCTCTACTATAATTATGTTATTTATGTTTCAATTATTAAACCCTTCTTCTCCCAGCCTACAAATATTAATTTTGATTCTCTTTTCCATTCCACTGAGGTGTGAGGGGGTGAGTGAAAAGCTTTGTGGTGCTGAGCTCCCATCTGGGCTTAATCACAACAGACAGACCCTGCTGCCGTTGACAGAGCTGCTTTATGTTGAAAGCTCCCCAGCTTTTTTCACACTGGTGCTTTCCATGCAGGACTATGTCATAAGCCAACACCTTTTCTTTAGACCTTTCTTTACATCAAATGGAAAATATTAAAAAATGCAGCTATTTTTGAGGAAGACATCAACAACCTTATAGATACCAGAAGACAAAGAAAGAAAGGTGAGAAAGATGTGCAGTGAACTGACAATTTTTTATCTGAAATTCTTTCTAAAACTAAACTTTAAAAAATTATATAGTTGGAAATGGATGTAGATGGCACAGAAATAATATACAAAAAGCCTGACTCCACAAATTCTAAGATCAATATTCACGAGCCATGTGATATTGTACCAAAGAGTAGCAATACTCTCCCTAAATCTAAAGAAGCCTTTGCTGTAATGATAAGGACAAGAAAGATGTAAAAATGTCCCTAGATTGAATGGACAAAGCAAGCATATTCATGAATGAAAGACTGTTCAGATAACAGTGACAGGGTTTCAGTAATTCTCTAGCAAGTCCAAGTTTAACGAGCAGTACTGCCACAAAAACAGCAGATGAGCTTCCTGCTGACCTGGTTGACAGCATTACAGGGATAAGATTTTCAACAGGATGAACTAACTGTTCCTGAGCTATTTCATCAGGGCAGAAGATACAAACAGACTGTCTCTTAAAATCAGGCACACACCGTGTTCCTCTAGTTTTTTTAGCAGTGGAAAGGCAGAACAGTAGAACTTAAGAATATATCTATACAACTATAAGGCATTGTGATTGAACTCAGGAAACTCACAATGTCTGCTTACATTTCTTTATGTTCTGCTTTGAGTTCACTTCTATGTCCTTCTGGCAGCATACTGTTTAAAAGGCAGTACAAGAATTTTGTTCCAAGGGTGCATCCAGAATCAGTGTTCTACATTGAATTTTATATTTTGTATTTATGATGAGAGACCTGGAAAAGACCAAAATATTGGTCCATGGGAATCTCATGCACCTGTGTCAGGGCAACTCCTGGTGCCAACACAGCCTGGGGGAAGAACAGATGAGAGCAGCCCTGCTGAGAAGGACTTGGGGGTGCTGTTGAGGAAAGGCTGGACATGACCCAGCCATGAATGTGCAGCCCAGAAAGCCAAATATGTCCTGGGCTGCATCCAAAGCAGAGATGACTTTGTGTGGGCAGGAGGGCCAGGGAGGGGATTCTGCCCCTCTGCTCTTCTGAGATTCTGCCTGCAGTGCTGCATCCAGTTCTGGGGTGCCGAGCACAGGAAAGACATGGACGTGCTGGAGACAGTCCAGAGGAGGACACGAAGATGATTGGAGGAATGCAAAATTTCTCCCATGAAGAAAGGCTGAGAGAACTGGGACTGTTTATCTTGGAGAAGAGAAGGCTTTGGGGTGACCTAATCACAGCCTTCCAAGAAACTGAAGAGGGCCTACAAGAAAGATGGAGAGAGACTGTTTACAAGAGCATGTAGTGACAGGACAAGGGGGAATGAGAGTAGGTTTAGATTAGACATTAGGAAGAAATTCTTTACTGTGAGGGTGGTGAGACACCAGCACAGATTTTCCAGAGAAACTGAGGATGCCCCATCCCTGCAGGTATTCAAGATCAGGTTGGATGGGACTCTGAGCAACTTGGTCTAGTGGAAGGTGACCCTGCCCATGGCAAGGATGTTTGAAATAAATGATCTTTAAGGTCTTTCCCAAGGCATTCTATGATTCTATTCATTTTTACTTTGTATTTTGAGATCTTGAAACTGTGATCAAAAATATATTTAGTAGCTCACTCACTCTTCTGCATTAAAATATGCTTTTCTTCATAAAGACCCAAACATATAGGTGCTCCTTACTTAGAGTAGGGAGGCTCTAAACTCATGTTATAGCCACAAACCCTCAAAAACAACTATATTAACATAGTCAGATTCATGGAAGTATCAAGTGATTCTGAATCAACGTAAGGAAAAATTCTACTCAAGGTGTTGGTATCATAAAAGTTATGATATAGGCAAACTTAAAGGTATTGCCGTACAACCTATCTCCATCCTACTTGCTATATCTACATAGATTTGTGTGCAGAATTCACATACCACGGAATGGCAACTTAACACACTTCTCCAAATTCTCCTGAGTGAGAAACTGGCTTCTTAGATCTTGCAGAAAATAATGACTTAAGACAATACTGTTTGCTTCCTTGTGGGAAGGGGTATGAACTTTTCTGATCCACCTGAAAACATTTGTTCAGATAGGAACATTAAGCATTAAGCATTATAATTAAACAAACAAACAAACAAACAAACACACTGCCACACAATATAGTTACAGTATTACAAATCTGTGGATTAGTTGTGTGGTAATTAAATGTGTAGACCTCTGTGTAAGTGCTTGAAGTGTCTCCCAAAGCAGTTAATGACTAAGACCTACTAACAGCTGGTCAGAATATACAATACATCCTCTAATGGGTAATTGCACATGGAAGATGGCAATTTCATGGACATAAACAGGTCTTGCTGTGCTTCTGGAGATGTGACAGACCTACTTAGCAGATAGAGAATTCATAATTTAATCAGTCTGACTCTTTTAACAGGTACTTAATTCACTCCAAACTGAATGCAAGTGAGAGCACCTTCGCCATTTATTTCATGTGTGAATCTTTCTGATGATAAACTATGTTACAGAATTGTACAATATATTTTCAAGGATTAGGGCCATTTTTTAAACATATATTTTAATCCATAAAGGTTTATTGGTTGAAAGTACTGGGTATTCCTCAGACTCCTGTAAATTACTCCAGCAATACTGTAAGCGGAAGATATAATGGTGTTGTTAATTTTACCCCTTTTTAAAGAAAGTGTAGATGCACTGAAAAATCAACTGTTTATAAGACCCTGTATCTTGTTTCATATGCTAACGCTAAAGTGAAAAAGTTAGTCCTCCTCATTTTGGTACAAAATATTCGACTTCATATTTGGCACAAAAGGACAGTCATTATTTTTTTGCTGCTGTTGGGAAAGCTTCTTTGGGGAACAAAATCCTGCTGCTCAGGCAGTAAATTAATACTCAAGAAGATTGAGAATAAACAAAGAGATAAATGAGGAGTATGAGCTGTCATATGAAACACTGGAGTGAGATGGTATTTGCTCAAAATAGTGAAAAATATCAGGTGACAGTAAATCCTAAATTCTGGCATAAGTGAAGAGAAGGGTTAGGAGAAGTGGACTGCACTAAAGTGATGAAACCCACAAAATTGACTGTGCCAGGAAAAAAGAGAAGAGTAAGTCCATTCCTCTGCAGAGGAACTCAATAAGTCCCTAGCATGAGTTAAAGCTAATACTCATCCCAAACCAAGCTATAACAAAAATGCGTTAGGGCATGGCAAGATTGTTTCAACACTAGGGTGTACTAACTTGGAGAAATCAGTGAGCTGGAGATCTGTGTAGAGGAAATTAATCTATCTAGCTATATATTATCCTGAAAAAGAAGTGTGATTCATCACTAAAAGTAAGAAGCATATATGGTATAAATTACTAAAGAACAATTGTAATTGCACTCTAATATTTTGTGAAGATAGTGATCTGATGGGAATACAAGCTGAAATGAAGGACAATGTCTCTTAATGTAATCCTGTCTAATGAAGGAACCATATTATTTAAAAAAGCAAAGTGGCTGGAGAAGACCTTTGAAATTTTAGACTAGAAGAGCTGGAGGCAGGGTGTGATGGAGACTCCAGAGCACCTCAGACCCTCCAAATTGCAAGTGGCTTTGCTTCAAATTTTGATGTGACATGCATGGCTGAAAAGGGTCTCCCTGGGGACTTCATGTAACTGTAGCTGAGCAAAGGACACTGAGGAGTCAGAGAGAACAACCAGAGAGAAGAGAAAGGAAGACTGTCAGACACATCTTGGACAAATGTCTTGAGAGCCAGAAAGGCTGCAAAGCAGATTATATTGTAGACAAGGGGAAAGAAAAGAAACGTTTTTAGGTCACAGATAAATATGTTTTAAGGCCAGGGTGATATTACAGTAGTGGGGGTAGACATGCAGGTATAGCAGATAAGACCATAACAGAGACACCTAGGGAGGGCAGCTTGTTTAGACATCCCTGTATAGGTCTGTGTTTAGCATAGTAAAGCTAGGGAATAAATCACCTTATGATTCCCTCATCAAGTCCATGAGTTCTGTCTAAGACATTTGTCAAACTAAATGCTTCAAATAAGGGTGAATCTACCATGTGTGACAGCATATTCTTTCTAATGTCTGACTTTCCAACCTCTTCCTCCACAGTTCCAAGATGTGTTCTGTGATTCCCAGGAGGCTCTGTGGGCTACATCTTAAGAGGTTCTCAAAGATATTCTCAATGCACTTCAGCTAAAAATAGACCTAAATACGTCCCATTTAAAAAAATATGTCACTTGTTTCTGAGGATTTGAAAATCTGTCTGTGTCACAAAGAGACAGTAATACCATCTTTGCCTCATTAATGCTTATTCCAACTTACAACTCTGAAAAAAACCCAAACTGCAAGAACTGATAGTTCTTGACAATAACAAGAACTGGTAACCCCTGCCAGTAAGGGTATAGTACAGTATCTGTAGACATAATGACTTACAGACCTTTTAACCATTTTCATTAACTAGATAGAGATGCTCTAATATTTCACCCTGCCAATGCAAAACACATCTGCATTTACACCCTTCCACACACAGGTCACCTTTAATGGATTAGAGAAAGCTCTGGCCCTTTCACACATATTGAATTAATTTCAGACTGTTGATGGGAAAATGCCTTACACTAAGTCTGATCTATCACCAATCTAATGCATTGAAAAACTTGTTGACTTTTTTATGCTTTTTAGTTTAATTTTACCTGGGAAATAGAGCAAAACAGATGGCAATACCACATTTACCAAATAAACATTAAAATAAAAACAGGTGGTTAATCACAAAAACATGAATCAAGGTGACACAGAAGAAAAGAGAAAAGAAACAAACTATGCAATGAGGTAGAGCCCAGACTAACTCAGGCAACCACCTTTGTGGTCAGGTATCAGAACCACTCAGATGGTTTCCTATCTTTTCTTGCAAACCACAGAGGTTTGAAGTGGTAAAGGGTGAGTGCTGGACTGAAATTGTGCGCTATTCCTAGAACCATCTGTTTTTATTTCTTCTTTTTTTTTTTTGTTTTCCATTTTGTGGGATTCAGCTGTTGTTTGTTGCACAGAAATAAAAGTTCAGTTTTGAAAATATTCATGAACAAAGCTGTAAAACTTGCCTGCAATTTCCTCCATTTTCAGCCATCTGGATTTCATTGCTTTGATTCTCTCTTCACTACTCCATACATGTTTACCAAATCTTTTTGACACACATTGACCAAATTATTGAGCAGTTATAATTAATAACAGAGTTGCAGCAGTCTCTTTCACCCCTTTGGTAGAGCTTGTTGGCACACCATGAGGTGCTCATGCTGTTGCTTTTATAAACAAGAGCAATTATATCTGATTAGATGATGACTGCCCCTGTAATTAGGGCTGTGGAGGCTGAGGAAAAGAAACATTTTGGATGTGAGTAATTTTGTTGTTGAAAACAGCCAAGCTAACATTGAAACAGGGTTCTTCAAATTGTTTTTTTGGTAATTTAGAATACAAACATAGAAATTAGCAAAACCAAGTGATGTTCCCTTTTGTTTTTTCATGTAGAGAAGAAATTTCTTGACATTGAACTGCTATTCTGAGTTTACTTTTGGAAGACTGTGCTCTTTTCAATGTTTGTTATGTAATTCTTCAAGTAGTACAGCTTGACTGATACAAATTAAGTAACTGAATGACTGAATTAAAATTGTCCTAGTCTTCATTCCTCTCCTTCCTGTAGAAAGCATGCTGGCTCTTCTAGAACATCTAAACAAGCTATATCTGTTTTCTAGGAATATTAAACTAAGTTAATGACAACAAATTTTACACAGTAACTATTCTATTGAAAGTCCGTTATTAGCTCCCAACTTAGCAATCAGCTCTGCAGTGTTTCACATTTTCTTAATTCTGTTCAAAATGGGATATTTTTTTACACCATTTTCCAAAAGAAAATACTCTGGACTCTTTTTCTGCTATTGTTCTTGAAGCAATAAGCAAAAATCTCTCAACAAAATATGAAACCCCAGGAGACTTAGTTGGGATTTGAATGTGGAGGAAATCTTCCAAATTTTTGTGGGCAGCTCTTCCTGATTCTTAATCTTTCTTCCATAAGAATTTTAAGTATGGGATTTTTCTGACTCCATACTGCTGTGAATATCTGAAGACAGATTTCTCTGCTTTATTTTTTGTCTCTCTTCAATGAATTCAGAATAGTAATGGCCTAAGATATTAAGCCGGAATTCCAAAGAAAATTTCAAAGCATTCTCAACTGCTGTACAAGCACCATCAACTCTCAGTGTTTTCATAAATGTCAAATATATTGCCAGTATATTGTTTTACCATATTCTGTCCCAAGACAGACCAGGGCAAATAAGAATTGATATGGTGACACCATAGGTTGATTTCAAGTATTAAGTGAGCAATGAAGTTTTCTAGTCTACCCACATCTATTTTCAGTAAGGAGCAAAATGAAGAGTAACAGTATAGATCCTTTTAGTATCATTCTTCTAAAGTGTCCAAAAGAAAAAAAAAGATGGTTCAAAACCAGAATGAAACTACTCTTCGCCTACTACTTCTACAATATCGTTCTTGAGGTCCATGCCTTCTGACCCTTCAGAAAGGCTGATGAAATTTTGTTTTTCAGTGCTTTTGTTTATCTGTAGTAAAACAGCTAAAACAATTGTTCACAGCTCACACCACTAAACCTTTGAGAGGTTACAGAGTAGCCTCACAAGTAACCAAAAATGTTTGTAGCAGAAGAACATTAAGTTCTGAAGTTCTAACATTTAAATGTTCTCCCTCTACAGCTAAGCAAGATCTTTAACTAAATTTTAGACATAAGCATTAAATTCTAAGCATGTTGGGATGTTTAGGTTTAAGAAATATCTCTGGAATAATTTCTCTAAATGTATTAGGAGAGAATTTTTATTCTCCTAGGCAAGACTTCTCAGACTTTTCTTGATGCTGTGGACAGTATTTCCTCGCCTACCAAGACATTCATCACCATCTCAGTTGCCTTTTCAATGGAATGCCTCCTCTACTCACAACAACTGCATGCTCCAGCAGTCACTTACATATCAAGAATATTTTAGGAAAGTGGTTTTTATTATTTTAGCTTCTGTTAACACACTTAAGCAGCTGGAAAACAGAGTGAAGAGCCAACATTATGAGACCAGCCAGCTCTCTCTATAAGTCATCAGCAAGAGCTCTGGGAAGTATCAATGGCTCACAGATTTTGGAAACTCCTGTCGAAGAGATCAAAGTTCACAGCCACAGCATATTATAATTCTTGGACATGTCAGTGGGTAGAAATGCCTTCATCAGCATACATAAGGACATGATTTTAGCCTAAATTTCCATCAGAGTCCCAGATCAAAATTTCTTAAATTAGAATTTTGAAGAATCTGATGATTTGAATAAGGAGAAAATCCTAATTTAAACAAATAATCCTTTATTTTTCCTTTTTAAAAAAGGTATTAAAGTGGCTGTAAATAATGATTATAAAGCAAAGACTTTTATATACTACCTGTTTCATTAATATACCATTGTATTAACACAGTGACATTGGTAGGTGTAGCACTTCAGAAACAAAACTTGAATGAAATAAGGTAATTATCCTATCACAGTCTGCCTGGGAGACACATCAACTTGCCTTGTTGCCTCTCTTTCTATTAGACAGCCATGCTGCCTGCAGTCTGCAGGCCTATTTGCTCTGCCCAGAGGAACCATTTTGCAGAATATATGCTGTTCTTCATCCTGGGCCTGCAGACAGGCAATTTCCTCCAGACTGAGGGGGCTTCAGGAGAGAAGTTGTATATACAGGGGAGAGAGTAATTTCCCCTCTTCTCAGTTGCAGCCCTAGGGGTCGATTAAAGCTGCTTAGTCTGCCCCCTCTGCATCAATCTCCTTCTGCTTCACAGGCTGATTCTCACCTACAGGGTGATCCTCTTGTAACTCATGGAGGGAAATGTATCCCTATGGTTACTTTAAATTAGCTCCACTCCAGTACTAAGGTTACCACAGCACTATGGATAATCACGCAGAATAATTCAGGGAGCATTCATGCAACAGCTCAGATAACTTTTGTAACAGAAGTCACATAAACACTGGCCTGCATGAGTGTGTTTGTTTTTTCTTAACTACTGAGTGCTACTTTTTCATATCAGAATTGGTGGTTGATCAATCTTCTACAATGCACTCACAGCAGCAGTGATGCTTCTACCTATGAATTACCACCTAAGAGTTCCACCTACAAAGTAATATTCATATATTTATATAATATTTGTGTGTTATTACCAGTAATAAAAACTATTTAATAAAGTCAGGGTCGCAGTATCCTCATAAGCAATACTTGTAATGCTCTGGTAAAGAAATTTTAATCTATTTATCTCTACTTGTCACAAATTCAAAATCCTGATTACCAACCAAACCGTTATTTGTATCCTTATGTCCTTATTGTCATTTCATGCTGGCTGTCTTTGATTTTTAATGTGGACCTTCTCTGCATATCCCAAATCTACTTTTATTCATGACAACATACCTCTCTGTCGCCTGTTGTCTTATAAATCATACATACATCATCAATAAATGCTCTAAGGTATATCTACCACCTGGACAGTACTGAGTGTTTTAAATAGTCCAAAGTTATACATCAATGTATTTAAAATCTGCTGCAGTGCCACAATTGAGTGAATGCACCTGTGTACATCTGGGAAAAAAAGACAATATGTATACAGTACATCTTACAGACTTGACAGGCCCTATTTAAATAAAACATAAGAATGTCGTAACAGCTATTTTCTGTTGTCGAGGGTGCAGTTGTGAATCTCTGTAGAGAAAGACCTGCTTTCATCTGGTCATGCTTGTGGAAACTGCCTGAGGCCAGGGACAAGCAGGTTCTGCAAAACCTTTTCTGAGAGGGGAGGTTGGAGAAGTCTCTTTAAACTTGACAAAACTCTGGGTAAAGTTAAGCCAATCCATAAACTGTCTGCTTGAAGGACTTGGCAGAGGCAAACAGTCTGAAGTTCGCCTTTTGGTCTTACTGCTGCTTTGTACTTCCTAGCCAATATAGCTGTGGCAGGAAGCGGATGTATGCCCCTGCAGTCTAAGAAAGGCATGCTTGAGGGTGTGCCTCCAGACTGAAAGGCAAAAGCGTTTGGGGTCACTTAAAATTATGCCTACCTTGGAGGGCAGGGGTCCAGGCTACAGGCCTTCAGCAGCTGTGGAGGACGACGGCTGCTAACACAGAGGGTTTCATCTGCAATCTCCCTAGTTTGTTTGTTCAGACAGGTCACCACAGCCTCCTGGACACCTGCACACAACAAATAATGGTCACAGGCAGCTCTCCGTCCCTGCAGGGGCAGCCCAGGTCAGGGCTGCAGCACCTGGTGACATGCAGCCTCAGGCTGGCAGCTCTGGGGCTGCAGCCCCAGTGTAGACTTGCCATTGCTTTCAGCCTCTCTGAAAGGTTTCTCAGTACTGCAGTGAATAGTCCATGGGTTCATTCACTGCTCATCTCCCTGGACAGAAAATTGTCCAGTTCTCTTATTTTTTCATTTTGCATAAAGTGCAATGAGGCACTTTATTTTTCAGGCCAAGCAAGCTAAGGTGTGAAGATGGCCAAAGCTTTCATATGCTATATTTAACCAACAGTATGACTTCTACACATGCAAAAGCAAAGTAAAAGGTGGCTAGACAATTCAGCTGTTCTCAGTTTATTCTTCTGCATCCATGGGCCTGCACTCAAACTAAAGACACAAACATGCAGAGTATATCTGAGAGCTGGGAAAGAACAGGCTAGAGAGAGCTGGGAAAGAACAGTAGCTGTTGGGACAGAGAGAAACTGGAAGATTTGGTTATTATGGTTTAACTCAGAAATTCCCTGTTAAATCCAAAAGTCATTATGTGGTCTATGGAATACCAGTTGCTCTCACTTTTCCTATGACTAGGGGTATCACTGGCTTTTTGGATCACAAGGTTAGAAAGCTCGAACATCAGGAATTGCAACATTACATGCCACATGGAAGATGACTGGATTAGAAAATATCTATTTCCCCATGGATAAAAGAGGTCTGAGAGGGGTCTGAGGATAATAAGTGGCCTAAACTTCCTGAGAATCTAATCCACAGTGATTCAAATACGATGAAAGTATGCTTTTTACATTCATTCCTGTGTGCTGAGTTAGGAAAGTATTAGCTGAACTCCCAACAATTGCATCACAGTTTCAAAAACAACACTTTTCCAAAACATCTCACAGTTTTTTAAAAGATACTAATGTGAAGGGGAAAAAAGCCAAACCAAAACAAAGTCTTCTAAGACCTTAAAGATCCCAAAAACAGTGTCACAGAGATAACAATTTCTTTTGGTGTTTCTAATGCCGGAGCACATATCATTAGGCAAAAAAATGATTTTATATACTTCAAGAAGACCAAAGTGCTACATAGCTGATCACAACTCCTGTATTCCTGACATTATTCACAGATTCATTTGCCTTAATCTCAGTGTGGGCTTCAGCCTCCAGAAAAGAGGCTTGTTAACCATTTTTTTTGGCTGCTATATGTGTAAGCCTATTAAGGTCATGGCTATGACACAAGACAATGTTATGTGTGTCCTGTATCCCAGATACTGAAAACAAAGAAAGAAATTTGACAGTTTTGGACATGGACACCAACATCAAAATTACCAAAGTCCCTGTAGCAGCCAATGCTGTTGGGGGTTTCCTTCTTTACAAAGTTGCCCCATATTCTCAATTTTGCTATTCAAGTCATCTCTCAAAAGACTTAATAAAAAATTGTAAAAATGGTGGCCTATTGAAAAGATAGAACAAATGGTAGTGATTTATATCTAGGAGAAGAACCTTACAAAACATATATGTGTGAACAAGATGTTCAATGCTCTGTCATGTTAATTATTTTTCTAGCTCAATCATTTTTCTGTTGAGCATGTAATCATATTGTATGTGCAGCAAACACAGGCATATGGTTTCTCCAGAATGGAATGCTCTTGGCTGAAAAACAGAGGTGGTTCTCTACCTGATAGGAAATGGTACTATGCTCAAATTACTGGTCTCTATTTTGCATGGAACAACTGTGCAGGCCAGACATCACGACCAATTTGATGAAGCCAGGAAATAAGGACTGCTGATCCAGAGGTATGGAAACCATGAAAGTATTTTTGCAAACTCTGTGGAAAGAAACCACTGATTCCTGCCACATGCTGTTTGACATGTTTCTGTTTGCTAGGCATACAGCTCACTCACCTTCTGTATGGCCTTCTCAGATAAAATTTTTTGATCTGAGTGTATTTCCACAGCTTCAGTTTCTCCTGAAAGTGTGTCACTAATGATCTCTTGACCAATTATTATCAATTTAACACTTTTCCATTGTCTGTTTCAATGAAAAGTGATGACTGTGAGGCCTTGAATTCAATCTTTGCTCCGTTTCTCATACTGATGGTTTCATGTTATCAAATTCATATAACCAAGTTCCTATACTACTGTTCTTCAATTTTCAGGATCCAGCCAGCCCTAAATCTCCCAAAACCTCCCAGTAAGTTTATTCCTCATGCTTATTTCTCTCATCTAAGTCATCTCTGATTGAAATTCCAACAATTCTTGTCCATACTATAGGCATTTTGTCTATTAAAATTTCTTTTTATCTTTAAAAGGTCCTGGTAGGACCAGTAATCTGCCTGACAGCACAGGTATCAAAGAAAAATGTTCCTGTCTGGATATGGTTGCTAGAATATTTATGGAAAACTTTTGGCATTAATAGCTTGTGCCAGGAAGCAAAAAACCAAACCAAACCAAACCAAACCAAACCAAACCAAACCAAATCAAACCAAACCAAAACAAACCAAACCAAACCAAACAAACAAACAAAAACAACAACAACAACAACAAAAGACACACACACAGAAAAACAAACAAAAAACCTCAAACAAAACAAAAAAAAAATCTGGCTTCCTCCACCAGTAAGAACAGTAAAAATGTGTTCAGAATGACTTTTTTCAGCTTCCTCTGTAATCTCACATTAGTGTGTCTCAGCATAATGATAACAACTATCCCTCTATTTTTGATAAGTCAATGTGTAAAATAGTTATAAGCTTTAAATTAGGATGAGTCATTGAACATTTAGAGAATATAAAAACTTTTGATCATAAATCAGAAGTTCCACAGAGATAATTAAAATAGGTACATGAATTTCAGGGACGTTCATTTGCCAAGTAATTGAATTAAAATTCAATTATTTACTGCACAATATTATTAGAACAAAAGCTGTCTGGTTTAAAATTGCTTTCCTTGGAAAAAAAAGAAATCAGTTCTCAATAGGAAATCACAGTACAAAAACGTGTAATGGCGGGATGTGAATCTAGTCTGTTTAAGTTCACTTTCAAAACACCATCAAATGAGAATTTTTGTGTTTATATCTACCAGAATAGAATCATTGTTACATGATATTTGATGACAGCTCTGGGAAATGAAGCCACCATCAACAGACTGTATAACTAACTCATTCCTTCTGGTTGCTGCTTCTGGGAGGTGAAAGGTTACTTCTGCATCTATCCAGTTTCTTCTCCCAGGACTCTAAAACCAATGAAATTAGTTTGATCAGTCTTGTACCTATGGCTACAAAAATACCTGATTTAGCATCTGCTAATCTGGAAAGTTTGGAGTTTGTGTCAGACAAAAAGCAATCTTGACTAAATTTTTTGCTGACAATTGAAAGAAATTAAGTTTATAAAGAAAAATGCCTCCTAAAAATCAGTCTCTGTGAGTTACATTTGAAAAATACAAACACAATCTCTATATTTCAAGAAATTAATTCATTTCAAGAGGATATTTCTAGGAATAGTTCAGGTTTTGGTAGTCAAAAGTGTGATAAATTGTTACTGCTCACCAGTAACCTCAACACATGACATACACTCCTGTAACATCAGTGTTTGTCACCACTTAGCATACAGTAGTGTAACTTCTTTTTTTTTTTTTTGGCGGGTAGGAAATAAGTCAAAAGTGTCAATGGTCTTACAGCTGTGAACTGCTCTAAACATTGACCACCATCAGCAAGCCAAAAGTAAGCACAGAAAAACTTTCCATTATTTTCTGCTAATTGTGGTTTTCAAGACTGTAACTGATTACCAGTGAATCCGTACAGATTATTATCTCATAAAATGCTGAGTTGTTTTCAGTTCTACAGTACATATTTTGTATTTTTCTATACGAATCCATTCTTAAATTGCCTGAAAGTTGTAAAGTAAAACGACAAGAGCTGGACAAATGTAGGTTTGATTTAAAAAATACTGGACTGGATGTATTTCTCAGAACTAGTTAGATAAAATGATGGGGGAAAAATGGATATTGGAAATGTGTGTTAATGGTCTATAGTACATGCAACCTGAGAACCTGATTAACTTTGATCAGCTACAATTGCCAAGTCTGCTCGTTTTATACAACCATATCATTAGCGTCATTTTTGCCATAAATTTACTTTTGCACTGGGATTGCAGCTGATGTCCCTTATTGATAGGAGTTAGGGAATGGATAAGACTTTAAAATATCAATTATTTATTTCATCTGCTATGGGAGGACAATTTACTTCTACATATTTTTATGGAGCAAACCAGGAGATAAGGGCTAAAAATGTTATGCAATTATTAGCATGCACTACCAGACCCCTTCAACATTTTACTTTTTTTGTGATTGCCTTAGGGTATTCACCTGATAGAGAAAACAGAAATATATGATAAATTAAGCACTCTCAGTGATAGTCTGACCACAGAAATGGAAGACCTGGGATTTTCTAAATTTCTTATCCATGCCTATTCAAATATGTATGGATTCAACAATCATAAAGTTTTATTTTCTTCCTAAATGATTCCATGATTCTAACTAGCCATAGCAAAGTAACGTGTCTATGGGTATTAAGTGCCAAGCACACACTTGAAGAAGGAAAGCAAATCTAGCACAGAAACATTTTGCACCTACCTCCTCCACAGGACTCTGAGCACTCTGTAAAGCCTTCATATTCCCAGTCGTAGAGCTCATCAGACTCCTGCAAGCTGCCATACAAAAGCCGAGTCCCCTCTGGGGTGTGTTCAGCTGTGTCTCCACTGCAGGGACCACTGTAACAGGCTCTCTGAGACACAGGTTTGGGACCTTCACATTCATCGATGGGCAGATCAGCCACAGACTGAGAGAAAGAGAGGAGCACCTGACATTTCACAAGCCGCATCTGGCTGCCTACTCCACAGGTGACACTGCAGGTGGACCATGCCTGAGGAATAAACCTGTGAGAGGAAGAGCGCAAGGCAAGTTATGTCCACAAATTGCCAAGGAAGCAAAAGCAGGATAGTCTTACCCAGGCCAAATTTTATTTAATGAAAAACAAGTACTTCATCTCGTCATACATTTATTTAAAAATACACCTAGGAGGTTCTATTGACAACTCAGTGGTGGGTTCCTCATATATAAGAAGAAAGACAAACCCTTGTAACACACACCTTGGTCCCAAAACATCTCAGTGCAAGACATCCAGCAATCTCCCAATGTGCCCAATGTATGTTATGATCCCACTAGCTACTTTTTGCAAGTATTCAACCTAGATAATCTTTGCCTTAGTAGTTAATTTTTTTATTGCTGGTAAGTATTGAGCAGGCTGATGTTATCAGGTTATTGAAGGACTACATGGAAAATAATTTCTTCAGTGTTCTTGTCTTACAGCAACTGTTTTTAAGACTTAATTTGAAGCTAGCAAAAGGTGAAGAGAATTCATAATTTCTTTAGGTTTTTTTGTTGCAGTTTGTTTTTTTCTTTTAAATTTAAAAATGTAAATTAAATAAAATTTTAAACAATTAAAATAATTTTAAGAAATTATATCCCTAGGACATTTAATTATCTCTCACTTAAAAACAAAACAAAACAAAACAAAAAACAAAACAAAAAACCCATCAGTGTTTCATTACTATTGTGGGTTTTTCACTTGTCTTACTGATCAACCCTTATATGCTCCAAAGTTTTCCTTCTGGAAGTCCCTGAATATTTTATTAAAAGCACTTTGCAGCTGTCATTACAATAAAACAGACTTAATTCCATCTCTCATTACTTCCCTCAACAATGGAATAATTTATCAGTTTCTCTGTGTTGTCGCTGCTTTTTCCAAGTCAATGCTAGAAATGGGACTTGCATTTTACTCAAAGTTATCAAGCCTAACATTCACCTTCAACACTATGCCACATCATTTATTTCGTTGCAGAAATGTAACACATTTTGTTTTGTTGATCTCATGTTGAAGTAAGCTGACTCCTAAATCTATCCAGAAACAAATTTTTCAGGGCACTCCATAACCTGCAATACTATGCTTTGGTACCTGAAGACAGTGGAGCACTAATGAATGCAGGGTAATTTAGAGAGCTTTATCTGACTGTCTTGCCTTCTCCATTGGCCATTCTTCCAAACTTTCTGCCACAGGCAAGTTCTAAGGCAAGGGTTGTAGCTATACTTCAAGGACTAGAACAAAAGAATGAATAGCTGGATCAGGCACTGATCCTTGCTGAAACTCACAGGAGCAATCCCTCTTGATAACATTCCCTCACTAACAGTTAGTGTTTGGAATCTGTCTGCTTCTGCAAACTCAGCTTTTGGGGTGTATTTTTTATGGAAACCTGGCTGTCACTGACAGTATCCTTCCTTTGGTCTTGGTAGGCCACAGCAGAGCTGCACAGCCTTGCCCAGGGCTGAAGGCAATACACCTGTCTTTTACCATGGTCTGGTGCTCTAGAAAACTCATTTCTTCCCTTGGGAAACCCATGAACAGTTTTGATAGGAAAAAAAGGAAAACTTAGTTCTGTGATCAGCATCTTTGAAAATACTTTTACACTCTTCTCCCTCTCATCCACTGCCTTTGTCCAGTTGACAAAAGGATTGTCCCTCCATGCTGAAATTAAAAAAATCCAAAACCTAAAAGGGAAGCTAGTGTTTTCCCAGGATGCATATATCAAGATCCCTGACTAGGACATCAGAGTCTTTTGGAGCAAGGAGTGTGCATCTCTTAACCCACTTTTTGTGGGTCTTTATAACATCTGTCATTTATAAACCTGACATCCACTGCTGGCACTATACAGAGAAAGTAACAGAAAGGAAACTAATTAATTGCAGATACTATAGTAAAATTTGAAAATATTTATCATGCTGCTAGAAAGACTGAGAATTCTTCAAGGAGCAAAGCTTTTGGGAAATTAATTATGCAAATTGACTCCATTTTCCTACTCTTAAGACATTTTAACTTCAAATATCAGTCTCGTTTCCAAGACAATATCTTTCATTTTGAGAGGGTTATACTCTTTAGCACTACAGGTGGGCTACACTAAGACTGCAGTTGCTGTAATTCTATTTTGATGTGGAAAATCTCCTGTCAGAAATTAGGCAGTTCACATCAGCCACTGTGACTTAGATATTTTGACTAGTTGAAATGTACAGCTTCTTATCCTGGCAAACAGAAAGGTAGAAACCCTAATCATATTATGAAAAAGAAAAAAAAAAAGGTCCTGGTCTTCATCAGAAGCTGTATTTTTGAACACTGTAAATTGTTGTATAAGTTTGCTTTGTTGAAGACCTGCTGTACTCCAAACCAAAAGGGAGGATATTCTGCGAGGTATTAAAATTATTGATTTAGAACAGAGACACTTCAAATACTTGGAATATTTACACATGAGGTGTATCATGCACACAAACATGGTAAAAAAGAGAGAGGACACAAAAGAAAAGTAAGAACATCACTAAAGAAGACTGGGTCCTTTTTGAAAGGAGGCTTGATCCATAAGTGCCACACATTGTATTATTTCACCTGAGTCAGCAACTCATAATGGAAAAAATAGAACACCTTCAGGAAATGGTATTTTTTTCAGCTATCTAGGCCAAATTTCTACATTTTAAGTGCTAACTTTGGAAATGTGATTTAATTCTAATATAACTGTTAGCTGATAAAAAGAAAATTAGCAGAATCAAAAGAGTTAAAAGCAGAAAAAGAGAGTAGTAATTCAAAATAACTCTGCAAAGAAATCTCCATTTAGTAATTGTCATTAAAAATAGAAAATTTATGTAATGTGAACATCTAACATAAATTTACAATGTTTCTGAGTTTTCTATTATCCTAACACCAGAAAATTGTAAACACTTTCAAATATCTTTGTGTTGTCATTAAAGACAAATGTTGTCAATGGTGAGCAGAAACCACAAAAAAGTATATTAATACAAAAGAGGACAGTTCATGGATTTGAAATTATTTGCCCTGCATACCTCATCTCATCTCATCTCATCTCATCTCATCTCATCTCATCTCATCTCATCTCATCTCATCTCATCTCATCTCATCTCATCTCATCACTCATCTTCCACTGCTCAGCATTAGGCAATTCTGTATGCTAACCTCTGAGCTACTTGGAAGTAGTGGTATAGATTTACTGAGAAGTAATGTTTTAGAAAATGGAAAATGATTGAGGTGTTCCAGTTGTTATTCCATATTGTTTAATTAAATCCCACTGTAATAACTGTCCCTTTAACAACAATAAACAAGACAAAGGCAATAATTCATTCCTTCAGCTAAGGGCTGATGTAGATTTCCCTCCATATAGCAACTTATATGTTAACTGGGGAAGTCAGAGGAGAATTAAGAAGACAATGCAGTTGGAGACCTTTCACAGCAGGTCACAGTGGTTTCAGGATAATACCCATAGGGAGCTCTGCCAAGGGTTTCAGAGGTTTTCAAAACTCTTGATGTAGGTAGCAACAGCCTCTTCTGTCTAGAACTTAGTTTCCTACAATATGTGTTCTGAGGGAAAACAAGTGTATACATACTGGTGAGCTTTGACATATGGAGAAAAATAGCTAATTTTCTTCACTGATACATAATTACATAGTGCCCTTAGTTTTTATTGCTTAATGTTTTTTTGTTTTCTGCTCTTTTCCTCTTTATTTGTTTGTTTTAAACCACCACTTGTTAAATCCATGGCTTAGAAAGTCTGAGGTTTTGAAACATCCCACTCAGTGGGACTGAGTGTTCTAAGGCAGAGACACCCATCTATTAAGGTACCTAAACTCAGATACTACTGTTGATATGAAATGTTCAGGGGCTTGTTTGAAGGCTTGGGAATTTTCTGTGATAGATCCAGAACTGAGTACAGACTTTCAGACTCCTTGTCTTGAGCTGAAATGCAAACCCATCCTTTTCCTCCAGGAAACACCACCTTTCCACATGTTTTAAGGCATGGGTAACACCACAGGATGCTCCCATGCAGCACTAGATAGCTTCTGGTGTCATTGTTCAGAGATGTGAAACAGTAGTCATTACCACTTATCAATATCATGCTCCATCTGTAACAGTATTAACACTGGAGCCAGCTGCATAGGTCCAATTCCAATCAGTGTGATTACATTCTGTCCCTCTATAGTTTCTTTCAAGTTGTTTGAATATGATTTTCCTTCAGGTTTGTCTCTTTAGTCAATGCTGTTGGTATTTTTCATTCACTGCTGCCTTTCTCCACAGGGAAAGATAACTTTGTCCTGTATTGTTAATACACACAAATCCTAAGTATTTGTGACTGTGTACGGTGGGTCTTTGAATGAGTAGATAGAAATCATTATCTAATGTGTGCCTGCTGCATTGCTGACCTTCCTGTTGACCAACCACATACATCACATCTCAATATGAGTAAGTTTCCCTATACCTTCTTCTTCTCCTTCTTCTTCATTACATGAATCTAAAGTGGACAAGCAATGGCCCAGCAAATAAAGCTATATATGTCCTCACTATCCTTTTTTTGGCAATCCACCAATCTTAACATGCTTTCTTTTTGAAGTAAAGCGCCATAATAGGAAGTCTTAAACTTACTAACATGTGAATCAGGTACAAAGAACATGATGGAAACTGTTCAACAAGGAAAATCAAATTAAAATAGCTTATATGTCTTTAGAAGCATAAACACCTACTGAAAAGTAAGAAAGATGTTGGGTCCCTCTGCCACACTGGTCTCTCTGTTCATATGAAACATATACAATTCCCTAAGGAATCCCTTTGTCAGCCCTGCTAATGCATGTCAGGAATTTACCTTTGTTTACGGAACTGGCCACATCACTATGATGGTGCCATATGGCATCCAGATATTATTGTTTGCCTGCTCCCCCATCACTCTGCCATCCACCCCCACCCCCCCTTTTTTTTTTTTTTTGGCAAGCACCAGGATTATTTATGGCAGCATGTTAAAAGCTGGATATGGTGTTAACATACAAGATCATTTTTCAAAAGTTAGAGAGAGAAATCTTTCCAGAAACCATCCACTACTCATAAACCCAACCTCATTACACAGAGAAAACCTCATGCTTTTTAAACCATGACTGCAATTCTTTCTGATTCTGGCTGGTATAATGAATTCTAACAGAAGAGGTCAGATAGAAAGATACAGTGGCTCCTTCCTCAGAGAAAATTTCTAATGCCTGGTGAATGGTGACTTCAGGGATGGACAGCAATAGGAGAACAACATGTACCTCAACACAGGACAGCAAGGCCTTCCCACATTAAACATTTGTCCTGACAAAGATTACAATACTTTGTTACCAACATGGAATATTTCATAGTACTTCTCTCAGCAATTAATTTTTAATTGATCCCATTTAGGATCAGTAGGTCAGAAAACACAAACGTAACTATTTCCTCTAGACTTGAAGTGGCTGAATTGGTGGTAATTAAATCTTTGAGCAGCAGAACCAATAAAGAAATATTTAACATGGATTTTTATTTGTAGGCTGAGTGTCCAAGTGGATTCTCTGCTATCTTTTAAGGACTAAACTCCTTCAAAAAACTTTCCTTTAACTGGGGAATTCTACTCAGTCATTTATTTCAGTGACACATATGGGAAACATTTCCACTGAATTTCCTGAAGAATTTCAACCAAATTTGACAGAGGAGTAAAATTCCCTGTGATAATTTTATACCTCTGTCAGAATCAGTTAATAGCAATAAATTCAGACATTACTGAGAGGAAAGGAAGGCAACTGACAAATAGACATATACAGACTGTAAGACGTGCTTGCATTAGAAATTCCTGAAGATATAAATAATGGAAGGCATTATACACAGATGGAATGAAATTGCAGCATCTGGAGCTCTGGGAGCACATATCAGAGAATGATCACAAATTACAGGTGGAAGGATAGTGTATGAGAAATATTGTAGCTATATAAATCATAATGTGCAATTTCATAACAAAAATAATATTCAATAGAAAGTTACAAAAACCAGAAGATAGCAACAGAGATTCACAAATGTGAGAACTCATAGAAGCAATATGCTTAAAATTTTGAGTTTTAGCATTTAAACTCCTAATCAAATATAAACTTTGAGAAAGACAATAGAATTGCTTATAGATGAGGTTTGTTTTCTTTGCCTGAGGAAATAAAAAGGAGAAAGGGTCACAGTGGTCAGGGAAGAATGGTCTACTGGCTACAAAGAATGGCCCTGTCTGTAAAGAAGAATGGAGGCAGTCAGGGACTTGGTGGCATAAGAAAGCTTGGCAAGAGCCTCAGATGAAGTGAGGGAAAAGAATGAATCCTTTCTGATGTCTGCCCAACTGGAGTAATGAAACTGGTAACTACTGCACCAACCCAGAGTGAATAGGAAAATCATATAAGCATAGCTTGTCTGAAGAAACTTCCATTGGTGCAATTTAAAGTAAACACAGTTAAGCATGCTGCCTCTTCAGCATCTTGCTTACCATGCCACTGGAGACCTTCTGCTGTTCCTCCTGCCCCAAAGCTGCTCACATTGTGGTTAGTCCACAGTCAGCAAAAATAGCTGACTACATCACACAGAGTCTTATACCAGCCAGTGCTTGATCTGACGTAAAAAAGCTCTCAGCTGTTACAAGCCTCAAACTGCCATGTATCTGCACTCCAGACTGATCATTCATTAGCCAAAATATGTGGGTGGTAGCCTGACATCTGTAAGGGTAGTAGGCCATGGAGAATTACACTGTGTCTCTGCACAGCTGCAGAAGCACTGACCAAAAGATGCATTTTCAAGGAATACACCTTGCTCTTGGGGTGTTTGAAATCCCTACGCTGAATGAAATGATGCTATAAGCTGGCCCCAAAGTTGATTGTTCCCTGTATTTTGGTGAGTTCTAAATGTTTTGTTTCCTTTTTTATATTCTTAGATACAGTTTTTCAATCTAACAATCAGGACCTAAAATGAATAACTGTTTAAAGTCAGACATTAATGAAAACCAATATCAATAGTGAGGCACTGAAAACCAATTTCAGGTAGAAGTTCACTGCTGAAGTTTCCTAAAACAGCTTAGATATTCTGGAACTATAAGCAGATGGATATTACAGTTTACAATGGGGATTGCATGGATGATTTTTCCAGCACAAATTTTCTAAGTTTTTATTTGGTTTTTCTGTTTCATGCCTTATCACCAAAAATATTTCTAAGCTAAACTTTTTTGAGATTTGGGAAAGTTTGTGTGAAGATTCTGACTTCATGCGCTTTATTCTTCCTATGAATCAACTCATATAAAAATCTGTACTTGAACTTGCATTAAGTAGGTTTCTTATTAGCCTAAAATAAAGATTCTAAATACTCTAGAGATCTGCCTTGCAGGCAGAAAACAAGTGTATGAAATGTCACCTCATGGCAGACTGAACCTAGTCTGAACTGTGGCCCACTGTCCAGAATGGGAATAATAGCACCCCACTGGCACCACTGGAGCCTTGCAGTAGGTGAAGCAGTCTTTGCAGAAAAGGGCCTTCAATGCGGCAGAGCAGTGACATAAAGTATGGAAGCATCATAACTGCACTTGAAAAAAATTTGAAGTTCTTAAACCCATTTCCGTATGGATCTCAAGGACTGTTTCAGTATCACAGGTAATATAAGGTTTTCCAAAATATTTTCTTAAAATACACGCCATGACAAACAACAGGCTATGCCTATTCTCTACAAATCCCTTCTTGTTAATATTTAAAGCTACTTATAAATATATATACACACATGTACACACACACACACACACACACACACATATATATATATACACACACCTATACTCCTTTTCTACAGTGCAATCAACCTTGTTCACAAAACTGATTAAAAAATTTCTTAGTGCAACAAATTATTCTGAATATGACCACATAACAGCATATCAGTATTTCTCCTATTTTATGTGCATTCCCAACGTTTATTTACAGGTTGACAAATGCACATTTGGCTAAGTAATTTATTAAAGTAATGAGAAAAATCACAAGATAATGCACTTTAAAAATAAAAAAAATAAAATAACTACAAATATCAAATTTTATAGGCTTTGACTCTGAATTAATCAACCTATAAAGTCTATAGAACTCTGGAAGCTGTTAAAGGTCTCATTATACTACATGTGATAGCTGCTACTTATATATATAAACACATATGAACATACATTTGTCTGAGTATATGTGTGCATTAATGCTTCAGTATAAATATATTTGTCTATATGTGTGTGTGTATACATATGCCAGCCAGAATTTTTTTTTATTTTTAAGGACTTATTACATATGTCTCCAACTCTCTTTCAATGCTCCAGTTTCTAATGACTTCAATTCAGATTAATCATGCCAAAACTGCAATTATATTGCAGAAAAATGTTTTTAATGTAATATATAGTTTCAGTTGTAATAAAAAATACCGTGTACTCAGACACAAAGAACTGGATATTGATGGATGCTGTGTACAGAAGTTGCAATTATAGCATGGATTTATCACAGTTTCAGACAAAAACATCTAAAACATAATAAGTAACTATAATAAAACATAAGAGTACTTATAATTCTCAGTCTCATTGCTCCAGGCTTATGCTGTATGCATCACAGGATTCTAATTTATTTTCTGCTAAAATTGATACTTTTTTTTTTGCTGTTACTAAGCTTTTCCTTGGGGGGGAAAGGCAAGAGGGAATCATCACTGGCTGCTTTTTTTGCCTCTAACTTCACAGGGGTATTGAGAAAATAAATAAATCTGCCAAGCTGAGAAGATAGAGTGGTAATAGAGAAGCTATAAATACATAGGTGGATGCACTTTCATTATAAGATTCTTGTAATGACCTTACATAAAATGTATATGTGTGCTTAAATTAAATCTGCATTTACCCTCTTGAAATCTGTGTCTTTGAACCTAAGTATGATATAGCCTTAAGACCATGGATTTCCACAGGGTTGGGTTCATCCTTTACACTCTAACAGAAACCAAATACATTCAAGACATTGCGCTAGTTCTGTGCAAGTCCCAGGTTCCTACATGGAAACACAGAATCACAGAGGGCTTTGAATTGGAAAGCACCTTGGAGATCCTCTAGTTCCCATTCCCCATGCTATGGGCAGGGACAGCTTCCACCACACCAGGCTGCTCAGAGCCTCATCCAAACTGGCCTTAAACACTGCCAGGGAAGGAGCAAACACAGCTTCTCAGGATGACATAATGAGAACTTGCTGTAAGCAAATTTTTGAGACTTACGAAGGTTCTTCAGATACAACTGTTCCTTCCTCCAGCTCCTGAGCCTGCTTATACCACGGCACCTTTGCTTCCACGGGAAGTTTCTCTATGGAGCAAATACAAGCATGTGAAAATAAGAAGCATGTGGTAACAGTACTGTGTGCTACCCTCCCTGTTCTCACCAAGCAAGTGTGTGATGCATTCACACACATGGAGGCTGAGCAAAAAGAAAAAAAAGAGAAATGAGAACACAGGGAAGAGAAACAAAGCCTTTGTCACCTGGACTATACTGCTTACAAGGTTATATGGCCAGATATTTCACTGTTGCAGGCAGATGGGCTATAGTGCCCTAAAGTCAGACAGTCAAATCAAAGTTTTCACCTTTCAGACTATACAGCGGGACTGTAAAAGTAGGCACTTTGGAAACTATTTTTTTGGAGGGAAACTTGCAAGTTGAAAAGGCCTCCATTACACAAGGCAAAATGTGTAACATCCCTCTATCTTCCTTTAAATTATAGAATTTCAGAAGACATGATGGGCTTGGGTTTGGTAGATTGCAAAAATAAAGGAAATCCTGCTCTGATGAGCGATACAACAGGAAAACTATAATTAAATGGTCCAGCTATGCTTTTCAACTCTGTTTATCAGTTCATCAGCTATGCGGATTTAGAAAAAAATGAGCTTGATACTTTTCCTGTCATTCCTGATGGAAAACAGTGGAGCTGCTTTTCTTCCACTCCAGGATGTGTGCACAGGATAATGAGCTGCTCTGCTTTGGGCAGTGAAGGGCCATGCTGCTTTGCAAGGCAAACTCCACTTTCATGCAGTGTCAAACCTCCAAACAAATTGCAGAAATATTTCCTCCTTCTTTCAACAAACTATGGGGGTTTTATTCCAGTATTACTCTCAGTTTAAGGCCAAAGCAAGAACAATATGACTACGCAACTTGTATAATTTGCTATGTTTCTGTCCGACAAATTTTGCAGCCTAGATAGTGAGAATAACCTTACAATGACATATGCTTGCTCCTGATCTATTTCATGCTAAAAGTTATGAACAGGTACTTTTGCAATCACAGTTACATTTATTTACCATAGGCACTATTTATATATTTAATTTCAATTTATTTTAAAACACAGGGCAAATTTAGCTTGGATGCAAACAGTGAAACAGCCAAATTTACATTTCTATTGTGTAGTCTGCTGGACCACAAATTAACTATGAAATGCCCAAATCTTGTAAGACAAAAGAAGTCAGCACGCACTCCAAGTTCCTGGCAGGCAGACAGGAATAGACGGGTGCAAAATCATAACTCAATGCAGGTGTAAACAGTGATGCCAGCAGTGAAACAAAACTTGAAGTGGAAGAGCTCTGAAAAATTTATGAGAGACAACCTGCCTTATTACCTTTGGGCTTGTAGCAAGGAGTGGGTACAATACATTCTTCTTTTATGTGTGGCTTTGTTTTAGTACTACAGCCTCCTGTGTGCATCCCCCTGTGGTCAATGCAAAGGACCACACGATATCTGAGTCCTTGTCCACAAGTCACAGTGCACTGGATTGTAAAAAACATGAAAGGAGAAAATGATAATCAGAAAGAAAAAGTCACACATAGCAATGAGAAATATAAGGAGAATATGCAATATCAGAGAGCCAAACATGATGCAGAAACACCCAACCTTGAAAATAAAGTATCCGTCATATCCAGTAATTATGGGTAAGATATCAAATTGACAGAAAGTTTTTGCCTTTTTGCTTAGAACATTTACTTCATTTAGACATTTTGCCACTGGACTTCTCTTGCAGTGTCACTCTTGTAATGTTGCCTACTTGGCTTGTAGCCATCTGTCCTGTATTGGATATGCTCAGTAACACCCTGTCAGTTTCATTTGGAGCCACTCTGCTTTGCCTGGAAAATGTACTGGGGCTTCTGCGTCAACACAGGTTGAACTCAGCTATTCTGGAAGCATCACCAGACAGAATGGGGCACTACTGGGCTTTCTTCCCTCAGACACTTTCTTAAGTGGTTTTTTTTTTTTTTTTGTTTTGTTTTGTTTTTTTTTTGTTTTTTTAATTTTTTATTTCCCCCCCTCCACCCCCCCCCGGTTCATAAACTTTTACCCCCTCCACAGATTATTTCAAAATTGGTTGCACAGGAGACAATCAAAACTACCAACCATTTGTAAGTGCTAAGGATGTTACCAGTGTTACTTTGTTCAAGGACATCTGGAAATCAGAAAACACTTTGCAACCAGTCAAGAACACCTCATCTGCTTTAAGCACAATTTATTTGTTGAGAAACAGGGGTTATATTCAATGCAATTATATTCAAGCTAACTCTTTATGTACGAAGTTAAAATATTTCACCACTTTTGTGGAAGGACATTTCAAGACTTTTACTTTCATAAAGAAGGAAAGACAAGTCAGGAACAGAAAAATCCAGGTATCAAAGAGCAGAGTCATATACAGATTTATGTGCTTCTTGAAATTTCTCAGTGATTTTGAGTTTCAATTTATGACTGAAATATGATAACACACAAATCACATGAAATCGTTTGTTTTTTTTTTGTGCATTTCACTTATATTCCCAGTCTATTTTTGGTAGAAGGTCACAAATTAAACAAATTAATGCTATAGAGCTGATTTATTTTTCCATCGTTCTCCTTGCTCATGTTCATCTTATTAACATATTTTTCCTGAGTGGTTACCTTGCAGTTAGACAAATAACATAATTTCAAACAGAGGTGCTGGTAATGAGAGAAAACAGTAAGTGTTCCTACTTCCAAAAACTCACTGAACTATAATTTAAGGTATTTTCCCTAGTGTGTTAAATACAAAACCCAACAAAACTAAGTTGATTACCGGAGACCATTCTTGAGCAAGCCACTTTGGACAGTCAAAGATGTTGCAAGGCTGGACAACAGGCATCTTTGGAGTATACATGCATTTCCATTCTTCCACAGGGCTGATGTGTCCCTGAATGTCTTCTTCCACACAGGAGATGCTGCGGCTTTGAATGCCCCCTCCACAGGATGAGGAACAGGCAGTCCAGGGTGTACTTTCCCATCTGGGAAAACAAAGAGGCATCAGCAAACATTACCCTTACTGTTCCCACCCCCACCTGTCCCCCCAGAATGCATAAAGAGCTATCTGCAAGCTTGATTGTTTGTATGGGGCTTTTTGTTTGGTTGTGGGATTTTTGTTTTGTTTTGGTTTGGTTTTATGTTGTTTGGTTTGGTTTTGTTTGCCTTGGCTTGGTTTGGTTAGGTTTTTTTTTTGTTTGTTTTGTTTTTTTTTTTTTTTTAAATCTGCCTAACATCAATAAAAATTATTAATGTATCTATTTTTATAGGTGTCCACAGAAGCAAAACATGTTCATGGCTGGTGTCTTTTATGTCAGAGTTAATAATATGAAATGTCCTCTCTCCCACTAATCCAATTACTAATCCCATAGAAAATCTAAATACTTTTAACTTAGATGCTTTTATTTTAATTGATGGGATTATAATATTTTCATAATTTCTCATATTCTGAGGTATCTTTACAAAAATCACAGGAAACTCAGTGTGCTCTGGGGCTGATGTCCCTTTTACAGAACATAAAGGGAAAGAGCAGTGTTTTTACCAAGGAAGCAGCTCTGTAGAGAAAAAAGAAAGATGAAAGGAAATCACCGAAGAGAAAATGTGACTATACTAGTAAGATGCATGTCCTCTGATGGATAAACCAGATACACCTTGTTTTCTTACAGATAAGGCAGTGAGAGGAGCTGAGAAACCATCTTTTCTCTACAAATGCCATTTGAGAATGTAATGAAAAATCCTCAGAAAAATATATGCATGTTTTGAAAAACAATGCATACTTATGAGAATAGTCCCTTTTTTAAGTAATTCATATGCTATAATATATGTATTCCTTTGTATATATCCATGTCTGTCCACACAAAACAGTCTGGTATTGCCTCTCTTATATTCAAGCCCTTGTGACAGATTGGATGTGACAATGGGATTCCCAAAATCCAGTGTGGCTATTCCTACATATTACTGTACATGACTGAAGTACAGAAGTATGTGTGTTCTGCCTACCTGAAAAGATTCCATGAAAACATTTTTTACCCCACAAGGCAAATGCCTTTTTCATAAGAGGAACCAAAGTGAAATTCATGAACTGCAAAATTTGCTGCATACCACCTGAGGCATTTTTTTCTAGCCTTAAAAAGTGATGACACCAGGGAGTTTCCTGAAGTCTTTTGGGACAAGGTGCCTTAGGCAACCTTGGCAATTTCAAGTAGTTAAATCCAGCATATAGTTTGGTTCTCAGGTTTTGTAAAAATGTAAAAGAGGAAAATGAAGTTTCCCTGTTACACAACTCTTGAAGCAGGTGTCACATCTCTTTTCAAGGTATGAAGGGTGAAACATTAGTTGAGGATTTGGGAAAAGAGTTGGTGGTTCATTAAAAGCTATATCACACATTTCCATCTTGGTGATAAAATAAAAGGCTGAGGAGTTGCCATAGGGAAATCTTGTAAAGATGCCTCCAATGATTTGCTGTCTATTTCTGCAATATTTATCACTCTTCTTTGCCTCTGGTATGAGATGCTGGTCTCAGGCAGGTAATACAATGAAACCAGGGCCTCTTTGGTTTGGAGGGGTTTTTTTGTTTGTTTGGGTTTTTGTTTTATTTTGTTGTTTGTTTGTTTGTTTGTTTGCTTGTTTTGGGGTGGATTTGGTGTTTTTGTTCAGCTTGGTTATTGTTTGTTAGGGTTTTTTTGTTTGTGTGGGTTTTTTTATTGTGTTGTTGTTTTGGTTTTTTTGTTTGTTTGTTTTTCCTAAACTGCAATTTCAGAGGAAAGACATTTTAATCCCTCTGACTTGTCCCTGTCTCATGCCAGCCTCATGGTCTATTCAGTTTCAGCTACGTCTCGACTTTGGAGAAAACACATGTAGCTGTGCCTTCCTTGTCAGGGTGATGAAGGAAGAGTTGAGCCCTGTTCGTGGGTTCACAGGAGTACAGGTGGGAGTGGGGCAGAAAGAGAAGAGGGGTAGTAGCAGCAAAACAGCAAACAGAAAAAGGGGGTCAGAGACCCCAGGATGCTGTTGCAGCCTGACAAATTGATGTAGGGGCATATTAAAGCAGAGTAGTGAGGCTGGAAGAGTGGATGTAACAGAACAGTTGCAGAATGAGACCATAATCCAGAACATCTTGAGAAACAGTCTTATTCTTTTGATTTTCCTTTCCTTTCCTTCCTTTCCTTTCCTTTCCTTCCTTTCCTTTCCTTTCCTTTCCTTTCCTTTCCTTTCCTTTCCTTTCCTTTCCTTTCCTTTCCTTTCCTTTCCTTTCCTTTCCTTTCCTTTCCTTTCCTTTCCTTTCCTTTCCTTTCCTTTCTTCCTTTCCTTTCCTTTCCTTTCCTTTCCTTTCCTTTCCCTCCCCTCCCCTCCCCTCCCCCTCCCCTCCCCTCCCCTCCCCTCCCCTCCCCTCCCCTCCCCTCCCCTCCCCTCCCCTCCCCTCCCCTCCCCTCCCCTCCCTCCCCTCCCCTCCCCTCCCCTCCCCTCCCCTCCCCTCCCCTCCCCTCTCCTCCCCTCCCCTCCCCAGTACTGTTGAATCATCTTCTGATACAAAATTTTCTCTGTACTTTGTCAATGTTTATGCTCTTTATACACAATAGAAATGATTTTTTTTAAGGTAGTTTTAAACCCTGTATTTGTATTTTAGCTTCTATATTCCTTACTAACAGGTTTAACCTTTGAGCCTAGAAGGAATGTATGTGGAGGTTTTTAAAAGAAATAACAAAGAAAAACGTTGTCCAGAAAACAAGGAATTAGATGCAGAGGTATATTTCATAAATGTACCTCACAAATATTTGGTGATAATGACTTTGTGCAAATGAACATAAGCATTTATTTGGGAAGAGAATAGCCTAGTCTTAATGGCACAGATGTTAAGGGGTTTGAACACGATGGCACTCACAGTGCCTGGCTAGTAAGTTGCTCTGCTGCTTGTCTTACTGAGTTGGAGGTTGGTCTAAGATCTGGCTGGAGACTGGAGTGTGAACACACTGCATTTGCACACTGATTCTGAAAGCTCTGTGTCTCAGGCCTCAATATAGTTGGAAGGAGATTATTTCCCTCATCTAGATGAGACTATCAAGTTGTCTAGAGGGTTCTTTCTGTGATTTCATAGTCCATGACACAATGAATTAATGAACAAGAAAACAGAGCACAACACCTCAGCATGTCCAGGCAGTATTTAAAAACCCAGAGGTTATTATCCTTCAGCTATCAAACATTTTTATCATCAACAGTCTTATTCACTGCTTTAAGAATAATTACTCATCTCATTACTTCCATGAGAATCTTGAGTCTTACATTAAAGACATTTTAATTGTGAGATAATTAATGATAAAAATCAGGTCTTGATCCTATTCCTGCTCTGGTCACCTTTTTCTTAGAAAAGCCAATGAATTAATGCCCCTGGGGAAGGCTTTAACATGGGTTTCTATGATCAGTAAACAACACTAATGTTGTTCAAAATCCAAAATCTCACAAATTATAGGCATGCAAGAAGCAGCAAAATGGGGGTGAGGGAGAGAAAATCTTGTGGCTCATAACAAAGCCACAGATTATAGGTCTGTTCAGAGAGAAGTAAAGGGCAAGAAAAGGGAATATGTGAAATTAAAAGGAAAGTGCAGTTGGGGAATGGGAGAAAGAAAGGAGCCAAACACTTAATAAATCTGCATTTCTCCTTCATATAGGCTATTATTTCAGTTCTGCATTGACAGAATTTATTACAACAGGTTTGCACTCGAACATCTCTACATTAAAACAAGAAGTAAGAGTCCAGAGCAACAGACAAGGAGCATCTGTTAATTTAGTCTGAGAGCAAAGCAGAAGTACAGAGAAAAATAAAAGAAAAAGAAAATGTATTTGTTAAACCTAGCATCTGGTTGACTGTTTTACATACCGAGGAAGGGGATGGTAGAGGTCATAGGGCATGATCTGCTTGTATCCATCACTGTTAGGAACAATAATGCCAACCCTCTGAGTAGAAGGTACACATAATAAAATAAACACTAAATGATTACATTATACAACTTTTGAATTACAATATTGTATTACATTACACAACTTCATGTATTACAATATTATAAAGCAAGAAAACAAGATATTTTACCTAAATTGTCATCCCATTAAAAAAACACAAAATGCTCCCATCCTACTTTTTTCTGAGTAATTCAAAGAATAAGTCACTAGTTACTACTTTTTCCTTATAAATATATTACTGTTTGACAAATAACTAATCCAAATAAAAGTGACCCAAATATTATGTTAACTTGTTATTGTCTAGCATCAAAAAGAATGTTTCTATACTTAATACGTTATTGGAGCTTGGATCCAAAGTCACTGAGGAAAATAGGGGAACTTCTATCTGCTTCAGAGACCTCTAAATAAAATCTTTCTATTACTATTATATGGTTGTTTCTGCCCATCAAATAAAACCTCTGCTTTTACAGAGGACAGGATCAAAAATCTGGGTAATCACAGTGCCAGAATTTAAATCTGCAATTCTTGTATCTTCACCTTAAATGAGTCCAGACCTGCATTTATATTTTTTTTTCCCTGGAACGAAGAAGGAAAAAATCTGAAAAAAGATTAACATGTCAGGTTGGATTTTTTTGTTTGTCGTAACTGGTTGGCTCACTTTGCTGTACTGTTACCTGTGTGGTGTTACAGTGTAACCTCTAAAAGATATAGAAGGCAATAGCATAGATCAAAACTAGGAATTATCTGAAATATTAACATGCCAGTTATGTGTGAGATGGATGCTACTTGTCTCATTGGCAACTACAGGGTCTCATTGAATTGCTAGTCTGAAATTTTGTATTTTTCCACACTTAAAAAAAAAAAGTTTATCATTTTGACTCAGAGTAACTTTAACCATGTTGTCTCCCAGTTATCAGGCATATCTATCAACATAAAACAGAAGATCTCAGAGGACCTAATTTATCACCTTCATCAAAGCCACTTGGGTATTTGGATGGGGAAGTGGGCAGAAAAATCAAGGAGTGAATACTAACTGCGTTATAATAAAAAGCATGTCTCCACCCAATTTATGGAGAGATGAAACTGAATGTCAAGAATAAAGGTGGTTTTTGGGGAGCCTTTTACAGACAAGAGGAGGTAGGTATGCTGCTATGGATTTCTGCAAGGGGAAGCAGTGAAGGAGGGGGAAGGGAGATAGTATTCTCCATCCTCAACACAGCTCACTGAAAAATGCTGTAAGCATTCAAAGGAGTCTTGTCAGGCCAGGCCTAAAGGGGTCTACTCTCCTTTTAGTCAACAGGGGTTTTATATGCATAACTTGTCCAAGATAGAAGAATGGATCCCATTGTGTTTCCACAGCAAAGAGTCAGCGCCAGGTCAGTGTGCTGGAATTTTGCAGCGAAAGCGCGGGAAGCAGCTGGAGCCCTGGAAGCGTGTGAGAGGGACTAGACAGTTTCCTCTAAGATCAGCAGCCACTGAAGCCACAAGAACTCTCTGCATGAGTGTGTACATTTGCATCTTCCAAGAACTGCCTCTCCCCACAAAATACTAAAAATCTAGGAGAAGTTGTTCTGCTGCTGGGAAACTTTGGAAAAGACAAATGGGCCATTTAGAGTATGGTCAATGAACAAGTCTTTTCAGAATTAGCTTGATGGGTAGACATCTGAAGAATGTGGAGGAATGGTGTACTAGTATTCTAAGAAGATGGAAGGGAACCTTTTGTGAGGCTTTTTTGTCCCTGCTTTTGGGAATTTGCTGTTTTCCTGACTCTTGTACTACTGCTGTTGAAGTTCCACTCTGAAGCCATTTGCACTTTCCAGCTCATCAGCTTGCTGAGAAGTGGTTGGAGAAAAAAAGCTGACATAGTGAGTTAAAAAATGAAATAATTTCACTATAAAAAGCATCTACTGCCTGAGAAAAAAGCAGGTTTCAAAACATTTTATTGCAGAAAAGTATTTTCTTTCTAATAAACATGATGTCTATACACAGTCCAGGTCTATATGCTTTAGAATGCAAGTCTTCCAAGACTCAGATAGAAATAACTGTACCACAATCAAACACTGTTATGAATATTAAGTAACATTTACAAAGCACTAGGTTAATATCATAATTGGAAAGGTTTGGCCCTCAAAAAATTTTGCATGCAAAAATTGCACTTCTGTAAACAGTATTGAGCTCCACAGATTTCCTGACACTGCCTTTGTGCATGTGTGAGGGGCTGCCAAAGGCTTTCATTCTGTGATTACAAGAAAATGAATCACAGCCATAAAATCACAGCAAGGAAAGAGGCCCCCACAATAATACACAATTGTTTAATTTATGACTTTAAAAAATAATTTTCTTAAAGATAAAACAAAAGAGCAGATGGTCATCGTATCATTAATGACATCTGCACTTTTCTAGCTAGTCTTGTGTGAGGTTTTTTGTATGTGTTCCATAAAAAAAAATCCTAAGACTAAGCTAACACTTCAAAAAAAATCTTAAGATATTACTTTGGTCTACTTCTTACTTTTTTTCATGGGACAAAGTGGTTTAAATTCCATGAATATATCAGTCCATCATACTCCTATAAACAAGATGGAAAAGATCTACTTTATGTGGTTTATTTACTGCATATTACCCAGACAATGCAAAGGGCATGGTGTGCTAAATGAGCAGAGGAAATAATAATTCCTTCACTGAAATATGTGTGACTAGCTAACAGGACTCATTCACAAAACATCACGAGATTTGGCAGGAGCAGGAGCACAAAGCAAATTATTTTGCAGAGCTGTTCTGTGTCCTATGTCTGCAATCTCCCATGCCTTTCAGCAAGTCCTGTCATGTATTCTGCACATTGTTTTTTTTTTCCCTCCTGAGGGCTGGCAGTCTCAACACAGTTGCTCTTCCAAGACATGTGTATGGTTGGAATGGGAGCTGCACATGACAGAGGTTAGAGTGCTGCAATCAGATCTGCCATCTCTGCAAACATTCAGCCTTCCCCTGGGATGAGTTTCCACAGCTGCATTCCTCAGAAGACATGTTTGGTCAACTTGTCCCCAGTTGCTCCTTTCCCCCCTTAACCCAATTTAGCACAGATGACAAGCTCAAGTGCCTTTCTCCTCTACCTCCCTGATGACTCTGTCTTTCTGACAATGCCAGCCCCTCCCAGCTCTCTCTCCTGACGAGTCTCAGCTTGGAAACTGTTGAGGCAAGCAGGGGCATGGATGCTAGAACTGAGAGAGGAGCCATCTGCTCCCGAGGTGCCTCAGGGTGGTGTGACCCACATAGGAGTCACACCAGGGGACAACCTGCCACTCCCCTGCACCCTTGCTGTGCCACTGCCCAGACTCTGCAGGATGCCTCTGGCTCACAGCCTTCACTTCTGCTGAGGGCTCTAAATAACAAAGTCGCTTGGGTTGGCTGTTCTGGAAGACATGAGAGTGCTCACCACAAAAGGAAATAGATTAGCATCCAAGCCAGCATCTCTGTGAAAGCTACGATTATCACTGGACAGACAACAAACTTGTGCAAAAGATTGCATTTAAACACTTCAAATCCTGACACTAAGGTGGTGTGTGATACTGCACTTCAGTGATCTCTGAAGATGCCACACTGTGACATTATCTCCTTGTGCTACAAGAACAATCTGTGTAGAGAAACAGTTAATGAGGCCTGCAAAGAGATGGTATCTGTTAATGCCTCCCATGTATTATTCTGTGATTCTATTACTTTTTCCCTTTGGAGCTGGAGCTGATGACAGTAATGTCACAGGTACAGGCAACATTTGTTTTAGCTCCTACTTTTGCAGGCAGTGAAATGGTAATTCTCAGTTATGCTACCAGTATGAGTTACCTTTTTGGTTTATGGATGCTATCAATCTTGAAGAACTATCAAAAAAATTGTATTTATATGTCCTTTTATATGCTCTTAGTACTTTACATGTTGGCAAAAGCCAGAGTCTACTGCTTAAACACTTAAAAATGGCATGTCAGTGGATACTTTAAAAACCTGCTTATGAATGAAAAACACTATTGAGAAAGCCATCCTTTTGTGTCACCTCTTGTTTTAAACAGATTGTCTGTTTGGCATTACAGTATCTTACCTTTATAAAAAATGTCTTGTTTATGGTGCAGAGATTTTAAATTCTAAGCAACATATGGTTTAGTTATCATTGCCATAGACTGCTGAAAAACACTCTCTTCACAGTGCTTGAAAGAAGTGGTTCCAGTCAAAAGCAGAAAAAGTAATACCTTCAAGTAGCATGACTGTAATGCTTCTAAACATCTCCCTTTATTGAGTTCAACATTTTATGGTTGTTTGGATGACCAGTGTTTGATAAAAAGAAGGAATGAACTGAACACAAACAACTGAAACAACTGAATATCCAGTGAAAATTTCTGTAAATGGCCATTTACTTGCTGAAATTTTGGTGTCTTCCAGGACTTAAAATAGACTAATTTTCCTGCAACTTCCTATTAGGCAGACAGATACCTGCATTTGATGCTCATAGCAGTACATGATATATTTTCCCACCTTACAGCTTGTTATCGGAAGCATCCATGCAGCGCCTTTGTTTCCATGTTTCATTAATATATATTGTCCCCTTAGAGCTGAATTTGCTCTGCTATTCACATCTTTTAAGTGTTTGACAAGTGCTTCCTGGCCCCTCCCTCTGCCTATTCTGACAAATTTATTTTCCAGATTGATTTAGATTACTTTTGCCCTGCCCAAAAATCCAAGATTTTAGCTACTTGTCTTAAGAAATGTACCTCTTCAGGCATTAGACTTGTCTGCTGCACATCTTTATCCTGCTCTTGAACTCAGGTGACCCTGATTATTACTACCAGAACATTGCCATTGATACCAGCTCCTTTTCCATCTACAACTTCACTTTCACATTGCCAAGTATATTGTGGACTTCTCACTACTTAGAATCACTCTGAATGGTCATAACATCCTGCGTTTACTTGTACTTCAGTGCTCTTGTTAGGTTAGCTGAAAATTAACAACTAAAAACTACATGTTACTAAAATTTAAATTTAATTTTACATTTCCTTTTGGTAATGTCTACTTCTGCCACCACTCAGTATGGACACAAGCAGGAAGAGTAGTTTGCAGTTTTGCTGGAGAACTCCATAAATAGTATGTATCTGAGAGTTCCTTCAGGTCTCCAGATGCTGAAAACCTTGCTGGATTGAGAGATTTTCCCCCAGACTTTCTACAGGTATTAACATTATTTCTAGCAGCAGACTTAAGATAAAACTCTAAGCAACCTCCAGGAACTGAAGTGTTAAAAACAACACTTTAAGCTAGAGGCTTGCTAATATGAATTTTTTACACAGTTGCTTTATAAATTTAGAATCTTTGCTGAAGTTGCTTTTAAAAATCTTTATACAACATTGAAATCTCCTGGTAAATGCACAAATAGAGCTTTTGTGACTCAGAAACTCCTACATTAACATGTAGCAGCAATAGGCAAAAAAATTATGGGAGATTGGTAAAATGCAGAATGGCATGGCTGGGAATGCCACTTAAAAGCTGAAGATGAACTGATGAAATCTAGAAAAAATACTGAGAGTATCCTGGTAAGTGAAAGATGAGTGGGGCAGCAGCCCTTATCACATTTGTCAAAATTGCTTTTAGGGGAGAAAGCCTTGGAATTTTGAAGCAAATGTATCTTCTGCTTATAGAGCCCTAGATTTATCCTAAATAAGTGTTTAATAAACTTTTTGATAAACAATAATAAACCTAATAAACCTGAACAAACCTTTTCTCAAAGCAGGAAATAAAATTCCATTCCCTTTTTATTTAAATATACCAGAAAGGAGGATAAAGATGAAAGCTAGTCTGTGAAGTTTTGGGTAATAAAAATACTTTCACTTAATTATGTGAAATACTAATGTTGGATTTTGCCACATAGAAGGGGAGTGGACTAGATTGAACTGGCTGCTGTTTGCATCAGTAGATAACACACATATAGACTTATTGTTGCCAGTCAAAGGCAGACTGCTGTAAAATCATAATGGGCTGTAAATGAACAAATTGTTCCTTTTTACTTTGTAAGTCATGAGAGGGATCCAAAACAGGTTTGGTAAGAGAGGCTGAATTGAGCTTTGATATGTAGGGATTAAAAGGCACTCAAGTGTCATCGTGTATCATGTATTCTGTGAGACACAATTATTGGTCTGACTTGGATGAACGGTATATGTTTATTTTCCCATGTTTACTGAGACTTTCCCATGTTTATTGAGACTAATCTTTTTTGCTATTCATGATGCCAGCAGTATTGCTAATTATTGCTATTGTCAGCCAGATAAAATATTTCTATGCACTAAACCTAAAGAGGCAACTTGTTGCTGGCTCACACAATACTTGCGAAATTAATTTAATTTTCTTTCAGCTTACCCTTTGCTGAAAATTTTAGTGTAAACTCTCCTACAGCAACCACTCTCAATTCCTTTATTCAGTGCCACTGTGGTCTTCAATGATTATTTTCTGTGGCATTTGTTAACACACCATAGGAACAGTCAGCAACCATTAATCAGCTATGCCTCACTGGAACTGGATTTGCCAGGAAAAATTACCTTCTTAGTTTTATACTGGTGGAGCAGAGAAGCTCCCACACAGCAAAGACACTGCAGAGGCAAGACACCCTCCTTGTCCATGCTTCTGACCCCGTGTTTCTGATTCACCTACTCTCTAGCTCTGCCTGAGTGTAAAAAATCATCAGGAATCCAGAAGTTCCAGAAGTTACCACAGACTTCCTCTGTTTTTTTTTTCTTCTTTTTTCTTTTTTTTTTTTTCTTCTTTTTCCTCCTCTCAGTTGTTGATTCTTGAATTCTTTACAAAGGCACTTTTGGAAATAGTAATTTGAAGTTTGGCATACTGTGAAGATGTTTCCAAAAAGCCAGTTCCTCTGGGAGGGCATAACTGTATTTCTAAATTACTCTCACTCCCCTTAGGGTCTTTATATCAACAACTTTGCCTTGTTATGTCTTACATAAAACAAAATTGCTTCCTGACATCTACCCAGCTGCTATTTTTTTTTTTGCCTCCCATGAACCATGCAGTCATTTGCATCACCATTTGAGAATATGTCACTTAAAATCATTGAGAAAAGTATGGAAAATACCCACCACACAAATTCCAGAGGCAAATTACATATTTGACCCAGAACAGTATGTTTAAAAATTAGCATCTTAGAGTTTAAAAAAAAGCAACTGTATAAAATTACTTTCTCATTGAGATGGTGATAGGTGACTCTAGAAGGTGGATTCTGTATTGATTCATATTTTTCAACAATCCTTTTCCTGACACATTAATGTTTCAGCCTTGTATCTGGTCATACCTGGCCTCTACTGACATCTGTCTCTAGAAAAATGTGCTTATAGGAACAAAGGCAAAAGCACACAAACTACCATGCGCTCTGGGTAAAGGGGTCTTTAATGATGAAGAAATCTGAGTGTTAACTCCTGAAAAGGTCAGTGAACTTCAGTGAAAACTTTCTCTAAGAAGTAAAATCTATCTTTACATTAGAGTGATTTGTTCTGCTTTGATAATGCCTAGCTAAAGCTGGACACCTCTAAGCTCTAAAGCTGATGCACCTGGTTTGGGTAGCAACCATCCTCAGTGAGGTGGATACACAGCCTCACAGGGTTCTTAAGCATCCTTTTTCTCATTAGGACATCTTTTTTCTTTGACCACCTCCAGCAATCTGAAGTGACACAGCAACTTTTTAGGGGACGCTTGCCTGAACTCACTTTATCAAACTTGGTAAGAAACTAGCCTAGAGGGAAAGGAGCTGGTGATAAAATGGCTTTAGGGCATCCTTGTCATGCCTGATGGACTATGTTTAACCATCTTTTGGCGAAGCCACACAAGAGGGTCAAAAGATTTAGACTGCACAAATAAATGCTTGCTACTTATTGATGGACTCCCATTGAAATTAGGGAAATTTCAGGGAAATTAGTGCAACAAAGGATTGGATTTTTTGTGGCTTTTTTTCTTTTCTTATACATGGAAAATCTGACTATCTGATCTTACTATTTTTACTACTAATCTTCTGAGGAAGAATGCGTAGGAAGTTCCCCCTTAATACAAGGAAGAATGTCTTTACTGTGCAGGGCCAGTGAACTGGCACAGATTGCCCAGAGGGGTTGTGGAGTCTCTCTCACTGAGGATATTCAAGAATCATCTGAGCATGGTCCTGTGCCATGTGCTCTGGGATGACCCTGCCAGAGCAGGGAGGTTGGACCAGATGACCTCCTGTGGTCCCTTCCAACCTTACCCATTCTGTGATTCTGTGGGGCAGAAGAGATAAGAATTTCATGCAGGGCCAAAGGACATTGTTAACTAGAGGAAAATCACTCATTATATATTACAAGCTGCCATAAATGCAAGTAGGCCTTTTATTAAGGAGAAGATTGAAAAAAAAAATTACCGCAAAAATAGTTCAGCTGATTAAGATGACAATAATTTTAATGCAAAAATATTTTTTTGCATCTCACTAACACTTAAGAGACTTCTGTCAATCATGGAGATGGTATTGTGGACAATATGTTTTCTTGTACTTGGTAACAATTAATGAGGCAAAATACATTCTGAGGGGAAGAAACAACCATTTCAAACCAGTCTTTGCAATGTAAAGGTGCTAAATAGTGGTGTTCCACACAGTACATTTTTAGAATGAGTGAGAGGTTGAATTATATAGCATAAATGACACTGTGAAAAATAGCAAAAGAACATTTTCCTATTTTATTTTACTCCTTTAGACCTCAGTCTCCTTTAAAATTAAAGTCAACTGACCTTGCAGGACAAGGATCCAGATTACACTCTTGAAGTTTCGGCTTTGGCTTGATATTTTCAGGATAATATTGACAGTATTGATCTGCAACTACCCGATTGCTTCTCAGATCAAAGCACTCAGCAGATGTCAGTTGATAACCTGCAATACATAGAGGAGTAAATAATATGAGATGCAATGTTCTTCCTGTCTGGCTGTGAAATATATCTAAGTTCTGGTTTGGAAAAGAAAACTATTTTAATCTTGCTTCAGTGCTTTGGGGCATAAAAGCTGCTGTTTTACAGGTCAGATTGAAAACAGCAATGTAAATCACATGTAGTAAGAAACACAAGATAACTAATATGGTCAAACAAAAATTCATAAGTCCAGAAAAAAAAAAAAAAGAAAAACAAAGGCTGAGGCTTCTTAGTCACCAAGAATTGTGCCCTCAGTTTCGGTATAGAGAATAAACCTACTGGTAGGAGCAGGGACAAATGGCGATATCATGTTTTACCAAAACCGGGCCCAAATCCCATCAGCCCTTATGTTTGACAGCTGTAGCATTAAATGCAGATATGTGGTTATCAAGATCACTTCATCTACAGAATTCGTCACAATGCTGAAAATCTACGGGTACTACCATGTTGCCAAATCCCTCCCTTCATTTAGTTGAAATGATTTAAATTTTTAGATTTTGTAGATTTTTAAGGTCCAAAACTCAGGGCAGAAGTTGGGACAGGTCATGTATGCAGATGACAGCTTCTGAAATACAGTGGTAATTCATTACCTCCACCACAGGATGCTGAACAAGGGAAAAAATCAGTTTCCCTCCATCTGTGAATGATAGGCTGGTAGAAGATAAACTGGACTGAACTGTCAGCAGCACCAGCATAATGAATCTGAAAAAGAGGTTATATCAAAGAGTGAACCTAGCACAAATTGTGGGAAGATGCACTCCTCCACAAGCATCTTGCAGACACCTTGAAGCTTCATTAAATATCTGATATACTTTGCAATATGAAAAATAAATACAAAAACAAAGCATGGGTTGGCGACAAAATCTTGGGTTCAAAATACAGCCAAATAAATTTCTGGGCATAACCAGTGACCATTTTAAGACCACAATCTGAAATAATGAGTGCATTGAAAATTTATGATTAATGCTGCTGAAAAATCTTAAGGGACAGAGGACAGGTACTGATGTTCAATGAATCAGAAAATCACCTTCCACTATCTACTGTCCCTGACGCAAGGAGATGGCCAGTTATAATACACTTGATATTATTGATATTGACTTGGTATTTGATAGTATAGAGAAAAACATGGGAAGCTACACTGTGAAAAATAATAAACAGGATAAAAACATTAATTCACCATTTTTTTCCTGAGGAGAGATCTTTATTTCATTCTCCTTTGTGGCACTGTCATTATTATGAAGTTTGTTCTACTGCTTACTTTATTTTGCTTGTAAAAATGCTTCTTTCATAGGCATGGAATCCTGACTGGGGCTAAGTGCATGTCAACAAAACTGTCTTTAGTCCCTACAAACCACCTGAGCTTAAAAGCTAGCATGCTTTCAGTACTAGTTGTGCTAAATGGATGTCCTACATAAACAAGAGTTTGTAGTGCAAGGACTGCAAAACGAGAGATTTTCACACTGGTAAATCAGCACCACTTTCACCTGGTCCAGTAAAAACAAAAACCTTCCTGTTTGGTATCTGTGGTGACAATTCCAGTTATGAGGGCTTCAAAATCTCAGCAGGTTATCCCTGGTCCTTACCTCTATGCCTTTGTATGGACATCTGGCAAGGGAAGAACAAAAATATTCTACTAAAGATCTATTCTATTTGATTATTGGTCCTATTTGTGTTTCAGTGCTGGTTGAGTGTCTCTACACCAGTGGCATAATGCTATCACAGCAGAGAAAACTGCCAAATCACAACTAGAAAATACGGACTCTTCTCCAAGACAGTACTGCTGCTCTCAGGGGCAATCCTTCCCCCCTTTTTTCAGACAGCTTAAATTGTTTAACCACTGCCTATTCCTTTATTTCTCGCATGTTTCAAATGGGTCTCCTAGTTTTGGAAACACCATTTTTCCCTTAGTCTCCTCTCTTTCCAAACACCAAGAGACACTGTCAAAGAATGGTCTGTGAAACAGAAGCAAAAACATGACAAATTGAGATGAACTTTGTAGTTTGTTGTTACAAACAACTTGGGTTGTTTGTTTGGTTTTCCCCTGTAGATGGACAGCAACATGACTACAAATCAAGATATATCTTGAAGAGCAGGAGGAGGGCAAGAATATTGATGTGTGTATGAGGTCTGGTCCACTGAGAATAAGGCTGCCCTTTTCCAATTAAACAGTGATGTCAATTGTCAAAAGGAAAAAACCCAAACCAGCTGTAGCAATACAACTGCTTCAGCAATTGGGAGGCCTTTTGTACACATCAATATTGTTCGAATGTGTGTGTTAGAAACAGGATACCTAATTCCTTTTTCAGGGATGGTGCATTAATTACACACTTCAGAAGGGTCTTTCTAGGCTCATGAAAGCCTCAGCACTCCTGGGAATAATGTTCTGTTGTGCTGGAAGCCATCTGGGGAGGTCTCTGATCTCAATGTGCAGGAAAGGCATTCTCTGGGGAGACTTCTGCTTTTATTCTTTGTTTTTTAAGGATCATCAGTGATTGCTAAACTCAGATCTACTCAGCAGTATGGTCTGCAGTGAATCATGAAGAACAGGCCAGGAGCTCACACATGGGCTACTATAAAAGGAATGGGAGGAAAAAAGAGTTTACACTGAAAAAAATCAGGATGAAAGAAAAGTTCCTCTCTCTCTGCAGACAATTCCTGCATGTCTACAGTTAACTGTTTCGACACAGAGAAAAGACAGATGTACCATCTTTTGTAGTTTAATGTGGAAGTAACTCATACAGCCAATGATAACAACAAAAGTGGGAAAGAACTACAATGAGCCACAGTCATAAGCTCAAATTATAGAAAAAAAGCAAATAAAAGAAGCATACACAGTATTGTGTATTTTTAAGGAGTACTGTAAGCAGAAGAGGAACAATAAATGGTGATTCCACATAGCAAAAACTTCTTTTTGATTTTATTTGACTGTTTATTATGGCTAAGATCTTTATCCAGGAAAAAACATCACTGGCTACTCGAACCCTGAAAAATTCAGTAAGACTTGATAGCTAGATGCTGTAAGAAATGTTGTGCTTTGACTGCACAGGGCCAACTCCCACACATTGAAATACTCAGCTCTGTAAATTTTTTACTGTTGCAGTATTAGCAGTATCCTTGTAGCTATGAGAAATGCAAAAGATCCAAATAGAGATGGTCATCACCTGAGAATCTCAAGCTATTCCTCTAATTAACGACTTTTGCAACTTAGATAACTGAACTAAAAAAATGGCAATTGATCATCATATTTCCAAATAAAATATTATCTAAATTTATTAATAGCTGAAGTCACAAGTACCCAGATCTTGCAGAACACTTGTCCCTGCATTTGTGCATGGTAACTTCCCAGATACCCTTGACTTGCCTTAACTTTCGGGGCAATTTGGAGCAATCCTAACATCAGAACAGCTGTTACCACTTTCACAGAATCAGAGAATCACAGAATAAACTAGGTTGCAAAAGATCTTTGAGTTCATCAAGTCCAACGTATGACCTAACTGCTCCTCATCAACAAAACCATGGCAATGAGTGCCATGTCCAGTCTTTTTTTAAATACTTCTACAGACAGTAATTCCACTACCTCCTTGGGCAGACAATTCCAGTGACCAGTCACTCTTTTAGTGAAGACTTTTTTTTCTAACATCTAACCTAAACTTCCCCTGGTGCAGCTCAAGACTGTGTCCTCTGGTTCTGTCACGATTTGCCTGGGAGAAGAGACTGACCCCCACGTGGTTACACCCACCTTTCAGGCATCCCCAGCTCCCCCAGCCATTCCTCACAGGGTTTATGTTCCAAGCCCCTCCCCAGCCTTGTTCCCTCCTCTGGATGTGCTCAAGCATCCCAACATCCTTCCTAAACTGAGGGGACAGAACTGGACACAGCACTCAAGGTGTGACCTCAACAGTGCCGAGTACAGGGGAAGAATGACCTCCCTGCTCCTGCTGGCCACACCATTCCTGATCCAGGCCAGGATGCCATTGGCCTTCTTGGCCACCAGGACACACTGCTGGCTCATGTTCAGTAAGCTGTTGACCCTAAAGAATAACACCAGTCATCTAAGAAACTGGTTAAAACTAGAGTCCTCAGAATACCCACTGTCTAGCCTACAGCCACTATCAACAGAGATACCTTTTTTTCTCTGTTGAAAGACCTCGGAAAAGAAAAATCTCTTTTAGGGTGTTTTTACACCGATTTTGTTAGTGCCTGACTAGGGTGATGCAAGAGAAGCACAAACTGTTGCTTGGATGAAGTCTGGAATTGATAAAATGCAGATTTGTTTTGGGAGATGTCACAGAAAGTCAAATGAAAACAATAAAATAAAGATTTGAACACAAAAGGTGTGTAATCTTTTTTGAGATATTCTGATCTGCTCTATGAACAAGAGACTGCAACATCTGATTTCACCTTTGCACTTTGTTGGTTTTTCCTACGGCTCCAAAATTTGATTAGTACACATAAAACCAAACAAGTTAAGTTCCCAAAAGCCCAATGATTTCTTCTTGATTTTAGCAGTGTATGCCTGAACCATTTATTTTTGTTCACTGAAGAGCATACAGCCTGACCTACAAAGCTGCAGTAGTCGGACAGTTTCAAATCTTAATCAGTGCTTTATAACCAGCAGTCATAACCAAGTAATTATTAATGTTACTTGTACAGTTAAGCTATGAGAAGTGTATTCAATAAAATGTTTTCATTTTATGCAATTGGTGGGAGGTGTAGGAACTAAACCATTTCTTTCTTGTGTGTGTGTGTGTTCCAAAATGGGGACAGAGAAAGGGACTTATTATTTAGTGCCTCAGAATCATAGAATCATGAGGGCTGGAAAGGCTTCCCAGGTCATGGAGTGCAACCTTTGACCAAACACCACCATATGAACTACGCCATATCACTAAGTACCATGTCCAATTGTTTCTGGAATATTTTCAGGGATGGTGAGCCCACCACCTCCCTGGGCAGACAATTTTAATGCTTGACCATCCTTCTAGTGAATTTCTTCCTGATGTTCAGCCTGGATCTCCCCTGGTGCAGCTTAAGCCTGTGTCTTCTTGTCCAGTTGCTGGTTGCCTGTGAGACGAGACTGACCCTCACCCAGCTACACCCTGTTTTCAGGCAGTCATAGAGAGTGATAAGGTCACCCCTGAGCCTCCTCCTCTCCAGGCTAAACAACCCCAGCTCCCTCAGACACTTCTCACAGCATTTACTCTCTAGGTCCTTCACCATTTTTGTTGTCCTCCTCTGGAAGTGCTCCAGAAAATTTTCTGTTACACAGTTTGATCTGGTCTAGTGCGCACTAGTTCCATGTCACATGCTTACTAGAAAAGTTCTAATGGATTCTCCCATATTATTATTTTGATTCTGGTTCTGAATGCTTTCTGCAAGTTCCAAATACCAAAAAAAAATCAGATTAACACTTATGAAAATAATTACTGAGAAATCTGACAAATGTAATTTTGTGCTTCTCATGTCAGTATAAAAAATATTCTACCTTGAGTGCTACAATAATTGCATACTATTGTATGTAGCGATATCTTGCACTGAAAAATAAAGGAGGCCATAAAAGAGATTTGTTGTTGTTAGTAATCTGTTCTTGAAGGAAATAGAAGCCAGATATTGTCATAGTCTATTTAAAATAACATAAAAAGTACATAAAATATAAATAATGAAAGAAGGCTTTCAAGCATGTGTTTTAAGATGCCTCATGTGTTTTATAATGCCTCTGAGTTTGCCTCGTCATTCCCTTGGAACACTGAAAGGACCTCTGTGCTTGAGGTCCAGGGAACATATCCACTGCCCACTTCTGCATTCATATCCCCTGATTGTGACAGTCCTCTGTTGGATCAGCTTGGTTTTAGTGTTGTCTCTCTTATGAAAGTCAGCTTCATCTGTTGCTTGTCAATTTAAGCCTCTAAATCAGCCAGATAAATCCCTCTGAAATTACCTTATCACTGATTTACATATTTTACAAAGTATCTCTGAATTGAACTTGCTCACCCTGCCCCAGTCTTGGATTAAACAGTATTTCTTTAGGTGATTAGTGTGTTAAAAAGTCTTCAGATTAATTCTCTCACAAAGCCAAAACAGAAAACTAGAAGGTTCAAATCTTTTACCAGTTCCATTATTCTGCCCAAAAGTAGAAAAAAAAAAAAATAGAAAATCACTGTAGTGGATTGGCTAGGATAGCTGGTAGTAATGGAACCTGGAGCATTAACAATTAACCACCTGTAGAGAATCCACCATAAGTGCAACAAACATGGATGTTTCTCAAACGAGACGACCGAAATCGTTCCATGGAACCAAAGGCAACCCCAAATACACCAAAACCAGATGTACTGCATCTCTGCTGTGATACCAATACCCCAATCATTGTGGAAAGAATATTTTATCACCACCAACATGCTCCCGGGGGAAGAGAATTCACCTTCAAACAGGCCACCTTAATCATCACTGCAGAATATTTATTAACCTTATTTTTTAATGGCAATATCTAAGAAATCTATGTAAAATGAGGATCCTATTGTGATAGATATTGTATAAAAATAAAATTAAAAAATTGAAAGGGCATTTTTTTGCCACACACACACACACACAAACTGTTAAAATAGTGAACAAGGTTGGCACCAAGCCTTCATAGCACTAAAAAATGACTGATTTTTGGGAGATGTATGTAAACAAAAGTTACAGAAGAAAAGAAAAAATTACAAATAGCATTTTATCAGAGGAATAGAAAATTACATATCTAAGAAACAGTCTCTACTGCCTTAAAACCTGCCAGTACATTTCAGACCAGCAGCATTTTTAAAAAGTGTGTGAAATAAATGGTAACACATTTTCAGATCCAAATAGCATCCACCCAGTAGTTTCAAATGATGTTGTGGATGAGCAAATCTAAATCTCATATGATTGTATTCAGTAAACTTACATGCATAAACTATGGTTTGAAACACATAAATATAGATAGAAATTTGTAACTGTTTTCAGAAGGTGCTTCATGACTAATGAGCAAAACTTCAGTCCAAAACTTCTAGCTAAATTACTGGGTGAGTACATAGAGTGTAAAAAGAGAACAGAACTTCAAGAGTACTCTGAGAAAGGTAATCTTTTTCTGAGCATTCTGATTTGCTTTGTAAAAAAAAAAAAAAGAAAAGTTTTTTATTCTAGGTTTTTTTTCTAGGTCCCCCACCAAAGGTCCTAGACAGGTCCTCCTAGAAGATCCTCACATGAATTGATGACTGGGTAACAAATGATGGTCCACTAACCTGCTCTTGCAGGTGAAGGACTGTGGAATCCCACAGGGATATATGCTACAGCACGAGCAGTTAGGCAGATGCCCAGATGAGCAGGAAAAAGGATCAAGCATGAGCTTGCCAGCTGGCTGATGAAAAAGCTTATGAATGGTCCCTAAACTGGAAACCATCTGTGAAAGCACTCAAAGTTTTGAATGACTAAAATTTGAGTTCAGTAAAAAAAGAAATAATGCCTATGGGAAATCCTAATTAATTATATATGCTACTTATATACAAAACTGCAGTCCACATTAGCATTTACTATTCAGAATGGCAATAGGGTTGTTTTAAGATATTAATCTGAAAATATCAGCTCAGTGTGCATCAGCAGTTAAAAACATCAAAGGAATTTGATGAAAACCAGAATTTCTGAAAACAGAAAGGAAGAAAAAAGGAGAGAAAAGTACACAGCCAGGTAGAATCCATTTGTCCTGATTGTTACGGGTATACAATCATGAAACAATTAAGGCTGGAAAAGACCTCTAAGATCATCCACTCCAACCACTGACTTGATATTGCCAAGTTCACCACTACAGCATGTCTCTAACCATCACATCTACTCAGTTTCTTAACCCTCCCCAGGTTGGTGATTCCACTGTTTCCCTGGGCAGCCTGTTTCAATGCTTAATCAGCCTTTCAGCAATTAATTTTTTTTCTAATATCCAATCTAAAGCTCCCCTGGCACAACTTGAAGGCATTTCCTTTTGCTCTATTACTTGTTACCCAGGAGAAGTGACTGACTCCCATCTCATAACTTCCTTTCAAGTAATTCTAGAGTGTAAGTTCACTCTTTTTTAACATATGTACAGTTGTATGTACAGTTATTTCTTAATACAAAATAGACATCAAATGATTTTATTACATTTTATTAAACTATAAATCTATTTATAGGAAATTTATTATTTTTAAATATAAACCTATATAATTAAATGCTAGTCACAAATTACTTGTTTATGTGTATTTTTAAAAATTGTGACTGTATAATCACAGTGAAACCAGGAAAAAGGACAGATACTGGAAATAAGATTAAAATTTTATGGATCATCTTTGAAAACAAGTAAAGATTAAACAAATTATGGAGATCATTGTATGGCCTGAAGGCCAAATATATTGATTAGGGAAATGATCATGTTCTACATACTATTTATTGAAATAATGTATATTGAAAAGAAAAAAAAAGGTAACACAAAATAAAAACTGTATATTGTTTTGAAAAGTTCTAGTTCAAAGTTTTCCATGCATTTCACCTCGTCTGCCAAAATAGAAAAAAAATAATTTTCTTGAACTTGTCACAAGATCTAGTCAAGATAATTAATGATTGTGTCTCTTTTCAGGCTGGTCATTACTTGTGAGTTTGAACTATAAATTATTACAAAAATTGTATATTTTTCAGATATTAGGAAATCAGATTGGGTGATTTTTATGACTATTACTAGGAAAAGACATAGGTTGATAAAAGCCATTGATATAGACATACTTCCAGCTAAATTCAGTTCTGCAGTGTGCCAAAATGACCCCAGGAAGACACATACCTCAAGAGGTACTTTTGCTTTACAACAGGTTGACAATATTCCATCTTCTAGATGAAGCAAAGTGTTTCCATGAGTTGACCTTGTTTTCACAAAAAGCTGAATCAGTCACACTAAATGCTAACAATTATTATTTCCGTGCACTCAGCCTTAATTCTATCTCATCTACTTCCAGGAGCACCATCCTAAGCCCAAGCTGTCAGGGCTTCCATGATTCTTCCCCACTTTCCACCTGATAGGAAGCCTTCTCCTAGATATGAGGCAAAAAACTCTTCTGGAAACCTCTGCCAGCATCAGAACTAAATTGCACTGTCTACAATCGCCCTTACTGTCTTAATTCCCAATCCTAATATGACAGCACCTCAAATATCCAACAATATATGAGCTATAAACAGTAATTCTTTGCTGCTAGAGCAAATTTGCATCATTTGGCCTCTGCCTTAAAGCAAGCGTTTAAATAATTTATTTCATGCCACAAACTAAATCACTGTGTGCTCCCTGTTCAAAGTAATATTTAGTCCAATCCTGGTTCTAGACTGACAAGGCCCATCAACTCTGCCAGCTGGCTGCCTGTTACATGCATTATCTCCTGCATGCCCTTGCAAGTCCCAGGAAGTCTAGACTAAGTCCAAATCTTATTTTCTTTTGCTAACCTGGACTGTTATCAAATGCATTTATCTCATCAGCACTTTCTGCCAGTGCTAGATTACAACTGAGCCAACTGTTGTCTGGCTAGCTCTACAGCTCTGTGTAATTCAGCATCCACTTTTGAGATACACTTTTATGACTTTTTTTGACAATTGGTGGCCAAAATCCTAATTTCAGCAGTAACTCTGCCCGAGTAAACCCAGTTCACAACATTTCTAAATCAGCCAGCAGCACACCCCAGCCACCAGCACAAAAAAAACCCCAATAGACAGTTTCTCCTGGCAGCAGCCCTTAGCAAAATCTTGTCACCACTACAAGAAGACAACATGAATACAATACAATCCCAGTCCAAATCCAAATACCTCTAAAAGCCTCCAGATAAACATTTGTGCAATCCAACTTTATGCATCCTTCATGTGAAGGACTTGGTCTGGGCAGGCACTGTGAATGAACCCACATCGATAACAGGGATTTAAAACCAACATAAATATTGTCTAGCCTAGATCTAGGCCTACATTTGTTTCTCCTCCAAAATAAACCCAATCCTAGATAATACCTTTCACTAGACCTTGTTTTAAACCCACTGGTTTCCTGGCTCACACCTCAGCTGCTGGGCTGGGGCCCTAGCTGTGCAGCAATCAGCCTGTGAAGCAGAGCCTAACAGGCTGTGCTTTGCCAGCCTCACTCTTCACTGGCAGTCCCTATTGGTGGTTCCCCATAGCCTGCCACTAATGTAGTTCATATTTACAGTCACCTGTAAATGACTGTTCTCATTATATGGTCATCTCTAAACTCTATCTGGCCGTACTGCTTTGTCCTGCTCAAAGGACAGCAGATGTGTGACATGAACTGAGTACCCCAAGAGTCTCTGCTTAGGGTCTGAAATGTACAGACATTGCTATCAACACAGGAGGACAAGTGAACAAACATGACATTGGCAACAGAGCAGGTAAGGGCAGCTCTGCTGTAAAGGGTGTGTTCCCCTGTGTGACATTACTACTCTTATCTGTAGACCACAGAAACAGACTGATTTCCTAGTGAAAATGGACCTTCATTTCTTCAGGATTATATCAAACACAACAAAATTTTCTTATAGAGAAGTAGTTCTAGTGGCATTTAAGTTTACTGGCAGATTTTCCAATTTCGCCTTTCAAAAATTAAAGTTTACAGTGAAGACTTATAATTCTCAAAGGATTGATATAAAAAATAAGAAAATTAAAAACTACTCTCCTTCTTCAATTTTGTGATAACACCTTTTTCTTTTAAATACAGCTGTTTCAGTGAATTATTTTTACTATTTACACATCTTGTGAAAAGATTGCCAAGAGTTTTGCATATGAGCAATGTATGTACTACTGACTATTATATAGCAAAGAAATCCAGTAATTATACAACTCAGCTCCTCCAGGAACAGCATGAGGTTTCTTCCTGCAATTTTAAAGCACTCTGTGTTACCAATAAAAAAAGTTAAACGTCAAGTCTCATACTGAGTTTCTACTTCTGATTTATATCCAGGTGTCTAAGTAGACCTGTCTGAATAAGAGCATTCAGGGTCAAGTGAAAAGGATTACAAGAATAATTCTGGAGACAATGATTCTAAAACTAGAGTTCTATTACATCTACAGATAAATTTATATCTGTCTGCATAAAAATCTGCCTTGGCCCAGGAAAGTAAATCTTGACATCCAAAGAGATCCCACTTGATAAGGAAGGCTTACTAACACCACAGAGAAATATTTAATCTGTTTTTTTAAAGAGAAGTACTTTAACTTCAAAATCTGAAAGGAAAATCATCGTGGATAAAGCAAGTATGAAAAGCATTCCAAGCCTGACACAACTGAGAGGAAGCATCTTGGATTACATGCATCTGTACATGCACCTGTGTATGCTCATATCTGATAAAATCTAACAAATTAAATATCCAGAAGAATAAAAAACCCGGTAGAAAAATACTTTAATAGTGCAAAATAATACCTATGTCGCATGAAGTAACAGCTGAAGTACCTTCCATAGCTGTGGATTAAAAAAAAAATAACCATGATTCAAGAGAAGAGAATTTTTTAGTGCCTAAACCAATGCAAAATTTAATTCAACCTTAGAAAAGATCCTACAACCTTGAACAGTTGGTTGGGAGTTTTCAGTGTATTTTTCTATATCCACAAAAGACAACAGATTTAACACCTAATGAGTCATGTTACTTTGACTGTCAAAGGTGCAAACCCATGGAAGAACTCAAAATAGTTTTATCTCAATTCAGCAGTGTCTGTTCTGCCCATGCCAAGCCAACTTGTACACTCATATTGCTCAGACTGTCATAATTTAAACAGGGTACTCCTTTGATTTAGCCAGCACTTCTTACTTTGTTTTGATAGAGAAGGAAATGCAAGCACTAAGGGGTAAAGGTATTTTCCCTGTCATAAAAGACAACAAAGGAAATATAAGGAAAAGAGTACAACACCCCCATCACCCTTTAAGGACAATTGGTCTACATGATTACCTGTTTCCCACAAATATATTATAACTAGGCTTTCAGAAATTCATACACAGCAGAAATAAAACCAAGTGAGAAATACTGTTTACATTACACTCATGTTCACCCTCTCTGTATCATCTGAAAAGAGGCAAATGAGTTTCAGGTATTCTGAATTGAACAGTATCTATTTTAGCAAGGCGTTTTTGTTCTGCCATTCAAAACAGAAGGAACATATTCCTTAGTTAAGGCACGTCCTTGTGAATGAGTTCTGAAAATTGCAATTTGCTTCTTGAGCTGCTAATATACCATGATGGGCAGGGGACAATCTACACGACTGTGCTACATCCCAAGCTAAACCATTCCAGCCCAGCTCAGCTTAAGCCAGGACAATCACTTAGGACATTTTCCAGTTCACTGTGCAAACCTCTAGCTGCCATTAGCTCTGGGTTAAAGCAAATGTCATCTGCCTCTGGGGTCCATTAGTAAAAAATTTACATAGTCCTGGACATGATACAAGTTTTGCAGTTTTACAGCTGAAAACTTCAGGTTCCTTGGACCTATTGGAAAATAATTCATTTTATTGCAACTCCCAAATGTTGTTTTTTATACGTTTGTTTTCCCACAGAATGTGTGCATTGCTTCCAGCAATGTGTTTTATATTACCTGGAAGAATAGAAATGCCCTAATGTGAAGAAACAATTTTCCTCTTATTCCAGTGCAACAAAAAGCAGAACTTCAAAATGATGCCATGACTTCTCAAGCAAATTTATCCCATTTATTTTAGAATTTGGGACTTGACTTTTCACTCTCTTACAATCTTCTGTGCAACTACACTAGTATACACCCAAAAAAATTACGGGCCAAAGGTATATTTTTTACTTATCACAGACAAAGAAAACTGGACGTCATTGATTTATAAGTACCTTAGCAGTGTCTAGAGAAAGTAATCTATCTTTTCTTGAAATTAGTTAATATTTTCTTTTTAGGGCAATTTTTATGCCTTCCTTGACATAAATGCAGTCTCTCCCTCTTGAAGAGTTTCTAGTGAGGCTTTCATCAAATATAAAAGAATTACATGTAGAGTTCAAGAGATAGCCTGGATTAGGCTTTGTGATAAACATCTGCCGGATAATTAAGATCTAGAAAAACCTCTTTCATCTTCCTAGTACATCTTTATGCTGCTCTAACATGTCAGTGACCAATGACCCTCACCTTGATAGTAAAATCCGCAGTGAGGGGCCCAGATATTCTTAAGATCTCCTTGTCAGCAAACTTCTGGAAGTCAATGCTAGAATTTTCTACAAGGAAGGAGCCAGTGGTGCTGAGGCTGTTTTCACTCTTCACACCTTGAAGAGTCTTAGTTTCCAAATCTGACAATAGAAAAAAAATTTCAGGAAACCAAAGCATTGCAAATTGAAGTGAGAACAGAACCACCCCCCCCCAGCACAGATTAGTAATATTGCAACTCTTTCCCCATAGTTATTCACATTTGCACACTTTCCTTTTATTTTTTCTCTTCCATCTGCTTTTCGTCTTTGTTCAACCCTTAGATTTTTAGCTCACATTCCCCTCCTCACCCATAGGTCATGTTTTTACTCTCTTCCAGACGTACTAATCCATTCCTTGTTAGGCATATTTGCTGTTGTTTAACTCACCCTCAGTAAGTCATGCTCCACATAGGAGCTTGACTCAGACCTTGGCCCATGAGCACTGCTAAGTTACTGTACCCTCTTTCAGTTCAAAGGTGGGTCACTAACCACATGTTGCTGTGGAACACAATTAACTGAAAGCAGGATATCCAGGAAAGAAAGATCAATGTGATGGCAATCCCATTTCCTCTCCAGAAGCAGTCTGACCCATCCCAGTGGAGTAGAAGGGGAAGGGGGGTGCTGAACCTTCCTGAGTTCTCCATCTGGCTCTCTCTGTATTCAGTTCCCCAAAAATGGGGATTAATTCAGATACTGTTTTGTAGTAGCTACTTCTGGCTGTCATATTAAAGGTAAGGATAATTTCTTAAATAGAAATCGACAGTCAGAATGTAGGTCTGTTTCATCATTCAGCTAGCATCCCTACCAACTCCACATTATGCTTTACAGCGCATTCACCAGTAAACTGTTTCTGGTAGTTATTTAAAAATGACAGCGCATTTCATAATGAAAGATTGCAAAGCTGCAAACCTTTCACATATATTTATGAATATAGGCACAAAACCTCCAACACAGTGAGGCAGCTAAGGCATACTATCCATCTATGATGAAGATATATTTTCAAAGAAACAAAAAGAAAAAACATGTTTTTATTTGGGTATATTAAGTCGCTAATTAGGGAACAAAAATGTAATTGCAGTGATTAGACTGCTTTTCATGATGGATTAATGGAATTAATTAATGAAGGAAGTTGCTGATGCAGTACACTAAGAATTTGCACTGTAATGACTAATTCCTTGGATTTCAGTGAGACCAGTCTCTTCCTTTTGATGCACTTGGCCATCTATTTATTTTTGGACAAGGCTGAATGCATCAGGAGTAAAGATGATTTTAAGGCTTGTGTATATATAATCAGCCTTTTGTTGACTTCTCCCAAAACCAAAGTTCACAGGGCCAAATACTCTCTCCTCCTGCAACTGACTGTAGTTCATATATATATAAAATCCTTTGATAGGTGAACAGAAAGATTCATGAAGACATCTGAAACAAGAAAGGTATATATTTGGACTTACTAATGTTTACACAGTGCAGTTAATTTAAATCTCAACCAGTGACTGAGGCAGACCTTCCTGATTAAAATATTTTTATCACGAAATATGATATGGCCCGAGAGGAGCTTTAGATCCATCTCTTCAGCTAAAATCTCATTTCTCTCTGAGCTGCATTATAGCTCAATTTCACTGAAACAATAACAAAGCTACAAAATTTTCTATCTTGGAAGAGAACATCTATATTGGAAAAGAAGACAGGAGAGAAAGGAAGAGTACATGTCATATACTGGGAAAGTAATATCAGCCATACTGGAGCAGCTTAGGAATACCCAAAGGGCCACTTCAAACTGAGGTACAGGCCACATTTGAACTTCTAACAAAAACATAATATAGTTTTTCTTGGTTTATAACCTATAATTTTTTGGTCCTTCCCCACAGCTTTAAATCTGAAGGACCCACTGCTTTCTCAACACAAGCAGGGAGTTACAGTACAGCACACATAAGCCATCCCTTATTTTAATACCTGTATGAAATTTTTGGGTGAAAGGAAATATGAAGACAGTGAAATATTTTGGTCTTTCATGTCTTTGCTGACACTCATGTTCGTATCTGCATGGACAAACACAGAAGACATAAATGGTCTGTGCTGCAGAAAATTCCTAAAGACTTTTGGAAAAGGAGGAGAGTAGCCCAACTTATCTTACAGTAATTTTTGCTACTGAGAGGTCAAGCAGTGTAGTATGGGGGGTTATTCTGACAGCAAATTGTATTTTCTAATCTCTAATATTCATTTGCTGCTGATGAGAAAGGAAGCAGCTTGTGAGTAGCTACTGCACTGGAAGATGAGGGAGAGTGGTGCAAAGAACTTCTATTCATGAGATAAATGGATTTGCCTTCAGCTCTAGCAGAGTATTCTCAAATCCTGTGATTCTTCCCAGAAAAGAGGGATATACGGCTGCTGGGATACACAGATGAAGCAGGAAAGTGTTATAGCCACTATAAGTGGCTATGATTTCTGCTATGGGCTAGCAGAACTCAGTGGTCTTAACTCCTTGGAGCAGTATCACTTCTAAAGAACAAGGTTTCATTTTTGTATGTGGTTTCAGATCTTTAGAGCATGATTTTGCATGTGCGTGCATGCACACTCCCATGGTGTGAGTGCATGTGTATATCTAGGGGAGAGAGAAAGATCATAACAGAAACGTGTAAAAGTCATGAGCAGCTTGATGGCTGAGCTGAGCAGCAGGGAAGCTTATACTGTTCTCAGTATTTCACTCAGTGGTATGTATTTTATTAATTTTAAACAAAAAGCACTTGATACCAAGTGAGCCAGCCAAAGGATAAGCAAACAGAAATGACTGAAAAATTATGGAGGGGTAAAGAACTCTGCACTGTTGGCCAAGGTCTGCTTTGAAAAGAGTGTACCACTAAGGTAACTGAGTCTGAGGAAAACTTCTGAGAGCAGGACTCATCCGTGTGTTGAAATCAGTGATCTGAGAGAGGGAAACCAGACACCACGGTGTAAACAGAGCACTGCAGGTTACTAAGGCTCTCTTAGACGAGTTTACACCAACTTCTTCTACTTACATACTTACATAAATGATCAGGTCCTTTCAGCACGAGGCGAACTTGCCTGCTTCCATAGGGAATAGCAACCACTGTATCATTCACTGTGGGAATGCAAAAATGCATGGAGTAAATAAGCAAGGAAATTCCCATCTGTTTTCAAATAGGCATTAAAACAGGTGTTTACAAGGCAGTCAAAAGAAAAGACTTAGGACCAATTAAAAACACCAAGAATTATTATTAAAAATCTGGAAAAAACCTGTCAAATGTACTAAGAACCTTCTGCTTAGAAGAATACAAACCTGTTGATTTTATTTATCCCCAGCTCCTTCACAACTATTTATGGTTTCCATAAGTAACGAATAAGTTTCTATTTCATCACTACTCCACTTAAAACTCTCAAGTATTTTGGTATTTTGAATCAGTGTTCATGGTGAAGTAGAGAAGCAGATGCTTATTCTGATGTTTAACCAGATTAGCTTTCCCATTTTTCACTAGACTTCTTCCCACTTAACCCCACAGCTTCTCCAAGATCCTGTCCATGCTTTGTGATGGTCTCCTGCTGCTCTCAGGTATGTCATCCCTTTCACACCTCTTACTTTAATGACCATAAGTGCTATAATTCTGCTTCCCTTTCTACGCTGCTAGCAGAAAGCCCCTGGAAAAGCAGAAACCCATTAGACTGTCATATAAATAGGTATTAAAGCAGGATCTTGTACCTATGAAGCTTTGGGTGTTTTTCCAACTGCATTTAAACCGAGGAGTGAATTAACATATAGGTCACATGCAGCTGTGAAAATTAGTTAGGTTAGCATTTCTAAAGAGGCAGTAACCTCAGTAATGTCCTGAAGGGAGACAGAAGGACACAGGAAGATGATATAAAATGCAATAGCTGAGAATTCATGCCCAGAGAATGCTGACTTAGACTAACCAGCACATTTCATTCACCTTTCCCTGTCCTTTCTGTCTTTTTCCCATATAATTGGAAGAAGGGAAAGAAAAAGTATGCGTGCCTAAAAGGATTTTTTCTGGGAAGTGAGAAGGTGGTAGACGTGAGAGGAACAAAACCTACTTCACTACTTATTCATTAGAACTGCTCACATTTATGTCATGAAATGCCTTCTAGCAGGAGCTACAGTTCTGCTCTCAAAATAATGTTTTGCTTTGTCAGGTGAGGTTAACTCAAAAAATAAAATAATTTTATCTTTCATTCAAACATATGATTTGGGGTCTTACACTTCTGACCAGACCAAACTGGGAACACTGTTGGAACCCAGCTTATGATTCTCACTTATTAGCAAAATAGTTGTTGATGTTGTCGTTTCATATCAAAGGTGAAGAGTTGACAGAGAGAGAAAACACTACCAGAAACAGGAACTTTTAAGCAATACATTAATTCACCCAATACACACCCAAACCCATAATATCTCAAAAACTGTAAACCAGAACCCTTTTACATTTTAAATTCTCTACTGCATCATAGGAATTATTGACACTCTTATATTTCAGAGCTTTATGGGATGTTGCCTCTTACTGTACCAGAAGTGAGGCGAAAATGTAAGCCATCTAAGTGCCACAAAAGTTGTGGGGACATAAGGACTTCATAAAGACAAATTTTCAGGCACTTCTGAACCATGTCTCATTTTCAAGTTCTGATTTGATATGTTTTCTCAAGCTATCCAAAATTTCAGTGCTGAAATCTTTTATAATACTGGGCTTAAACTCAACACCCATTTTGCTTATACAAATCTCTGACACCGCACTCATTAGTAAAGCTAGGAATCTTTCACATCAATACATAATTCAAATTTTCTATTTGGAAAGACACATATTCAATTTCTGAAAAGTTAATTAAATACTTATATTCTGATACTGCTTTACTGGCGTTCAGATTCAAGATACCCAGTAGGATAAATTATTTTATCCATTTAGTGGAACAAAATACACAAATATGACGTATAATTTTGCTGTGTATATATAATTTTTTTAAATTAGTTTGGAAAAGCAATAACTTCAATTTAGTAAACCCCAATATTAATTGCCTTTTCACAAATCTTATTTAAAGACAGTCCCATGCCATTATTATATCTGACTGCCTCTCATTTACAAGTTCTGTGCTGCAAAGTTAACAACTCACTGACATGTCACAGAAAACCCAGACAGTTTAAAGACCATGTGAGCTTATATACACAGCATGCATCTTCTGCCCCAGGGTATTGCTAGGACTATATTTCACCTTATCTTCTAGTTGCTTTCCATTTGAAATCCTAGCACACTTTATATGAAATGCAAAGCTCAGTGGGATTTATTCTTATCACAGTGCTTCCTGCTTTCACAAAGCAGAAGGAGTGGGGACTGAAGGATAATTTCCTGAGCTTAACAGTGATAAAGAGGAGACATTTCCTGTGAAGAGATGTGAGCAGGCTAACATTTAGTCACAACTCTCTCCAAGAATAAGCAGAGAGACACATTGTTAAGCAGCTGTGTGGAAAAGACAAAAAATGCTTTAACAGGTGGTTGGTTTTCTCTGGAGACCATGCATAGGGAAGCAAAGGAAGTTCCCAGGTAACTAAAAGGACAGTGGCTCAGGGCTGAGAAGAAAATGGAAGGTTTTAGGCAAAAGTTAAATGTGCATACATCAGATTCCCATGAGAGAGAAGCTTCTAGGTTTGGATTTTTAATTTGCATTTTGTCCAAATGGTTTGTCAGTTCTCATGATGAAAAATGGAGTTCTTTCTATCTCCCAGTTACTAATGATATTCAGTGGAAATCTGGAACCACATCTATTTTTGACAGCCATAACAAGAGTAATTAGGTGGATATCCAGACAGCATTATAATTTCTACAAGTCTCTTTTAAAACGAATCTGCTTCGCTGTAGATATCAGCCATGTTTCAGAGAAATACCATCTTGCTCTAGGTGATCAGCAGAATGCACTCACAACTTATGGGACTAGCTCTCTAGTTTCTTGGTAAATACAAAGAAGCTTGCTTAAATGCAGCTCATAGGGAGGATGTACACAGTTCCCTAAAGAAGATATTAAATAAAAAGACAAGGATGCATTTTCTGCAGATTTCTAAAGAATCACCCAAGCCACCTAAGAAAAAATAATATTTCTGGAATCAATAAATCTTTTTGCAGACTTTTCATTATCTGTCTTACAAAAGTAGAGACACACGTGCTTTTTCTTCATAAAAATGTAGGTGAGAATTCAACATCACACTAAATCTTACTCTACTGTGTTTCTGTCTCTGAGGCCACTGGGACATGTATACTACCCCTATAAATAGTGAAGAAGCTGTTTCTGTAGGAAATGCTAAGTGTTTAAAAATTTTATTAATTTTGTTCTCTTATGCCTTTGTGTGGAACTTGATGTGAGCACCAAGAGAAAATTACTTTAGTATGATGAGCTCAAGACTGTGTTTGGAATGGTTTTGAGATATAAACAGCTTCAGAAACTATTGGGACACTCTGGAGTAAAGGTCAACTGTCTAACCACTAGAACAGTTTTTCAAGATTGAATACTGTTCTTAGAGAAACAAAAATCCTGTGCAAGGCCAAAGAATACCTCTGCTGATACCTAGTCACTGATTTCATTTCCCCTCTGATTTTTCTAATGCTGCATGGCAGACTGGCTTTTAATCTCTTGTTCAGACCACAGATAAAGTAGACATAATTCTAGAAAAACAGGATTTTATTAAGATAACTTGAAATCTTGCTATTAACTAGTGAATCCAGTCATTTAAATGACTGGATAAATAAAATTAATCAAGCCCTGATCCCAGATTTGCTTGTATATTTATGTTTATAGTGACAAATAAACAAGATGCTGAGACAGATGAAGTGTCAACAGTGCTGGGGAAGATAAATGCAGAAAATTAATAGATATTGGAAAGAATTTCAACATTTAAAATCTCAAATTTTCAAAACATTTACGTAAATTATTTCAAAGCCAACCTCAAAAAGAATTCCTATTAATTCACACATGTGAAGGGGATTCAAAACTGTGTCTTTACGATTTAAAAAAAAATTTAAAAAAAGGCTTACTTTTCATAGATTCAAAGTTCATAGTGTTGCATAAAAACACGTACGTTCACAGCAAGGAAGGGAATAATGCCACAGGATTTATACAGACTGCACACAAAATCTGTGATTTTCCTAGCTCCGCGTAACAATCATATACAGACAAATGTGTCTGAAAAATCCATTCTCTAACTTTTTTTCACATTTATCTCAGTCTAGGATTGTGCTCTCTGCCATCTGCTCTATTACCTATGTAACATTTTTTACATTTAATAGGAAGCCATAGGGAGTAGGTACTGTGTTTTACTAGCATTTTAGTACTGTGCACAATATATTAGTGCTTTTATCCGAAGTAGAGAAGAGATAAGCACCTTTCTAATGCAAAGAAACTGAAAAACAATTAATTGCTCCCACAGGAAAAGACGTTTGCCAAAAAAGTTCACAAACACGATTATGTCTCAAGTGGCCTAGACATTTCCAAATCGGTTCCTGCCTCTTGCAGAAAATTTCCGGAACTTCCCTTCCCTTCCCTTCCCTTCCCTTCCCTTCCCTTCCCTTCCCTTCCCTTCCCTTCCCTTCCCTTCCCTTCCCTTCCCTTCCCTTCCCTTCCCTTCCCTTCCCTTCCCTTCCCTTCCCTTCCCTTCCCTTCCCTTCCCTTCCCTTCCCTTCCCTTCCCTTCCCTTCCCTTCCCTTCCCTTCCCTTCCCTTCCCTTCCCTTCCCTTCCCTTCCCTTCCCTTCCCGGAACTTCCCTTCCCTTCCCTTCCCTTCCCTTCCCTTCCCTTCCCTTCCCTTCCCTTCCCTTCCCTTCCCTTCCCTTCCCTTCCCTTCCCTTCCCTTCCCTTCCCTTCCCTTCCCTTCCCTTCCCTTCCCTTCCCTTCCCTTCCCTTCCCTTCCCTTCCCTTCCCGGAACTTCCCGGAACTTCCCTTCCCTTCCCTTCCCGGAACTTCCCTTCCCTTCCCTTCCCTTCCCTTCCCGGAACTTCCCTTCCATTTCCCTTCCCTTCCCTTCCCTTCCATTTCCCTTCCATTTCCCTTCCATTTCCCTTCCCTTCCCTTCCCTTCCCTTCCCTTCCCTTCCCTTCCCTTCCCTTCCCTTCCCTTCCCTTCCCTTCCCGGAACTTCCCGGAACTTCCCTTCCATTTCCCTTCCCTTCCCTTCCCTTCCATTTCCCTTCCATTTCCCTTCCATTTCCCTTCCCTTCCCTTCCCTTCCCTTCCCTTCCCTTCCCTTCCCTTCCCTTCCCTTCCCTTCCCTTCCCTTCCATTTCCCTTCCATTTCCCTTCCATTTCCCTTCCCTTCCCGGAACTTCCCGGAACTTCCCTTCCCTTCCCTTCGCGAACCTTCCCTTCCCTTCCCTTCCCTTCCCTTCCCTTCCCTTCCCTTCCCTTCCCTTCCCTTCCCTTCCCTTCCCTTCCCTTCCCTTCCCTTCCCTTCCCTTCCCTTCCCTTCCCTTCCCTTCCCTTCCCTTCCCTTCCCTTCCCTTCCCTTCCCTTCCCTTCCCTTCCCTTCCCTTCCCTTCCCTTCCCTTCCCTTCCCTTCCCTTCCCTTCCCTTCCCTTCCCTTCCCTTCCCTTCCCTTCCCTTCCCTTCCCTTCCCTCCCCTCCCCTCCCCTCCCCTCCCCTCCCCTCCCCTCCCCTCCCCTCCCCTCCCCTCCCCTCCCCTCCCCTCCCCTCCCCTCCCCTCCCCTCCCCTCCCCTTCCACAACTACACACCGTCTTCAACAGATACTGCACTGATATTTGAATCTTTAAGGTTATGTGGTATTCAGCAGTTGCAAACTTGATCCAGAATGGTAGAGCTGGTCTGATTAAACTCTAAGTCTGTGGGCAGGTTTTCAGGCTAGCACATGCGATTCCGTAGCTGTGCCTACACAGGCATAAAAATACACCTACCTTTTGATTCTTCCTTCAAAACTGACCAGACACATCCTATCTCTCACATCAAAAGTTTTATAGCTCCATCTGTTGTGCTGTAAACTGACTGAAAATGCCTGTCTGGGGTTCAGGATAAACTAACCCCCTCACTGGGATGCACTAACGCTAATTTACCACTCTGGGTTAAAGCTGGATCAGCATGCTGGATAGGCCATGTTTTTCTGTAGAGATCTCTCATGCCTGTGTAGGCACTTTCTGACAACTTAGGTTCCTCAGTTTTCCGTAGAACTGATTGACCATGCTGAGCGTGCAGGGACAAATGATGCTAAATAGGCCTTGGAGGGTGCACTCTGCCAGGTTGGCAGCACCAGCCCCTCAAGGCTCCCCTCTGCTGTTGAGAAGCACAGACCATTCTGCTCAGAGCACTGTGCACTAAGTTCCATGCATAGCCAGCTAATACAGCCAGAGCGGTGTTGAAGAGCCACCTCCTCTTGCTCTCCTGCTCTTTACAAGCAACTAGCTAGCTGAGATGGGTGATGACACCTTCCCACAAGCCTCTGTCCACTCCCACAACCTGACCAAAAGTCTGAGCCAGGCTACTTTAACCCAAGAGGCATGCACCTGTGGGGACAACTAGACTGGCCATTATTCAGCAACTTGAGAAAGAGTGGGGTGAAACTAGCTTGGAAGAAATGAAAACGTAACTTAAATGAGAAGGTGGCACCTTACCAGAAGAAACAGCTTACGTTTATTAGGAGAGAGCTGGGACTTATACTGGCCTCGAACCAGCCGGCAGGTGGACCCATCTCCATTGCAGACCCCACAGTTATCTTCCTTGACAGCACTTCCCAGCTGGTGGTCACAGCCAACAATCTGTCAAGAAAGAAAGAAAGAAAGACGTGCAGTTCAACGTGAGCACAAATCAACTGACTGCTCAGTCCATCTCTGCAATTACTCTAAATTTCTGTCTAAGAATCTCTAGAGGGCCATAAAGTACCTTAGCAATGAAAGAGGCTGAGCAAATCTGGCTGGGAGTGCACTCTGAAGTCAGGCAAGAGATAGTGAACAGGTTAGTACTCAATGGCTTTTGCAGTCCAGAGGAAGAAAAGAGTATTGTTGGAGGTTGTTATTTTAGGGCATTGTGAACATTTCTTGGTCAGAGTCCTATAAGAAATTTCACTTCTTAGGATTTCACAAAGAAAAATGCCTGAAACACATAAAAAGACAGATAGGAAGCAGACAGATAGATAAAAGTAAACAGCAGCATGGATCAATAGTAACATGGCTCTTAAATTTTACCTGCTATGCAGCTGGGGAAACCATGTGTTTTTAGTTATGTTTGACAATAATCCCATTCCACACTGTCAATGCCTGTGTTCAGACATTGTAAAAGATCTGATAAAGAAGGCTGGAATGATTGCAACACAAGAACTGAGAGTCAGTGCATGAATGCAATTACCTGCCCTGAAATTGGCTTTATTCCTACATGCAGATTGTTAGGTTCAAAATGCTAGGAGTTAGATAAACTAGGTTTCTCAGTTTGCAAAACCTCTGTTACTCTGAGGAGAATCAAATAGTAATTTATAATTAAGTACATTTAAAATTAATTAATGGATTATTTGTTTAACACAGTGTTAATGTAAGCCTTTTGTTTGAACTTTGAGTTCTGCATCGAAGTTAAGAATTTTGCACGTAAGTAATTGAAATCCAAGAAATTAAGACTGTCCTTACAGTGTTTTAATTACCTTTGTAAGTACTTGAAAATGAAAGGCCTTCTAGCATTCTGGCATGCAGAATGATGAACAAATATTTGTCTATTACTTCTAATGAGTTTGTGCTAAGGCTCTTAGTCAAACCAAGAGTGTATATATAAACACAGGGAACTTTAAATCAAGTGGTTTTTTCCAGCTTTAGTTTTTCCCACATTTCTGAATTTTAGTTAAGTCAGAGAATTAGGTCCTAGAAAATGATTAGAACAAATAGGGCACTAATCATCAATACTCATAAAAGCTCTATGTGTAACTTGCCCACTTAAACATTCAGACTAGTATTTCTTATTTGTACAAATATGAGTGTACAGAATTACACATCTCTGCTAGAGTGAGATATACTTCTTAATTTGACACTTTCTCTTCATTTGTCTATGAAAGTGCAAGCTTTAATAACCACTATTTTCTTTTAGCAATTCAATTTCCACTTCTAATATAATTATTTTACTAGCTGCAGAATAGCCGTTTCCTTGATTATCTGCCATATTGACAATATCAATTTAATTTAAATAATTAGAGATTCAAGCTTGATGAAAGCTATAATAATTTCTTTTTTAATTTTGCCTACTTCTTCCAGATCAGAACCAGGTAAAGCCTCCTATGCTTACACATTATATTATGACCCCTCTAAGGGAATTAATGAAGCCTAAAGAAGTAAAAATTACAAAAATTAAACACTTCCTTGAAAAGCTGGTGGTATCAAGACTGTAAGAGACATTTTAACACATTAGAAACACCACAGCAAAAAAATAGTTAGAAAACTGAAGCAAAGATAAGCTTGTATCTTAACTGTGACTACTCCATACAAACCTTCCAAGTACAGATATACAAACTGTACCCACAGTATTATGTAAGATTTGAGTCTTTATTGTTTTTTTCTACAGGAGCCGAATCACCTTTGATACACACAGACTGGTATGCTTTAACTTGCTTGAATGCCACTGTGTAGACAAGATGGTAAAAAGAGTCACTTGCATGGTCTGAAAAGTGACATGACAATGCCTACAAATCAGATCTTCCTTCTAGTGCATTAGAGATCACTAGCACCCACAGTGAGAAGGGTCCCACTGTGGAGCCCAGATAACAGAAGGAAAGTCAGAATTCCCTTTCATATCTGCTCAGTAATTCAGTTTAGAATGGTACATAAATCTTTATGCCTTTGCCTATTTTAAAATGAATATGTGAACTGCCTGGATAAGATAGGCTGGATCTTAAATCCAGGTATGAGGTAACTAATTTAAAAAAACAGCAAGTTTTGGTTTAAAGCATTGTGAACTTTATGAATCATCAGCTCACATGTTGCCATAGGCAGTATCCTGATTAAAGTTAATTTATAAACTGAGCAATTTAGAGCTAGGTCACAACTTGTGGAGGAAACCACCAGGAAAATCTCTGGTGTGAAAGGAAGTTATAGTGTGGTTTGTTTCTTTTTTTCAGTTGGAGAGCCATTACCAGGGTACAGCATAAAAATATTTCCTCTGTTAAAATGCTGTATTTCAAATGGAAGTATGAGCAAAGTGGAAGTATGGAGACCTTTGTGATTATTAACATTTCTGTGGTAGACACAAAATGTATATTAACCTTACTGTATTTGGCAGTGTCTCAGATAATCTTATACAATTAAAAGTTTTGATGAAATTAAATGGATTTCCTATTTCTCCCCAAGGCCTTTGAAGAGAATTTTTCTTTACTGTTAGATTATCTCTCTAAATAGTTATCAGAGCTCTGGGAATATGTATGAAATTTTCATTAAAAGAACTTATGAGTGATTTACTAATGCCAAAAAATTAAAAGTGTTCCCAAGTTAACATATTTTTCTTTTTTCTTCTTTTCTCTCTTTTCTTTTTCTTCTTTTCTTTTTTTCTTTTCTTTTCTTTTCTTTTCTTTTCTTTTCTTTTCTTTTCTTTTCTTTTCTTTTCTTTTCTTTTCTTTTCTTTTCTCTTCTCTTCTCTTCTCTTCTCTTCTTTTCTTTTCTTTTCTTTTCTTTTCTTTTCTTTTCTTTTCTTTTCTTTTCTTTTCTTTTCTTTTCTTTTCTTTTCTTTTCTTTTCTTTTCTTTTCTTTTCTTTTCTTTTCTTTTCTCTTCAATACCTAGGGAAATTCTTCCATCTTTTGAAGGTAATTACACGCACTAGAAAGGTTACTATTGTTTGAAATTTAGTAATTGATGCTTTAAAATTAAAAACACTACTTCAGTGTTCGAAAAACTACTACTTGAAAACTACTATTTGTATATTAGTTTTTAGTAGCTCTAACATGAAAACATTTTGCAGGAGGGACTCTTATTAGATCAAAAAAGTTGGGCAAGGAAATATTAAAGTGGTCCTGAAAAAATACCCAGTTCATGAGAACAATATCTTTTGTCTTCGAGCAGAAGAAACAAAAGTTTGGCCAAGTTGAGAACATGTCATTTCCATAACATTATTTTCATTGTCCATCAAGGCTGCAGAGAACTCATTGAAAAAGATTATAGAACAGGTGAAAATGTATCACCACTCCCCCAGAAATCTGAAAAGGGTTTACAAGGAATAGGATGGCATGATTGTTTCTTTCAGCATCCACCCATAGCACGAATAAAACACCAAGGGAAGGTTTTAAAATGGCTGTTATCAGAGATGTTGAAGATGCAAGACATTAGAAGAGGCCAGCTATCAAGAAAAGACTACTTGGTCTGCAGACTGCAGAACTAGGAAAGTCTGCCAAGACACTGGCCTATGGGCATATTCACCTGACAAGAGTTGGTTGAAGACCTCATGAAAATAAGCACCATGGAAGGCACTGTTTCATCAGCATGGTAAGCAAAGAATACAATAATGATACTGCATCTCTGACATACAGCTCATAGTAATGATTTGGGGGATGCAGTTGGAAATAAAATAATGACTTTTTTGAATCAGAAGTCTAGGGAATACTTCACTCTCTGAAAAGCTTTGGAATATCAACTCCTTATCTTGATTTGAAACTGGATCCAATGTTGAAATTTTGAAGTTTCTATGGGATAGAAACTTCCCTTTCCAATGCATTCTAGTTCTGATCTTAATACACCATGGGCAGTTTAAGGAGATGAAGTCTTTTTCAATTCATAAAGGTCTGGGAAGGAAGCCCCCACTAGGAAGGAAAATGGATTACTACAACAAATTGTGCCTGGAAATGTTCTGAAGTAAGCAGTTTTCATACTCATCTCTATTACATTTTAAGCTTCCTCCCCTTAAAGCAGAGTAATGAAGCACAGATTTCCACACTGAAATCTTTTGAGTTTCAAGTTGCTGAAGTGTGGTCAGAAGCTTGAACTTCCTATTGTTACTGCACAAAGTGTCAGAAGTAGCTCCATTAAATTCCCTGACAATCTAATCCAAATTCCACAAAAATCAAGAACAAGTACAAGTTTGATAAGTTTTGGATAAAGCTCTTGTGCATTTCTAAAGGTGCTTCTATGAAGCTCATTATTGTTGTGGTTAAATACCCTTAAAGCAGTAAAAGCAGATTTTGCAAAGCTCTGGAGGTCTCTTGGTATATGGAAAATGTCAGCCATGTGGTACCAGAGTGAGGAAATCACAGATGAGTACCAAGTGTCTGCCCAGATCTTCTTCACCACCTCTAAAGTGAGCTGACTTTTTATTCTCCTTATGGGTTTAGCATTGAAAGTCTAGCAACAAAAAGCCAGAATAATAACAGCTAATCCCTAGTTGGCCAAGTCTGTATTGTTTTCTGGCATAAGGTACCACAATTCTACTCAGAGGTAAAGATTCCATATTACATTTTAGGCTGAAGTCCCAGACTTCATGCTGAGTTTGACTCTTTTCCCCTCCGCTACCTCCCTGCCCCCCAACAAACCTCCCATTACTCCACTTGACAGTCCATGGCTTGACAAAACAAGAAAAATAAGGGTATTCCTGACTCTAACACACATTGCAAAGTAATCTTTACAGGATGCTGCAAGAAAAGAGACGGCTATCAAGTTAACAGATCAACTGCCTGTGCGTAGTTTAAAGGCATCGGACTAAAAGTCCCACAACAGGAGTTGGAACTAACTCACTGAGTGCGTGCATGAGTGCTGTAAGTGCATGTGTTCCCCTTGTGGACTTGAACTCTGGCTCAGTTTAGCAGAATTTTCCAGAAATAAAACTGGACCAGCAATGACAGGGTCTACTCCAGCTCTGCTAGTCTGGAAATGCCCTGAAGTAAGAAGTTTCAATAATAATTTCAATTCAGTATTAAGAAATCTTGGTCAGGAAATAATGTAATAAAGCAAGCTTGCAAATTTAGCCAATTATAAATAATTCTCTCTGTTTTTCAAAGGGCATGTCTGCAGCACAAATACAAGAAGTTCTGATAATCTTCAAAAAACAAAGTTGCCCTTCACATAGATACTAATGTGAGGCTCAATGTAGGACTTGTGTGTATTGTCACTGCTCAGTTGGAAAAAAATTTGGATCAGAGCCATCATTTCAACTGGGTTCAAAATCCTGTTTTACAGAATCAGCATTTAGAGCTGCTCTGCTTGTCAAATTAGTGGAGAGAGAACAGGCTTGAGCCTGTACAGTAAACTGGATCTGAGTTGGTGTCTGTGACATGGGGACTTGCAGCTCCTGCTGAGGAGGTATCTGCCCTTCAGTGCACTGACACCTTTGAGATGACATTTTACTGCCCCAACATTTTTCTGGCACAGTCTAATAAAATTACTCCATCACAGGTCATCTTGACCAGCATCAGGCACTAGGCAGGACTTCCCCAGGTTCCTCGGGAATTCAGGTGGAGGTACACCACAATCCAACAATAATCAAGGACCATAACATGATTTTCAAAATGGCAATCATAATTTGTAACTATGCTGGTATCATCAGGCCCAGTGACAGGTTCAGTCAGAGTACTTGTTTGGTATTTGAAAGAAATATATCTTGCAACTGTTCAGGCTGTGTAAAACAAACTTAGGTTACTGATGAGTACCCCAATTGTTAAATGCAGCCACCAAAGTGGCTAAGATACACCTACCAACACATGGAAACATGGCTGGCCAGCTTGTTGATTTGTTGCTGCTAGTTGCCTTATCTACCACTAATCCACCGCAACCAATCTGCAGATCCTGCCTGATGTCTGTCCCATCATTCTCAGCTAGCCAGAGGTCTCTGCTATTGATATATTTAAACAAAGATCCTTATGTAGCCTCACTCAACAGCACAGCAGACACAGCACATTGGGAATCAATGGTTCAGCCAAAGCTCTAGAAGCAAGCATCAAACACCCAGCAGTGCAAGGAACTGAGGAGAAATTTCTATTTCCTAATTTTCTCTCAGGGGAAAAAAAAGTAAACTCATTCTAATGCTATCATTGATTTAACAAATAGCAATTCAACTAATTTGAAATGAGGATTCTAAATGAGGATTACAGACATACTAAAATCTTGGATGTGGGGAGAAGGTAACTCCTTACATGCAAATTAAATTAGGAGGAAACTTCCAAGACTAAAAAAAAGATTGAATTTTTCAGGTTTAGTCATTTATAACCAACCAATTTATTGTGTGGGCCACCATAGGAGAGTCCACACATGTATGAACAATGCTCTCTCTAGCTTGTTCTCTGATGATACAGAAATGCAGAGGATGCTGTGTAAAAGGCAACTTTTAAACAGAACTAAATTCCAAGAGTTTATAAACAGACAACAAAAGGAAGAAAAGAAGCTTCTCTGATTATTCATATTCACTTACCATTTCATTCACGCTTTTCTTTGGTTTTCACTGCATTTACATATCCATATTGAGTTAGAGTTAAAATTAGTTTGTCCTTTGCCCTTACACGCTTGTGTATTTCTTGAAGAAGGAGAAAGAAAAAACCTAACATTTTTTTTAACTAGTGCCTTTTAGCAGATCATTACTGAAATACTTGCTTTTCTCCAGAAGGATTACATCTATTGTCTGGATATCTTAGCAGTTTCAGGGGAAAGATTTGTCAGTGTTTGAAGAATATTAAAACACTGCACCAGAAAGTGATTGCAAAGGCCATTCTAAGACAAAATTCATCAAGGGAGCTCTGCCTCAGCTCCCTGGTAGCAATGCATTTGAGAAACCAAGAGTAAATTCTGCCTGCTGGACCTATTAGTTTCTCCTAGAACATGAAACACTAATTGTAAAAGCATTTAATAGACACTTGCGACACATTACATCTGACTGCGATCCTTTGTAAGCTCTGGTGACCTAATGACATGCTTGAAATTGCTATTCAGAGCTCTCTTCTGATGGGTGTACAGGCTTCTTTTGTTGGCAAGAGTTGGTCCTCTGTCAGCTGGATCAATGGGGATCCAGCTGCAGAGCTTTGTTATACGAGTGCCAGCAAAGATTTTCTGGCACTTCGGGCAGTCACATAATCTGTGTTATCAAGGAACAGACATCTCTCACAGTTCCAATACTTAAGAGAGGCGACATGTCCCCAGGCTACTGCTGAAATAGCTTAGGTAGTCTATATGGTATTCCAGCCTGCTGCTCAGTGTGTCAGAGGAGTGCATGCAGGCCCTAGGAGGAGACATTTAGGATAACAGAGGAAACTATCTAAAATGCCTGAAAAACACCTATCCTGAGTCTTCACAGTGACTGGACCACTTGCCAAGGACTTCAGTGTGAACCAAACATTTGTTTTGCTGAGGACTCTCAAAACTGCCCAGCCATTGCAGACATCTTGCCATCCTCATACATCGATAAAGCCACTGCACCACTCTACACAGCTCAGGCTTTTGGGTATGCTTAGGAAATACATTAACAGAGATTACTTCCTGGTAACTGAAAGAGAACACTTAGAAGTCTCCAAGCTATTCCTTTCAGTTTCTTATAATTGCTAAGCCTCCAAATTACAATGCTCCTCCTCCCCTCTACCACCAGCAAAGGGAGGTGCTCTGAGTGCTGCAGGCCAAAGGCACACACAGTGGACAAGTTGGTCAGCACTGGAGAACAGTGTGTATTGTTTCTGCTAAAAGATTAGAACAATCTTTGCAGAGCTGCTAACACCTGCTAGTCCAAAAATTAAAACCTGATAGTTCAGGGAAGGAGTGTTATAATAATGCAACTGAAGATTCTTTCACACACTAAAAAATAATCCCATTTCCCTTCCATTCTCCACCACAAAAATGTTGCTACCTGGCTTGATGATAGCAATTTAAGCATTTGGCTATTCCTCTTATGAATCATGGTTTGCCACCCCACTCCTTTCTGTGTTCTGAAAAGATGTCACGCTGGGGGAAATGCTACTTCTTTTGTCTGTGAAAAACTAAAATTCACCAACAAGAGAACAAAATTATGACTTGCAACCTGTAGAACATGAGGTAGTTAAGGACAGTGTAGACAAAATATTCAAACAGCAATTCAGTTGTTCAGCATGACACAGGTACAAAAACATATGACCAGTACAAATCAAGAATTCAGTACTTTCTGAAATGTTATCTCTGCAAAAGACATCTAGGTTTCAATGGATTATAAAAAAAAAAATTACAAACAGTAGGCAGAAATAGCTGAACAACACAAGACTGAAATTCCAGGACTATGTAAATACCTTGACGTAATTTTCCCCAAGTAATTTGCTTTTTTTCTGACCCATTTCTGTCATAGTCTTGGCAGAACAAAAAGATGATTACTGGAAGTTGTCATGGGGGACAAAATACCTCTAAAATAATACAGGTTGGTGGAAGCTCAAATGATGCTTCTTTGTAGAGAGTTAATAAAACAAAGGTAATTAATTTCTCCACCTTGACATCAAACAGTGGTTTCAGTACTCTTGTGAGAGTGAAAGACAGAAACGCAGATAAAAATCTCCTACTAGACCTTACTGTCTCAGGGTTTTCACAGTTAGATAACATATCTAAGTCAAGTGTAGAAAAAAGGGATCTTGAAAACATCAGCATGTGATCCTCCTTGTTATGAGTGGTAAAGGAGGATGAGAACAGTATCTAATATTAGACAAATTAATGTTGCAGGGTGGAAAAATGCAGGTCAGGGGTTAACATAGCACAGGACAGACTCCTGGTGTTCTCATTTCCCAGAACTGAAGTTGATTTGAAAGGAGGGCATGCAAAGAAATTAGATCCAAAGCTAAGGAATGGCTAGAACCAGCCACGGGCTCAGCTGCAAATTCCTACATCTATGCCCCAAGTGTATCCCACATGGACAGTCTGGGCCCAAAGCATGTTTGTAAGCCTTCGAGAGCCTGCTGAGGTGACCACCTAATCTTATTTTTACTTGTTTCACACAGGTTTACTGTGCCAATGAGTAAAATATCCATGCACCAAACTCCAAACATGCGACACTGTTACCTTGATTACCTTGACTGACTCCATCCTGAAGTCATGATATACAGGGTATACAACACAGTCACCTATTTAAAGTAGAGCGGATTTTCCCACTCTTCTGAAATGATGCACCAGTTTGTATAGCCTCTGTCCGTGATGAAACAAATTCACTTAAGTACTCATGTATATAGAACCACAAAACAGAGCAATGGACTAGTAAGGGACCTCTAAAGGTCATCTAGGTCAACCCCCAGCCATGGGGTGGACACAGAATCTAAAAAAGACATCCAAGATCACAAAGTCTGACTTCTGATCAGCTACAGGTAACTAGAGTTAGCTAAAGAAAACCAAGCTTGCTTGTTGACTTGAATTCACTGCGCAGCTCAGCAAAAAAAAAAAAAAAAAAAAAAGAGAAAAAAAAGAAAAAAAAAGAAAAAAAGTCAGAGGAATCAATAAATCAGATTTTTTAAAAAGCTACCTCCAGAATTGTAGAAAGTAGATTGTAAAAGAGAAATTTAATACTCTGTAAATAGTAGACATTATTATAGGCATTTCTGGGTTGCAGCTTTCTTCAATAAATAACCTGTAAAATTAAGAGAATGTAAAGGACAAAGCTGGGCAGTTTTGTAAGAAGAAACAAGAGGCTGTTTTTGGTCCTAAACGTTTTTGTAGTAACAAATTTAATTAACAAGTTTAGTTTAGTTTTAATTTTAGTCTTCTTAAAAATTCCCAGCTTTATAATCATTGTATCTGATCCTACAATTAGAGCTACAATATGATTCATTGTGCAAAATTCTATCATATAGATGAAATAACTTTATGGTCTTTAATAAAAAAACCCACCAGTAATAGCAATAGCAATAGCAATAGCAATAGCAATAATGAAAACACTCATACAATTAGGATATCAAGAGAAGAATAGCTTTTCAAGTTTTATGTAGTAAACAGAAAGCAAAAGTAGAATTCTTTTATCTTGCTTCTTCAGAGAAATTTAAAGAATTAATAGGTCTTAGACTTCTACATGTACAAGAACATATCTATAACTCTTGTACATACAACTCATATATAACTCTTCCCAAATACATTTCTCATCAATTTCTTGGACTAGTGCTACTGTTTTTGACTTTTCAGCCAAATGGTGCTGTTAATTGTAACATCATTTTTTTTTAATTTTCAGCTAAAATTTATTTTTCATTGACCATGGCTACTCTTTTTGCCTATGATTGGAAGCCTAACACTGTTTCATTCTTTCAGCGGATAGTTTAGTTATGGACACTTACAGTGTTTAACCTTTCAACATGAAAATGGTTCAGCTGCAGTGATTTTTCACAGAGAAGAACTGCTGTTGTCCTGAGCTATGGATGAAATGTTTAAAGCAAACCCACAAATCATGCAGCTTGCATGATGTGTGGTCCCCTGGGATCCCTGGGCTGGAATGACTTAAAAGATAGAAGAAGATACGGTTCACTCTGGCTGTGTAAGTAAGAGACTGCCCAAACTGAAAGCATCTTGTTTGTGATTGTGACTTCAGGGAAGCAATGCTCATTAAAATGAGGTGAGGACTTGGCTACAGTATTGATGGACATGTTTTTGGGAAACTACACAACAATTTACTGTTGGCCACATATTCAATGAAAGCCATAAGAATTATTTTTTTTAAAAAAAAGACCTGATCCGGTGTTACAAAGCAACACACAGATTCTGACATCCACACTGGAGATAGAAGAAACCTTGAATAATCACTCATTTGAGGAAGCAAAGACTTTCTTGTTCTTCCTCACCAGAGTTAAGAAAAAGAAAATTTTTCAGAATTCACACAAGCAGAAGGCAAAAATTATGTTGAGAGAGAACTAAGTATGAAGACTATGATTACAAGAAGTCAAAGGGGTGAGGAAAACAGAAAAAAAACCAAAGTGGAGTATTTCCCCTGCAGCAGAAACACTAAGAGATTGTGACAAGGAAATGTGATAACACAGAGGAGATTTTGTCTACTTTACCTAAAAGGAAGGAAGGAAGGATTCCAAGAAGGATTCCAGGAAGGAAGGAAGGATTCCAGGAAGGATTCCAGGAAGGATTCCAGGAAGGAAGGAAGGATTCCAGGAAGGAAGGATTCCAGGAAGGAAGGAAGGAAGGAAGGAAGGAAGAGAAAATGCCCACGTTGCTTCCTTTTTTGAGAGGTTAAACATGAGGTGTGAGCTGCATGTAATAGTGTGTAAATCAGTATTCTAAAACACATGCTCAGTTCAGCCAATTTCCTGGTTTTGTTGCTGTCATAATGTGAAGTGTGATGACAAAGAATAAGCTTGATTTCAAATAAATGCAGGAGCAGGCTGTTCCTGAAGGACTGCACCCTTTGGAAAGTGACCTGCATTGGAGCAGTTCCTGAAGAGCTGTAGCTCACAAGATGGGCTTACGTTGAAGAAGTTCATGGAGAACATTCTCTCCTGGGAGGAATCCCACACTGGAGTGGGGGAATGACTCCTTTCCCTGAGCAGTGGCAGGAACAATATGTGATGAACTGATTGTAACCTCTGCTCCCCATCTCCCTTTGCTGCTCACAAGGAGGAGGATGAGAGAAGGAGGGAGGGGTAGGGGGGAAGATGTTTTTGAGATTTGTTTTACCTCTCTTTATCCTTCTCTGGTTTTTTATTTGCAATGAGTTCAACTCCTTTCCCCTGTTTTGCTCATGATGGTAATCAGTGAACAGCCTCTCCCATTCCTTATCTCAACCCATGAGACTTCAGTTATAATTTCTCTTTCCAGATGGTTGCAGAGAGCTGCTTTGGTAGGTACCTGGCATCCAGCCAGGACCAACCCACTATTCTCCAACTTTCCTGCTTCAGCTGTTGTATGCAGAAATTGCTTATACTCTCAAAACCCTAAAAAAGGATTTGACGTGCAGAAATTTATTTTGCAAACAGGGAAAATTAAACTAGAAACTGGATGTTTTAAATGTGTTGTTCTCAGCATACCCATTAATTCTATCTATAAAGACATTTCATAATGTGGAACTTCAAATCACTATTTCTTTAAAGACCATTCTATTGACTTCAGCAGTGAGGTCCAATCTAGGTGTAATATACCAATGGGACATATTATATAAGCTGAGGTAAATTGAAAGTGAGACCCAAAGATCTGAGAAATAGAGAAGTAATCTGTTATTTCTTAAAAAAAATGAGAAATAAAAGAACACCCAAATTACACAGACGTCCATAGAGAAAGGAATTTAACATGATGAGAATGAACAAGATGATTAGAAAGAACTAGAACATATACTGAGGAGGTTTTTTTTTTTGTTTGAAACATGCTGTTGTTTGATCTGTGTCACTATGAATTTAAGAGTGAAACTACAGAGAGAAAAAAATTATGTTCAGCAATTAATTCCTATTAGTTCTTATTGATTTCTTAGGTATTTAATAATATTTAATTTATTTTATATAAAGAACAAAGGCAAGCTGTACATCTCTTCATGGGAAAAATACATTTATGTTTATATAATACAGAGAGAGGTAAGATGCCTGCAGTTTGCAAGATTTCTGAACTATCACATTCCTGGGTACTGCCTATGCCTTGAAGTGTATCTGAATCAGCTACTGAGTCACTTCTCCAAAATTCTATCTCCATAAATAAAATTAAAATTAATTTTAAGAATCTCTAACCATACTCCTTCTTGAATCAGTGAGTCAGGGAAACAGCTTGTTCTATATACAAAACTGGCTTCACTTGCCCTGAGTAGAACCAGATGTCTGACTTTAACTAAGTGGCCAGCAGGCAGAACAAAGGCTTCAGCTCAAAATCTGATAATTAAACAAAGACTAATAGGTAGGCTACAGAGGTACTGGTAGTTTCAAATCTCCAAACACTATATATATATATAAAAGGATAAATATGAGAGAGGGATCTTATAAATTCCAAATACTGCACCTTTTACAAATGCATTCTTGTCAATGAGAGTGAAATCATTCACCTTTAAATCAGGAGTACTGAGACACACAGAAGAAATACAACTAACCTTTAATTTCTGTAATCTGAAGAACAATTTGTGAACACACAATAGGCTATGGATTGACCCAAGAGCATTGTTCAAACACTTCTTAAAGTCAAACAGGCTGATGCTGTGACCACTTTCCTGGAGAGTATCTGTTACAGTGCCCAGCCAGCATCTGGGTGAAAAACCTCTTTCCTGATACCCAACTTAAACCTTCTCCTACTCAGCTTCATGCCATTTTCTCAGGTCCTGTCACTGGTCATGGGAGTGAAGAGATGGCTATTTGCCCCTCCTTTTCCCCTCGTGAGGATGTAGAAGGCCACAGAGAGGTTACCCCTCAGTCTCCTGTTCTCCACACTGAACAGAAAAAGTTCAGACCCAAGCCACTCCTCATACATTTTATCCTCAAGGCTCTTCAGCATCTTTATGACCCATCTTTGGACACCAACAGTTTCACATCTTTCTCATACTATGACACCCAGACCAGCCCCCAGCATTGGAGGTGAGGCTGCCCCAGCTCAGAGCAGAGCAGGACAATCCCCTCCCTTTCCCAGCTGTGGTGCTGTCCCTGATGTCCCCAGGACAGGGTTGTCCCTCCTGGCTACCATGGCACAATGACTCAGGTTCAATTTGCCACTGACCAGGACCCCCAGGTCCCTTTCTGCAGGGCTGCTCTGGAGCATCTCATTCTCCAATCTGCATACAATACCATGTTGCCCTGTACGAGGTGCAGAATCTTGCTCTTACTGTTGTTAAACCACATAAGGAACATATTCCACCTTTTAGTCTTCAGGACCTCATACAGAATATATATCTTAGGAGACTTTATTTTTTGCAGTTGTGACAAACCATATATATACTATTGCAGTTGTCTGCTGCACTGCCCCAAATCATGCAGTTCCAGAGATATCTCATAGAAATGTTGCTTTTCTTCCTGGAACATTATGAGCTCTCATAAACTACTGAGACCCATAATTATTATGTTTACAGTGTCAACCACTTGTTGTCAACCACAGTGGTAGTCTGCAGTTCCTACTGCAAATGAATAGAAATAATTTCTAAAATCATATTTTGTCTTTGCTGAAGTTCCCTATACTTACAGAAATAAGTTTATTCAGACACATGTTACAGAGAAAGAATGCTCCACTTGTTCTTGCATAACACTATGGTTTCCTAATCTTTTAAAATAACTTTTATAGAAGCAATGGAAAATCATTGATTTTAAAGAAAGCTCACCATTTATTATGTCAAATTCCATTCTCTTACCATTCTTGAACTAGCTATTGCTGTGACAGAAAGCAAAGCAATTGTTCTCCTACAGCATACAGTTAGGGAAAATCTAATTACAGATTTTTCAATGCAGTATGTCTACTGTCACAAAGAGATGACTGGCTAACAAGGATACACTGAGACAATAAGACTTCGAGTTGCTTTAAATTTGACACACCAATTTTTCACTGTGAGGAATACAACATGAGCATTTATATTTTAATTTTTTTGGTCATCCTCAAAAATGCAGTGATTTTAAATATATGGCAAATTTGTTGAAGAAACAGAATGCTGAAGAACATGGAAAATGTAAAGTAGTTTACACATTAAATTTTTTTCTACCATTTAAGCATATATAAGGAAATAGTTCAACTAAAATTACTCAGGAACATTACTCAGTGCTAGTATATTTATCTATTCTCAAGACACAGAGAAATAACATCATTCTTTATAGTTTTAGCAGTGCAGCTACTTTCAGACTTGCAAGTAAGAATTGTCATGAGAGTGCAGATGATTTTTTTTTTTAGTACTAGATGCTTGGGAAGTCTGTCTTTAAAGAAAAGTTTTCTGAGAAAAAGTATGCTTTGTATTAGAACTAAGCCAGAAATCAGCCTGCTCCTAAATCTTGGGCCACTGTATACAAAAAACCTTAGAATCTTTTTCCCATCCAGATTTTTGTGCTTCCAGTCAAGTTTTTAAAAGATTTGAAAACAGAAAACAAGACTAAAAATAGTCTGCCTCATCAGTCAATCTAGAATTTTGAGATGCATGCCTTTGGTTTAGGTCAAGAGGTCTAGATGATTGCTGTCTTAGATCACAAATGAGATATGGCTCAGAGCAGAAAATTGAAAAAGAAACATGGAGGAAAGCTTCCAAAGGGAAAAAAAAAAAAGATGGTTCAAATGAACTAGAAAGCCAACAACACCTCAAGTCTAAACAGACTTTACGGTCACTGTGCAATGAAACATGAATCTACACTCAACCGTTTTTGAGACTTAGGTATGCTCAGAACCTAGCAGAGATGGTGAAAATGCCCTTCCCTTCATCAACCAGTAGCCTACATCTAGTTTAGAAGAATAAAGTCTGATGTAGATGAAGTAATTTAACAGGAGAAATGATAGGTCACCAATGTATAAATAAAAGCACAAAGGTAATAAAAAAGCAGATTAGGATGCAAATAAATTGGTTGAATGACCAAATGATCTCCACATACTGTGAAGTGAAGGGTCAACAAGTCTCCATTTCTCACTGGTAAAAAATAAGGTTGCTAAGATCTAAGGAGATGCAGCAACTTGTTTAGTCCTACAGAAGGAATGGCAGTTTTTTAATTTTAGCACCTCATCTACTCCCATGTGGGTTTCTGATTTATAGGGAGCAATAATCCTCAAAGACAATGCAACTTGATGGACCTGGAAAATTTTGATGTGTCCAAATTAAAAGCTACAACAATATTTTATAGTGGTGCTTCAAATCAGATATGCTACTGCAGCTAACTATAGAGAGCAGTTCAAAAACAGATAATAAAATTCTTCAGAAGAACTCCAAAGAAGCAGCATAAATTGAGAAAATAATCTTTGAGATTATACATTCCCCACCCTACCCCCCCATCCAAAGAAAAAAAGTAAAAGAACTTAAGTGAATGGAAAGAGATAATAAGCATGGAGGAGGAGAGGGAGTGAACATGTGGAAGAGATCTGAGGAGACGAGTCATGAGGAGAGGGATTGAGACAGGGCTTCTCTCCTTACTTGGCACAAGCCACTGATGCACATGTCCAGGGATTCAGTGTAGCACCGTGTCCCATCCAGCACTTTTGGTGCAAGCTCCACTACCAGAGCCATTCCTCTGGCCTGGCACTTCAATGAGCATGGGTTGTCGGGATCATTGGAGATAGGAAGCCACTCATACAACTGCCCCTGGTACTTGACATCGTTGTGAGCAGAGCACTGCTGGGCACGAAAATCACCTGCTTCTGGTGGGCAGTCCTGCAGAAAAGAAAGAGGAGAAGGTCAGCAGGTCTGTTCAGGACAGCCAGTTGCAGTATCATGCAGCTGGCTGTGTTCCATAGCTGCCAGATGGAGAGAGTTTCTGTTTAGACAAAAAGGAGCGATTGAAATAGCTACACATAATTCAACAGATAATTATACCTTTCTTTCTTCTTTCCATGAAAGTATTGAAAGAACACCAATACCATATGTAAATGGGCAATAAGAAACGCACTGTACATGTTTTAACCACAGACTTGTGGTTAAGTAAAATAAGGTCAGAATGCTCTTGCTCAATCTCATTCTACTTGTACACATATGTGGAGAAGTGTGTGTGCACAGCCACTCTTTCAGACAGATTTTCCCATTTGTTTGAGAAGAAAGAAAACAATAACTATGTGATTTAATTGTTTCTTTATTTAAGCTCTTGCCACTAGTGGTCCTGCAGTCTTCTTTTTTTTTTTTTTTTTTTTTTTTTTTGCCTCATTCACTCACATAAATCACTTCCTGTGGCAAAAAGAATCAAAAGCATTTGATACATATTTGCATTTCTTTCACCTAAGATTTCATAGCTTGCACAATTAGGGAGCTGCAACTGAGAAGACCTTTAAAAAACCCCTTTTTTAATTCTTTAGGATATTTGTGAGATAAAGAAATCTACTTGGTCTACCTGATATAAAAACCAAAGACCACTTATACTGCATAAAATTGACAAGAATTTTAGGATTTTCTTTCCCACATGTACTTTCTTGCTGCCACTTAGCACTGAAAAACACTAGACAGGTTCTCAAGAGAGCAAGAGCTTTAAAATCATGGGTCTTCAGGCAAAATAAATGAGTTCTTTTTACTTCCTTTCCAGTATTTGATCCTTGAAGAATGTTTCAAGTCTTCTTGTGCAAGCAACCACAAAGGCTAGGGATTCACTAGGGTTTTCTTAGAAGTAACTTGAATTTCTCACATAATTACAGGAATATAGGAGGTAAGCTTTATGAAAAACATTAAACATCATAAGACCTGAGACAGAAAAAAAGCAAATGCTGGCAATATGACTGCCTCAGATCATTAAGATCACAGAGTCTTCCACCTTACTGCCATAAGGAGATCTACTCCTGGATGACATCTGGTAAAACACCAGATGAAATGAACAGTTGTTTACACCCTTTGTTTGGGGACTACAACTTTTTTTAATCCTAAATCATAGGCAATCCTAAATGTTGATTATAGACTTGGTAGGAAAAGTTTTTGATGTACACACAACCACATAATCAAACAGTATATTTATAGGATATTCATATTCTCTGTTTGCCCTCAAACTACTCCTTCCTATTAGAGAATCATTAATAACCTTATTCACAGATTTCTTATGCTCCCAGCCAGGAAAATCTTACTGCTGTTGAGGGAAAATACCTCGTTTTAGATTTAAACCATCACCTATGTTTCTCAGACCATTTTTACCTCTTTATGCACTAACAGTTTTCTGCATTTTTTTTAAAGGGTAAACTATTACAGCTTTGGATATGAAAGACATGGAGGCTGCATGTCACTTTGTGACATTTATGCATATTAAAATCTAAAATAAAATCTGTGTCAAAAACTAGGCTTTAAAATTTTCTCTTGAAGAAACATATCATAATCTGGGCTATGAATTTGTCATTTGGAAGCCCGTGGCTTCAACCCAGGTTAGCCATTCTGGACTCTCATTCACTGTTGGAATGTTATTATGGCTATTTTGTTTGAATGTTGAATAATCTTGGATCACAACACTCCACACCTTTCTTGTTGTGAACTACATACCCATACAAGCTGTGGCCTTAGCCACAGATTTTCATCTAATTTTCTTTGTACCATGTGAGCAAATGAGTTGATGCATCCCAAAAGTAAAGGGTCAAACTCCAGGCAAAAGTTCTGTGATCTAAGTAGAAGGCAACAATCTTCCTGTTACAGAAGGTTCAATGGATTAAGGCATAAGAGCAAAAAAAGTATGTGGGTTAAGTCTGGCTCTCGAAAAATATGTATCAAAGAGCAATAAGCCTGAGCTCTTCCTTTTTTAAGGAAGAGGTTGAAAGTCTAAACCTGTAAGTGGCATTTTACTGCTGGAGAACTCAGAAGACAGTTTTTTTCTATCAATATAATACAGAAGATTAAAAGAAAGCAAAATGCTGCAAATATTTCAGTTAGATTTAAAATAGAGCTAAAAACTGAGGGGCAATCAGGCTCTTATGATCTGGGCAAACTTTTGATACAGGACAAAGTTTGGACTCTGAAGCAAGCAGAAAAATATGCTGGAAATTCATTATTCCTCTGCAGCTCTGTAATTAGAGAAAAACTGGTCTTTATGTTCTGCTCTTATACAAAGAATGAATAAGACAGTTACTGCTTGACCCATGATCTGGTTTAGTTCTATTTTCAAATAAGAAAAGAAGAACACAGTGGCCTTATTTCCTACCACAAAATCTTCTGGTGCCTACCCTTCCCTGAATTTTTCTGTCTGTAAATGAATACAGTCAGGTCTATTGGCTTGGCAGATACCCAAGCCAAGGCTCAGTTGCAGAAATTGAAGCCAACTCTCTTGTTTGGTTCAAGCTTGGCTCTACCTTCAGAACTTCCTGGCTTGTAACAGCTTTATTTTTACAAAGAGAAAAAGGCCCAATAAAGCACACAACACACAGAATTCATAATCCTGCTTTGTGCAGAACTCAATACCATGTTTGTTGTGTTGGATTTTACTTCTAAATCAAAGAAATAAAAGTGTTCATCAACATAAAAAGCCTTCAGGATGCAGCAGGTGACCAGGACTGATGTTAAATACTTCCAGTTTTTGATATTGTGGTCAAAATAAAACAATTGATTTAAACATCAGAGCTTGTGCTTAAAACGTTTTCATGTGAAACTTGAAGCGATTAAGAGTAAATGCAAGCAGTCAGAAACAGAGAAAGACATACTTGTCATGGCACACAGATATTAAAAGTGTCACAGCCTGGGACAGTAACTTTTCTCCTGCTGAAATCCTGAATCCTAAATTTACCTGAAGGTGTTGGAGATGTCTTTCCCTCAGGAAGGATCTTTCTCTCTGGTTAATAAAGCACAAGTACTTGCATGCACATATATAACACCTTCAGAATTGTGTCATATTTTTTGTGACAGTGTTGAGAAAATTTGTGGTCTAAATTCTGAATATTACTCATTTTTAGAAGCAGGTCGTAGAGATCAAGTATATAGAAACTGCACAAAACTTTGCACATCTAGTTTTTTTATTTTAAGTTTATTATTTTTTATTTGTATTATATGCCAATGGGAATCAGAGCCTCTTCATGCTGACATTTGTGCAAACATATGATATAAGCCAGATATAAGTTCTCAGCCTACAAATAAGTATTTTAGTTGCTGAAACAGAAGATAAGGCAAAACCAGGTTTTTTTGCATATATTTTCAAGCAGTAAATTGCTGTTTTCTTCTAAATACTTTGCACATCTTTAGATAGGGCCACTGTTTTGAGGCAGTCTTGCTGTGCCTTATTTCTGCACTGTTGGCTCCTAGACAAGAGAAACTATAGACTAAGTCCAAAAAGTCTTCTTGAAAAAAAATCAATCTGCTTTTGGTAGTGGCATGGTGGTTTAGGGGAAGGGGATCCTCTACAGCTGCCAGCTAGCACTGCTCCATTGGCCCGAGTGAAGTTATGTGCTCCTCTAGCCAAGGGTCTGACTCTGGGAGCTGTGTAACAGTAGGCAGCTTGTCTACCTGCACAACAGATTGACAGACAATTTGAGACAGCCAGAAGTCATGGGCCAAGTCAGTGGAGTAGTGCACAAGAGGTAGTGCATCTGTGCATGGGCTGTGTATCTCTGTAAGGAATTTTGCTAAGCACATCTGCATGGTTTGTGTTTGGCTTGGAGCATGTGGCAGCCCTGGTATCTGGCCACAAAACTACTACAGTCATGCTTCAGGTAACTGATTTTCGTACTGTAGTCGAGTCTTAACAGTTTTGTTTTCTTTTGCAAATTATCTATAGGCCCCTGCAGATATGAGGAACTGGTGCCACTGCACTCCTTGAGGAATCAGAAAGAACTAATAAACTTGAGGGTTTCATCCAAGTCCATTTATCTTCAAAGTTCCTATTCATTAAGGCTCTTTAGGGACAAAAAATTCCAGTAAATAGGAAACAACTGTTTCTGCTTTTTTAGCTCTGCAAGTCCTACATGGGTCTTTTATGGCCTTTAGCTCACAAGGGCTCATGAGGTATTACTGAAACACTGAGCCTATGCTGGATACCTATAATCTCTATTCATCCTGTCAGGTCGAGATTTCCTGTACTGCAATGAAAATATATATAATTTTAAAGGTGATCAGAAACCCCTTTGGTCTATAAAAAACATTTTAAAATATATGCAGGAGTTTCATCCTCACTTCTTAGGCATGTAATGTGGCCCATATTATTACGGCTTCATTCCTTCCTCACATCCATTTTATTTTTTTTTTTTAACTTGACCTCCTATTTTACCCTATTGTAATTCATAAGTCCATGGAGTTTTGCCATGTTTGAATCCCATTCAAAACAATTTCCATTAATCAACAATCCAGTGGAAAAGATAAGATGAATCCCAGATGTCCCTTGATGGTGATAGGTAGATCAGATTTCATGGGACAAAAGAGGGTCAGCCTTTTTAAAGTTTACTTAGTGGGTGCAATGTAGAAGATCCTATCTGAGCAGTGATAGGTGGAAACAATTGAGGAACTTTAAAACAGTTTACAATATATGTGCTTGTATATTTGCAGAGGCCAAGAATGATTTACTATACCTGGAGCTTTTCCTCTGTGCAAAAAAGGCTAACAACTGGACTACTCTGTGCAGCATCTGACAGAATAGCTTATTGAACCAGTTCCACAAAGTACTCACGGTGTTTCAGCTACACCAATTTCCCTACTGAGAAAGAAAACCCGAAGTCCTCAAGTAGGTGTTTGTCTGAGACCAAAAAAGAACTTTAGATAAAAACACAGAGACTTGGGAGATCTAGAGATTTAACAGAAACTTCACTCAGCCTTGAAGCCTTGTTGAGTGCCCTGCTTGAACTGCCTTTCTTGCAGCCAGATTTTTCAATAGGCTACTCCCACAAACTTAGAAATAACTTAGGATCATACTTAGTCACTTAGATTGAGAGGGACTCATACTGAAGCATCCTCTAAGAACCCCAAGACATTGCAATATCTGACAGAGAACAAAAAAACAAAAAAAAATATGCTTGAGAAAAAAAAGATAGGAACAAAGAAAATGGGGAAATATCAGCAAATGTTCTCTGTATAAAATAAACATGGCAAGGAGATGAGAGCTAAAATTGTCAGTCAACTATAAATGCAAACTCCCATAAATATTTATCATTATAAATATTTATAAAATAATTTTTTCACCCAAAATACCTTTTTATGGAAGTACTTTCCCATTTTGGTAAATAGTTCAATATGCATCCTTCCATGTAATTTTAATTTCTTTTTCTTATTTGTCCATCATTTTTAAATATTAAATCAAGTGTTTAAATTAGATACAGTAAGTTCAATTTCACCATGAAAACTTCCAAGAACTTCAGTCAAAAGCTAATATAAGTACATAATATTGAATCATACTTTTCTAAAGGCATTGAGGGTGCCATATTATCCAACAGCTCAAAAATGAGCTGTCCAAATTTGAAAAAAAATAATTGTCAGAAATACTGAATTCAAAACTGTGATGTACCCAGAGATTGGTAGCATTTCATGACAAGTCATGAAATAGTACTGTAAGGGAAGCAATTCAGGTTATTTGGTCCACAAAGTTTCTTCATACATTTACATTAACTGGACTTAATGTGGGGTTTCTTAGGTTCTGTTTTTTAACTGACACAGATTCACAATTCTGCTTGCTGAGAAGATTGCAAATCTGAAAGTCCAAGCTTCTGTCATTTGCTAGATACTAAAAGCACTTGTTGCCAAGTATGAAGACATTATTTCTAGATGACACACTGAGGCTTTAAAATACAGCCAGTCAGAAATAAGATGGAAGTTATCAAAATCCAGCAGTTTGAAGGACATAGTCACAATTAATTATCTGAGTTTGGAAGAATTCCAATGTAAATTGGAAAAGTAAATTGACATTAAATAAATTGTGTGTTAGTAAGGAGATATGTGTAGTCCCTATAATTTCTTTAAGTTAAAAAAATTACTGCAGAATATAAACTGGGAGGATAATTGCAAAACTGCATTTCTAATCACCACTGGGTAGAAAAATTAAACTAAAAATTAAATTCTTGTAGGTCTGATTATATCTACTTGGTGATGATATACTTCTCATACACATAAGACAGTGCTTCTGAGAATTATGTACTTATATGGAAGTTTTGGTTTGACGCTTTCCAGGCTGTAGTTTAGTGTATGGAAAGAAGATAGTGTTATTTTGTAGAAAGAAAGATGAACAACATTGGTGCTGGTGTATACAAAATGCAGCATGAGCTGATAAGAAACAGGGATGGAAGCAGCTTGTCTGAATGAAATCCAAAAATGGGGAATGACTTTACAGCTGCTACTTCAGCCAAGTGAGGAAAGAGAGGTATATATAAAAAAAAGAGTTGCAGGTGGTTAGAAGCTTTGGTTGCTTGATTAATGGGATCTACAATCTACAAATTTTATCTTAGGCTTAACAGGAACCTTGTTGAAAGAGTTAGTAATGCTGTGCAGCTTCAGTGTAGTCTCATCTATTTTCTTTTTCTTTCTTTTTTTTTTCTGATTCAGAAATCAGTGCAATTAAAGGAAAAATATCAGGGAAAATAAAAATCAGGGGGAAAAAAAGACGAATTTTGATAATTGAGAAGAAAGGCACAAAGAAAGTACATATTCCAACAAAAAACCTTCAGAGTGATTTCCATGTAAATGAAGGCAAGAGAAAGCAAAAGATAGCAGAGTGGCAGAAGGACTGAAAAAGAGAAAGGGCATATGAGGTGCATGACAGCCTGGTACAAAAGCTGGAGAGCACCTGGCAACCAAGAATACATGTAGAAGAAATAAAAAAGAGTGTGCTAGCTTGAAAAAAATAAAAAAAAAAAGAAAATGAAAAAAGGAAAAAAGGAAAGAGAACAAGTAAAAAATACCTACTAAGAATTTGTAATTATATTTGTTTATTTTGCACAATGTTCAGTATAACAACCCAGATAGTTGCAAAATCATGTTTTCATTGCATTCAGACTGATTTTCTAAAGAAAAACAAATTACTCCCTCTCTCCCTTCCATGATTCCATGATTATATTCTAAAATGGCTGGAAATATGCTTAAGTCAATGTGGATAGTAAGAAGAAAAAAAGCAGATGCAATTCAACCCTAAATCATCTTCACATTCTCTCATTCCTTCTTTTACTATTTACACATGTGGCTTCATACCCATAATCTTTCCAGCTTCTGATCAACAACAGGCAATGCAAGTGACAAATCTACTGGACGAGATTTATTCTTTTAAGGACTGTTCAGAAGCTTTATAAACAGCAGTATCAGTCTTTCCTGCAGTCTTTATTATACATAATTATTCAGCACCTCTGGAATAATTAATATAGGTCACTGGGAAAACAGGCATGCCACTCTTTCTCCTTGCCTCTCTATTTCTTTATATCATTTTTCCCCTTTCTGTAATTTAATTTCAGGATGAATTAAAACCAGCTGTAGTAAAATCTTGCAAATGATAGTGCCTATAAAACGTGTTCACTGCCAGACTCCAAAACTATTCTTCCAATTCTCCAATTTCACATTTCATATAATTTGCTTTTAGTACAAGTGACTACCCATCTTTTCCTGCAAGAGGATGGTCATTAAAAACACGTCAGTTCACAGAAAGCTTGAAAAAAACCCAACAACCTAGTGATTATTTTTGGTTATTTTATGAACATCATTCTCAATGCTATGCACAAGATAACAGTAATGAAAGCTTGGAAAAAGAGAATTTGATCTTTTTGGCCTTTAAAGACTGTCAGGTAACATATGAAAACGTCTCATAAGCCTGGAATTTCCATCCTCTGGGTTCTCAGTGTCTTTTTGGATGAAATCTTTAAAGGCAAAATCTGAGTTAACAAAAGTACACACAATTCTAGTGCAGAATTTCACAATACACTATGAGCTTAATGAGTTGTTTCCAAGATCCAAGTTGTGTGTATGCAGGATTGGATTATGGAAACAAAAGAGTAGACTTCATAAATGACAAAGTGATAGATTTAGTTTTTTTAAAAATAAATTTTTTTACTATTCTGAAAGTGACAAAGAGTATTTCAGTGTTACAGCAGCACAATTCAGAAATAAAATGTATTTTAGAGATGCAAGTCTGGGGTTCCTAAATAGCTTTAGGTTTACACATACAAGCCATTTTCTATGATCGCTCCCCCTAAATGGTTATAAATCATAAAAGCAGTCCTGGGTCTTCATATTTCAGTGGAAAAACTGTCACTGATTTCACAATAGTAAAGCTGGAAGCATGGAGGCTTCATTTTGGATTATTCAGTATGAAATAATTGAGTTCTGCAGCTGTATGTCTCACTGCTGGAGCTGGTATTGCTAAACACAACATGCATAAAGGAATTGCCTGCAACACTATGCAAGATTTTATTTTGAAAGAAAATAAAAGGTACACATTTGCAAAACAGAACCTAAGCTAAAAATAACATCTAAAGAAATATTCCTTATCCTGGAAACTCCGTGATTCCAAAATAGGGGTTGCAACCCAGTTAAGCCCCAGCCTGTCATCAGAGTGACCCAGGAAAATCTAATGGCAGCAGACCAGGATGTACTCTGCTCTTAACATATACAAGGGCAGAACAGCCACAGAAAGGGACTGTCACAAAGTGCATGCAAGCAATGCCCAACCAAAAAAAACCAAAGGTTTTTAATTGTAGTCCAATTAACCTTTTTCCTTTCCTGAAACTTGCCTTTCCTTTCCTTTCCTTTCCTTTCCTTTCCTTTCCTTTCCTTTCCTTTCCTTTCCTTTCCTTTCCTTTCCTTTCCTTTCCTTTCCTTTCCTTTCCTTTCCTTTCCTTTCCTTTCCTTTCCTTTCCTTTCCTTTCCTTTCCTTTCCTTTCCTTTCCTTTCCTTTCCTTTCCTTTCCTTTCCTTCCCTTTCCTTCCCTTTCCTTCCCTTTCCTTCCCTTTCCCTTTCCCTTTCCCTTTCCCTTTCCCTTTCCCTTTCCCTTTCCCTTTCCCTTTCCCTTTCCTTTCCTTTCCTTTCCTTTCCTTTCCTTTCCTTTCCTTTCCTTTCCTTTCCTTTCCTTTCCTTTCCTTTCCTTTCCTTTCCTTTCCTTTCCTTTCCTTTCCTTTCCTTTCCTTTCCTTTCCTTTCCTTTCCTTTCCTTTCCTTTCCTTTCCTTTCCTTTCCTTTCCTTTCCTTTCCTTTCCTTTCCTTTCCTTTCCTTTCCTTTCCTGAAACTTGCCTTTCCTTTCCTTTCCTTTCCTGAAACTTGCCTTTCCTTTCCTTTCCTTTCCTTTTCTGAAACTTGCCTTTCCTTTCCTGAAACTTGCCTTTCCTTTCCTTTCCTGAAACTTTCCTTTCCTTTCCTTTCCTGAAAATTTCCTTTCCTGAAAATTTCCTTTCCTGAAAATTTCCTTTCCTTTCCTTTCCTGAAAATTTCCTTTCCTGAAAATTTCCTTTCCTGAAACTTTCCTGAAACTTTCCTGAAACTTTCCTGAAACTTTCCTGAAACTTTCCTTTCCTGAAACTTTCCTTTCCTGAAACTTTCCTTTCCTTTCCTGAAACTTTCCTTTCCTTTCCTGAAACTTTCCTTTCCTTTCCTTTCCTGAAACTTTCCTTTCCTGAAACTTTCCTTTCCTGAAACTTTCCTGAAACTTTCCTTTCCTGAAACTTTCCTGAAACTTTCCTGAAACTTTCCTGAAACTTTCCTGAAATTTTCCTGAAACTTTCCTTTCCTTTCCTGAAACTTTCCTGAAACTTTCCTGAAACTTTCCTGAAACTTTCCTTTCCTGAAACTTTCCTGAAACTTTCCTGAAACTTTCCTTTCCTGAAACTTTCCTTTCCTGAAACTTTCCTTTCCTTAAACTTTCCTGAAACTTTCCTTTCCTTTCCTGAAACTTTCCTTTCCTGAAAATTTCCTTTCCTGAAACTTTCCTGAAACTTTCCTTTCCTTTCCTGAAACTTTCCTTTCCTTTCCTGAAACTTTCCTTTCCTGAAACTTTCCTGAAACTTTCCTTTCCTTAACTTTCCTAAACTTTCCTAAACTTTCCTTTCCTAAACTTTCCTAAACTTTCCTAAACTTTCCTTTCCTAAACTTTCCTTTCCTAAACTTTCCTAAACTTTCCTTTCCTAAACATTCCTTTCCTAAACTTTCCTTTCCTAAACTTTCCTAAACTTTCCTAAACTTTCCTTTCCGAAACTTTCCTTTCCTAAACTTTCCTAAACTTTCCTTTCCTAAACTTTCCTTTCCTAAACTTTCCTTTCCATGTCGTTTAGCAGAGCTGTGGCCTGCAACTTGACTCAAACTTCCCATTCCTTACACAGATGTGCTGCAGCCTAAGTTGCTCAGAGGAAAACTGGACTTCTTATCTGCCAGCAAATCTATTTATTAACTACACCATTTGCTGTCAGCTAGGGAAGGTGAAACTAGACTGACGAGATTTCATTAATTCAAACAATACAATCAGAACAAATTTCAGAGGAATCACAGAATTTCAGAATATTCTGAGCTGGAAGGGGCTCACAGGGATTATCAAAGCCCCACTCCTAAAGAACTGAGAGAAATCTTACTGCATTGGAGACTACAACTCAGATAGAAGCAATTTCTTTCATGATGAACTGTTTTCTATTGAATAAAAGATAAGCTAAATATGAGCCAATATATTCAATTTTATAGTTAAACTTTTAAACTTTTTAAACAAAGCATGTATTGAAAGGCTCCTGAATATGTCCCTATCAGGCATGAGAAAGCTTGGCCTGGTGTACGTTTGATTTTATTTTCCATCCTTACTGTAAAACTGACATTTCTCCACGTAACTTGAGAGTCTTTACTATTCTTGGCACCCAATAAAACTTTCCATATGAAAGCCTCTATTTCAATTTTCACCAGTGAAAACACACTTTCACTTTGTTGAGACAGAAGTTGAAGTTTCTTACTTTATTGTATTGAAAGCTATATTTGCCGCATACAAAAAAAGCCCCAGAAAACCCAGCAACAGCCTTTGGAAATGCCAGAACACTGGTACAGGCTATGTAAAACTGCTTTTCTAAGAGACACAACTGAATTAAAATACTGTGAGGGCACAAGTGAAGAGAAATATATAGAATCATAGAATCTTATATTTTATACAAACTTGTCTTCAGTTCTTAACAGCTTAATCTTCCAGCCTGACAGACTACCCAGCATGAACCAGCTGGTTATCAGTGTACTACTGGGAACACAACATGTCATGTTTCTGCAAGGGAGGTTGTAAAGAACAACTCTGAAGTTTCACTGGTTCTCTATTCATGGCGGCTGTGACTGCAATTCCTTCCAGATAGTTTTAGCATCAGGCTATATGCCATATTCTCTCCACTTTTCAAGAAACTGACAAAGGTTTGCCTGGGGTTCTGTGGTCCTATGGTATGAAAGTAGTTTAGATAGGTACAATATTCTCACTATCACTTCACTAAATTATTTACCTTAATGTGGATGTGATTTTTATAATATATGATGATTTGTATCCCATCAAAGCTGTATGTCACTTACCACATTGCTGCATGTCCTATACCGGATGTTCCGTCCTTCACAGGTCCTGTGTCCAAAAATTAAAAACAAATCCAAAAACATTAATAGCTGAATATAAAAAGCCAACACATAATGTTTACTGTGTCATTAACTTCCCCATATATATCTCTAACCACCTAATCCCTCACCAACCTGCTTCTCCAAAGTAAAGTGTTATGTGTCCCTATTGAGTTATGAAATCTACAACTCCTTAGTTTCCTATCTTTGGTTTAAAAATTACTTTCTCCAAGGTAGCATAATCTTGAAAATGAAATTAGAAGTGAGAATACAGAACTTAACTGGAAAACAGTATCTGAATGACATAAATAATGTCTCATGTCTCCAAGCAAATCCTAACGATTTCACAAGGGCATAGCTCTGTGTCTACCTGGGCACACTCTCTAGCACTGGCACAGTCTGCACAGGCAGGCTTTGTTTTCTGGGGAGCAAATGGGCACTGGGATGAGGGAACTATGCCTGCAGCAGCATGAACTCATAGTATAGTCTGGGTTGGAAGAGATCATCTACTTCCAATCCCACTGCATTGACAGGGACATCTTTCACTTAGACCAGATTTCTCAAGAGCCCCATTCAACCTGGCCTTGAACCCTTTTGGGGATGAGACATCCAAAGCTTCTCCTGACAACTTGTTTCAGTGCCTCACCACTCTCACAGTAAAAAAAAATTCTTCTTAATATTTAATTTAGACCCACTCTCTCAGTTTAGATTTACTCTCTTCCAGGATAGCATGACATAGGGTTTTCCCAATTTCATATGAGGGAAGGAGAGCATAAAGTTTCCTCTCAGTTCAGGGGTTCTGCTGGTGCAGAACAGCATTCAAAGAGCAACAGTGAGGTCAAGGAGAGCACATACCCTGATGTGTGCTCTCCATGGCTCTCCTCCTTTTGTCCCACAGCAGACCCACACCAGCCAGGATGCTGGCAGGGCTCTCAAAAGAAAGGTCAACAGCCAGATACCTTTCTAGCACTCAGCAGCATATACTCTGAGCATTTGAGCTGAGGTGAAGTTTCATGTGTTTTATGAGTTCAGACAGTATACTCTGCCAAGGCCCTCATGCAAATCAGAATGTATGATTCGGCTTTTAAAATATATCCTTCAAAAGAATAGTAACAATCACACATACATTCAGGAATAAATTCCTGCCAATCCTGATTTTTAAAATCCAAACAATTTTGAACTATCCAAGGGAAAGGACAGCAGAATCTGCATTGATTTTTTTCTACTTTTATTTTTCTTTTAAAGCAGAGAACTTTTCCCATATTGACTCTAAAATAAATGTAGCAAGTTTTCTTTGAGTTAACTCATCTTCTCTGTCTTCATTATCCACAAGACTTAATTGTGAAATTCATCTGGTAGTCATTTATATATCACAGTTGTCTAAATGATCACAAGAGAAGACAAATACATAAATAAACCTCATCACATTTTCAGAATAAATCTAAGTGGAAAGATAACGTGTTCTGTTGTGCAGCATTTGGCATATAAAAAGCATAACAGAAATACTACTAATCACTATCACTACCACTAATTCAATAATTTTGTAGCATTATATATTCAATTCCAGTGAATTCTGATCTTTACAATCTTGCACAGAAGTGAAAATGTGCACAGAGTATCTAGCACTAGAAAAAATATTTTGGCAGTACAATAATAAAAACTATATTCATAATAGACTATGAACTAAAAAACCCATTAACAAGAAAACACCCAAACAAGACTCCCTCCCCAGCACACTATTCCAGTAATTCCTAAGCAATACAGGCAAACTTGGAAAAATAGTGTGGAAACGTGTTTATACTGCATTCAATAAATTTACTTTGCTAATGGTAGATAGCAAATAAAAAAGTATATTTTGCAGAATGCAGGCAGCCCTAGTTCAGGCCTCATTTATCACACTGAATACCTTGTTCATCCAGCTTGGTACCTGCCTTATGTGTCTCTCAGAAATGTCACACAACCTGCCAGACATTACTTTGCTTCACACAGACTTGCTGTTAGCACAATTTCAAATACTGTAACTGATTAATCTTGGAACCACTGAACTTCCAGGAGAACTTTAGCATCCTTTCTATCAGCTGCCTCTCAGTTTCTTCTTCTTTTCACGGTTTCTTCATATTATCTTTTTTTAAATGAAAAAACCCACTCACTTGTCACTTATTCTCTACGTTAGGAAAAAGAATAGGTTCTTTCATTAAACATATGACAAAACAACTATTCCATTCTTTTCTTCCACTTTTCTTATTGTGGCCAATGGCCAGTGATTTTCAGATAAAATGTGCAGTTCTGGATGCAACTAGTGCTCTTATGATTCACAAAGACTAGGAAACGCTCTTGGAAAATTCCCCTTTTTTCCTCAGCAAGGCCACACTTTGGAGTTTGGTTATTTAAACTCACTTGTTTCCTAGTTATCACCTATCAGCCAAAAGCAGGTAAACAGCTTTCAGCCTTAGATAATAGATTTTTGCAATAGATTTGCATAGTCATTTGTGTTTCAGATCTACCCTAACTCAGGACAGTATTCGAGAGTCTCTTAAGCACAAGCAACTATTTCGGAATGCAAACTCACGGGACTTACATGCATTTCTCAGCATGGACACTTTGCAGAATTCCACAGCACTGAGCCTTTAACATGCATGGAAGGATCATGGCAGACTACTGAGCCCATGTTGAGAGATACAGTCATCATTCACCCTCTGATCTCTGCAGGATATAAATGACATCTCCTACCAACCAGGAGTACACACAGCTAGTAGGAAAACTCAGAAGTCAACCAAAATGCCAAGTTCATCTTGAAGAGCACAGAAAGAGTGGGAGAAGTAAGCAGTACTTTTAGCCTTCTCTGTTATCTACACTGCAGGGGATTTTTCAGTGGAAAAAGGTAGCTGAGGGTTTGGCTTGACAGGGAATTTTTATCATGTGAATATGAAAGAAAAGCAAGCTGTTGGGAATCATGTTTCATTCCTTAAACTTAGTCACTTATTTCCAGTAAAGTTTCTGAAAGAGGTTAACAACTCCTAATATATTAAAATATTCACTTCTCTTAATGTAAACAGCCCAAACCCCTGGTATTTATTTCTCCAGGCTCCAGTTTATAGACATAGTTCACTCCCCTCCCCCCCCACCAAGATCTCAAGTAGATGTGTATTTGTACTCAGCTAGAGTTAGAAGCCTTGCAAAAATCCATTCCAGAAAGAATAGCAACCCCCTGCCAAAGTTGCCTTTATCTGTAATTACTGAAGACTATCAAAGACATTTTCAGAGAAGGACCTCATCAACTCCTGCCAGTCTCAGCAGTCATCAGATTTTGAATTGCTTTTCTTAAAAAACAAGCCTGCACATAAATAAGCAACTATGAGCTGTGGGTGGGTTATTTTTGTGCATATGAATTTTGATGCAGCTGTTCACTACAGGGTTTAGAAGTTGATGCAATATTGAATAATCTCCACTATTTTATTTTCACACCCCTTGATAGCCAGTTTTCTGGGAGAGATTCTGGTTTCTGCATTGTACTTGTGAGATAAATATGCTGTGGGTCTGTCTTCCATGAGATTTAAGGCAGGCTGTGGCATGAAGCCAGGCTATACATGCAGGGATAACACAATCTTGCATCTCCTTTTCTTCACACTGTTGCTCTCACCTCTTTCCCAAATGTGGCACATTGTTATGACCCCCTGTCATCCTCAATACAATTTCTATGTTTGTGCTCCTCTGAGGAATAGTCAGTGTCTTTTACTCTTTCATTCTCCTGTAAAGGAAATGAGAAAGAAAGCCCTGAACGCCAAATTGTTATGAACAAGGAGTTCACTTTTTGAAACTATTTGATAGGGTCTGCTAAACTCATGTATAAATTATTCAATCAACAATAATTTGCTAAGATTGTAAAATATTTTTCCATACTCTTTCGTTCACAAGCACTTTGCCTGCCACTGTGGGTTGTTGAGATCCACTGGTCTGTTTTGCCATGCATCTGTAGAAATCTTTTATTCTCTATGTTTAGAAGACTATCTCCTACAAGATCCTGCATATTGTTGAAATGTAAAACACCAGAAGAGTTACATAAATAGTTAACTTTGAAACAAGAAAAGTTGGCATGGATGCACAAGCCAAATTTTCCCGGCAAGTTTAGTTACAGATCATATGAATATTCTTTCTTCTGCAGTCAAAAAAATAAACAACCAGGAGGCAAAATACTAACTTCAGTCACTACATTCAGAAAACCATCAAGGCAAATAAAACCATGTGTACTAATCTGGGGCCACAGAAGGCCAGCTTTTGAATAAATAACTTTTTTCACAACCTTGGTATTAGGCAATCAGTAATTCTGATGTAAATGATATTATACTTAGCATCAATGGCCCCATGTGCACCTCATGAGGCTTAACAAGACCAAGTGCAAGATCCTGCATGGGAGGAACTCTAGAATAAATACAGACTGAGTGATGAATTGACCAAGAGCAGAGAAGGGCTTGGGGATACTGGTGGATGAAAAATTAAATATGAGCTGACAGTGTGCACTGCAGTCCAGAAAGCAAATTTTATCCTGGGCTGCATAAAGGGGAGCACAGCCACTAGTCAAGGGAGATGATTTTCTTCTACCACTATGCTCTCATGTGACCCAATATGGAGTGCTGTGTTCAGCTCCGTGTCCCCAGCAACAGACAGAACCTGAACTGTGCAAGCAGATCCAAGCCATAAAAATAATTAGTGGGGTGAAACACCTCTCCTATGAAGAAAGACTGGGAATGTGAAGGTTACAGGTGGGTTCATGAGGGGAAAATCATGTTTAACTAAATTTCCTTATATAACAAGGCCAGCCATCTCATTGATTAGTAGGTGGATTTTTATTAGAATTTAGCAATGTTTTTTATGCAATTTGCATGGTATCCTTCTGTTAAATTTTCACTTCTAAGTTCTTCTTTGTCTCATTCCAAGTCACTGATGGTGGTTTTCTGAGTAACATCTGATATTAAATAACACTGCCTAAATTCAGAAAAATATGACTGGCTAGTCCACTTAAAATAATGAAGATCCAATTTAAGAAAAAAAAAATGGAAAATACAAAAGAAAATCTGTCAGAGTGCTTTCAGGATGCTGATTATTTTCAGCAGTTAGTTTTGCATATATTTTCATCAATGCAGTATTTTTTATTTTCATAATAATATTTTAAGAAGTGTATTTAATTTTAGATTTGCACATATAATATATGTTGCAGATATACAGAAAGCAACTACAGTGTGAATGTTTTTCACTATGCAAGAAAGGCATAAAAACAAAATTAATAATAATAAAAAAATCTTTTCAGCAAAACAAGGATGAGAGGTCTCTTCACAACCCAAGTGGGAAGAACTACAGTATAAAATCTCTCCTGTTGTTCTGTATCACAAATACACCAGATAGAACATAATGCAGGCCCAGAAGCACTAACACCCCAAATCTGAACATTCTAGAAAGTAGAGCAGGATCCAGGTTCTGCAGCTGGTCTTTATAAAACAAACATGCTGAACAGGATTGCAAGTTCTCCATTCTCTGAGGAAGTTTGCACCAACATCTAAATCATGTGTGTTAGCTCACCTCCACTGAAATTTCTTATGTACAATCTAGTGCTTGGGTCTTTAGAGAATCACATCTTCAATTTCTTACAGCAATTAAGGCTTACAAAAACTCTACATCATGCAAAGGCCTGACTGATTTTATTCTTTTTAATTTAAGCCCAGGAACAGAATTATTGAAAGATTCATGAACAGCTGAGAGCTCTTCCAGTGAACCTGGACATATGAAGAGTATATCATCTGAATGAGGGCTTCATAGACAGTTTTGTTTGGTAGGCTACTTCTCAACAGAGAGATGCACTTATGGAGACCATATCCATCACTCACCTATATGTACAATGCTGAGTTCATTCTACTACACACCAGTTTCTCACCCAAAACATCAATACATAACATCTCAGTGTCAGGTCTAGCAAGGGATTCCACAGGAAAACAACACTAGGAAAGCATTTTCTATAATTTTAGATCCTCCAGTAAGGCACTGAAGCCAGAAATTAGGACAGGCAGCACAGTGTGTCTAACTGGTTTTCTGAAGACCACCAGCAGTCACTCCACAGATTACAGTGCTGATTTACATTGTGTGAAATTTGCAGCTTGTTATACCACTGACATGTTGACTCAGATATGTTGCTTGCTGCTTCTGCCATTAGAATCTGAGAGCTGTACTCTCAAATATTTGGAAAAGTTATTCCAACATATGAAACCAGAAAATGGTTTCAAACTTCTAATAATTACAGATTTCATTAATTGCAGATAATTAGAAAAATAAATTCCTTTTTAAAATGCTGCTAGGTGGCACAGACTTAGGCAGAAACACCTAAAAACTAAAGAAATTAAAAATTTCTTCCAGCTATTTGTAATCATACACTATATCATGGAGGATGTCCTTTATAGAGTAAACCATCTCAAAGTATCAACTGAAGCAGAAAAAAACAGCACTTCTGGTATCCTGAAGGTCTTTGAAGGAAGCAATATGCTACACTAGTAAAAAATACACTTTTAAACAAGGTAATGAGAAGCAGCTTCCTAAATAATTTCATAGTGCAGGTCACCTAAGATTTTATGACATTGACTATACTCTTTATGAATGATGTAACATACTTCAACAGAATGCTATTTATTTTTGGGGATGCATTCAACAACGCTGATAGCGTTTGTGCACAAATATTTAGCTCTTTATTCTGCAGACCTTAAACTAGAAAATGGCTTATTCTCAAGGTCATAAAATCCTACAGTACTTAAACTGATTGTTTTGACCAATATAGGAACATTTCATAAATTTTTAAAAGCATAATCTGGCTTATTTAGTAGTGCCAGGATAGAGCAGACTGCATTTATATCATTACTCAGTAATTACAGTAATACGTGTCAGCTTCTATCTGGTAAAGAAGCTACCCCCAACCTACATAACTTCACCATTGTAATTTTCACTCAAAAAGTTTAAAGGACCTTTTAACAGTGTTAGATGTGAAAAAGTTCAGAATCTCTGGGAATCAAAGCCCCTGAGACAGATGACTCTGTGAATGAAGTCTGAAAATAAGTGTCACAGACACTTGCTTGGACTACATTCTAAACTTATTTGTGAAGCAGCAACAGTAGCCAATATTTTGGTATCAAAGTTGTATACAGATGAAACTTAATATTTCTTCAAACATTCAGTATTTGGTGTATCCTATTTTCAATGCCAGTCAGAAATGTCATAATAGTTTCTTATTCTCTTATTTAACTTCAAACTAACATGAACAACATGCATCTATTCCATCCTCTGAAAAACAGAAACCATTGATGTTTGATTGTAAATCAATAATATGTGTGATCAAAATCAGAAAATATTAATCCCTAATGAAAAAAAAATCTAATTTATTTTAGGCCCTTTCTGTCTTGTGAAAAATGCATACATCATGAAGTTGACCTAATTTTAGCTATTTTTGCTAGTTTACCAAACTTAGCCTTCAAAGGTATTTCTTGGTTACTCTTTTATGAACCAAGTCAAATGACAATAAAGATGAGAGGCATTTTAGCATATCTATTGTTTTCACTCTGCAAAATGCAATGGCAATGGGCTGAACAATCAAACAAGTGAATCACTTCAGCTAATTTAGCAGGCCAAGGTAGCAGAAAAGTGATTTCATATTTGTAGTTCACTTGCATTACCAAAAAGGCAGTCAACAGGTGAAGAAAGAAAGGCAGGTATTTCTAAAGGAGAGAAAACTATGTTCCAATAAGTAACACACACAGAATGAAGCATATGAACAATACTGGGATTAACTCTCTCATGTTTGTTCCATCTTTTTTTTTTTTCCTTTTTTTTTTAATGTGTGCTTTTCCTTCTCTATTTGATTTGACCTATTCATGTTTTTTTTGGTTTTCTTCTGCTTTTTTAAAATCTTGGACACTTTTATACTGAGGGAAATTTGTCAGGAAAATGTTAATATTGACTTTCCTCTGCTACTATGTATAAAACTCTCACTCCATATTGGAAAACCTCCACTCTTATTCAGAAGTTTACACATTATTTCCCAGAGGTAAGGGTGAAGATCCCAAATTTTGGCCCTTTGGCTCAGATTCTGTAACCTTGGGACTCCCTAACTAGCTCAGCACTCTGTTGTACACCCAAACTATTCTGTGCTTCATGTTTTTTCATAAACAGAAACAAGAGTAACATGAAGGATTTCTAAGCAGTTTGAAGAACAGACTACATATCTACTATGAGCAAAAATTTGCAAATCTCTGGGACATGCTAATCTTCTGCTACACACAGCCTAACTTTAAAAGAAAGTGACAGTGAATTTGGAAGATGATATGAAAAAGAAAAATTATCTTCTTGCCAAGCATAGACAAGGCAAAATGTTATCACTATCATTGTAGTACTCATCAATAAGTAAAGTACAATTCCAGAAAACACAGAACATTTTTAGATCAGGATGGGTGAACAAACGAATAGGAGAATTTATAATTTCTTTTACAATTTGAAAATATATCCCAGTACAGGAAATAAATGAACATGAATTTCAGATATTTAATTCAGGTATTTATTTTTACTTTGTTGAGTTTGGTTGAATCAATATGGACACTTATTAAAACCTGGATGGAACGTATTTGAGTTATTATTAATTGCCATGCTGGATGACAAATGCCAGTAGTGCTGCACAATCAACAGATTGCAAAAAATAAGAGTTGGATTCCAAGCAAGAGGGCAAAGTCCATATTGAATGGCCTCTCTACCTGTATTTTCATAATCCCTGCATCCAAAGCAGCCAATAGTAAATTAAACTTGGTTCACTATAGAAGCTCAAATGTTGACAGTTTGGCCCTCAAGAAAAACAGGAGTGATCTATGGCTCTCCTCTATACAGGTTTTCATGAGTGGTGCTGAATGGCAGTTCATTTAAAAAAAAACAAACCAAACCAAACCAAAAAAACAAAACAAACAAAAAAAACCCAACAAACCAAAACAAAAAACTGAAGGGCAAAACACTCTGAAATGATAAAATGATAAAAATACTCACCCCCTCATCTAACATATAATTAGCCTGGAAGAATCACTTTCAAGTAAGTAGAGGCCAAACCCAGTAACATTTAAAGGGGGTCTGTCCTTTTGTGTAAATAACAACAGTATCATAAATTATAAAGAGTTAATGTGTAAAAAGAGCACGAAAAGTGTAATCCTTTGAGTTTTGGCACTTTAATAGAACTTTATTTTCCTGGGGTTTATTCTGCCCTTGGAATGATCCAGAGCTTGCTGTCAGCATGGGATATCAGGACATATATTTGACTTGGGCTGACAACCCCTCTCTATTTGTATTTATATACGCCCTGACTGGCATATATATTTATATCACTATCATAATGTCCTTAGCGTAATCAGAACCAGTTGTTCTGATGAAATGTACTGTTAAACAGCCACTACCCTGTAAGTTTTGCTATTTAAAACACAAGAATACAGAATTTTTCACTAACACTTTCCATTCTTTCATCACAGCTGTGAAGGCCTAACACAAAACATGTTCCCAAAACAAACAACATAAGCACGAACATGACTTTGGCAAATAAAAGCAGGAAAGAAAGCTGGTTTCCTTTATTTAGCTATATATATTAATGATATTTAGGAATGGACAATTAGTTTTTGCATTTCTTCAAAGCAGATGCACTAGGTTCTCTCTATTCATGTGATGCTCTGAAAGTCACCTCATACAAAACTAAAAGATACAAGGCATTATAAACATTCCTTCCAGGATGAGAAATATTAAGGATTAATTTGTTCCAATTTGTTCTAAATGTGTTGCCAGTTTTCATTTGCCAGAACAATCTAGCATCTTCCTTCAAGCTGCAGTGAAATTACACAACACAAATACATGAGATAAACTGTACTGACCAAAAAAATTGTCCTTCAGAGATGGACATTTAGATCAAGCCTTGCCAGCTTTGAAGTTCTCATGTGAACAGACTTATTTGGGAACCTTTGACGAGTTTCTTTACCCTGATCTGTCTCTAACTTAGCAGCTAAAAATGTTTGCCTAGCAGACAAACTAATCATGTAAACCCTTTACTTAATTAACAATTGCACATAGACCAGGAAAAATGAAAAACTACCACAAATTTGATAGTGTGCTAATTCCAGGACAAATATTACTCTTTATGATTTATTGCTACTGGCTACCAAAAGCCACACACCTCATTAACTCCCCATTTTCTATCCCAAATACTGGAGGTTTCTATGTCTGAATGGGTCATAATTTGTGGTTGGTTTCTTGAGGCAGGAAGCATTGCTTGGGTCCTGAAGGGACAGTAGTTAAGTAGTGTATGAAACACAATTCTATGTGATTTATGAGGTTATTCCCTGTTCCACTGGTGAAGCTTCAGGGTCTTCCTGAATTGCACAAGAGTCAAAGAGAGTCCAGAATAAATGGTTTGTAATCACATATTAGAGAAGACCATGACAACAACTACTACTATTTGGAAGTCCAAGATTTACCTTCTAGAACCTACAGAGACAGTTCTCATGAGGGAGGAGAGAAAGCACCTATTGCTCAAATTTCCTAGATCACCCAATATGTCTGCGTTCACGTTTACATTAAAGCAACATGTTGAAGGTCACTTATTTTTTTAAGTATAGAGCATGATACACCGTGATCAAAATTAAGTTCCTGTCTCTCAATCTTCAGATTTTGAGGTGAATGTAGAATCACAACCGGCCATGAAACTAACAAGGTATTAGTATCTGGTCTCATGTTTAAAACTAAAATACTTTTTTTAAACCATGGGAATGGAATAACAAAGTACTGATTTTCCACTTATTTCAACAGACTCCTTTGCCTATCTCTCCTTCCAGCAGGCTTTTGCACACAGTCAACTCAATAAATGGGGTTTCTAGGAGATTGTTCACAGATAAAACTAAAATACACAATATCCTATTCTGGTGTTACGGTTCAATGCCTTATGCTGTTTCCGGTCTTCACTAAACAACATCACATATTAAAATGTCAGACAGAGGAAATTAGTTGGACTGTATGGCTGATGTTTGTTATATTAACATCAGTTTTACAAGCACATGAAAATATGAAAGAAGCTATGTAGGATGGAAAATTGTATTATATTATTTTATCCTACAATATATAAGGTATCAGAGATGGCAATAAGCCATATAGTTTTGGTCTGGAGTTTCCCTTTGTATCCTTTATCAGAAATCTCTCAATATTTATCACGTATGCCATATTTACTGCAGGTAAATTTCTTCCTAAAGTTGATAGAAATAATATTTGTTAGAAATACTTTGCAGGTAAGACTTACATAAAATACAGAGTGGAAAAGGTGGCAAATGAGTTGCTCATTTTCCATTGCAAGCTAGCAAATGGGTAGGAATAAAATCTCAGATGCCTGATTGGGTACCCAGAATTCACCTTTGTACCAAACCATTTTATTTCTGTTTGTTGGGAGGGATCTTGTTAGTATTGAAGACTTCCTACCTGAAATTTAATTTGTAAGATATCCTTTGTAGCTCTTCTACTCTTTGTTATATAGCTCAGGATGCCACATTTAATTAACGTGTTGCTTTTATAGTCAGTGTGGCTGATGCTGTGAGGTACTAAATATAGTGAATTATCTGTATTCCGGTACAAGTGCATGACAACTCTTACTGCTTAAATGGTGAAAGTGGAAGGAAGCTTCAGCTTCAGGAGTTGGCAGCCTTTCAAGCTGTCCAGACCACTTTTTTTATCTCCATGGGTTCTTGCTATATTTTAGAGGGTGTTGCCTTATCAAGCATGTTGGCTGCTTGTCCAAACTAAAAAACAACCACTACCAAAATTTTTTGACATTGAGATGGAAATTTCTGTAGAGGCCTGGTCAATGTAGGTCAAGACTTCCACTGGTTAGTTCTTATGGTCTGACACATATGAATAGGTGGAATTTTTCCATCAATAAAGTAAAAAAACATTCAGCCACCTACTTGCTGCTCAGGCAGCGTCTCAGTGAATATGAGGCTCCTCCTCCACAGGTGCGTGAGCATTCACTCCATGAGCCCCAGGCATCCCACAATGAGTCTCGGTCTTCCTCAGAGCGAGCTGTTCTGGAGCTCTGAGGAGAGGAAAAGGAAAAAAAAATCAGATTAAAAACATTTAGGCATCATAATTACTGTTGCTAGTTTAACCTTTCTTTTTACTGGATATCATCCTGGTTATTGAAAGCACTGAATAAATTGAATAAATCTGTTCTTCTCTGGCATGCACCTGCTGGTTGACAACCAGATCCTTAGTAGTGAATGGTGTATGAATTCACTTTCATCTTTTGAATATCCTGCTTTGTCTCAGTTTGAGGCTAGTGAAGACTGCTCTAAGAGAGGTCTTTGAAGAACAGACAAAGGATTTTTTCTGATTAAGAAATAGAGTATTATAGACATTAGACCTTGTGCTCTGAAGTTTTGCTGCTCTGTTAGAAGCTATGAAAGGGCATATTGAAATGTGCCTTCCAAAATGCTCCTAAGGAAAAACTGAAACACAATATAGTGAATCAATGTGCCAAAAAGGCATTCAATGTAATCACTTTCATGCACTTACCATAAAGAATTTGAACTATCATTGCTTCTCTGTCTAAACATCTATGAAACTTGCCTGAAAAAGTTTCCCTGTTTCATCCCTACTGTTTGCTAACTTAAAAAAGAAAACCCACATTCCCTGAAAAGCAGGAGTTACCAGTGTCAGGTGCAGACTTAGACAGTGCTATTATTCCTGCCAGTAGCTCTGCTCAAACAACTGCTCAGAGAAGCAGCACTGAAGGATTCAGAAACGCTCATCTCTTTGAGGATTAAGTCATAAACATACAGCAGTAGCTGCCTCAAGTACAGCAGTCATACCTGTATTCAGCATTTCATTTTTATTCATGCAAATGCATTGCAGAAACATAGATTTGTTAAGGACATGAATTATTTAACCATCTACATAGATATTGCCCCAGTGGGCAAGGTGGTTTTGCTGGAAAAACTGACTAACCTTGCAAAGTTACACCAAAAATGCCTGTGTCTGATGGAGATAGGCAGTGCTCTCCTTCATAGCTTGACTTGTGCTGTGGGTCATCACCTGGTGAAGGGCAGTTCTAACTGCACTTGAAATTAATGAGAAGGCAAAACAATGATACAAGGGAGACTTTAAAGGTACACCTTAAATAGAGAGACATTGGCAAGCATCACTTCTGGCCCATGTTACAGCAGTCAGCTTTAGCTTTCACAGCATTGTAGAAAATACTGAGTTGGAAGGTACCCATCAGAATCATCAAATCCAACTCTTGGCTCTGCACAGGACACCCCAAGAGTCACAGCATGTGCCTGAAAGCATTGTCCAAACACTCCTTGAACTCAGTCAGGCTGGTGCTGTGACCACTTCCCTAGGAAACTTCTTAGAGTGTCCAACCCTCCTCTAAGTGAAAACCTCTTCCTGATATCCAGCCCAAACCTCCTCCTGACAGAACTTCAGGATATTTCCTCAGGTCCTGCCTCTGGTCACCACAGATCATTGTCCACTCCTCCTCCTCCCCTCATGAGGAAGTTGCAGACTGCAGTAAGTCTGTCCTCAGACTCCTCTTATCCAGGCTGAAGAGACCAAGTGACCTCAGATGCTCCTCACATGGCTTCCCCTCAAGGTTCTTTACAGTCTTTGTTGTCCACTTTTGGAACTCTCTAAGAGTTGAATGTCTTCTCATATTGTGACACCCAAAAACTGCCCCCAGCACTCGAGGTGAGACTACTCCAGTGCAAAAGTAGAGCAGTAAAATCCCCTCCCAGGTGATGATGCTGTGCCATCACCCAGGACCTCCTAGTTGTTGGCAACACTACAGGATTATTTGACACAAAGGTCTAACTCAACACTGAAATAATTTTACCTTCAGTGACGCTGAGTAGTAGTAATGAAATCTGGTGAAATATACCACCCTTGAATATTGTTATTCATAAGTAAAAAAGAAAATTAATTCAGTCTGTGAGAGATAATATAGGGGCTGTCTAATGAGTGTGTAACAATTATTTGACACACTAATTTTATCTTATCTTTATTAAGATAAAAAAAAGAAAAAAGAAGACAAAAAAACCCCAAAAACCAAACAAAAAACCAAAACAAAACCAACCAACCAAACAAAAAAACCCCCAATAACAACAAAAAACACCAAAAACTACAGCAATTGCAAGGGTAAATGTAAAAATTAAAATTTTATAAGTGATCAAATTCTGATTATGACTACATGTGACTCAGTCTTCAGATTTACATTTGAGATAGAAGACATGACAACTTACTGAGGTTATTTTGCCTGACTGCTTTTTGAAGAGTAACTCTTATCAAATGAAAATGAATGCTTTTATTCTCTTAAAATTAAAATATATGTTTGTGCTTCCAGTTTATAGGAAAACAAACACCTTCAAACTGCAGATAGGTGCATGACCTGATCATTCACCCATGTCTGAAAGCCCAAAGACATAATTTAAAAGGGTTGCAAGGTAAACACCTTTGAATCAAGTACTCTTACCTCACCACAAATCATAAGCATCAGTACAACTAGACACTATATGGGTCCAAGTTTTTCTGACATAAATTGTAATCCCACCCAGAGGGGATCCATGAGCCTATTATTTGCATTTCAAAATTTGCTTTAAGGCCTATATATTCCCAAATAAACATGTGATCTCAACCTGGAACAGGCTCCAAGTTTTCTTTTAACAAGTGGAATAAACATATTTAATTTCAACGCCATCCATGTTTAATGTTAAAGAAAGTGGAGTGTTGAAAGTAGAAAGTTGAAAGTAGAGTGTTGTTGTGGCTCCTGTGAGCCACACGGTTAATCTTGAGCCTGAAAGTCTAGAAACATTCAAAAAGTAATTTTCAATTGTTAGGCAACTGTTCATTACAGATTTATTCCGGCTTCAAAGGATATATATATATACACACACAATTACAAGCCAAGAATTCATTGTCTAGCATAGATTTTTCAAAAGTAGCTTATACTGGTAGTTAATAATTTCTACCCACTTTTGACAAAATGAACTAAACTTAAGATTTTGCATTAAAGTAGCAGTCAAGAGTCCTGCAGTGCAAGACCTTCTACAATACTTCTTTAAAGCCCTGAATTTCCTGTCATAAAGAGCAAAGAGAAGGAACAAAAAATGGTGAAAAAAAAAGAGGAGCATTTATGTCCTTAAAGCTGAAAAGAGTAAAGCTGGCACCACTTAAATCTTTCTTTAAGTAACAGTTCCATCACAGAAAAAGCCTTTACTTCTGCCAGCTGTATTTCAGATTGGTGGTTCTCAAAATGCTAGTGTATGTCAAACAAGCAAAATGCAGTCATCAAGGCTCATTATGCCCTGTTGCGGGTATCAGAAGACCTTCCTTGTCCTTTCTGTCCATTCTAAGTGGATGTCAGCCTGAGCTTCCCAGGAAAAACCCATTGATTTGTTCAGACAAAACTCAGGATGCCCTGACATCAGAAGTATCAAGTCAGAAGTGCCAACCTTAAAAAATTTGCTTATTGATGACCTATATAAATAAATAAATCTGCTAGCATTAATCAAAACCAGATCTTCCTTATCCCTTACTATCTTAATCTGATGGTGATCCTGCATCTACCACCCCATACCTCAGCTTCTGTGGGAATGTGCAGGAGGACTCCCAAAGAGTTGCCTAATTAGAAACAAGAACACCTTGTGCTATTGGACCAGAAAGCAAAAAGGATCATATGTTAAAAATGAAATCACTGTTAGTAGACAGGGTAGTCAAGTGAAGATGCTTACAGTAGTAAAAAAATAAATAAATAAATAAATAAATAAATAGGTTTTAAACTACAAATCAAACAAAGGACTTCTCATAGTGCAAAGAAAAGTAATCTGACATAATCAAATAAGACTTAATAGAGCTATGTATCCAACCTGATTCTTCAAAAAATCCTGCTTCAGTGTTTAAAAGTAATTTTTAAATTTACTAAAGACTTGTCAAGCATTTGTGTTATACTCAGTGGTGTTTCCTACGCTTTCCACTTACAGTACACAGAAATCCTTTAGACTATCTGGAATACAAATTCCTTAAATCACAACAGCTACCTGGACATCAAGGAACCTCATCTCTGATAAGAACCAGGTTTCTTTTAAAGGCATATATGTACACATGTATGTGGGTGCATAGAAGGAAAAAAACGGAGAGCAGCAAGACTTCTGTTCATGTCCTGAAGTCTGTAAAAGAAGTTCAACCTTAAGAAAATAAATCTTAGTCTCATATTGGAATTGAATTTAATATTTTGTTTGGAACAGGACTATCCCTACAGAATCCAACTATTTGTCAGTGTCACACAGAAGAGTGTGTGTATAAATGCAGATCATGTGGCTTAATTTCTCCTCTGATTCTGCAGTCTTCCACCTCATTCAGCAAAATGATGTTTAAGTCCTTTTTTCAAGCACCCAGTGTATTTCCTAGATTAAACAACAATACAGATAGTGAAAAATTCAGTTAAATTCTTGTACTACAGCATTGATACAGAATTTAGGCCAGTTATTTCCAAGATAATATGAGCCAGTGAGTTTGGTTAATAAATGTATATCATCTACTTCTTATCATATCCCCCGTGTTTCAGGGTATGATGAAGTGACAGTGACAATATACAAGGCTCCTCTGAGGCCACTGCCTAAACTTGCCTTTAGCTACTGTAAAAATTATGTTAGGGAGAGAAAATTAGTATTTTTTCTTCTATAATGGTCTTTCTGCCCAGACTTTTCAGATAGGCTTAAATGCATCCCTATATGAATCCTTGACAAGCCACACATTCTTCTTTGAGTAATCCTTGAGCATCCTTTTATGTCAGTTTGTCAATGAGATTAAATATATACTTCACAGAGTACTGAAATGCTGTCTGCAGTGAACCAGACAGAAACTGCTTTCAGCACTTCCCTAGGTGTGTAACACAAGGGGATAAAGCGAGTGACCTCAACTCTTTATGAAAACCAGGTATTGTAGAGCTTCAACCAATGTAAATTTATGGTTTATAATATTTCATTTGCACAATGTTATGTATCTTTATTGCATTCCATCCAAGTTAACAGCTGGATTAAAGCCCACATGGGAGACTGTTTGGAAATCTCTGTCTTGAAAAACAGGCAAGGCAGAACAAATTCATAGCTAGTTGAATTAATATTAATAATTACCATTAAAAAAATAACATGCAAGACATTTCTGACTAACTGTTAAAACTTTTCAAACTGAATATCTTGAAAATTTCATATAAAGTTTGCAATGCATATAAAGAAAATGTTTAATCATCTAGACAAAAAGTTGCACATAATTTTAAATGGTACTGTATGACTAAAGCACATTGACTCTTCCAGAATAACTGTACCATACTGAAAAAAGGGCTTATGAAAGTAAGCCTCATCCTTCTGATGAGCATGATTCTCTGGAAACACTAGGATTTCCCATGACAATAGTTTTTCAGTTCCAAGCAGGTATCTTTCCATTTCATGTGCCTCATGAAACCAGTGGTCCCCAAGTCAGCCTTAGCAACCAATGGCTTCAACTTATTTTCTTTTCCCAAAGGTCAGATTCAGAGTCAAGATTCAAGGAAAAGAATCAAGTCAGATCCAGGACAGATGAACACGGTTTAGCTGATATGGTAAATAGCTTGTCTTCCCATTGTCTTGTCTGTATCTCATGTAAAAGCAAAAAAGGACTTCTGCCACCAGACCTGCTACCCAGCCAGCCTACAGAAGGGCCATACAAACCAGAAAATTCTGCCTACCTGACATGCTAACCAAAATAATGGGAGTTCTGCTCTCACAGAAGTTAAAAGATGAAAAGAGAAAATGCCCATGTACCCAATCTGCCCGAGTTGTTTACTGCACCTGAGATGCTCAGTGGTTACAAGTGCCATTGCTGCCATGAAAAACTGCATGCTGTTCCTTATGGCCAGGTCAAAAGGATTCCTATAGAATTGTTCAAAATACTCCTACAATACTGTTTGCTCTGGCAAAAATCCTGGGAAGAAAAATAGCTGGAATGAGTATCAGACATCTTGAGGTGAAAATGTCTATTCCTCAAACACTGTCTCCTCCGCTCCCTAGGAGGAACTAGGAAGAGCAGTGGCTCCCTTCTACTGGGAATGCAACTGTGAGCTCAAAAGCACCATCACACTTGCCCCAGGCTTCACCGTTTTGGAAATTAACTTAGGAATTTTTGCCTCCTTTTCACTTGCAAGTCAAAGCAAAAGGCTTCTGAGGGGATCAAGAGAGAATTTCCTATGGAAAACCCCTGGCACAGGGAACTCTTGATCTGAATGTCTCCAAACTCCAAGGAAGGCACTGGCACAGGAGCACAGGCATGTGAGCATGTATTCTGAACTTTGGGTGACTATGCTCAGATTTTGCTAGTGCAGATAAATGGGCCAGGATTTATTTTTTCGGTCTCTTAAAAAGGAATAAAGAAAAAAACAAAACAAAACAAATTCAACCAAACAAACAAATCAAAACCAAATCTCTTTCTGGATAGTTTTTAATTTACTCTTTCTTCTTGCCCAAAATCATCCATCACTTAAAGGAAACAGGATAAGACACCTTGATGAGGATTGAAGAGGAAATCCTACCAAGATATTCTGCTCCCATGAACAAAGGGAAGGAGCAATAGGTGGATTTTTCTTTACCCTAAAGGAAAACCCCTGATACACATACAGCTAGCTCAGTTCAGGGACATTAGCAAAAATTTGCTATGTTAGTCCTTTCAGTGCTGGGTTTCTTTTTGTCTTCTCTTATTCTTAACAAGAAGGCAGACTCATTACTAGGGAGGCAGAAAAAGATATAATACAGTATGTTTTCCTTTTGCACAGGAAAGCAAAGTTTTATTGAGAGGGCAATAATCTCACATCCCTTCGTAACCATTACCTGATATGGCAATTGCACAAGTAATAGGGTGAAGTGTCACACCAAGCTCCTGAAAACATCGTCTCAGTCTTGTACATGGCTGCACCCTCTTACATCAGTTATCTCCACACATCAGCTCATCTCACAAGGATAAGAGCATTGCCAGTGCTGTCCTCATAGTCCCAAGGGATACAGCTGTGCTGTGAATATGGCAGGACACAGCTTCCAGTGTGCAACACCGAGAGTAATCAATTTACAGCCATTTCAGGACATTAAGAGCTAAGTAGCCTTTCCTAAACCTGGACTGGAAGTTGTATCCCAGGAGAAATGTGCCAAATGTGAGCTCATTTCTTCTCAAAGAAGGGTAGCAGCCAGCTTGAGGGGCAGGGAAGGGGGCTGCTGGCAGAGGATGGAGCTGACACCATATCGCTTCTACGTGTGCACACTGAGCTCTGTGTAACTTTTTATAGCAGTGCCTTATAAACCTCAGATCAGTCGTATCTCTCACCCCTCTTACTCATATGTTAAAACACCAGGAGAGCAATGTGAATGCAAGAGTTTTCTTTCTTGCTCTCACAGACTGAAACTACAACATTTTGTTGTATTCAAATCCTGCCGTGCTTGTGTAAGCACCAGGCATGGGTGATCCAATAAGAGCAAGTCCAAACTGGCTCAGCATCAGACTTGTCGCCTTATTGACTCAGGGCTTTTAAGGCTAGGACTGGTTCAGATAGGTGAAATCACTTTTTAGAATTCGGAACCCATCCAACAGCACGGGTTCAAAAGTGCATCTTGCACTTTAGGACTTTGTCTTCCATGTAGCAAGAACTGTGTGCAGGGAAAAAGTCCACAAGGCACACAGAAAGCAGATGAAAAAAGTAAAATTGTAACCTGCGATGAGGCCTATTGCATGCCAAGTGTTTTCTAAGTGGTGAGAAATGAAAGTATGTGCTGGCTGTGCTGTGCTCATCAGCTTTGAGAAAAAATGGCTAATTTACACCTGACACTGAAAGCTCTGCTGCGCCTCTCAAGGAGGTAGACATTCACATTGAAGAAATTTATATTGGCAATTTTTCTTTTCAGTAAGTAACCTTAATATTCATATATTCACCCTCCCAACCTAACCATCTGTAGAGATCATAATGTCCCCCATGAGCCCTCTCTCACAAAGCACCATGTCATCTGGCTTTAGAAACCCTGGTTCTGAAAGTCAAAATGAGAAGAAAGACACTGTTGCATCAGCATAGATTTTGATCAGCACAGATTTTACTCAGACCTAGGACAGCCCAGCCTCCTCAGGAGGAGATATCACAGCACTAAGGCAAGGTGACACAGGCTGCAACAGGCAGATGACACTCTGGTCAGGAGAAATTCCAGACAAGGGAAGAGAACTTTCCAAAGACTTGGGCAATTTCAGACAACATCTGCAATTACAAGCTTTATTCAAAACAAATGAAGGTTCTTGTTATTCTGGTGGTCTGCCATCGTCCTCAGTTACTTCATGGAGATATGCAAGTGCTTCTTTTAACAACAGGGAGACATATAAAGAGTTGAAGCATTAAGCCTTGGGGGAGGCATGAAAACCAAAAGGGAAATATTTATGAAAAACAGGGAGGGAGGCAGGAAGGCATGCAGGCAGGAGGAAAGAAAGGAGGCAGGAAGGCAGGCAAGAAGACAGGAAGGACCAGGTTTGGTTTCTCCCCCTCACACTCTGTTTTTTGATTTTGTTTGTTTGTTTGTTTGTTTGTTTGTTTTGGTTTTGCTCTCTTTTCCCCTTCCCACGAATTTACATTGAACTGCCAACATGGAAGTGTCAAAATACTTGTCAGGATACAAACTGCTGCCACTCCTCTCATGCTGCCCTGTAATCCAGTGTGATCAAAATATTTTTTTCCTTTGGGTGGATTAGTCCATTGGAGAATGACAAGACTGCTAATGTTTGGAGTGCCTGAGTTTTATAATTAAAGCCATAGCAACTCAAGTTTTTTGTTTCACATATTTCTGTTACAATACTTCCCTCTCGCCTTTAGCTAATTCAGATATTTCATTTTTAAAATATGGCTGGACCTTTAAGGGACATATTGGACATACCACGGGAACTTGAAAATCCTCTCTCCTTTAAAAAGTTACAGGAAGTATGAAAAATGCTATCCAAAAAATTCTCAAAAGACATTTACAATAAAGAAGACACCCTTGGGCTCGTTAAGGACTCTTAGGTTTATCCTGAGGAACCATGCACTTAACAATTCCGACTTAATGAAATACAGGATTTCAATAAACCAGTAAGCAAGTAAGTAAGTAAGTAAGTAAATCAATCAATAAATAAATAAATATTTCACCCATCTGATGCCAGCATCAAAACAGTAGGAGACCTTATTACTTCCTTTATTTCCTTTTAAATCTGGCTGTGTTGATACAGTGCGGAATGTGAACAACACACTAGTAAACTTCAAACAGGGACTGAGATTATGTCAAACAAAGCTAGAAGGGGAAATTTGACACTCACACAGTATATTCATATGGAAACAAAATGAATATATTTATTTTATGCAACAGTTTGAATTTATTATAAGTTGAATATAATTTCCTGTCTCATTTCTTGAGTACTTTTGGAATTTATTTCAGGATGTCTTACATTATCACACAACCCTTCCCTCTATGCTGACACCCTCTCTGCTGAACTTCCTCTATGAGAAGCCCCTGGGAAGCAGAAATTTTAAAGGTTAAAGCTTTGGAAGAGATTTCTCAAAGGCAGTGAAGACTGAAGTAGAAACAATGTGAAAATTAATGTATAGTAGAATCAGTGAACATACCACTTACTTCTCTGCACAACTAGAAGGACTTCCTCCATAAGCAGTGACCAAAAAATCCACAGTGGCAAAACTACTAAGACTTCTACATATGCTGGCTTTGTAAGAAAATTAAATCTCACAAATGCACACACTGCTTTCCCTCCCCTTCCAATCTGACCCAACTTTAGCTACTTTTGTAAGAAGTTTGTGAAAGTTCAGTTATTACAGAAAAAAAAAAAAAAAGGAAAAAAAGAGTGGTCATACATGGAATGAAATTCTAAACAGGGTACTTGAAAGGTGGATGATAGAAAATCTCAAAATTATTTACATTCCCTGAGATAGAAGGACATCTAAGTGATCAGATTTTACTAAGCTATGACTGTTATTGGTCTGTGTTCAACAATATGCAGGGTTAAGGACCTAAGAGAAGATCTCACTCCGTTAAATATATGTCCTTTGTTTACTTCTCCCCTTTTGCCTAAACATACATATAAGAGACAGAACATGTTGTAACACCTTGAGAATGCAAAACTGGTCAGCCATCTGTTAAGACAAGCCTGCTGTCCATAGGGTGATGCAAAAAGTTGGAGAAGCCAACACCAGAAACTAGCTGTTCCAGTACAAGAGTTAGGAAGAAGTTTGTGGCTCATACCCAAGTATAATATTCTGATGAAGTAAACACTTCATGCCAATTTTTGGATTAGCTTTTGTACACCAGATGAGACGACTTATTTTAGAACTGTCCTTGGGCTCAGCTTGGGCTGAGAGAAAAAAAATTCTTTTTCCTTTTCCTGTTCCCCATCATGTTATTGTAACACCTGGTGGTTGGTATGTCTTCACTTTTTTTTCAATACCTTTAGCTTTTTAATTATCTCCATAAGGATGATCTTACCATTCATTTTCCTTCTTCTGACTGAAATTTCCTATTTTTCTCCCATGTAATTGTTTCCCATACAATTCTGAGTTTTCTTACAAGGTTAAGAAAATAGCTGCAGAAAAGCAATAGAAGCAACACAGCTGTCTGCAGATTTGACAATACAACAGAAACCATGAGGTTTTATTTGGACACCTAATGGCTCAGTTATAACGGATTAAGGTTTCATTTGCTTCAGTGAAAATTTAGGCATGCAGAGATTGATACTCTTCTGAAGAATTATTTAGCTGGTCATGTGGCCTTCTCAGACTTTAAACTGATTCATTAATCTTCTGAGTACTGAAACTCATCCAGCTGACAGATCCATGACTATAGATGACCACATTCCAATCTTCAGACTCTCCACAGTGTTCTATGTCATACCTTCTTTAATTTTTCTTTTTCAGCCCTATGAATCTAGCAAAGCTATTAAGAGAAAACATTAAATTTAGTGACGCTGGCAAAGCAGACCTACAACAGCCTACATTAAATGCTGACTTCCTTTCACTAAAATGCAAAACCAAAAAAACCTTCATTACACCTTAGTTTAGCTCATGAAAGCTTCTGCACTTGGTAAAAAAAGAAGTTTTATACTTCAAGAATCTGAAGGAATAGGCTAGTAAAATATGTTCCAATACAGAATTCTAATACAGAAAGAAATTATAACCATATATACTTAGTAGCATTTTGTCCTTCCTATAAGAAATGGTTTTGTTTTATACGCATGACATGTCTGAAGTGTGGTAGCATGGGTCCCAAACCACATTGGTGATATATTTTCACTTTAATATGAATAAATCTCAGCTTTGTATAGCTGAACTCTGCATTTCAGTTCATTCTCACCCAACTGATGTGAGTAAATGCTAGTTCGCACATATCTATCTATCTATCTATCTATATATATATCTATATCTATATATATAGATATAGATATAGATATAGATATGGATATGGATATGGATATGGATATAGATATAGATATATATGATCCTGAATGAAAGTATATGTTCTTTGGATCTCAGCTGGAAAAAACCCCTTTAATATACCCACAATTGTAGAGACAGATGAGCAGACACAGCAGTAGGTAGACCTATCTACACATAAAAGGAAAAACCATCAAGCTTTATACATTCAGATGTAAACAAGAAACATATTCATTTCACTGGCTAATTATGCTTGTGGTCATCCAAGACAGACCCAGTTAGATAATAGGGGAGTGTAATGCCAAAGAGCCTGGAAGAAACTGAGTATTGTATTTGACTATTTTCCATGTACAAATTAGCACAGCAAAATAAAGAAATCCTGCAGAAAAACACATGTACTTTATTACAGTCCCTAGAGTTACTTCTGTAGGTATCACAACAGCAACAAAGAGAGCTCAAAAAAGCTGCTGAAAAGATGCAAATAACAAATGCAAATGTGTTTAAATGTCCTTCTGACATGGCGTGATTTGACTTCTAGTTTAGCTGAGCTCATGCCTGGTTATGGCTTTTGGCCAGATTCCTTTGAATTAGACAACTGTGATTTGCTTGTGCTAGGATTTTATTTTTAAACTAACAGAAAGGCAAATCTCTGGAACAAAATGCCTGCTTTCTTTTGTTGCTCTAAAAAGTAGTATTTCCTTAGCATGCAAAAGTTCATGGAGCAATATGCAAAATTCTACAAATATCTGGTCTTTCTCTGGAAAGAGAAACTCTTCACATTACTTTTTCAAGACAAGCATCTTAGTGTTGTCTCAGATTCACAAGAGTGGCCATGAAAATACATAGTCCACATCAATGTTAGAGAAACTGGTTCTCTGCGTATGGAGCAAGTTTTAGGACAGTTAATAAAATACACTAGGGACTCCCAGTGACTTTATTAAAGCACCACTCAATTAATACAATTTCTTCAGAAGAAGGTTAAGAACCCCAACAGAGTAGTGAGTTGCACTCACTGGTACACCACTCCAGGCAGGCACTAGGGAGAGAAAGAGGAAGGGTTATTACTGTTGCTGCCTGTGGACTTGTCACAGCCTGTGAGACTGCTAAGGTTTGACTGCCTAAGCATCCCATGTACACAGGCTGGACACAATCCTAGGCTGGGCAATCTCCTTCCTGAGGCGAGCATGCTGAATGAAGAGTTCAGGTGGTACCTTGCTCTACTGTGTTTACTGAAAATTTAGGAAAGTGTGATAAATTATTCTAAGACCAATTCTGCAAGCATTTGTTGAGTAACATTAGTGCTTACAGCTGTGAATTTTGTTGATGCAACTAGAGTGCCACATGACAAGAAGCTGCTGGTGTTGGTGGTTGTGGGAAAGACCGGGACTTTAGAAGAGAAACAAGATGATACACATAAATCCAAATGCTGATTTCAAATAGATTTCAAACTCATTCTGTCTACTTGTCTAAAGGCTAACATCTAGAATGCTAACAGCCAAGTCACAGCCTGATTTAATGACACCTTTTATTTTCTCAAAAAACATCTATGAGCTTTCTACCATGCCTTTGGTGAACTTGTGCTGCAATAAGCTACTGTTGGAACAAGTATACCAAGGTATCCTACAACTTATCCCTATCTCTAGCCAAGCTGTAAGTCAAATACTGGAATGTTTACCTAATCTCCTGCTGAAAGCAAGTGAGAGATTTTCCTGACTATGGAAGGAGCAGAAGAATGGTCTGATTCAAAGAAGAAAGTTAAGCTTGCTTCACATCACTATTCTTAAGGTACAAAGAGATTTGGTGAGAGGTGGGGGGAAATCTCTAGAGACAGGGTAAGTCATACATATAAAAACGTGGAATATAATGCATAATACTTGGCAGCAGATTGCACTGTTTATTTTCATGAATCAGGGACTGAGAACTTAATTCACAAGCAGCAGAGTGATGTACAAATATTATGAGTTCAAGCTTAACATTGGGCCAAATCCTAGTCTTTACACATTCTTGTTGAGTCATATCTCCTGTTGATCTTCCTTAAATTAGTCCTGCAAGATTGTCTCAGTCATTACTGACTTATTACAGTCATCAGGTTATAAACATCTCATTTTCATAAATGAAAGAGAATCTATTCTGACTTTATGCCGTTTTGCATGAATTCAATCTTATAAACGGAAAATAGACTTTTAAACAAAGTAAGACTTTTAGATCAGTCCAGATAGCATTCTTATTTCTAGTGCTCATATAGTATTTAGTGACTGTATCCAAAAAAACATTTCATATTTTAAAAAAATAATACAATCATTTAAAATAAGCATTTTGAACAGGGTTATTCTAATGTTTAGGTCTCCATGTGGCTACTAAAAATTGTGTTAAGATTATTTTGCAATGACTACTATAGATTGGTTGACACAGATATATGCCAAGATGACTCTGGCATCAAAAGCAGATATATATTAATATCCTTTCTGCAGGTTTTCTGATTGCCAACATAATACTCATAAAATTAAGTATGAGTCAAAATGGAACATATAATGTCAATCAAACAGCATAGGTACATCTCTCAGCTGTAAGCATCCTATTGGGATAAATGAGAATCATGCAAGAAAATAATATAACAATGATTAAGTTTATTGCCCCGAAGTATGCCAGATATCACAGAATGTATCTTTCAAAGCTTGGTATAAACTTGACTCTGTAATGAGGTACAGAAATAATGAGAGCTCATTTAAGCTGGTTTCAGGAAAAAGTTCAGTACATTCTATACCTGTTTTCTCTGCGCATGCAAAGCTGAATCATATTTTTATTTTTTTTTAAGGAAGAAAATTCCAGAAGCATTGCAGCGTTATATAGTTTGATTTAAACAGCAGAGAAACAGCTCCTCTCTAAATCCCAAGCAGTTAAATCACCATTCACAGGTCATAGCTCTCCAAGTTTAGAAAGCTGATGCCAACACCAACTTCTTGGTTCTACCTGCAGCAACCCACAGTATGGAGGCTCCAAGATCTGCAGCGTTGTAAAGACTTAAATGACTTGTTCTAAACAAACGCTCTCCAGCTGCGATTTCAAGAGATTAAAAACGTGCCCACCCGTATATGTGCGCACAGACACAGTATCAGCTACAGGCGGTAGATACTTTAGGAAAGAAATGGCATTTACCAGGATGAGGGAAGCTAGAAGCAGGGTGCCCGCGGTCGTCCAGCGGCAGCACTCCATGGTCGGGTGGGTGCCGGACCTGGGGCGGGACAGGCGCAAGCGGCGGAGCGCTGGGCTGCCTGCTGTCACATCCAGCGCTGGTGCAAGCCTTCAGCCCTGCTTCTCCGCCTCCACCAGCCCCGCTCACATTTCCTGACCCAGGCGTGGGTGGGTGGGTTGGCGTGAGGTGCGGGGAAGCGCTCCCTGAGCCGCCGTCTAGCCAAACCCCCTCCTGCTATTCCGACGTGCAGCGCAACAAAGCCAAGAGGTCTGGGAAGAGCGCAGCAGCCAAAGGCAGAGGGGAAGGAAAAGGAGAGCGGGAGAGGAGGAGTAGTAGGAGGAGAGAGGAGGAATGGCAGAGCTGATCGGAGCGCTCTGCCTGCAGCTCCCGGAGCTCCGCTTCCCCACTTGCCATGAGCTGCTCACGCTTACTGCTAGGTCAGTAGCTCTCCTGAGCGTGCATTGTTCCAGACAGGAGGGAAACTTAATCTGTGTCAATAGATAACGTATGCCATAAAAAGCACCAATCGGAAAATGCTTACATCCTCCAGGGAGAATGCATAGTTTGCTAAAGCCTTGTGTTCTTTACAGAAAAGTGCTCTCTCTTACACCGTTTGCCCAGCAATAAAGGGGTCTGACTCCACTTTAAAACTGTAATGCAAAAATGTTTTTAACAGGACCGAGTGACAGCCTTTCTGTAACTACATTTTTCTTCTTTGAGGAAATCGAAAATTTAACCTATTCTGAATTGGAAAGAAAGTGAGATTACTGGAGGAACAATTTTGCACAGAAAGGTGAAGACACACACCTCATGAAAGGTGTGCCTTTTAAGTATTAATTTGACTGACAGGAGTTGCAAATAACTGCTCTCACTCTGTTCAGAGTTAATTTGGTTTGCCTGCCTATGCTCCCACATCGCCTGAATTCACCAACATTTTTAAATTTTTAATTATATTTTTTAACTGTCTATTTATTTTATTTTCTGAAGGAGAAATTGGAAAATGGATCCAAGAACTGTCTAAAAGCAGTAGATAGTCTCCCACATGGGGCTGAGCTGGATGCCTTGCAGTTGCAACATTTTGGTGCTGCAGGGCACATCATGTCCAGATGGGCATTTAGAAAGCCCAGTAAAGTCATGATTCTGGTATGTCAGCAAGCTCAGACAACGGAGAAAAGTAAGGTACATGTGTGTTAGGGATGGAAAATAGTATGCTAGCCATGAGTCTTAAAAGTGACTGAAGTCAGAAACTAGCAAAGGAAAAGGAAACTCTGCCAAGGGCCAGAAGGCTTTCTGACTAGGGACAGAAAGGAAAAAGGAGCAAGGGTAGACCACAGACAATTTAAGAGAACTGCACATCAGTACAAATTAAAACCAGACTGGAGGAAAAGCTGGAAGAACAGATGGAGAGTGATACCAACTTTGTAAAAGAAAAGGAACTGGATGGAAAAATAAAAAAAGAGTCACAGATGTTGAGAAGTCAGATAGGAGGATAGAAGAGTTTGGCTTTGGAACTATAAACACTGAAGACATCTGAAGGCCAAAACAGAAAATATGTAAACTAGATGGAGTTTAGTAATTTTATGAAACTTTAGGAATGAGGCTGAAGAAGAAATTTAAAATAAGAAATTAAAGTAATTAGGAACAGTGGGAGAAAGAGATTTCAGACTTCACTTCCCAGCAATCATTTGGTTGGGTACCTTTGGACTTGGCAGGCAAGGAACAGGGTCAGAAAACTTGAAAAGGCTCAGTAGGAATGGGCTATGATGGAAAATGCACTAGATGGACTGAACATAGCAGGGATGAGAAAAGGTCTGAAACAGGTTCTAAGATTCTTCTAGTACATCTTCATGTATCTCTACAGCAGCTTCAGTGAGTTCTTCATGAAGGAGAGGAGAGGGATGGACCACTTAGCACTATCAGAAGTGAGAGAGCAACCATAGGATGACATCAGTGGAAAAATTATGACTTTTCCTATTGCCCTCAAAAATTCAGAAAACTAAACATATAAATCTATTAAAAATCAAGCATACCTTTTACAAATAACACCATTATCCCCCCAAAGTAAAGCCCTTATATCTTTTGCTTCACCAGCAGTGTCAACACACACATTGGGAGCAGCACAAAAGGATGTCCATATATCTTCTAGTACTGTTGTATGCTTTCCACCATAATCTTTCTTTTCTAGAAGACTAATGTAATTGGAGAAGTATTTATAGTAGTTCCTGGAATTCCTGTAAATGAAACTCTCAATACAATCTTTAAAATGTAAACAGCAAATTTTGTAATATTGAATAGCTGAATCATGACTGCTTTATTAAAAATTAACAAATGAACAAACAAACCAAAACCACTGCAATTATGATTACATGACTAACAATGGATGGAACAACTCACAAAGATGTTTTCATAACCATGTGTTTGGGATTTTTTTGTTGTGTAGTTTGTTTTTTATTTTCTTTCCTTCTCTTAGTCTGACTTGAAACTGGAGGTGTTGCACTAACATTATATAAACCCACTTCTGAATGTCTCAGTTTGGGTACTTCTTGTTCAAGTTTGGCAAATGTGGCTTTTTTAAAAGGAAGAATGGGATATTCTTGTCATCAGTACAGAAGGCTCAATAGACAACTGTACTATCTAAGATGGAGTAATATTTTTGGAATTATATTTGTGTTCAATGTATTCTGCCAGTGTTCTGATCAAGGAACCCCATTGCAGCTGATGGGAATGTTGGTGGGAGATGGGAGTTTATTATATAACAGAAGCATAGAACCATTAAGTTGGATAAAACCTTTACGATCACCAACTCCATATTCTACTTTAACACTGCCAAGTCCATCAATAAATCATAGCACCCTAAGCACCTAGTCTGCACATCTTTCGATACCTCTAGGGATGGGGACTCAACTACTTCCCTGGACAGCCTGACACCCACCTCAGTTCCCAGTATCCAATCTAAACATCTGCTGTTACAGCTTGAGGTTGTTTCTTCTTCTCCTACCACTTGTTTCTTGAGACAAGCGACCAAACACCCACTCAGAGTTGTAGAGAGTGATAAGGTCCCTCCTCAGCCTCCTCTTCTCCAGGCTAAACAACCCCAGCTTCCTCAGCCACTCCTCACAGGACTTGTGCTCCAGACTCTTCACCAACTCCCTTGCTCTTTTTTGAATGTGCTCCAGAACTTCAACTTCCTTCTTGTAGTGAATTGAATGTATTACAAAATTATGTGGTCTGCAGTGTTCAGACATGTTGAAAAGGCGACTTAGCTTTAAGCAGCTTTGTTTATTCAAGATACGTGTTTAATCACTAGCACCGCAGCACAATATTCATAATAGCATTGCAATATGCATGAAATTCACCAAGACGGAAACTTTGTTTCACATTTAAAATTTGGACCAGAGTCTAAAATGCACCTTGAATTTTGTTTTCACAACGAACTCATGAAAACCATGTAATTTTTTTCATGAAACCACATAAATATTCTTAATAAAAACCACTATAAATAAAACAACACATTCTTCCAACAGTTTGGCTTTCAGTTTTCTGCACATAGTTGAACTTAGAAATCAAAGTGAAATTCAGGGAATGGAAACTCACATGAATCAAGTCCAAGAGAATGGTCTACTCAAATTCTTGCATATAGCTTTAATGAACAGTCATGCCCAATACCTGCCAATTTCTGCAGATCAGTATTGCATCTACCTAAAGGCTCATTTGACTTATTCTTAACTGAAAAAAAAAGGAAAAAAAACTTAGAAATAAGCATAGATTTACTGTAAAATTACTTAAAGTCATCAAGTACCTGAAAATGCTCTGAACACCTCCATATCCTGCTGTTTAGGTCCAGGTACTTTATTATACTGTGTATATGCATTTGTATGGAGTTAGTTGATTTGTCTTGCTGAAATTTCATTCTATATATGGAACACTAGTTTGGGAGTATGGAGTGTGGTATTCCTTCTTTGTATGCATATATATAAAAAAATAAAGCCTACACTAAAAAGGAAAATGTGCCTTAAACAAAATAATATTTCTTGAAGAGTGCAAAAACCCAGACCTTGCTCACGTCCAGATTTGCTCTGTCACATACCACAAGTGAATACAAGAATTCAGAGCAATAAAAGACTGCTATCTGCAGCAGAAGTAATACTGAAACTTTAAGGGATATAATAGCCAATGTGGATGGTACATGATGTGCCCAGCACTGCTGTTTCTCAGTAAGATGGAGGTTGCTTTTAGCAAAATGCTACCTTAATGCTACAGATGAAATGCTGAGACACTCAAAATCATTTGCAAAAATTGATACTTAAGACTGGTGAATCTAGGACTCCATTCAACATCAGTTTCGGAGTATACACTTGCAAATACATCACCTCCAAACCCTGACCTTGCAAATGCATGCCCTTCACCATCTCAAGGGAAAGTGCATAAATACATGCACAAATATTGTGTTCTGAAAATTATTCCTTCCACTTTCTGAAGTGTTTATTCATTCCAGTTTTCCTTCACCTCTGATAGGCATTAATCTTGTTTGCATCTCTTTGAGAGAAACTGAATTGGTTATCAACACTGTTCTCTACCTATTACAGATTATATGAAATGGAAGTAAAAGCCAGGGTCGGTGTCTGAAGCAGTATTTTAAACTTCGCAGATTTAACAACACTTAATTTGAAAAACACACATACAGGCAGAAGAAGACTGTTAATATCAATATATGTAATAGCAGGAAATGGTGAACTCGGCTTTGGAGCTGATCTCCCTGGTGAGAATATCTTATTATTGTCACTCAGAGGACACCTGTCTCTTCCTGGCAGCTGGACCTCTTTTTTTGCCATACAGTCTGTAGCAACCAGAATTTTAATATTTTTTTCTATTTTTTTAGTTAGTAGTTGTTCGATATTTTTTTTTTCTCTTGTAAGCCTGGATTGATTTCTGGGAACCTGGAAGCTTGTGCAAATATGGAAACTGAGAAGTGGGAGGGAGGCAGTGCTTTATAAGGAGATATAGAGATGATTTGCATTTATATGTGTGTGTATCTCTGTGTGCCTTCCAAGGCTAAGAAAGAAACTTTGGAAGTTATAAGGACTGCATTATCTGGAGTGTCTAGGTGCAGCTCATTTAGATGTACGTGACGTGAGATTATGAAAGCATTTTTCCTTGCAAGTTAAGGTGCTGATGCGTACAAAACTTTACCTAGGCCTCTAACTTCAGATGAAACTCACAGTATGATAGGAGGAACAATACAGCTCTGGGTAGTAAGAAATTCCTTATTCACACCTAGGAGGGAAACTAATTCATAGTACAGCCTTCAGACTCACCAGGTCTTTGCCCTTGACAAGAAGTGGTTTGCCGTGAGCACTGGAGTGAAATCATGTCCCTTTGGAACAGGTGTGCTGTGATCTCCCTGCGTTCAACACTCACATCTAATGTGAGGCAAGGTCTCAAGAAAGGGGCTGATATGTAACATTCCTTAATCCATTTTGTTTGGCTGAACAGAAATCAGAGCGATGAGATGTTTCCACGTGGAACATTTTGAGCTTCCAATATTGATGCTGAACAGTTGCTCCCTCCATGGGAATTATGGAAAAAGTTGGAGTGAAATCCTATATGGGGACTGCTTCTTTCTTGAAATTTAACTGTACTTATTGAAGTAATGAGCTATAGAGGACTCCCCCCTTCCTTGCTACTTTGTTCTCATTTACCTTAGGAATGATGATATCTGTTGTATTTCAATAACAGACCTAGACCTTCAGCAGCTGTAAAATCTAAACCAAAATTTCGCCAAAATGCCTAAGTGGTTATAGACTCCTGCAGGGTTTTTCACAACAATTTAACATCATGTTCACATTTTTTCATTGTAAGGGTGTGGCAGTTTAGTGGATGAGCCAAACATCTTGAACTGACATGCTTGAGAACCTGAATTACAACAACAAAATAGGGAAATTCTGCAACAGGAGATGCAAAATTACTTCCTTCTCCTGTTTTTACAGAGAATTCCAGGTGAGAAAGACAACCACTCATATATAATTCTTCTAACATAATTTGTCTCTCGGGCTTATTTCTTCACACAAGATGGTTTCTTGTGTTGTTGTGCTGCTGTACGCTCCTTTTGAGGTCTACTTTCAGAATCTTTTTCAAGAAACCTTATTTATCTCCACTATTTTCATGCCTTTTTTCTCTCAGCTAGTGCTGTATCTCAGCTTGCTCTGAAACTTCCTGTTTTACAAACATGTCACTGTACGTACACTAAGATTAAATGAGATTAAATAATTTACCCATATTTTACATGAAGGCACTAACAGAGGACAGAATTGTACAATATTTCTGAAGTTACAAACTAGCAGCTTTAGCTGTATGGACACATATGCATCTTAAATTCCATCAGAAATCACATGAAAGTAATTCTCATTTATACATGTATTTCAAAGTGACATTAAAAGCAGAGCATTTCCATTGCCTTACAAAACACCCAGATCTTGCAATGAACTTCAAACAAATAAGAGACTTGTTCTATGTCAATAACTCTTAAAACTCCACTAACAGTTTTACAGTCATAGTGTTTTTAAATCATAGGCCTGACTTTAGATGTCAAGTCAATATGTGGGTTTTGTTTTTCATGAAAGTTTCTAGGCATGCTGTTTGCAAAAATTAACCAGAAAACAGATCCTGACAGAAGATACAAACAGGTCACATGTAATTAAAGAGAAGTCTCACCATTTAAACTATCAAGCCTGTTATTTTAGAGACATTACACAGCAACAGTTGGGGCAAATGATACTGCTCTTGAATACTGAAGAAGTAAAGCTTGTACTTTTGTATCTGGAAGTCAGTTGAAGGTGTATGAGTTATAAGTTTCTTTACTGATAAAACCAAACCCAAATCAAACAAACAAACAAAAAAAAACCTCATAGGTTTTTCAACATCTTGGGATCTCTAATTTAGAAGGCTTTTGTCTTGTCTCATTTTGCCTTCTATGGAAGTAAAGCATAGATAATTATTTATATGGCTTTTAGTCATGCAAATAAGATTCAATTACATTTCCATTTTCTTCTTATCAAAACTAAGATTCTATAAGCCGGCATAGACCATCATGAGTGGACCTAAAACAAATCACATGAAACTGCCAAAATATAATGAAGGAAAGAATATGCAAGTTTTAAAAATCTTCCAAAGAAATGAGACAAAAAATAAGACTAAGAAATACATTTTAGGATCAGGATTTGGAAAACCCCTAAGATGGAGGTGGGGTTTGTGTTTGGCCAATTTGCAGTACTCAGCTCTGTGTCTGCATTCAGCTTTCCAAAGTTTCCACAAGAGGAGATGTGGAGGAAGGAGAGGAGTTGGATTCAAAGTCCTTGGGTTTTGGCCCATCTCTTGTGCTAGCAATTAATGAAAATGCCAGGACAGCACAAAACATACTCTGAAATGTTGAGCCAGGAAGATATTTGGAGAAATCTTTCTTTCTTAGTAAGAGTGTTTTGAATATCAAAATAATAGTGAAGATGACCCATGAATGGAACACTCACTCAGTCATGTTTTTCTAAGCAAAAGGCACAGCCTGCTTACCCCCAAATTGGCCAAATTAATACAGATTAGCAATGCAGACAAACAGCAAGGATTACAGCACAAAACAATGACATATTTGAAAGCTGGAATTGTTATGCAACAATTACAGATATGGTGCAGAGGGTCAGTATTGAGGAAAAAAAATCTTCAGGTTAGGGCATAAAACAATTTAAAATATAGAAAGATAAAGAATATGTTACAAATCATGAGAGTAAATGATAGGATTTTTAAACAGCAGAGTACTCAAAAGACTGCAACACCCATAGTAGTGGAAAAAGGTATTCAGTGAAATATTTGAAACATATGTTTTTTGTTTATGTTTCTTGCAAGTATTTGAGAAAAGAGAACAACTCCTACCTGTATACAATTGTGACCATGAATGCACTATTATGTTGTAACAAAAATGCATTTTTAAGCAACCAGTAAAATACTGGAAGAGATTATAATGTTAATAACTAGGAGGCTATCATGTTCCATCTAAAATTTCTCAGCACTGCAGCTCACTATGCAAAGAGCAGCAGTTTCAACTTGATGGATTAAACAGTTGTGAAATGGTAGAAATATAGGAATCAGTGAAACAAGACAGATAATATTTTCCTTTCATGCAAGGCAGAAAATATTCTCACTATCAGAGAAACCAGTGAAAAAATGAAATAGTTTTTATTTCTTGGGTTTACAACTGGTAGAATCTGGTGACCTTCTAGTTCGAATTCATGACAGTTGACAACTCAAAATTCAAATCCATATGTGGACTGAATAATTACAGAAAAACTTCTAATGTACATTTAAAGAATGATTGTGGTTGGTAGATTTATCTGACTAACTTGTACTGAACCAGGCATGTGAGTAGATGATGGAATCTTAAGGTGCAAATACTTCTCTTATTCAAGGAAGAAACCAGGAATACTGTAAGGAAAGTCAGTAGGGTGTTCTGCAAACTAAAACAGGTGAAAATTGAAGCAAACTCCTGATTTTTGTTTATGATTTATTTTATAATGTAATGTGTGCTTATAGAATCTGAATGTCAAAAATAAAAGCCTTCCATTTAGTAGTTGGAAATAAAGATGACCAAGGCACTAAGTATGCAAATACCAAGAACTGAAGAAAACTGTGAGTAAGAGAATTAAGAAAAAACTAGAGTAAGAGAATTAAAGCTTCCCTCTGAGAAAGATTTGATTTTCCAGTCAAATCAACTGCTGTAGTAGATGCAAACTTCTGAGCAATGGAGGGAATATTTACTAATATTCATCACCAGTTTTAGTTACGGAAAACTAAACCATTCAGTCATACAAGAACTTCTATCTGTCAGCTTTTGTCAAATTGATCAGTATATATTATCAAAATGTACTAAAGGACATGCTGAGAGGTCAGTAGATAATGCTGCATGCATGAGCAAACAGGACTTTTCTGGCTGGGGTGACCCAAAGTTAGAAGCCAAATGCTCTAGTTCTGTACCACTTTGATTTATATTAACTTTGCCAGCATATCACGGAGCAATTGATCTCTAACTGAATTTCAGACTAGATTCAGAACCATCATTTATTTACACAGTCAGTGTGTCAAAACCTGCTGTGTCACCATTTTTACATGGGAAAAGCAGATAAGGCTGAGCTTTGAATCCTTCTGTAATTCAGAGCTTTTACAAACCACATTTACCAGATGAATTCTCATGATCTACTCTTTTCAGGTTTCTTATTGCATCATGCATGTTTTAATCAAAATAAGTTTGAGAAATAAAAGGACTTCCTTCATCCATACAAGAGAAGCTTAATGTCCCATAGTTGTATGTCACAAATTCTTTGACATCTTTTTACAGTGTCTTTTTAGCTAGCTCACTTGACTATCTATTACAGACTGGCCTTTTTTGGTTTTTTTGCAACATCTTCAATCTTGTCTGAAGTCATAGCTATAACAAAGTTATCTTCATATATATATTTGAAAAAATCTCTCAGAGCAGTTATAGTTTGTCTGTAACCAGATGCCATTTGCTTTATTTAAGCACTTCATCCACTGAAATGGGTATTGTATTTCATGCATATTTATTTTCAAAACCTAGTCCTTTGTAATGCTTAATCTCTCCTATACTTAACTTATAAAGTCTTTCATGGGGCTATCTTAATGCAGTTTTGGGTTAATGTTATTTCTCTTATTTGAATCCTAATTTATATAATTTGCTTTTATATATCTTTGACATTAACAGTTGTTCTGAACACTTAGGTTTGTAATTCTATTTGCCTGCGCAGCATCATTGAAGATGATACGAAATATTTTTGTCCTGTACAGTGTCTTCGTGTAGTGAAAGTAGAAGAGGGCTACTGATTGGAAGCCTCTGTTCTGAAAAACAAAAAGGTTTTTGATGTAATAAGAAAGAACTGTGTTTGAATCATGAAAGACTATGGAGAATATTACCTAAGCAATCCTGATTGCTTACTGTGGTTTTAGATCATTATTTACATGTTAAGATTTACATTTCCCTGCTACACATTACTTTTTCCTTCTCACTTCCCCTCTGACTTTGACCAAGTGTATTATCTTGTTCTTCTGTCAAAGTCCAGAGTAAAAGATAAAGCAAGACCAGCATGTTTGTATTCTAGGTCTAGGTCACATTGTATTTTTGTGAACAGAGACAGCAGTTTGGTTTCTTTTTTTGTAATGTTTTAACATTTATGAGCACAGATCTTCACTATATGCAGAGAGAAAATGTCTTTCACTCCACTGTAGAATACTGTCAGCTTTTCAGTAACTTCCTATGATGTCATCAACAATTCAAAAACTATTGCAGGTAGGGCGGAAGAAGCTAGAGATTAAATAAGAACTTTCATACTGGAAGAGCTATACAATTTATGCCTAATAGAATTTATTATAATATAGATTTCTTTCTCTGTGTGAGATACATCAAAGGCTCAGTTTATTAAAATCTTTATGTAGGAGGAAATATATATATGCTGATTAAAAACCTCTTACCTGGTGGGCAGAAGAAAACTGCTCAGAAATGCAGTGCAACAGCAGTGGGTAAGGTTAGGGATTTATGGTTTTGTAGCATCACATAGCAGGAGAGGCTGTAACACCAGGAGTTTTATGTCTTAGATACGCTTCTTTCAGTACCATCTCTAATCATTAGGCTTTACATTTCTAAGGCCTTCCTTAGAGTCCAATAGAGCCTTGTTTCCACTGAATGACAGGCAGTCTTTGCTTGGAATCTTTAAAATGCAGGTAGGGAAGGGAGCTGTACGCCATTAATCCTACTGTCCCAGCGCTGCTCACAGTAGGGCAGCCCTTCTTGAGACATCCACCTCTGTGACAAAGTTGCCTCCTACCGAGTAGTGCCTGGTGAGTATAGTGCATGTGTCAGGATCACTGTGCCACCTGTCTAACTAACTATAAATTAGCCAGTTTCTTTGATGCGACAATAAAAAGAGGTTTTGCAATTTAAAATTATTTACCACACTGGCTTAGTGGTAAATAAAGAAAATTCTTCTAAGCACATGCCCACTTATCATGAACTTTATGTTTGAAGAAATGCTGCTCAGGGCTACTTTAATTAAACAAATTTGATTACCTATTACTTGATGTTCAAGAAGGTAAAACCTACTATTCCATCCTCTATAGTGATTGGATGTGGTGGGATAAAATAAAACTAGTTAATTTTATGTCCATATAACATGGAGATGTAATTTTGAGGTCTTGTCCCCCCTCTTGTTAAGGGGCACGCAGGGGGAATCCAAGGATAGTATTTTAGCATTTTATAAAACACTAGTTACATTACTAGTTTGAATCTTCTCAGCTTAGGCTTTTTATACCCCTCTCCTGAATTATGAATATAGCAGTAGTTCCACCACTTAAACTGTGAGAGACAGGGCTGACTTCAGGCTTTTTTATGCATTTTAATGTTTTAAAAAGAGTTAAAAATGAGCTCTTTACCACATAATAAAAAATAGCAATTCACTCTGGCCTGACAAACAGACTAGTGATTCCTGTAAGAATGGAGTGTTGTTAAGGGCAGAGTCAAACTCTGCAGCTGAGTTTCAGGACTTGAGGAAAAAGACATCCTTTTCCAGCTATATTTTTCTTCCGCTCATTGTATATTTTCTTTTATTCTTTTGGGGTACACTGAGTATGAATGTTTTACTATGGCATCACCATGTAACATGTGGACTGTACTGCCACTGTTCCACAAATCACTAGGCTGCACTGCACAGCAGAGAGCTTGCCATTTCTCCAGTTTATATACTAATGCACTCCATGTAAAAAAAATCTTACATGTTGTTTAAGGCTTTTGGCAATTTAAGTGAAGATTCATAGGGGAAAAATAATTATGAGTTTAAGTAAATGGTATATATTTGGACTCATATTTTGTAGAAAGTTTTAATACTTTCATTTCCCATCTTTTAATAATTGCTTTCTGTTTCCATTACAATGAATATTTTTCAAGCAGTGGTTCTAAATGAATCTGTGGTTCAGGAACGTGGATGGTCATTGCAATCCAGAGAATCTTTTTTGATCCTAAGCAAGAACAGCACATAAGACCATGTCAAGGACAATCAACTAAAAACAGCAGTTTGGGTGATTTTGACCTTTTCTTGATCTCACTGGTCTCATGAAGACAACACAGGAGGTAGAGCAGTACAAAGAGAAAGGATTAGTTGCATGTAGCTGGCAACCAGAGAAAAATGCATCTTGGAATAAATAGTGCCAGATTTTCCAGCACTAGACACGCAGTTACTGGCTTCTGCATCATAAGATTTTTGAAGTGCCTTGTGTAATTAAAAAATTCTCATGGATTTTTTTTTTTAAATGCATGACTACATGCTCCCTCAATATGTGTTTGTGTCATCACTGGCTATGATTTATCCTGCTCCTTCCTGTATCATGACTGGAGCAACTAACACTGTTTCAGGGAACATAATAAGACATATTTCCCAAAAAGGTCCTAAGTAATGTTTTCCCCACAGGTCCTAAGCCAAAGATACAAGGCATATAAGTAGTCAATAACATGTGTTTTTTCTGATCCAGAGGATTTACAAATATATATTCATGGAACAGTTCTGCAAAAAGTGGATTTGTCAAGGGGTGGTGGCCTGTGTTTGCACAGTTTGTTTTTCACATTGACCTGACTTGCCTGCCTAAAAGCCTGTATAGGAGATAACTGAACTCTTCCGAAAACCCACTGAACAGAATTAGGATCAGATTTTATATGCTTCTATACTTCTGCTATGCATTTCCAGTTATTAACTTCTTTGGGAAGCATGTCTCATCTTTGAAATACAGCCCCAGAGAAAATTAAAAAGCAGCTGTCTTCATAAACAGGATCATCTAGGCATTTGCATAACAACAGACTTAGAACCACAACAATTAGTAATCTGCAACCAAATTATCAGTATTTTTGTGCCATCAAGCCTGCATATTAAACTCTGTGGGCAGAACAGTTTAAACCCAGATCGAATATTTAATCTATTCCTGTAAGAAACTACATTCCTCATTGATAGTGAGGGGCCCAGAGAATGGGGCACAGTTGTAGCATGGAGTCATTATGGTGATTGCTTTCACAGTTTTTATGGTATTTGTTGTACTGTTATGTAGAAATTACTGTTGAAAGCAACTCCCTGAAATTCTACTGAATGCTCTCTGTCATACACACTGCTCACAGTTTTAGGCATGATCACTGGTTTTTAAGGAGTAGTTTATTTGTATAAATTTTGAATAATTAAGTCAACTGCAGTTTGTCTTACACTTACTCATTCCAAAAATGGCCTCAAGACAGGCCACTAGAAGCCAGTCAGGCATATAAATGCAGGTATATGAAGTGTATGTCAGAGGAAAGTGCAAGAATTTGATGATGGTGATAGACTGATTTAGTACACAGATTAGCAGCTGACTGCTGCAAAGAGGCCAGCAGTGCAGCAGCCCCCTTTAGGCTACGCCTAAAGTTCAGTCAGGGCTTAGCCGCAGTATCAGAAACAACTTGGAGTAGATGTAAGGGAGAAAAACTAACAGACCAGCCAAGAATGAACCCCCAAAATTCTACTGTACATAAAGAAAAACTCACCCCTCCAAAAAGGAGCAACCGCAGAAATGTTGGCAGTCAAAGTCCATCCCCCCCCCCCCCCCCCTCCAAAATGTGTCCTTGGCACCCCAGGAAGGGCCAGGGCTGTCACAGAATGAAAATCTTCTCCAGATTAGAGAGTTGAAAGACAGCAAGTAGTGGAAGAAACTATCTCTACCACAGAAGTGTGAAAATAGCTATATTAATTTAATTTTACTCAACTGGGGCATTTACTCACAGCTATTTGAAATGAGTAGCAAGCTGCTGTGCTAGCCTAGGTGGCTTTTTCTATAAGGGTAGCACATTTGCTCCCCCAGGTGAAAAGAGCAAAGGTGTTCAAATTACAAAACAGACAGTTAAACTGCTATAATGAGCTCCTTAATGAGCTTTCATCACCCATCATTGTCCTTTCTCAAAGAATTCAAGAATCCAGAGGAGGTGGTGAAGCATCCTGAAAATGAGGTATGTTCGCATCTCTGAGGGAGGAGTGAAAATAACACTGAGGGCATGCAATTTTCAGGGGCAATTTTCAGTACTCAGAGTAGCCTGTGTTTCATATGCATGCTGCTTTCTAAGCAGCACTGACAAACAGAAATGTCACATGGTCCTCTGGTATTTATTAACCTGTCTCTCATTACATTGTTAGATCAGTAGCTGTGTTTTTAATTAAAAGATTGCTTCTGAGAGTAACAATGAGAAGTACTATGTGCCACTTTACTAACCTTTCAACATGGGCTATTCACTTCTGTTCATGATTCTCAGTATCCAGGGAAAAATAATGATGTTAGATTCTCAGTATAGCACTACTAATTGCATGTCTTTAACTGCATGGCACTTGAATTTAATATGCTTTTAAAAACCAAATAAGCAAGGTGCTCACATGAAGTCATACCAGTAGAAGTGTAAGAATTTCTTTAGATGTTCTTCAAACTTACTCAAAGTAAGACAGACACTAAAAGTCTCATTATTTAGCAAAATAATGTTAATCTTTGCTGTAATATGCACTAGGCTAGATTTTACATTCAAATGAACCTAAATGAAGTCAAGAGGAAAAGGCACACAGCACAGAGATTTGGCTTCAAAACAGATGGATAGAGTTATAGAATCATAGACTGGTTTGGGTTGTGAGGGGACCTTGAAGATCATCTAGTTCCAACCCCCTTTGCCATCGGGGGTTTGAACTAGACCCAGTTGCTCAGAGTCCTATCTAACCAGGTCTTGAACATCTCTGGGGATGGGACATCCACAACTGTTCCCTGGACCACTTGTTCCACCACCACACCACCTTCACAGTAAAGACTTTCTTCCTAATATCTATTCTAAACCTACTCTCTTTCAATTCCAACCCATTCTTCCATGTCCTGTCACCACATGCTCTTGTAAATAGTTTTGCCTCATCTTTCCTGTAAATTCTCTTCAGGTACTGGACTGTCACAATTAATTCATTCCAAACCCTTCTCTTTTTCAGTCTGAGCAATTCCAATTCTATCGGCCCCAATAACATGAAAATTATTTCCCACACAGGAGAGGTGATCTCTCCCTGTTGTCAGTTTGGTGGCCTCCTCTGGACTGTCTCCAGCAGGTCTGTGTCCTTTCTGTGCTGGGACCCCAGAGCTGGATGCAGCACTGCAGGTGGGGTCTCACAGAGCAGAGCAGAGGGGCAGAATCCCCTCCCTGTCCCCACAGCCCATGCTGCTTTGGATGCAGCCAGAACATGTTTGGCTTTCTGGGCTGTGAGTGCCCATGGCTGGGTCATTTGCAGCATCTTTTCCACCAGCACCCCCAAGTCCTTCTGGGCCAGGCTGCTCTGATCTGTTCACCCCCATGTCTGTGTTGGTGCTAGGGATTGCCCTGACCCAGGTGCGGAACCTTGCACTCAGTCTTGGTAAACCTCCTTACCACGGGCTTATTTCTTGAGCTTGTCCAGGTCCCCTTGGATGGCATCCCAGCCTTCAGGTCTGGCAACAGCATCACTCGGCTTGGTGTCACCAGCAAATTTGCTGAGGGCTCAAATTCATACTCAATCCTTCTGTCTGTATCATTAATGAAGATATTAAATAACATTGGTCAAAACATGGACCCCAAGACATCACTTGTCACTGATGCCCATTGGGATTCTGAGACATTATCACCGCCCTCTGGATGCTATTATCCAACCAGTTCCTAATCTACCAACCTATTGAATCCATTGCTCTCCAATTTAGAGAGAAGGATGTTGTGGTAGACTGTGTCAAAGGTTTTACAGAAAGCCAGGTAAATGCCATCTGTAGTTCTTCCCATGCCCACTGATGTAATCACTCCATCACAGAAAGCCAATGGGTTGGTCAGTCAAGACCTCACTGAAGGCATATCTTGAGTCACCTCCCTATCCTCCATGTGCCTTAGCACAGCTTCTGTTCCATGATCTTCCCAGGCACAGAGGTCAGGCTGACAGGGCTGTAGCTCCCAGGGTCATCCCTTTTTCCATTTGTAAAGGTGGGTATAATATTCCCTTTTTCCAGTCCCCTGAGATTTTGCCTGACTACCAAGATTTTTCAAATATCATCAAGAGTCTTGGCAACTACATCGGGGAATTTCCTCAGAACTCTGGGAAGCTCATCAGGACCCATAGACTTGTACAAATTCAAATTCCTCAGGTGGTCAAAAACCTGATATTTTCTTACAACTGGGAGCACTTTGACCTCCCAGTCCAATCCTGCTGGCCTTCCCCTTGAGTGGTGTAAGAAAGCTGCTAGTGAATACAGGCACAAAGTCTGTGAGTACCTCAGCTTTCTCCTGATCAGTTGTTACTTGTTCACAGTGTTATTTATCAGAGGGGGCACGTGTTCTTTTTGAACTTTCATATCTGATTGACATACTTGTAGAAGCCCTTGCAGTTTTTTGTGTCCCTTGCCATGTTCAGTTCCAATTTTGCTTTGGCCTTGCTCTCCCCCTCTCTACACAATCATGGTTCATGTCTATACCTTCCCCAGGCTATCTGCCCTTTTTTTCCACTGTCTGCCCTTGCTTCTCTTCCTTTACTTTGACCAGCAGTTCTCTACTCAGTCATGCTGTCTCCTGCCTTCCTTGCCCATCTTCTTGCTCCTGAGGATTGCCAGCTCTTGTGCACTATGGAAGATTTCCCTAAAGATCTGCCTGCTCTGTTCTGCTCCCTTGTCCCTGAGGGCAATTTCCCAGGGGATCCCACTGACAATCTCCCTGAAGAGCTGGAAGTCTGCCTTTCTAAAGTTCAGGTACCAGCCTGGACTCCTTATCTAACCTATATTCCTCAGGACTGCAAACTCCATCAGTGTGTGATCACTGCAGCCCAGGCTACCTCCAGCACTGACATCCCTGATAAGCTCACTTATGTTGCTGACTATTGTATCTAGTATTGCATTTCCTCTGGTAGGTTTTTCTATCACTTAGGAAGTGCATTCCAGGAGTCTCCTGGATGGCCTACAGCTTGCCGTGCTACTTTTCTGGCAGATGCTGGGGTGGATGAAGTCCCCCAGCAGAAGAAGACCTGTATGCACTTGAATCAGACAAGTGATTTTCCTGCTTAGACACCTTCCTCTATGGAAGACTGAAGAGTTTGAAAATGTAGAATCAGGAACAGCCTTCCTCACAGACACTTTTTCAGCTCTAATGACTTACATACTGCAATTCACTTGAGACCTGAGGCACTGCATATCAAATGCTCTCTGGAGCCCAGCACTTTTTATTCTTTGCTGGCACTGCCAAGCAATGCAGACTGCAAGTTTACAGATTGCAGGCATTAACTGCAAACAAAAATTACACTGGTCAGGTTTTGTTTGAAATTTCTCAAAATGTCAGTTACAAAGGCATTATTTCAAAACATTCATCTTAATAAAAACAAACAGGGGAAATGCATACTGACTGTCTAAACAACTTTGAACAGTATGAGAAAATAATGTGTAAAAAGCATACAGGCAAAAATTTTAAAATTAAAGAATTTCCCTGTCTTCAGTCATGTCCAAGTCATCAATTGTATTGAGTTATGACTGCTACATGCATCACTATAAATCAGAATTGCAATATTTTTTTTGAATACAGATTTCAAGGTGAATATCCTTTCTCAATGCCTGTAAGTTTTACTCTCATATGATTATTCAAAAAAATGTCCAGAACTAGGCTGTCTGTATAATCTTTTCCTTTTGACACAGTTTCACAGATTCTGTCACTGGTCTTCTATAAAAAAAAGAAGAAAGAAAAAAAACTAATGCTTTATCATTAGATGGCTTTCATTATAGCTACTTTTCTTTCACCTTTTACTGTGTCTCAAGTTATAGACATTTCATAACAATTTTTTTACAGATACAGTAGAGTTAAGGGGTTTGAGAAGATAACAGAGTGGCAGCTGAGGGAGCATGTGAAGATGCATTAAAAAAAAGGGAGACAGTAGGGCATGGACCCACTGACCTTTCACTGCCCCTTACCCCCTAAGTGACCCAGGCTGGTTCTCTGCTTCCTCTTCCAGAAACCAGTCAGCTGATTACCTCTCATGAGATAATCAAATTTTTCTGACTTAAGACTGAGAAAAGTCATCCTGCCTTTACCCCTGAGGGATGGGAGGATGGGAAGATAGGGTTTTGTGTTTGCTGCTGAGAAGTCTGGAGCTAGCTCTGGAAATAGTAATAAAATTTATAAAACACCAGTACAATGCCTGCATTCCTGCATATTTGAAAGAGGGGGAAAAACATGTGAAAAGCAAGGGGTTTGACTCTCCAGGCCCTCCATATGTGGAATTTCCATCCACATCAGCTGGAGTTCAGTATATAAAAGGCTCACAGAAGCAAATCCAAAAGGGCATGTAAAAGCAGTAGATTTTCATGCGAAACCTGAAGCATTTAGCTTACTTCATGAAATACAAAGCTACCCTGAAAGCTTCTGTAAGTGTGATTCAACTTTAATCAAAATAGTTGCCAGAGAACTAGGAATCCTGAAACGTAGTTTCATCACTTTAGATTCATCACTTGTGCTGCACCCCTCCCCCCCCGCCCCCCCCCCGCCCAATTCAACATCCCTTTTTCCTACCCCTGCCACATAAAAATTTCTCCAAACAGAGATTGTAAACTGCTTTTTTGAAGATGATAGAGATTTCTATTATACCACAATGTGGTCATTTATTAAGCAAGGAAAACAAAGTTTGTGCAAAGAGTAATATAATAGTGGTAGAAACTCTAAAACCCGTCAAGACAAATTTAGAAAATTTAGAAAGCCTAAACTTGTGTATTCAAAGTACAGTTGTGTAATATCGCCCAAAATAGTTCTGGCACTCTAGCAGCAACAGACACAAATCTACTTGCCTACTTGCAGGAAAATGAAAAAATTCTTCCAGTAAAACTTGTTTATGATATTATGAGATTAGAATGTGATGTGCAACACATAGTAAGTATAAAATATTGGCCAACCCCTAAATTCGGTATACTGCTTCTGGTGTATTTTGACAGAGTTTTAAGGCTCAAAGAAATGCATATTACAGAGCTAGCACAGAAACACAGTATCTGAATAATGAATTCTTTGAACTAATGTTTTCAGTTGTGTTTGGAGAACTAACAGCAGGCACTATGAGGTTTCACATATTACATGCAACTACTAAGTCCAAGCAAACAAATCTAAATACAATTCAGCGAAACATAACATGAAATAACATAATTTTATAAATGCCACTACAATGCTGTAGCGGGGGAAATGCATATATTGATATCTGGAAACTGATCTTTAAAAAACACAGGAATATATCAAATAAAAATAAATTCACCAGAAATGTTGTACGCAGTCATGTACCAGTAATGGCCAGCGGAAACTTCGGTTCTACTAGCTTATCCCACAGACCAGTCAGCATCTTGGACTGCTAAAATTTTGCCTTGGGGAAATTTCTGCCATCCGCCCCTGAGTATTGAAGATTATAGGTTTGATAAAGCCTGACTCCAGACAGTCCCACCACAGGCACTGGCCTTGAATGGAGACTTCTCACTTGCCCAAGAGCGACCCAGAGGTTTCCATCAAGAGCTGCCCTAGCAGACCGAGGTAACAAAAAAAAAGATAGGTAAGAAAAGTTTGGAGTTTCCTGAGCATGTTCTAATTACCCCACCATGTAATTCTGAACAGCAGTGAAGTCAGACATGTTGCTGAGGAAAAAAGACTATGCTCTAATAATTTTGGCAAATTGTTCTCCACTGATTCACTATTTTGTGGATGCCACTTACTTCATTGTGACACATCATCTCTAATATGAATGTTATGTGCAAAATATGTTACATAAGTAACATTTGAGAAATTCATCTATGACTTCAAATAAGTAAAATCCTGCATTTTTTGCCCACACATTGTTCTGTAAAATCATAAATATAAACCAGTATCCACTCTGCTCTTACGTAGAGCCTTAAAAGATTATGACAGATGAAATATCATTAATATTTCTTAGTTTATGTCTTCTTTGAAGTGCCTTTTATCATTTGAGATATAGAATTGTTTGTCTTTTGAGGAAGATGAATATTGGTTTTCTCTGACATATCATGAACGACTTATATCTGTCACATAGGCAAATGTTATATCCATTTCTCCATGTAATCCATGCACATTCACAAGCCTAAAGTTCTCTAAGGAGTGTCAAAAATCCAGATAATTCTTCTGCAGGCAGTGTTTTATATTTGCTCCCCTCCTTCAGCTTATACATTTGAAAAGACGAACAATAGTGTCTTATACACACATATGCTCATTAATTCAGGTCCTTTTTTTCACATTTATGTTAGTTCAGTCATTATTTGAGGTCATGTTTTTTCTTGAAAATACTATAATAAATTTGATGTGCTTTCTTCCATATTAGTCACATCTACTTTAGTGATTGTTGTCTATCCTGACATCAAGCTCCACTGATAAGAATGTCAGAAATTATTGAGATGCAGGATAGTCAGAAATCACATTAGAACTTGGCATCATGGATCTAATAATTTACCTACACAAAAAAAAGCAGCAAATTTTGTCCCAACAAAAGACTGTTTTCCAGTTATTTTTGAAGAAATTAAATTCACATAACTTTTCTGCATTAAAATGTTACCATTCCTTTCATCTTTTTGTGTTCTCTGAAGTCATAATACTACCCAGTTCTGCAGCAATTATGTTTGTTTTAAAATGTCAGTTATATGTACCTAAACACTTTGAAAAAAGATAAGTTCATTCACTGTGTTTTTAAATATAACTCAGACGCATAGGAAAAAGAATTTAAAAATGAACATACTATACTTGAGAAGCACAGTAGGTTTGTGCTCACATATTATAAAGGCATACAGTTTCCACAGCCCTAAATCCTAAAACGCGGCTCACAGAGAAGTATTGTGTGTTTCTGAACTTGTCACCAGTTAAACATGATCCTACTGAAAATTTCTGAACTATGCCTACCATTTCTGAAGCTGCTAGGGTGATATAGACTTCTCATTACCCTATATTTCTCACCAGCTCTTGAAGAAAAAGCTAGAAAAAACAATTATGTGTTCAGAGGAGTCTCAAGTGTTACATGTAGTTTAATGGAGAATTAACAACAGGGCAAAAAGATTAGAACTTGCCAGCCAGGGGATCCACAGGTTTTAGCAAAAGTACAAAATTTAAATAAACACCTATCTGTAAGAGATGACACTCATATAATCATATAATCATTTTGATTGGAAAAGACATTTAAGATCATCAAGACTAAGTTCTACCATCAGACCAGCAGCGCCAAGTCCACCATTAAACCATGACACCACAATCACATCTTTGTGTCATTTAAATGGGAAGTCTGTTTCAATGCCTTACCCCCGCCCCAGTAAAAATATTTTTCCCAATATTCAGTCTAAACATCCTCCGGCACAGTTTGAGTCTGTTTCCTCTGTCCTGTCACTTTTTACTTGGTAGAAAAGACTTACCACTACAGCCTTCTGTCAGATAGTGGTAGAGAGCAATAAAATCTCCCTTGATCTGAACAATGCTAAACCTCTGCAATTCCCTTAGCCACTTCTTAAAGGATGTGTGTTCCAGACCAGCTCGGTTGCCCTTCTCTGGACATGTTCCAACACTTCAATGTCTTTCTTGGAGTAAGAGGCCCAAAAGTAAACACAGGATTTGAGGTGTGGCCTCACCGGTGCTGAGGGCAGAGGAACAATCACTGCCCTGGTCCTGCTGGCCACACTATTGCTGGTACAGCCCAGGATGCCATTGTCCTTCTTGAACATCTGGGCATGAACTGGTTCATGCTTGGCCAGCTGTTGACCAGCACACCCTGGTCCTTTACTGCTGAGCATCTTTCCTGACACTATTCCCTTGCAAGATACTATAGGAATACCCTTAAACCCTGTGTTTTAACCATTTTATTAAACTGCTAAAAAAAAGTCTCAACAAATATGACTGTACAGGCTTGTAATAGATATACAGATAGAGCAATGCAGTGCACTGAGTGGCTTCAGAGATCTTATGTATTGTACTTTCACTTAAGGCTGTGAAGCTTTTTGGAGCTGTTTTTTGCTTCAGTAAAGCCAAAACCAACGGGTAATAGCCTGTTGCATGCCTAGGTAATTACTTTATTACTTCCCTTCTGTATCTTTTCCCCATGTCCACACCCTATCAATGCATTGCATTTTGTCATTGTAGCTCTGTCACAACTATTCTGCTTAGACAAATTGATATCTTAATACACCTGCATACGGGGGCAGAATATTCATGTGCTTGCAGGAGGCTGTCCTGCAAGATTTCCTGAGCTCCTTTCTATGGGAATCCAATCCAGTACTTCCAAAGTATGTCCAGATATGCTCCTTTCGAGTAAAGGATCCATATGCTGCTGTTTGTTTTCCTCGCCCATAGTGGGATCTACTCCTTCATGTCTGCTGCAACCAAAGCCCCATATTATACTTGTACATTATTAGCTGTGTTCCTGGGCATCAAATTCAGGTCACCCTGCCTACAGTCTCTGACCAGTCTTCAGGTTAATTAAAATACTGACTTATTAAATTAAAATTTCTGACTCCCTCACCCCAACCAGGAGGTCCATAGCATATTCCCATCACCAGGTCGCCTTTACTGTGCCTGAAGGTCTTCTGCACCTATATTCAGAACAGCTTGTGAAGCCAGTTTTCTCCTGGAAGTCTGGCATGGAAACATAGCACTATGTTTTTATACTGACTTTTCATCAGCGTGTTTGGTATTCAGACTGTGACTCCTTTTGTAACTGCTTTTTGCTTTTAATAGATTTTTTTTTAAGAAAACTCTTCAGTTGTGATTATTATTGCCATTAAGCTGGAGAAAGTGGAAATATAGGGCTCTTGATACTAACACAGACCCATTAAGAGGACAGTAGTTATACAGGGAGACTAAAATCTGCATTTTACTGGAGAAATCACTGGTTATTCAGAGAGGCAGGTAAAAGAAGATCAGATAATAGATGTGGACAGAAAGAGATGACAGCAAGAGAGCACGTTGGGAAAATGAAGCAAAGCCCTGCAATTTTCTGATGTCTCACCAGCACAGCTCATCAAATGACAGATCAGCATGTGAAGAAAGATGAAGCAAAATTACTCCAAAAGGGTCAAAACAGTACAAAATGAAAATCTTCTCGTATCACCTATGGTCTTGCCTTGGCATTCTGATTGCCATCGCCAAAGGGTAGGAAAACCATCTCCAGACTTGGGGACTTTCTTCCTAAAGGAAAGGATCAGACTAAAGAGAATAAGACCAGAGAAGGATATCACTGAGTTCACTTCAGATGTGATTTTAAAACTTTTTTTTCTTTGATATTATCTTGCTTCTCCAAAATCAAAGTAGAAATGTGGATTCCTGTTTAAATTAAAGAGAAAACAACTTATCTCTATGAGGGAATAAAAAACACAATGAGAATTGGGCATGTAGCCAGATTTTTTTCTGCAACACAAAACACCTTTGGACCTTCAGGATGTAAGTGAAACACCCTGGAGAAATTAATAAAAGTGGGTTCCAGGAAGAACTAGGGAGCTGATACAGCTAGCTTCAATGAAATAAGAGAGATAGAGTTCACTTACAAGGACCTTACAGGTATGAGATGCTAAAGTCTTGCACAAATGCTGACTGCTTCATTAACCTTTATACCATGAAAGCAGTAGCATAACCAGTAACAGATAGCTGGTACTTATCCTGCAGCACAGCTTTCTTCCCATTAAATACTTCCTGCCTTTTCTCAAAGGAAACATTAACATTACTTTACAAACAATTTAAAAAATTAAATAAAAAACCCAAGCCACTTATTTCAATTTGGGGCTTATATGCACATTTTTATCTATAAAAATTCTGTATGATATTATTCATTTCCTATAACGGTTTAAGTAAGGAATAGTCTTATTATACTTACTGAAATATGAGAATGCACTGAGTGAAGAGATTAGAAGCCATATTTGAGCAGTCTAATCAATAATTATGCGTAAAATATCAAGTTACAGGGCCATTTCCTTTCAGTACAGAAGGGCAAAAAGTTTACAGAATATTTATGTCATGTTTTTCCTTTTTGTGAAGTGTGATACACAGAAATATATCCCACTAGCCGCAGATACATTTTACATGTGCCATAGTTGGTGTTCCCTTTACTTTACACTGTTTAATTTTTGGGGTAACTTTTTCTCCCCTTTTCCATATCAGGAAATTATTGTACTCTTTTAGTTACTCACTAACAATTGTTAAATAAATTGCTTTAAAATGTGACTAATTTAAGATAATTTTTAAATTAAAAAAAATCAAAACAGATCCTCACACTGGATTTTAAAAACTACCTGAACAGAGTTTTGAGTTAGGCTTTAATAACAAAACACCACTTACAGTATCTTAGAAATGAATCTGGCAGTTACAAATTATAAGCTGCCAGTTATTAGTCACATTTTTCTTCTAAAACAGTAAAGAACTCATAAGGGTATTTTTTCCAAATGTACATTTAATCATGCAGAATATCAAGTCATCAGCCTATTTGCAATACAATAATGCACACACATGCATGTGCATTTCTTTGGCTTATCTTTACCTTCATAATATGACTTTTCTTAAGGTAAATTTTTTTTAAGTCTTCCTAGACCTACAATACTTTCTCAGCAGATTTTTTCCTGTAGGAATGAATTTAAAGTTATCTGGGCCAAAGCAAAGGTCTTCTTCACAGTCCTGCCTCCAAAAACAGCCAATATCATCTGTCTAGAAGAGAAGATAAATACAGGAACAAATGTAAGTGTCCATGTATGTGTTCCTTACCCAAGCATGCCACAAATATAATTAGTACCCATAGTCAATGCAGATTATGAATATCTAAATTTTTCATTATAATGAAACTTTCATTGTTTTCCTCATCAACACAAAAATCACAGTAAAAAGGCACTCAACCAGTGCTTTTACAGACTATATCTGAGCTAAAAAAGTGACAAGATCTTAGACAATAGCTCAAATTTGGGACTTTTTGAAAAGAGAGCAGAAAATAGAGTATTTTCCAGATGAAGCACATCTAGTATGGACATGATTGACTAATTTATTTTGGTTGCAAATCAGAGATTCCTGATATTTTTGCATCTGATAGTCTCCTCCCTGCTTATTTATCTTTTTAATTTATTTCTTCATGTTACAACCAAGAAGGCTTCTCAAAGTGCCTGTACAAATGCCAATAATTACTTCCAAATACAAAATTTAAAATAAAAACAAAAATAACTTTCTCAGTTTATATTAGACATTAGATGTTTGACAAGGTTTCATTTTAATATAGTTCCTATGGATATAGTTTATGAAAGAACTGCAGATCTTGTTTCTCAGCATAAAGAAAAGAGTTAAAATCTTCTAGTCACTGTATATCATTATGCCTAAGGGAAATCAGTTGTTAAGTGACTGCTTCAAACCTGTCTGTATAAGGGCTGATTTTAACCTAAGTTTTAAGGGGAAATGAATAGGTTGGGTTTTAAGTGGCCTGAGTCTCAAAGAACATAACTGTAAAAGAAAATTTCAAGACTGAACTATCAAATATATTAATCAGTCTACACATATACACAAGATTGCATCAGATGAACAGTGGATCTTGTTCCTGATCCTTAATTACTGCCTGCTCCAAAAACCAAACCAAAACAAAACAAAACAAAAGGTACATGTGAAGATGCTTGGCAGGAGACAAAGCATAGCATTCTCATGAATCAAAAAAGGTTTATATTAGATAATAGAAAAAGGTTCTTCACCTAGAGGGTGTGTGGGCACTAGAGCAGATTCCCCAGGGCAGTGGTTCCCAGCACCAGCCTCTCTGAATTCAAGAAGGATTTGGACAGTCTTCACAGGCACTTGGTGTGACTCTTAAGGCATTCTGTTCAGGGTCAGGAGCTGGACTTGATTTTTGTATGTCCCTTCCAACTTAGTTTATTCTATGATTCTGTCATTCTATGACTCTTAACTGGCCTTTTCTTACACTGAAATGAACACATCATTACAGAGTGCAAGCAAGAAGTTTAGCACTTAAACAAGTTACACCATACTAACGTTAAATGCATTAAATCCCCCTTACTCCAACAGAATCTTCCTTTCAAACCTGATGTCCACCAGCTCTGAGTGGGGTATAGTGTTAAATGCCAAAGTAACTCTAGACTTTTGGACAGCCTAGAGTATGCAGCAGGACTGTACAATTTACAGTGGTGGCTACCTCATGCTCCCTTTTCTGAACTCCTTTTCTGCTTTTGTATGACAGTGTGCTTCAACATTGTAGGCGACCAATGAATCCTACCTACCAAGGAAACCCTTGAGGATTAGGCTCTTGAGATGTCCATATGAATATAGAATTATATGCTAAGAATAAACATGAGAGTCACCTTCAAAATTCAGAGGGCAAGCAGCAGCTGCAGAGATTCTCATATTTTCAAGTACAAATTTCATTTTCCAAGCATGAAACAGAGTGGTTAGAAAATTAGTAGCAACAAGTCTCAAAACTAGATGGAAGGTTGGAGAGTTTCTGATATGCTTTCTTTCAATTAAAAGTTCACTGGCAAACATACTTTTCAATACTGAGATTTGCTATTCTTATTGCTATTCCTAAAGTATTATTGCTTGTCTCTCAAAATCTGTGTATTACAGTGTTTGTCCTAATTTTGAAGGATAATTTAGTGTTACTGAACAGTAAAACACCCACAACACAGGGAACAAAAAAACCCCAAACAACTATGGCACAAGTATAAAGATATTCTCTGCCATATAGCTTTTGCCTGAAGAGAGAATGGATCAAGTCTTGTTGTCTTAGTCCCAAACAAAACAATTTTGAAGGCATAATCATCCACTAAAATCTCATAAACAGAGGACAGGAATGGTGTTGTTTGCCTTCTTATATTCTTTGACTTTTCTCCAAATATGAAAAGTTTTTTTCCAAGAGGATCAACAGAAAAATAGGCCAAGTTTAATATTACATAAAATATGGCATGCAGATTGTACAATATGAGAAAGGCCCTAAGCCTCTATTCTGGATATAAGGGTAGCATTTCTTATCTTTCATGTGATGTATTACATCAAACCATATAATCTTTCCATCAAATAATCTCCAGGTTTTGTTTTTACAAATTGTAATGATTTTTCCCATCATCATTTGAGTGAAGTCAAAATATTTTGTCTTGTCAATTGAAGACTCCCAAGCAACAGAACCAGAGGAGGTTGAATTCTCATACAGAGCACAAAAGAATATCATGAAGTAGAGTGAAATGATAGCCATGTAAAGAACTAAAGGTGTAGTTATGTAGGATAAAAAGAAGTAAGGTCAGAGGCAATGAAGATGACACTGTTGGGAAGGTGCTTCCACCTGATGTTTACTGTGGATCTTCATTAAATATCTTCTGTTGCCAAAAATTACATGGGATGAGCTTGCAAAACAAATGATTTTTCTAGACCCTGCTTCCAAATGTGTGCTAACTCTATGTTTGAATAGCCAAGATCAGAAAAAAAAAAATCAGTGAGAATGTACATTACCTGGCCTTAAGGAAAGCCTTCAACCATAACATATATAACTGGAAAGATTATTTCTGTTGAACCAGATAATCTCTAGCAGATTTTGCCTTGCTTACAAGTTAGTTATTCCTGACTTCCTTTTTTTTTATGGACACTCATTTAAAATATACATATGTTGCTTACTTGTTGTAGGAAAATGAATAATCAGGAAATAAAAGAGACCTTTGTTGTTACCTGTTTCAACAACAGTGCAGGAGTAGTTCTTTACATGCCCTTGAATGTTTGATTTCAAGTGTGATTGCATTTATTTGAAACATATGAACAAAATCCCATTATGACAGGGATCCTTTAAGAGCTTTCCAAACTACAGAAAGGGAAGTGGGTGGGTATGTTCTGCATGAGTATGTGAGTTTAGGTACTTTAACAGCACCTTTACATACAAATCTATGCACACTATGCAGTTTTTTGCAAGCTATTGATGAGGAAGTGTTTTCTGCTTTTTTGGCAAATGTCCTTTCTACACCAAAATATCTGTCTTAATATGCATAAACTGTAATTGCTCCTTTTAAATGTGACATACTTTCTCTACTTGCTCTGTTCCTTTCTCCACAGTCAAACTTAACAATCCTATCACATGCTAAGCACCAAAACTTTCTGAATTTCCAGCAGGCCTACCACACACCCCCTGAAATGACAAAAAATTGTATCTCCCAAATGTGATGGTGCTGGGATTGAATTTATGCTGGCAAAGGTGTGCCCACAGGGTACTCATAAATACACTAATATTATATACAGCTTGCATGAATAAATACACTGTAATATATAGCTTGCATGTGTAAGGAATTACATTGGTCTCTAATTCCTCTGGGAAGGGGAGGGGAAGATGGTATTTTACACATGTAGGCTACTTCTGTATCATTTCCTTTGGTGCCAGATGCTAATAAGTTGTGCTTACAGAATGACTAAAAGGTAGCAACTGGAAATCTTAGAACACTAAGAAAAAAACCAGTTTTTTGAAAGGTTAAACATAAATACAATAGTACACCTATACTTTCTATACACCCGCTGCCTCAGCAGAAAAAATTTCATTAGCTATTTCAAAATGTATATTTAAGGTCCCTCTCACCTCTGTTACATTATGCCACCCTAACATGCCATATGTTCTCTGATTACTTAGAAACATTGATTATTTCAGCAAATTCAATCCAAATTCCTGTGCATTTCTACTCCAAGCCTAGATCAAACCTAACAGATTTGTTGTTAGGGAGATAATTCTCCTCTTAGAAATTATTTACACAACAGAGAGAGATGATGCCACAGAAGTCAGAGTTTAGTCTTTACAGCATTAACCATTTGGTTTTGAGATATCTTGGTTCCAACTTCTCAAAGCCTGAAGGTTTTTCTTTGGTGCAGCAAGGTGGCAAATGTCAGATCCTTGGCTAGGGCAAATGACTAGTAAGTTCTTACTACTACCTTTACAAAAAGCTAGTTAATACTGCTGAAGATCTGCCTTACTATCATTTGACTGACACAGAAAATCAGTAGATGTTCTGCTTAGAGTAAGCGTATAAAACCAATACTATCCTGAAAGCACTTTTGGGTAAAACAAAGGATAGCATGCAGTACTTGTTTCTTTGTGTGTTTCTGAAGGCAAACTAGGGTTTAGTTGGCTCTAAGTAGACTGATATAAAATTTTCCCAGTCTTTCTGCCTCTTTTGAGCAAAGCAGAATTAGAAAGATCCAAGCAGACTTAGACAGTAAGATCTAGAACAGATTTATATTAATCCTATGTAATTTCATACAAACTTAACGTGAACTATATTTTGAAACCAGCTTTATGGGATAGTACTTCTTATTTTCCACTATGTAATTTGTTTCGGATGAAATAATACCAAACCTGGAAAAAGCTCAGAAAAAGTGCAAGTGACAAAACCATTCAGGGAATTGCTTGAGTTGTTTACAAAAGGTGAAACTCAAACCTACCAGAACACATAGCCCTAAACTTAAGATTCAGTCTGCTCTTTGTACCTTAGACTAGCATATAAATGAACCATAGACATTATATTCAGCATCACAGCACTCCAGTTTTCTTCTATGTTTTTATTCTAATATAGTTTATATATATTAAATATAATGGGAAGCTTTCTTTTGGCAAAGAAACTGATTAAGTGTTCCATTTAATAACATGATGCAAAAAATGCTTTCTTCAAACAAGGCCCCTGTTCATTTTCTGACCAAATGGAATTCTGTCAGCTCTTTTGTTTGTACACGTACAACCTGTACTGAATCAAAGAGAATAATGAAATTACGATACACTGAGGTAAGCTTTTTGCTCACTAATGCTGTAAGAGCCAAACATCTTTCCTGCTGTCTTCTTCTAGCTTTATCATGTGTTATTTCCCACACACCATTGCCACAGCAACCACACTGTTTTAAATTGGATTTATTTTAAAATCTATGTCTCTTCCACAGATCAAATTTCGTATTTTCATCCTTATATGATGCACTATGGGTACAGCTAGTGTCAGAGCATATAGGTCCATTTGAACACCGTACTTTATGTTGCAGTGTTGCAAAGAACATGAAATCAAGAAAATACAAAATAAAGATCTAACTTTAGTTACAGAATCCATCTATTGCTCTTGAAATTGAAAATATTAGATTTATTCCAAATACACAGTAAGCAACACAATTGTCTGGTTAGTGGTGGTATGAAGTTTTAAAAGCAGTGGTCTAATCAGCCTCAGGATCTGATAAAGCCCTCTGTAACAAGTGAACTATAGAATAGTTGAAGAACTCTTGTCCTGTCTAGCTGAAGATGTCTGTGTCCAAGTGTGCTAGCATAGAACATCAAACAGTGTACTGTGAAACCTGTGACTTGAGGCCAGCTCTATCATATTGGGGACAACTGAGTTTTTTTGTTCACCAGATCTTGACATCAGCTGAATAAAATCAAGTTACTGAGCCAGCAATCCTACAAGGAGAGGCCTAACCATAGAAATCAAAGTGACATGTGGGAAATGCTGAGCCAGTAACACAAAAAAATACAGAAATGCTCGGGTAGCAACTCCTTTTTTTCGAGATGGGAACCTGTATAGCAGTCTGGCTGTTGACAGCAAACCAGATTAACACTGCAAAACAGTTCCCATGTTTAAATCACAGGTCCCTTGACATCAAGCTACTGAAAAAGAGGTCCTGATGATCCAGTGAGTGAAAAGGGTTGCGATGTCATCCCAGTTAGTAATTACTTAGCCAAAACTTTGTAAAGAATCTGTGCCTTGATGTCAAGCAAACCAGACAGAGACATTGGCTCAGCAACACTTAAACTTGGGCACTGGAAAAAAGAAAAGGGAATTTTTGAGCTAATGTAGAAAGGGTTTATGCATTAGCTTTATCACAGCAAGGTAGCTGTATTTACAGAATAAAAACACAAAAAGCCTGTCTTTTGGCATCAGCAAAGGAACTGAGAACTGCTAAGTGAATGATCTTAGGCCACTAGTTATTTTTCCAGGAATCCTCAGCAGTACCAAGGTGAACAAAACAGACAGGCCAAAACTCTCTATTCTACATTCTAACACTGGGAACAGCTTAACGTTTTAAAAATGCCCCTATGTTTTTACTGACCACTGAAAAAAAGATTCATGACTGCTCAAGGTAAAAGAACAATCTCACATTAGAACAGAAGAAGTAGCAGGTGCTCAACTTCAGGTTTACCCAAATTTCAGAACCTTTTACCAGTAAAAAAATTAGAGCTATTTAATTGAAACTTGGTTCAGGCTCAAAATCCCTTTTTTTGTCCTTTTTGGGAAGTCTTCCTTTTCCTATTCCCACTTAACTTCAGCTCCTTCTTCTCTCCAGGGTAAGACAACAGAACCTCTCATTAATTTGAATTAGCTGGGGTGATGATTTTGTCTGTTTTCTAGATTAAGTCACAATAGCATAGCAAATTGTTCACAGAAATGAATGTGGTGAATGCACAAGTAAATTAGAAATGTTTCCCTATTTCATTACCACCATCTGCACTTATCACATAGCAAGCATACACATGGACCCGCCCCCCCCCCCCCCCATCCTATACTACAAAAAATACTGGAAATACTGTCCTAATGCAATAAAATGCAGTGCACTGCAGCATCTTATGTGAAGTAATGTTTACGGATTTCCGTTCTCTGATTGATTTAACAAATTCTGGAAATCCTGAAAGTAAGTTGTTCTCTTACTTCCATGTAATCTGCACAGTCACTGAACAAACTTTTGCACAGAATTTTACTGGCTTGGGAATCCAAGAAAATAGATAGAGTGGTTAACTTCTGAGTGGCAGAAGTGAAGAGCAGTTTGACCATAAAGTCAAAAAGGTATCTAACGAGTAGGCAGGGGCTTTTTTTCCCTTAACTTCTACCATGTCAACATTAAAACAGGGCATAATGTATTTTAATTTTGAGAATGTGGATTTGTAACTAAAGATTTTTTAAATATAATATTTTGTATTATATTTCAACAACACTAACTTAGTATAAACAAATCAAGGGGGAAAAATGTTTGAGAACCATTAGTGCCATTGCGAACATAACTTAGAAGTAAGTTGGTGTGATTCCTTCTCATGGTTTATCTGACTCAGTGTCTGTTTTTACAAACAGATTAAGTAAGTAGGAGTAATTAATATATTTTATATTATGTATTTTGATCCCTTGAAGTGATTTTTTTGTTTCTAAATTGTAGTAGAAGAAACTAACATTTAGCAGCAACCAATCCTGGAGGAATTAAGCCCACATCTAAGGAAACATGTAGTGTCTTAAAAAGAAAATGCAATTTTATAACCCAGACCCCCCAGAGTGGTCAGCTCTCCTGACTCAACCAATACTACCACCCCATCAAGACTCCTGGGAACAACTGCAGTTCAACGTGTTTCTAAGAGATATAGAGTAGAACCCTTTAGAAAATTTACTTTAGTGTTTGGGCGTTTTTTTCATACACACTGAAAGACATACTCAAGAAATACATTTATTTTTTTCAAAAGGACTTGGGAGGACAGGAACTTGGTGAATGCTTTTTTTAGTCAAAGTACCAGACTAATTACACACTCATCTGTCTAACATTTAGTCATCACAAAGTTCTGTGTTGTGCCTCCAGCACCACTAAGAAAAATTGTATCTAAGAAAAGCTCTATGCTATAAATTCCAATATGTCCTGTTAAGACTTAGGAGAGATTGCAATAACACCAAGGAGATGGCAGAAGTGCTGAAATTACGATATATTTTTTTTTTTTTCCCAAGCAAAGACACATACAAAATATCAAAATCTTTAGGATAGGATTAGTGATCTTCAGGCTGATGCTGCACTCCTTCACTCTGGGTTCATCCTATTTGCCCTGCAGTCAGGTTGTTGTAAGTACCCTATGTCCATATGAAGTTGGGCTTCATCGCAATATCAGGTCTCCCCTGGACTAGTAAGCAAACTGATTATCTCATTAAGAATTGGGCACTATATTAGTGCTCTGTTATTTTATGCAAGTACATGATTGGCAACTCATCTGAGCATATGAGTGCATTTATTTCAGCATGGGTATGTACATGCTTGTAGGAGAGAGAAAAACAACTAACAAAAAACGTTAAAGTCAAAAGTTTGCAAAACGACAGACGTTCCCAAATCATTAAGGCAAAATCCCTGCCCTTGTTTTCCTAGGGCTTCTCTCTCATGCCATGTGTTGCTAGTTAGCTGCTCTGATTGTAGCAAGCATTAGAAAAAGCAGAATTGGAAAAGCAGTCAGCCAAGTTCTGCTTAGTGGTAAAGTCAAAACAAAAATTAAAAAGGGCATTCTTAGAAACTAGGAACTGGGTTTTTTTGTTGTTGTTTGTTTTAAATCTAATAGTCTTCTGCTTACTCCAAGAATTGCAGCCAGTGATTAAAGAAGTTATTCTTCTTTAAAAGGACTGACAGTCTTAGATCAATTCTCATTACAATAATGTCTTAGCAACTCATTTTAATTTCTGAGGTACCCTGAGGCTCTTCAGTAAAGAAGCTGTTACATGTACAGAATGGCATGTTTCTCTCTTATTATAAGAAAAATGGACCAAAGTATATAAGAGATAATTTTCTGACTTTTAAAAACTCAGGCAAAACTGCTCCTGCCACCCCAAGAGACTCGCATTCTTGATACAGCTTTTCTAACACCATTAATTTTGTTAGGAAAACTAGGAGTCTGATCTTGGGGTTAGATAACTGAATGACTTCAGACTGTTAAAACTTCAGCAGAGGAAATTTCATGTTCTTTATGTAATATAAAGTCAAACTCTTCAAATGAGCTAAAATACCTCTAAGAATTGCATCTGCTATTTTCTGCAATCCTTATTACCTGGTATAGTATGCATGAGATACATTATGAGAAATGCAAGTGGTAAAAAAATTGTGTCTAAGTTGAAAACAATATTGGACCTTGAAAAGCATTTGGTATAATCATAATAATTACGAAGACACAGAAGAGATGCAGAAGTGTACTGTGCTTTACAAATATAGGTCAGCAGGAAAGTTACTCAAAATGCCCCTTTAAAACACCAATTGAAACTGCAATTGAAACAAACATGAAAACAAACTTCTATTGTATTTATTTTAAAAATCACTTTAAATAGTCCAAATCAATCAACGAAATTATGCCTTTACCTGATATAACATGATACTGTTCTTGCATAATAAGAACCACAGAATACCTCTTGCTGTATGACGCTAATGTCCTTTCTCCTGGCTCAAATACGCCTTTCCAAACACTACTACCAAGGCATTGTCACACACTGATTGTTTTAAGAGATAATATGTTATCTATGCCAAAACAAAAAGGTATGTACAAAAAAAATGTTATTTTTTATGTTCTCCGACATAAATGAAGGAACATTTGCCCTGGGAATCCATTTTTGCTCCATTCAAACCAGTGAAACCGTTGTCATTCATTACAGTACAGCAAAGGCTCCACATGTGCTCTAGATTCTCTCTTAATTTGATACATACTCTGATTATTATTTTTCCATGTGAGTGGAATCGAAGAGTCAGATTTGCAGTTATAAATGAGTTTTGTCCTCCTGAAGAAAAAAAACAAACAACAAAATGCAGACCTACCTGCATAATTAGTTTGTATTGAGTTTTTGGAATAAAGCACAAGCTAGCAAATGTATGTTGAACAACAGGGGAGCTGTATGTGTCCACAGGTAAGAGAAAATAGAATAGTTCAGAATTATCTTGGGTATGAATTTTGGGTGCAGATCTCATTCCAGACTCACCCCACACTGGAATTTAGATTTACAAATACTAGTCTTGAAAATAATTGGGAACAGGGGAAGGCGGGGAAGGCGGCAGGGTGGGGAGGGGGAAGAAGTCAACATGTGCTCTATGCTCTGTGTAGCAATGGGTTTGGAAAATAGAATACCTCACAGATCAAGGAAAGAGTTTGCTTTATTCATCCTTTATGCACCCGTGTGCCTCTGATCACTGTCCCTTCATTATGCCCACAATAACTCAGAAAATGTTCCCATAGCCACAAGAGATCCTGTGGCTTTTAATAATGCTGATCAGCTCTTGAATTCCGGCAGCAGACAGCAGAGCTAAATTCTGGACTTTTCAATAATGCCCACTTGCTCCCATAGCAAAGAATTAACAGCTGCCAACAGTGAAAACTGAAAGCTCACTTTAAAAAATTACCCACCTAAGGATTTAAAGAAAGGAGAAGGGTGGAGAAAGGAAGTGCACAATACAAAAAAAAATGAGCTAGCAATATAGCATATAATTAATAGATGTGGGAGAGGGCCCACAATGGCAGCATCTTTCTGATTTTCAAAGGCATTCTACAGTTTTCAAGAAGCTGAGAGAGTCTCAGCTCCAAAGAGAAAAGTATGAACAGAAATCAGTCAGAAATCCTATTTGTTATTGGTTTGAAAAGCAAATATGCTTCACAGGATGGAAGAATACATGGATGACATTTGAGCACTTCCACTTGTTGGAGTGAGGCTAAAACCTTTGCTCTATTTCAATCACTACCAAATTTATAAAAGTGGAGTGAAAAATCACTACAGTTCTCCCCCCTGTTGAGACTTCAACCATACTATCTCTGTTGCAAACTCCCATTAAAACATCTCCATTAATCTTCACTGGGCCAGTTAACCTAGCAAGCTGAAGGTACTCAGACCACAATCACACAGATGACAAATTCTCAGGTTGCATATACAATGTGATTCTAGAAATACTAAATAATCAATTTGTAAACACCATTGGTGTCTTGACATTAAAGTAGTAATGACAGAGAGAGAGAGATTGAATTATCACCTCAGAAGGATCTTCTGATTTATCCCCAAACAGAGATAGTTAAAGCTAAAAATGTTCTCTACAAAGTGCCCCATATAGGTTTTTGCTTATATTTTTATCATATAGGATCATCAAGAAATGGTTGGCTTTAAAATACATAGAAAATACCAAATGTAGGTGATAATCAACTGATATTAGAAAAAACTGTACATATTCAACTCTTATTCACTGCTTTATCCCAGAAGATAACATTTTCTACAGATCAATCCCCACTCCAGTAAAAACCTGATCAGGAAACTTCCATTAATCACAAAAGATGACACAGAAGAACTTGTCAATGCATTAAAAGCTAGTTAAAAGAGGAAATTTTTATACATCTTTCAGCAGTGTGCAGAAGATTGTCTTTGACTACAGACACATAATTCTTGGGCAAGAAATAATTTTTAATTCTCGTTACACCCCAGTGTCACATAGTTCTTATATCTGATTTGATGTTATATCCTTGGTTTCACTTTTCCTTCTTTTATGGAGCAAAGGACACTACAGGAAGAACAAGAACTTATTTCTCAAGCAAATCTACCCTGAAAAACTGTTGAACAATAAATAAGAATTGCAATTTCTGCTGTGCAGCCCCTAGTAGAATATAACTGTAATTAGTACGATTCCACACATAGGAGGTTTCACATGTTTTGACTGAAGTATACCTTCATTGTATTTCTGGCTTGGGAATTATCATCTGACATTTTCCTTACATTTTTTTCAGCCTAAACTCACATTAAAAGGTTAATGCTTTAGATGCTTGGAATTTCCTGTATAAAATGAAATGTAAAGGTAATATTCTAAAATGTATTATCCATGTATAAGCTCAGGCATGGTAGGTCTAAAAATCTTTACATGTAAAGCCATGAGCAGCTACACAGCAAACAGGGAAAATGCGCAGTGTACCTTAAACTCCTAGGAGATTATCAGGATAAAATAATACATAGGTATCACCCTCCTTAAGCATCAGTGACAGTGAAAGGTGTGATGAGGAGAGATGACCACTTATCTGCTCTCCAGAACTTTCTCTGCTCTTCTGGTTGCCTCTCCCCTCACTTCTCCTCCTTTAAGCTCCAGCATCTGTTCCCTTCATCCCTTAGGCACAGCACAACTCTCCTATAAAGCTTTCAAAAAAAGAAGTGTGATACGTGCTACAGATGCCTCAGTTCCACAGGATCCACAGCTGAAAAGAGTATAAATGAGACCAAGTCACAGCTGTGTAAAATCCTGAGAAAGTCTGTAGCTTGACCTTTAAAATATTTTTTTTTTTTTTTTGCTGTGGTCAAAAATTATGAATTATGAAATTCTCTTCTTGCCTGTAAAAATTACAGCTCTTTTCAAATTTAGCAGAAAACAGATTATACATTAGCCCTGCAGGAGAATATTACTTTTGATATAAAATGGTGTGAATTATCTACTTCTAGAATGTGCATTTTAAGGGCAATATACTTAATTTTTAATTAAAAAAAAACCCCAAACACTATATTTGCGCTCTAATGGAGACTGAACTGATTTGTGACATTTCAGAAGACCTTGGGACAGTTTCCAAACCTCAATCTGTTCAGACTGAATTTCCCATTGAGTAACCAGGACATTAAGATAGAATATTCACTGAGACAAATTTGATGCAAATTAGAAGTGAAGTTTTAAAGACATGGACTTCTTTTCGTTAAAACCCCTTGGCCTTACTTGATCTGCAGTGTTTCTCTGTTCACTTTCAAACTGCTGTGCCTTCAAATGGAAAGAGCTTCTGCTTTAGAAAGCAACATGTGAAAGGTTTCATTTAAATTCTGAAGCCACCATTAACTCTGGCACCAAAATTTAAACGGAGGAAAAGAAGTACTAGAAGATTCTTTTCTTTCTCCCTAAAGTACATCAAAGAGGGAAAGCAAAATAGTTTAATATCATGTATTAAACTAGCTATACCTTAATCCAGGTAATGGATCAAAGAAATAACAGCACTCATCCCCAAAATGCAAACACCTCCTAAAATATGCCTACATCAACAGCAAACCATCCAACATAAACAAAGAGCTTATTTTTATACATGAATATGTTTTTATTGAGGTAAGATCTAAGTTTATCAGTCAAATCATTACTTGCCTGAATAATAAAAAAAAATAAAACTGTTTTTAGTATAAAAACAACATGCTAAAGAAGAAACCCTAACTTTTTTTTCCTGAGCTGGATATACCACAAAAGCTTGAGCTCAGATTGCAAAGAAATCACAAACCACAGTTCCATGAAATATGCAAGAAGCAGAGGACCAGTGCTACTATGGAAGGTTGCAATTCCCAAATGGGAAACAATGATGTTCAACATGCTGATTTCAATAAAGTTTTAGAAGATAACGTGTGCACTCATGAATTCTTCCTCTTTACCAGATTTTTACAATAAAATAAAGCCAGATAAAGGACATCTAGAAGCTCTTTATTTGGTCAGGATAGATTACTCCTGGTTTAAACATAAAGAATAGTCTGCAAGCTTTTCATTATTTTTCTTGATTTTTTTCACAAGGACAGTACCACATAAATTAGTAGAGATCATTCTGGGAGACAGACTGCAGGACACATACAGCTAACAAAGTTTTAATCTCTCCAAACATAATCCAGAATCAGGAGGCACAGAACTGTGAAATTCATCCTTACTTTCCTTGACACTGGGCTAAGAGCTCCATGTTTCAGTAGTTCAGAAGAGACCTTCCATTTGACAGAAGAGTGCCAACTCAAATCATAATGGCTGCACAAATAACCAAATTACAAGACTGTACAGGGTCATGGCATTGGTGGTTGTATTCAACAGTCACATCTTTCCTTACTAGCCAATGATATAAGCCTGAGCCATGAAGATAAATACAACAGGAACATCAAAGTAAAAAACAAAACAGAATCTAAGGATCTGACTCAGTAGTTTAAAAGTCTCATTGGGCATTGGAACCTAGCTGTGTCTTTTGAGAGTCTTGGCTTTGTGTCTAATCTTCAGTAGAAAGCAAGAGAGAACAGAAAACTTATGCACAGCATAGGAGTAATTGCACACTCAAAATTAGAAGAAACGAAAACAACAAAACCAAAACCAAAACCCTAGAAAAATATCTGAAAAGACAATTTTTTTCAATAGGATACTGCTACATCTAGGGGCCACTGATTGTACTTGGACCTTGTACTTGGACCTTGATTTCTCCCTTTGCCATGCCTGGGCTGTTGATAGACCCTGCCATCAGTATCTAGCTGCCTACTGTGCTCCAACCCTGAAGAGCTATGCCTGTCATTGCAAGCAAGGTCTGTGTTGGTCACCATCAGCTCCCAACTCAGATTCCCTCATGGAAACACTGCTTGCTGCTTTCTGAGTGTGTTAATGAATATTTATGTCTCAGCACAGCACACTTGTGTAGTTAATTACACAGCACGGAAAGAAGCATTTATTAGAGCCTTCCAACAAATTTACAACTAAGTTTCATTTGGGAAATCTAATAAGCAGTAGTAAGCTACCATAAAGTACAGTAAGTCCTCAGCATATTTCTATGGCAGATACTTAAAAGCCTTCTTCCTCTTCCTCTGTAATTTTTCTTCTACAACATTAAACATTAACCATTTCTTTGGTTTAGTTATAAAAGTCTGGCTATTTTCCTGTGATTTATCATTGTGTGTTTTGATGGTCTTATATTTATCTGATTTCACACCTTCTAAATCTGCAGGGCATAGGAGTACACTTCCTAAATACTAATGTGTTCAAGGGAAAAGAATGCATGGGACTGAACACACAGAAGGTAGAGTAGTACAGGTCAAATGAGAAACAAAGCAAAAATAAAATGAGAATTAAGAATAAGGTTGAAACTTTTTTCAGGATTCTTTCCTATTTAAAAATGTATCAATTGCCTAAGTTACTGCTACTGTTGTCATGAAGATAATGGGAAAAAGAAAACACAGTATTGTAGTTATTATTAAGTAATAGTAATAGTAATAATTTTTTCTTCTTCCAAACAATTTTAGAGGCCTGTAACAATTAATGGTATCTAGATAGGTGGTAGTATGATTTCACACTTCAGGCTTCTTCCACTGAATGTCCCAAATGGGAGGAACAAAGCAGAAGCATAATACTGATTCCATTTGCTCTATGGAAGATTCTGGTTTGAGATTCAACTATTTTGAAAGTGAGGAGGAAAAAAAAAAAAGGGGGGGCTCCAAAGCATTGCATTCGTAGTTTTGTGAGAAAAGTAATGAACACAAGCCAACATAAACTTGTGGTCTTGGCTGAGTTTCTAGCAAACTCTAGCCTTCACTTCAAATTCATCAGGAACAATTACATGTAATTTGGTACAACTGTCTGCTCATACTAGGAGGCCCTTTATACTGAGCTACAGAAGAGACTGTATTACTTCCCATACCTAATGGGTGCATTAATCCTTGCTCAAGGGCATGTCATGAATACAGGCATTGCTGTCAAATCCTCATTAAGCAAATACCAACCCTTATGGTGAACTTAGAGGAGAAAAATCTGTGCTGATATTCAAGAATCAAAGTAGGTTCCTTACAGCAGGCATACTTTCTTGACTTTGATGTCTGGCTGTAATGCCCAGATGTAGCTCTAAGAGTTTATGTTTAAGATGTATGCATATACATATATTGTCCTTCAAATCTTGCATTTCTAGATTGCAATTTTTAAGTAAGTAAAGGGCAATTAGGTGTTAAAATGTAATGAAAATTCATTAGTGTTCCAGCCTTAATGTATAAAACCACCTATGTAGCAGCTACATAAAGTGAGGTTAAAATTGTGATTGGTTGACATTCCCCAGGAAGACCAGGACTTGAACTTTAAGGCTTTGGAAAGACACAGGTATATAAATTATGTGATGTTATCTCAAGAATTTAGGTGTACTCAGTAGAAACAGAAATTCAGCTTCTTTGAATATTAAGTTATTTTAAGAATAGATGTACTCTATTTTTTGAGGTCCTTCAGTGTCATATAAGTATAACAAGCTTTAAGAGATAAAACAATAGGCCAAGTTCTTGAGTGAAATAGGTTCACTGTATTTAGAATAAACCTTTTAGAGAAGCTGGATTACTATTCCATGCAGATTCACTGAATTTGGTCAATTTTTATATTGTTATTCCTTGAAATCCAGGATGGCCTTCACTGGTTAGCTTCAGAGCTGCAGATAGCAGCAAGATTGAAAAAACATAGCCACACTTACAGTTATGTCCCCAAAGGGAGAAGATAGTACACTTGCAATTAGATCTTCCAGCTACTCTATGTTTAAAGAAATAGCAATATGATGTAGGTATGCAAAACATGAAAATAAATATTAGCAAGTTCCTTGATAAATAAATATTGACAAATTTCAAATTTATGATATGCATGCAGATGTGAGAAAAATATTATGAACCAGGAATACATTTATTAACATAAAATCACTATAAAAAGTCTTCATACTTTTGAGAGGCAGACTGCTTTATTCATCCTGTTTCTACTTTGCTCTTTTACTGCAACTTCTGTATATATGAAAAAGATTTGTACCAAGAGAGGTAAAATGAACATCTTTAAGGTGCCTTGAGCTGACCATGCTGTTAACCCAAACACACTATCACATCCTGGGTAACAAAGTTCTTCTGCAAGGTCCCCACGTATCTTTCCTTGTGACAAAAAAACCTACCTTCATGTAATTAAATAACAGGCCAAATCACTGTAGTAAGATTTCCTTTATATCTTGTCCATTCCTTTTCTGAGGCTTTAAGTTATTATCTGCCTCTCTCTTAAAGGAATTCCTACTGTTGTTGTGTCCTATTAGATGTGGTCATCAAAAGAACTTTGAATTCCTGTGTCACAAAATGTCAGTATTATAGACTTGTATATAGAGTCTATAGAATGGCTTGGTTTGGAAGGGATCATAAAGATAATCTAGTCCCAGTTCACATACTGTGGGCAGGGACACCTTCCAGTAGGTCAGGCTGCTCAGAACTCTGTCCAACCTGGCTGCTTAAACGCTGCTGCTTAAGGGATGGGGCATCCACAATTTATCTGGGCAGCCTGTGCCAGCACCTTACTGCCCTCACAGTAAAGGCTTTCCTCCAAATATCTTATCAAAGCTTACTCTTCTTCAGTTTGAAGCCACTCCTCCTCATCCTGTCACTATATGCTCTTACAAGTAGTATGTTTCCACCTTTCTTATAGTCTTCTTTCAGATACTGGAAGACCCCAGTCCTGAAGCCTTCTCTTTCCAGGCTCAGCAACCCCAGTTCTCTCAGCCTTCCCTCAAAGCAGAGCTGCTTCATCCCTCTAATCATTTTGGTGACCTCCTCTGGACTCTCTCCAACAGTTCCATGTCCTTCCTGTCCCAGGGACCCCAGAACTGGACACAGCAGTGCAGGCGGAATCTCACCAGTACAGAGCTGACCAGAGCAGAGAGGCAGAATCCCCTCCCATGTAGTTGACAGGTTGCTTTGGATGCAGCCCAGAGCACCATTGGCTGTCTGGGCTCCAAGCACACATTGCTGGGTCATGTCCAGCATCCTCTCCACCAGCACCCTCAAGGCCTTCTCAGCAGGGCTGCTCTTAATTTCAATTCAACCCCCAGGTTGTGCAGATGCCAGGGATTGCCCTGACCTAGGTGCAGCATTTTGCATTTTGGTCTTGGTAAACCTCATGATACACCCATGCACCCTCTTGAGCAGGTGCCTCTGGAAGGATATGTCAGAATCTTGTGTTTTTCTGTCCCTGAATATGCATTTTGCTTTTTCATTCTTGTGAAATTTCTTTGTTGACACCCTGTGCTGTGTCAGGTTATCTAGGGGTGCCTACCAGGATAACCTGTCAACCAGGTTATCTAGGGGTGTCTAGCTCTTACAGAGATCATGCAAAACATATGACCAACTATCACAACAACAATGAGGCTGTGAAAAAGACAGCAAGAATACAAGGCTAGATGAGAAAATGTTAATCAAATTTTTAATAGAAATATCAATCTATGTAAGAAAGGCCTGACACATCCAGAGGGACAGATCAGTGATGACAAGGTAGGAAGAGGGCTACTGCTGGTGCAGACATGTAAAATACATAGATTAACACATTTCCCCAGACCTCCTGAGTCTTACTCTAGCTACTGGAAGAATTTGAACTGCTTTGCTACTCATATTTCAGTGACAGGATCTGATACTTCTTGTGGTCTAATGGCAAAGCCAAGTAAAAGGGCTCCTTCTCTGCCCAGGAACCAGCTGTTTCCTTCTCTCTCCATTTGCCCCAGAAAACAGCACAGACCATGGAACTTCAGATGGCAGAAGCATGAAAACTGGAGCTCAGGTCCATTAGAAGTGACATGCCCAAGGCTCTGTGGCATGCAGGTAAACACTTCAGTCTGCCTTCAGCACTTGTACCTCAGTCCTGGGAGAAAAATATCTGTGCTTTTTAAGTCTTAACTGAGAGGGTACCTGGTCAACATTCTACCCACTTCTTGGACAAGTTCCATGCCTTTCTTCACTTGGCAAAGGCACAAAGTCCCCACTCAGAGATTGTCTCAGCATAATGCTTAAACCAAACTCTAAAACTGGACTTTAATAAACTCTTTGTCCGTGTTAGTGGTAGGAATAGCAGTGATAATAAATCAGAAGCAACTCTGTAAACCTTTCCTCCTTAGACATCTTTTTTTCCCAAATTCTGAAGATAAAAACTGGAACTTCAAACACTATTCATTTTCATCATCTAGTTCTTATTTTTAAAGAAAACAAGAAGATGGCTGGTACTTCTCAGTGCAGAAAATACTTAATCTGAATGCAAAGTTTATTTTGCAGAGAACAGTACATAGGTGTCTGATCTTGACAAGCACTCACACTCTGAGCCGCACAGAGAATTGATGATGACAGCAGCTCATCACCTGAAAATGGCCTGTAGATGAACCAGGACATGGCTGGTGAGAAACTAAAAACTGCAAAACAAAACCAAAATAAAGCAAAGAAAGTTTATGATTTTTAGAATACAAGCCAGAGGATTTTGACAAACTGAAAATGTTCTTCTTGTGAATCAAAGGAATTAAAGGAGACAAAAAATATAACACAATAATAAAAAATATTTCATAAACCACACATGGAACTCCAGTGTAAGCTGCTAATATCTTGACTAATATATGTTGTGTTTGCAGTATTTACTATGGAATTTATAGACACAATTAATAATTACACGTTTATGTCAACTTCTGTGCTGGCTTCCTGGGTTTCCCTCTCATTCAGCCTATTCAGCAGCAAAAGCATCTAAGCATTACAAGCATGGTCAACTGAAAATTGAAAAGCCAGAAAGGAAAAGACAGGGTTCTTTTATATAGGAAAGTAGAGAATTGTCCTGATTACAGCAAAAGGCTGGGAACTTTGCTTACCTCCTGTCCATCTCCCACCCCCTTGCTAACCCTTACAGAAGACTCTGGCAAGCCTTTTTCTTAAGCCACTTCAGGTACTGATTTCAAACATGGTGTCATTGAGCACCTTATTCCTATAACGCATCTGTCTTGAATTCCAAGGATTACATGAGATGAATACAAATAGTGATATACCAATGACTACGCTTTCTGCAGCAAAACTGTTTGTAGTCAGAAGTGACTTGTGAATTGTATGACAATATCCAGAGAATTACAGTCATGCCAGGTATCACAGAATATGCTGAGTTGAAAGGCACCCACAAGGATCATCAAGTCCAGCATCTGGCCCTCCACAGAACGATTCCCAGTGGTCACCCTGCATGCCTGAGAGTATTGTTCAAATGTTTCTTGAACTCTGTCAGGCTTCTGCTGTAACCACTTCTCTGGGGAGCCTGTAAATAAGTTACAAATAAGAATTCCAACGCTGATCTATGTCCTTTATTTCAGGTTTTTCTATTTGTCTTTTTATTTTGTCCCTCCATCCTCCCAAGCATACTTATTAAGAGTACCTAAGAATGAAGAAATTTTGGCAACTATAAACATCAGAATTGATGGCATGAGTCAGCAGAAACAAAGATTCAGTCAGGAAGTTTGAGTTTCTTGGAGTGGGGTATTTTGATGTCATTTGGTTTGATTTGGTTTTTTGCATAGAACAATGTTAATCAAATACCTTTTTTCTGTTTGTTTAGGTTACCTGATTTGTGAACATGGAGTAATCATTTTACTGGTTGATGCCTAAATAATTACACATTTTGGAAAGTGCTTTGTGATCTGCAGAAGAGAAGTTCTTTATAATGTTGCCTAAGCTTTCTGCCAAATTAGGAAGGCAAAAATCAACCTGCTCATGCAAAGCTACCACAGCTCTCAGTGGATAAAGTCTATACAATGCTCAACTTTTCCCCCCAGTAAGTCATTCTGCCACCAGCAGCTCCGGGTTTTGTATGCAAGATGACTTAATTGGGTAGCTAAGCATAATGAGATGTAGATGGTATAAGCTGCTCTGCACAAAACTTGTTTGTCCATTCTAAGAGAAGGGTGGAAGCAGAGGAAGCCTTTTACCCAGGACCCACCAGTCTTAAGAAACAAAATGGTACTGTTACTTCAGTAATAGGCTTAGTAATTAAAATTTTATTAAAATAAAAGCTATCAGTTTTCCCTTTCTATAAGGAAAATCAATTTGCAGTCTGGAGTTCAAATGCCCGTCAGCAGAGAGAGGAACCCATACGGATGGGTAATCTGACTGTAAAATAAAACCACATAGAGTAGCCTTGGCAAACAAGCAAAGCAAAGCAAAGCAAAGCAAAGCAAAGCAAAGCAAAGCAAAGTGGAAACAGAACTCCTGAAATGCCCATTGTCAAAGAAACACATGGAAAGCCAAAAACATATGGAAAACTCCCCAAAGATATAAAAGGAAGGTGCATATAAAATACAGCATAATTGCATGGTAAAATTTCAAACATACATTCTCCAAAAAGTATATTTTTAATAAAAATTAAAATAATTTTCTTATTTAAACTACAATTCAGTCAGAAGTACAAAGCATTTTTTCTAGATTTTAATGCATACTTTTTCTTTTTTACTCCTCAAATTAAAGCACTTAACAGACTAGAGTGAATCAAATACCCAAAATATTTTTATTTAGAATGCCAGAAAGTACTGATTTCTCAAGTATCTTATTAATATTCAGTCATAATAACTAAGCAAGACAGAAAAATAAAACTTGAAGAGTATTTGGTTTGTCCTTTTTCTGACTTTTAAACACAGGCAGTAGCATATGAAATTTTCAAATGATGATTAATTTACTAGTCCATCCTATGGCCTTTTTAATAGAACATAAAAAATACCTGAATTACTAGCTCTTGTCAACTCCTCCATGTTGATAAGAGCTGTGGAAGACTTCTGAAGTATATAATTAACCTCAGGGTACACTAATGATGGCCACTTGCCCCCTGCATAAGATTCATATTATACAGGACAATGGTAAAAAAGTGACTCTCATTTTAAAGAATGGGCATTCTGGAGTACTCCTGTATTCTTGGCTTCTTTATCCCCACAAAATCAACAATATTTGTAAATATTTCTATCTTTTTGCTCCATTTTAAAAATCTAATTTATTAACTTAATTCTCAGTTTCATAGTATTTATATTTCTAAAGCATTTCATCATAGAACTGTGTAAAGACAGTATATAAGAAAATAAAATTTTTACTTAAGGGAAATATCCAGAACTTGGAAGAATTCTTCAAGTCCTCCAGTGACAAAACAGATAAGATTTTGTGGAAAAGACTACTAAGGAAACAATGCTTCTAGAGCTCTGCATTCATCTTCTTCTGTATAATTTCATTAATGTTCACCCATATTTGGAAGCAGGTAGGCGCAGGGGTTTCTCAATTTCCTGAGGAGACACAGCCCAATGCTGCTTACCATCATGCTCTGTGTTCTAACTCCTATTTGTGGGACCAGCACAAATGCTGATTAGCAACACTTCAGAATTGCACAGGGACCAGCTACGCCTGACCTCTGCAGTGTAGTCCTCAGTTGTAAGGAAGAATGTGCATAGTTTCAGTCCATGTGTTTTGCTCTTGCTGTAACTGAAGTACTGCAAAGGACTTTTTTAATGTAGTTCTTTTCCTAAATACCTGATCTCAGCATCATTAAATCAAGCTCCAGGGCTAAAGTCTTGTATGGCCAGTGGCACCACTCTTGCTTGAGATGCTCTTGTGCTGTGGCAGAGTCTGGCCTTTTGCACAGAAGTATACTAATTAACAGCTTTCATATTATATTGTATTGTGTTAATTATATTATCTCATATCAATATTATCTCATAGTATTATTAGCTACATAGAATTACATTAATATATGTGATTCTATATAATAGAAATATAATTACTGCATAGGGTTGTATTAAGTAATGTAATTTATACACAAGGTTTTTGAAAATGAGAATTCACTTTTCCTTGCTGAGGGAACAGTGACTCTGATGTCTTGTCAACCCCTGAAGCATTTTCTCTTTGGTTGCATCCAATGTTCGCATCCTCCCAAAGAACAAAACAACCGTACATAGAAAGCATAAATGCTTTGAGTCAAGTTGCTATGTAACACCCATCACATTCTATTATTTCACATAAAATAGAATCTAAGCTCATCTCTATCCGGAGCCTGGATGGTATTTTCCTACTGCTGCACATCTAGAGTCCAAGCTTTCATCTCTAGCTCTTTTTCCCCTCCCTTAGGGGAAAATGAATGGCTGAAATTCAAATATATGCACCGAAAATGGCAAAAACATTCTCTGGGAGTAATCAGTCAGCATTATATATTTCTCTGGTTTGACAAGGGAGGTTGACTTGAAGCCAGACTGGCTCCTGTTGAGCTACAGCCCTCAATTAATGCGCACTTCATTTATCACTACTTAGACAAGGACCCAGAAAAAGGAAGTACCATTTCAAGTATTGTACTTGTGGGTGGGGAGATAAAGCAAATTAAGAATAGTAAGAGAAGAATGGTTCTGAAATGTAACAAAAGAAAATTGGAATGGAAAAAATCAGAAAGATGTGTTCATGCTGGATATTAAGCTGGTCCTAAGCCCTCTAGAGTCATTTGTAGTTCCAACATGTTACTTGCTCATTATGCCAAACTGAAAGACTATTTGAGGAACTTCAAACAGCATTCTTTGTTTTGTGTCCTCTAATTTGAATACTAGTCTTGTCCTTGTGCTTATTTCTCTCTTGCACCACTTCATGATTTACTCCCCAGTTAAATAAAATGGTCTTGCTTGTACGCTTGTCTTCATCAACACCAAGATAATTTTTAAATCAGGGGAAAACAACCAGGAAGTTATTCATGGCTGTTACTTGCTTTAACATAAAACAAATTTATAATTTCAGTATCAGATTAACCCTTCTAGTGTTAAGATGAACTACTGGAAACAATGAAGGTTACTAGTTGTTTGCAACAAGTGAAGCATTATAAAAGAGAGGCCTTGTAAAACTATGGCTCAGGCCTTTGGCTAAGTAGAAAAGGGCTATGGGAAAGAGATTCAGTTGAATTAGGGTAGAAAAACACTATATAACTGTTGTGTGTTCACATCGTGGTATATGGCAGTTGGTTGGATTATGCTTGTAAGGATTTAAAATTATGTAGCTGATAACCAGCTAACTGCTTTAAAAGGCTTGGTTTTTGCAATAAAATGGCTTACCTTTGCACCTGCCTGGGGACTCTGTGTCACTAGGACCCTTACTCCACTACTCACTACCAAAATTCAAGGTATAATATCAATATATCCATTTCTATCTTTGACTAAACATTTGGTTTCCTATTTATCTATTAGATCCTCAGATCATGTCATGTTTGTTCAGGATAACTTCTGTACGACTTTTTTGATAACCTGTCCCTTGAGATTTCTTGGAGGCTCCACTTTGAGCTTTTTTTGGATACATTTGGATTTCATTTCCTGAAACAGTACATTAAAGAAATACTAATTTCTTTAACACCTACAGGTTGGGTGGAGAAGTAATTAAGGGTAGCACTGCTGAGAAGGATTTGAGAGTGATGGTTGACGAATAACTTGACATGAGCTGGTAAACGTGCACTTACATCCCAGAAAACCAGCTGTATCCTGGGCTGCATCCAAAGCAGTGTGGCCAGCAGGGCAAGGGAGGAGATTCTGCCCCTCTGCTCTGCTCTGCTGAGACTTCACCTGCAGTGCTGCATCCACTCTGGGGCCCTCAGAACAGGAAGGAAATGATACTCCTGGAGCAAGTCCAAAGGTGGTCCACAAAGTTGATAAGGGGACTGGAGCACCTTCCCTATGAAAACAGACTGAGACACCTGGGACTGTTCAGCCTTGAAAAGGTTGTGTGGAGCCCTCATAGTAACCTTACAGTACTTGAGAGGAGCTTCAGGGAAGCAGGAACTGTAGTACTAGGACAAGGACAAATGGGTACAAATTGAAAGAGAGGAAATCTAGGTTATATATTAAGAAAAAAAAAATATTTTGCGGGAAGAGATAGGAAAAACAGCTCATTTCTTTAAATTTAGACTCCCTTCTGGTCTAAGTCCATGCCTCAGTTGTTGACATATGTCGCTCTGCATCAGGGATTAAAAGGCAACTAGTGGTTGTACCAGTGATGATGACTTGGCTGAATTTTAAAGAGGGGCTGAAACAAAGCTCATTAGCTGAAACAAAGCTTGTGGTGCCAATCAACTTTCCACAGAACAGAGGATAGCAGCCAAGAACTATGGCAATTGGTGTTTACCAGGAGCAAAAGAACATCACAGAGATGTTGAAACAGATTTTGCAGAAACATGTCAGGAAAGTTGAATCTAGAGATTTGAAAAACTGTGATCCAACACTGAATAGTGCCAATGTTCGTGACCCTTGGACATGGGACACTTTAGGGGATGCTTTGAGGGATCGTATTAGGCAACGCAGCAGAGTGCTGGCTCCTCAGGTGCCCGCTGCTTCGGCACTTGCTCCTGCCCTGCCCCTCCTTCTGCACCACCGCAGCAAGACTTTGACCATACATGAGGAGAACCGGAGGGTGCCCCCTGGTCCCCTGATCTGTTTGCCCTAGGAAGGGAGCCCAGTATTTTCTCCCCTGATCAGTGGGCAGAGGTGAGAAGACAGGCTGCCATGGAAGGAGATGTGGATTTATTACATGCTTTTCCAGTTATCTACCAGTCCCACCAACTACCTAAATGGGAAATCTTGCCTTATGGTGTCATAAAAGAGCTGTGTCACCCAGCCATACACAATGGCATCTGAACCCCTTTCACTACTAACCTCTTGGAAACTGTGGTGAACTCATACAACTTGGCACTGCACGACTTTAAGCAAATAGCAGGGATTACACTGATGAGTATACAAGTCACTGTCTGGATGCCAGAGTGGAGAGAGCTGTCCACTGTTCAAGCTGTGGACAATTTACAGCAACCCCTGGGGCATATTTTGTGACTTATTGGTGCTGAGGCTCTTATGGGAGAGGTCCAACACTTGCTGACCACAGGACAGGATTAGCAGCTTGCAGAAGCCGTTCAGCAAAGGAGCTCACTATGAGGGCTTTTTGTAAAGTGCTGGTTGGTGGTGTTCTTACAACCTTGTTTGTTAACACAAGACAGGGAGCTGATGAACCTTTTATTAAGTTTCTAGATAAATTAAAAGCCACCCTAGATATGCAGAGAGACAATGTCACCACGCAAGAAATGTTACTGAAGCAGTTAGCAGTGGAAAACGCAAACCCTGACTGTCAAAAGATTTTATGGCTCCTGTGAGCCCCCACTGTGTTAGAAATGCTTAAGACTTGTCAGGGAATTGGCACTGCCAGTCATAACACAACTTAGCTTTCAGAAGCTCTTGCTACAATGAGTGCTCATTCTGGATCAAGTGCTTTATTTTCATGCAGTAAGCCAGGTCACAGAAGATGAGAATGCCCTTGTAACAAAAGAGATTCTGGGGACTCAGGCATATGCACATATTGCTGGAATGGTCAGTACCCTGTAAAACTATGCCAGTCTAGATTTAATAAAGAAGGGGGGCACTCCCAGCTACACCTATGGACCCTCTGGGAAACCGCCAGCAGAGTGCAGGGAGGAGCCTCGTATGGGTAGCAAATCAAGCCTGGCTGCAGTCATCCCCACAAACACCTTGCGAGCTGGACAGCAGGTGGCATTGGCATGGGCCTGGCCTCCGCCGTCACCATAACTCGGTGATGTGCACTGTTTGCCTTCAGATGTCTGGGGACCACTGGACTGGGGATGCAGTGCACTTGTGATTGGTTGAGTACCAACCACAAAGTAGGATTTTTTTCTTCTGGGCTAGACTCAAAGACTGGAATTTTACTGGGGAGATTCAGATAATAGTTTGGACCCCTGTACACCCATGTCAAATTTCTGAAGGGGTACGAACTACACAACTTGTTTATTCCCATGTTAACCCCCCGGTAGTTTTCCACGAGTTAGAGGTAACAGTGGCTTTCATTTCAGTGGGCAGTCACAGATCTTCTGGGCAAAATCACTTTCTAGTCATAGATCCACTCTCAAATGTGCTCTTCAGCATCAAAATTATCCCAATTGCTGGTACTTGATAGTGGTGCTGATTTTACTGTTTTAGCTTTCGCAGTGTGGCCCAGTCATTGGCCCCTCACTCAAGCTGCTAAAGGTCTAGCTGGGGTTGGAGGCCTCTCTATTCCAAAAGAGAGTGTCAATTTTGTCACAATAGAGGGCCCTGAAGGTCACACTGCCACTGTGAAACCTTGTGCACTATCATTCCCTGCTACTTTGTGGGGATGAAACTGTCTTAGCCAATGGGGTCTCATGTTGGGAACAAATTAATCATAGGGGCCACTGCTGAGCAGCATGTCCCTGCCCTCACCCAGACAAGAGATCATCCTGTGTGGGTGGATCAGTTGCCCTTATCTCAGAAAAACCAGCAACATTTGTACCAGCTTGTATAAGAACTGCTGCAATCTGGCCGTACCATTCTCACAAAACCCATGGAATTATCCTAATTTTGTTATTCAGAAAAAGAGTGGAACATGGTGATTGCTGCAAGATTAAAAAAAAAAAAATTCAGTAATATTACTGAGCCTATGGGAATTCTGGACCATCACAGCTATTGATTGAAAAGATTGTGGTATTTTACTGGACTATTTTGTGAACACAATCCCCCCTGATTTGTATTTTCTGTGCCTTTCATTATTTTGAGTGTCCATGCTCAATGATTTGCTATAGCTCTTGGGTACAATTAATTTGGTATGCCCTTTATCAGTTACATCTGAAGAACTCTACCCCCTTTTCCAGCTATTGGAAGGGAACCCTGAACTTACTTCCCCTTGCACTCTGACACCAAGAGCAACAGGAGCTTTAGAACAGGTCACACAGGTGTTAAATGCTCGACAGACTTATAGAAAAGCTGATGGAATCCCTGACAATTTTCATCTTAGTTTTATTGAAAACTCTTACTGTTGCCCAATTCTGATTGCCAATGACTGCATGGTGTTTACAGATGGCTCTGGAAAGACTGGTAGGTCTCTGATAGTGTGGCAGAGTAATGGGCAGTGGCTACAAGGTATAAAAGTAGTTCATGGTTCAACTCAACTGGTAGAATTAGCAGCTGTGGTTAGGGCTTTTGAAAAATTTCAAGATGAACTTAGCATTGTTAGTGACTCTGCTTATGTTGCAGGTATAGTGACAAAATAGAAGCAGCTTATATCAAAGAAGTAATTAACCCATTGCTCTTTTATTTACATTTTCATTTACATTTTCTACTACATTTGCATTTTGCAGTGCAGTTGTGTATAAAAGGCATTATATCCTACATGTAGGTTCCCATACTAGTCTTCCTGGCCCCATCTCTGAACGTAATGCCTGTGTAGACCAGTTAACTGGGGCCATTGTTGTGCCAGATGTTTTTTCTCAGGCACATCTGTATCATGTTGTTTTTTTTTTTCACCAGAGTGCAGCAGAGCAGAGAACAAGGATCAAGTGGAATGCTGGCAACGTTCCACTTTACGCTGACCAGAAGGCTGTTGGTCTTTTCTGCTGCAAGAGTGCATAGATCGATTAAAAATGTAGGAAAAAAACCCACAACTCTTTTACCATAGCATTAAATGACTTCTCAAAATAAAAGATGTCTTAAATTTTATTATTTGGTCATCCTGCTAAAACCTAAAGCTTCTCTTCCCTGATACTTTAAAATCAGTCAGAAAAAGAGTAGGCTAAGTTATTTGATTTTTAAATGTGTTTAGCTGTCAGATTGAAACCTGTGGAGATACTTTTATTTAAATTGTTTAGTTTCTGATATTTTTCAAAAAAAATCTTGGTGAAGTTTCTGAAAATTAAAACTTCAATCGTTTATAACTGTCAATCAATTCCAACAGTGCAACAAAAATAAACAGACCTATAATATTCCTTTCAGCAACAAACTAAGATTTCTTCTCTGCAGCTGCTGTTATTATGGACTGATCAACATATTTAGTCAAAGGTAGTTTGATTGCAGACTGAAATTTTAGGATTGGCAGAGCAGTTCAATACTGCACTTATGCACAAAGTTGAAAGCAAAGTGTAAATCTCATGCCATGGCAGCAGTGACAACTTTCCTGCATTTCCGTGTTTGCTACCTTTGCTAACTTGTGGAGCAAGTTTGTTTGAGAGTGAAATCACTGTGATATATTTTGTATCTCTAAACAGGCAGCTCATCTCCCCAAACCAAATGCTTGAATCAATGAAGAGGAGGCTCAAGAGGGACCCTATTACGCCCTACAGCTGTTTACAACTAACTGAAAGGAGGTGAGTCTTTTTTGCCATGTTTCAAGTGAAAGGACAAGAGGAAATGGCCTTAAGATGCACCAGGACAGGTTCAGATCAGAAATGAGATTTTTTTTCACTGAAAGAGTGGTTAGGCATTGGGATAACTTTTCCAGGGAGGTGGTGGACTCACTCCCTCTTGGAAGTGCTCAAGAAGCATATGGATGTGGCACGTGGTGATATGGTTTAAGGGTGATTATGGTGATGCTGTTGGTTGGACTCGATGATCTTAAAGGTCTCTTCCAGCCTTGATGATTGTGTGATTTTTCTGTGTAAAATCTTCTATTAATGGTCCTCTTAAATAAATGCTCTTGCAACTTGTGTCTCATGGAGTGGTTCTTGCAGATGCCACCCTACACACTTCTGAAGGTTAAGCACTGCCTCCAGTCAGGATACAAGTTTCACAACTTCAGAAATTGTACTTTTTGCCTCAGAAGTAATTCTCCCACATGACAACACCACAGCTGGTATCAGATGATCCATATCAATCCACATCAATTGTTCCTTTTACTAAAACGGAGCCTATTGGCAGAGATGGAGTCCATGCTTCGTTAGCTATATCTTCCACTGATTTGCTGGAGACTGAACTTGCAAATGACTGCAAGACATGGTAAATCTTGCATTAAGATTTTAAATAATGCACTTGTTTGGATGAAGTAGTGTATAATGGGATTTAGGAGTACCATTTTTTTCTTAGTGAATGATTTTATTTTACAATATTAAGCTGTGTGATTGCAAAGTCTCATTAAAAATAATATAATAAAGGTGATTTTTTTTACTTAAGGCATTAATTTTATTGACTTTAGATGAAATTAAATTACTGTGTGTCTGAATCAGTGAGGAACAGATACTGGTCATACATGCATACATATACAGCATATACAGCATAGTCTGTCTAAGGACACATTAACTTCTGAGCTGCTCTAGAGGAATTGTTCCTTGCCTCCAGCTCCTAGATTTAGAGCAGCTGCCTAACACATTCAAATCTCCCAGCTGTATTCCAACACAGAAGAAACTCCACAATACTGGCAAATTAGACTTCACATCAATATTTTTTTGGGCTGCTTGCCAATGCCTTATAAAAAAATATAATTAGAGGTGAGACTATTGCAATTTGATGCTATTATACATCAAATGTACAATATGCCTTCTGTCTAGGCAAACTAATATAATGAAAGTGTTATAAGATATTAAATATTTCATATTATTTTCATTTTCGTTCAACTGGTGAAGAGCTGAAGGCTCTGGTTGATATTTGGGCTACTGACACTCAGCTGCTTTAGTAAAAAGCCATATGGTTTACTACTATTTAGCAGCACATTTTATACAGCTAGTGGGATGAAATGTCACTTAAAGGAAGCTGGATTAGTCACAAGCATGTTAAGCAGGACAGATGCATAGGCTTTGCTGTTAATTTTGCCTTTGCATTTCCTTATTCCTCCATCTATTTTTGTTGCAAGGCCCTTTAGTGATCAATTCAAACTGTGCATGAAATAAGATTTTAATTCTTTTTCCCATGAAATCTTTAACTGATAATAAACAATTTCCCAGCATGATTAGTGTTGCAGGGACCTCTGGAAGTCATCTTCTCCAATGATCCTATTCAAATAGGGTCATCTAGACCTGGTTCCTCTGAGGGTGGAGATGCCATTCCCTCCCTAGGCAACCTCTGCCAGTGCTCACTCTCACAATGAAAAAGTATTTCCTGATGCTCAGATAGAGACTCCTTTATTTCAGCTTGTGTCGCTGCCTCTGGTCCTGTCAGTTTCCACCACTGGAAAGAGTATGGCTCTGTCATGTAGTCTCTCTTCATGTATTTATATACATTGATAAAATCCCCATGAGCCCTTTTTCCTCCAAGCTGAACAGTCCTGGACCTCTCAGCCATACCTCATAGTAATCATTGAATCATTTAGGTTGGAAAAGACCTTTGAGATGTAGTCCAACCATTAACGTAACTCTGCCAAATCCACTAAACCATGTTCCACATCTACGTGACTTTGAAATACCTCCAATACAGTGACTCAACAACTTCCGTGGGCAGCCTGCTCCACAGGCCTGCTTCACAGCCCTCTCAGTGAAGAAATTTTCCCTGATATCTAGTCTGAACCTCCCTGGCACATCTTGAAGACATTTTCCCTTTTCCTGTCACTTGTCATATGAGAGAAGAGACCAGCCTCTACCTCACTACAACCTCCTGTCAGGTAGTTTTAGAGAGTGATAAGGTCTTGTGCTCCAGACCCTTCCCCAGCTCTGTTGCTTTTCTCTGGACACACTCCAGCCCCTCAATATCCTTCCTGTAGTGAGGGGCCCAGAACTGAACACAGGCAGTATTCCAGACACTCTACCAACAAGCCTGTAGCATTGCATGAACCTTATACAAGAAGAGATACACTGTGCTCCTCCTACTTTACAGAAAGGGGCATTAGCAATTGATGCATTTTGGTAGCCTATTGACTTTTACTATGAGACATATAGATAGTCTAATACTCTTATTAACTACCCCCATTAACAGCTGGAATTTAAGAACACACACAGCAGCTACTGTGATTTAACTATGATTTTTGTCCCACTACAGCACCAGCAAAATTGTTTCATGTGCAACCATATGTAAAGATCCAATTCTAACAGCTGATGGGGTATGGGGGGCATGAAATGTGAACTATAGAGGAGAGAAGTATAACTGAAAGCAGGTCCCATGGTTACTTCAAGGTTAGTGACAAAATATCTTGCTCTAAGATGAATGAAAAAACTTGCTTTCTTTTAGCTGCCAAATACCATAAAGAAACATAATTCTAATAGTCAAAAAAAAGCTTACAGTATTTTTCACAGAATTTCTTTGCAGGCATGAAGCAGATAATAAAAATAATTACGTTACTTTTAGTCTTGAAATGCTGTGCAGAGGAAGTAAATTTCCTTCCCTGGTATCAGTGTTCAATATTTGCAAATGTACACATCTCTTCATGTTTCTTAAAACAATAAAGAGAGAATAGGTCTTAGTAGCACTGTTTCCATTTCTATGGCTGAGATGTCTCATTAACTTGCTGCCAGACCAATATATCTGACATTAGTCCACAACTGCACTACAGTTACTGTGCTATTATTTCATGTATGTTAGATTACATCTATGTTGAAGTCAATTTTCTTGATTCTTTGTCTAAAGCTGATGATAGTCATGCTTGCATTAGAAGATTTTTAAGTCTTTCAGCACACATATTAATGCATGAAAAGGATACTTTTTTTGGTTTCATGGTTATAAAGGCCTCCTGAGTTCCAGAAGCCAAATTATTTAACTGTGTAATAAACATGCCAATACAGAATAAAACATATTTAATAGTTTGAAAATTACTAGAAATTACCTTTACTGTGCCATTTTTTTTTACCTAGTACCACCACTACCCTGACAGCTCCCCATTGTTGTTGTCAGCTGAGAATGAACACTCCATTCTGAAATTCTCTCTTGAAGCCAAACTCAATCCAGGGATAAACATGCTAAGAAGGATCAAAATGGAGTCCTATCAAGAATCTTAAAACCATGCCTGTTGAACAATGACATTCTACTCAAATTTCTCATCCTTAATCTATGTTTGTGCTTTCCATGATAATTCAAGACCAAACTATTCCGATTTAAATATTAATAGATCGTGATATGTGTGTCATCTGGTCTTATACCTGTCCTTCCCATATGGCAAGAGAAGGAGCAGCAAGGAAGGAGCATATGAGGAAGTAAATCTTCTTCCACCTCCCATTTTCTACTGTGCTTATATGTGTTTCTGTTGCTTTCTCCAGTGGAAGGAAATGCTTGAAATCTCCTATTTCCTTCTAGTCAACAGTTCTTTCTTCAGAGATAACCGCAGAAAAAGCAGTCCCATGCCATATATTCAGCACATGGCATTTGCTCAACAGAGAAAAAAATAATAATATTTAAGAAAAAACAAGATCATATTTTGTTTACAAAGTGGCAGAGACCTCCAATTTGTAAGTAGTAAGCGAAAACTCATGATTTTCATGGTCCAGAAGTGAAAGACGTTAATGAATTTGGAAGCAAGATAGATGTAGATTTAACATAGAAATTGCAGTGTTCTGGACAGTGGAGTATAATTACTGATAATCATGCAAATTTAAGATGAAAACATGGAATAATTACAGAAATAATTACAGAAAATGACAGACATAAACTGTTCTGCAAAGTTTCCTTTTTAATTTACTGTGTGTTCAATGCTACTTGACTTCTTAAAAATTTATTGCAAAGTTCTTGAGGCCTGCTCAGTCACCCGAAACAGCTGAGGAGCTGTTGTAAAGGAAGTCTTTCCCCCGAGCGTAGGCGCTACAAGATGAGGAAACACTGAACAGACGAAGTGTGGAAAGGAAACTATTTTGATGATGGCAATTATTAATGAAGCCTGTGACTCTGTCAGGCATTCAAATACCACTGTGATGGCCAGTAAGTGGTTTAGAACAGCAGAAGTGTGAGGGGAGCATATTGGGCTGCTCTGGGGATTTCTCAGGAAGGGTCCAGGGGTTAGAAATTAAGAACAATTGGAAAAGGAAAGAAAACAAAACTTTGCAGGCCCAGGAAAAAGAGACTTTCCTGAAAGATACAGCAGTATCTTCCAAAGAACTTGTTCAGACTGTTTTTCCCTTCTAAATTTTCATAATAACTGTAGCCCTAAATTTACTACATACCTACATGAGCAAGAATTTTCCATTCTCTCTTCTCCTTTGTGCTTTCATTATTACAACTCATTCTTTTCTCAATTACCCAGAGAATGCTAAAACACAAAATAAGGGAAAGAAGGTGAGCAAAATTAAGAGTTCAGAAAAATGGTCTGTAACGATTAACCTACAGTATAAGAGATAACCTACGGTATAAGAGAAAAATACACAGAAGGAAAAACTGAGTTAAACATCCTGGATTCCCTCCTCCACTGATGTTGTGAAACTTTTTTAGCAGATTATACTGTATGGTTGGGTTGAAGTTCGCTAGTAAAATATGAGGTTAGGAAATTTAAAGGTGCCATAAAATTTAATCGCAAAGTGAATCTCATTAATAAAATGCACAGGCTACACCATTGTGAATAACCATTAAACTAAACATTTAGTCTATTAATCTCACCTCTTCTGTGATAGTAGGGGGTACTTTGCCAAAAAGTACCTCACAGCATGAGCAAGCAATTACTTCTCATGCAATAAATACCCTCACGTAACAAACATAACATAGGTGTCTAGCAGGAGATTACTGCTTTAGCCTTAGAACTAACAAAAAAAAAATGTAAAAACCCCTAGTTGCATTACTTTTATATTGGTTTTCTAATAATTAACTCCACAGTAACTCCCAACTGCAAGTTTACTGCCATGTCTTGATATATAAATCTTACAATTTTTTCTTGATTTCTAAGTTGATATGGGTGTCAGTTCAATTTTACAAAACTCCTAGCTGAGTACAAACCCATTATTGTCAGCCTTAAGGTTGAAGTACTCCAGCCTTAGTTTAGGTTTGTAAGTCTCATAAACAAACTACCAGTAAACCAGATATATACTAATTTAGGCTGAGTTGCAATTTATAGGTGTTGGAGTCTGTAAATCAAGAGTCTCTCTGGATTCTTCAGAAAGAAATCAGAGTGCGGAGATTGAATTAAAACCTTTGGATAGATTGAAGTATATTAAGCCACTCACACATAAAGCAGGGGTGCAAGTTCAAGTTTTAGAATAAGCAGGCAAGTAAGTAAGTAAGAATAAATTTTAAGTGCTTTAGAGAATAAAGGTCTTAGATACAAGTGTAGAAGCACAAGTTCTAGTGAAGGTTGAAAAACATAGTCCTAGATACTAGTGTTGAAAATAAGCTTCCGTAGAGGCTCCAGAAACATAATTTTAGATATAATAAAACTATAGTAAGAATATTGCTTATGTTTTTTTAGATAGAACAAGATGCACCATATGAGTAGTTTATACGTAACCTGGCATGCTAAGAAACTAGAATTCTAATAGGTAAAGAAGTAGTGGTTCGAGTTTGTGTTTTTAGCTTGTTGAATAATTTGTGTATAAGAATTGATACACTGTGGAGAGATTCACTTCTTGTTCTTGCTCCTGGTCTCTCACCTTCCTTCTCCCCTCACTGCCATCATCATCCCCTGAAGAAGACAGGAGCTGCTGCAGCAACACTGCCCTGCCAGGACCATGACAGGAGCAGCTTCTACTTCTAACTGGGACTTTACTGCTATTTAGGACTCTTTGCTGAAAACTTCAGCATGGAGTTTAATGCTTGTGACTCTTTGCCTTTCGAGACTGATGTGCCTTTACAATAAAAAACTTTATAGCAACTATTAGCTGCTTGGCTCTTTTAAAGAAAACAACAACAACCTGCCAAATGGTGTCCTGTGTCTGGTACCAGGTGACTACAAATGGTGTCGCGAGTACTGGTGAACAACCTACACTTCGGGTTTTTGGAATAGCTTACTCCAAAATGAAATTACTAAATAAAAAGATGCACAGGCTTGTAGGGTTCTTTGTACATAGTGTTAGATCTCTCATTCCACAACCAGTTTGAGATATGAAACCAGGTGATACTATTTTGATGTTTTTCACACAAAATTCAACATTGACTGCTTCATGGAAGGAATAGATCACAAAATTATATTTTATTTCCAATTAGCTGTTACGTGACTCCCAAGTTTTCAAAAGGTCACTTATTTATACTATTCTGTGGTAAACTGCCAGAATCTTTGAGGCTGTTAACTTCTAAGAGTTCTAAGCATTTTAGTTTCTTAATTAGGATGAAAAAGAGCAGAGTAACAAGTGTATGAACATTAAGGTGGGGAAGACTGTTAATAACCAATTGCACATTTGACTTTGAAGAATAACATAAAAAAATGTTTTTTAAAAAAATCTGGTTTAAGAAGATGACTTAAAAGGAGGACATCCTTCCCATATTCTATATATTCTTACTCAGAAAAAGAACTGATCATTTCTCATTATCCTAATCAAAAAAGAATTGCATTTTTCAAATTCTTGACACCACCAGCTTCTGTTTTCAAGCAGATTCACATATTTTCTCCTTCAGCTAGGTGCAAGCACAGAGGATTCCTTGTTAGTACATTAGGCATAGCTCATTTTTAGGAGTAGCATGTATGTATATTCTCTGAAAGAACAGGGCTGAGAAGCCTCACATTGGAATTCTCTTCCCTCTCCATCTGCATGCAACCTTTGGTAGATCACTCATTTCACTGTCTCAGTATTCACCTTCAAGTAAAGTCAACAGCACTCTACAGAATACCACAGAACTCTCTCTTGAGGAGGGCAATATAAACTATTGAATCCTTTGTCAGTCAATACTACAGAAATGTCAGTCAATAAAACTTTTATGAAGCATTTGGGCCAACTGCTACCCCAGGAATATGCAGAAGTAGTTTACAAAGCCCAGAAGGATTGTATCTGACTGGACATTACAATTATTTGAAATAAAACAACTTCACACTCAAATTAACATCTGAAACCTAACAAAAAGCCCAAAAAACCAGCTCCAAATATAGCTTATTTTGATTTATTATTTGCATTTTCTAATGAGAACACTCTATTCTTCTTTAAAATACCTTAGAACTAACTTCTAGAAGCCTCAAAAGGAAAATCTCAATCCCTAATATAACCTGATTTAGTACAGACATTCATGGTACTAACAAATGTAGGTGTTTTAAGAAGATCTCATAGCAAGCAGTTGATAGAGACAGATGGCTCTGTAGACATGTTTATAAATAAACAGCATAATGAAAACAAACAACAATATGTTTTTTCAGATGCATTCATTTATTTATATTCCTAGCTTTTCAGGAAATGTTGAGTCATGTCACTACTCACTGTTGTTAATTTCTGAATTCAGGCAGAATGCTATAGAAAAGTTTATCAAGATTATTTTAAAAATTTACTTGCTTTACTTTTTGTCTTGTTATTGAGTCATTATCAGGAAATAAATATTTTAGAACAAAATGATATGCACATGGAGAACCTTGCATAATGACTGACAGCATGCAGCTTTTGAAATGACACCACTTTCCCTAAATAAGAAAAAGTATTTTAATTAGGATTTTGCCTACTTAACAAACAGGAAATTCTCAGCTTTAAAATTTTAAGAGGTTTCTATTGCTTTCTATATTCACTTCAGGAGGAACTGGGTTTGGTAGTTCAGAGTATAGAGTAAGTGTACATGTCACATAGCTCTGTATAATCAAAGTAACTAGGAAGAAAATATTTTTATGTCTTTTAACCTATCTCTTGGTTAAATTTGCAGCTACCAAGGGAATAAAATTATGTTCCTTCTGACTTTCTAGTGATAAGAGTTTGAGAATTCACTGAAAGCCTTTGGGCAAAGGCAGAAAAGCACACAGCATTGCTATTGTACTATCTAGATTCTGCCCAACATCTGTGCTACACATCTTCCCAGATTTAGTGTACTTTGTACCTACTGTTTTTCCAATAAGGAAATCAGAGCAAACAATTTAAACTCAGTTTATCAAAAACTATTATGAAACATTAATGGCAAGTGAATACAGAGAGAATTGTGGACTTTTCAGAATGCTCTTTTCCCTCACATTTCTCACTTGGAGAAATCCCATCATCTTTCTGCAAAAACACCTTTCCTGAGATTATGAGGGCCAGAATATCTCACAAAAAACTAAATAAAATGATGCAATTTTTACTTTATGTAGCACATTCAATTCTCTAAGAAATGGTTTATTGAATTAATCTTTAGTCTTTAAAAAGTCTTTCAAAATTTATCTGCCTAATTAAGCCAATTTGCCTTTCAGTATTCTTCTATTATTTAGAAACAGGTATTTTATCTATCTTTAAATGACAACATTCCTAGATGACAATATACTCTGGAATAATGTTAAGACCCTAATAGTCTCAGGATAAAAGTGTTTATGGGCTTTCATTTTTTTTCAGTTTTGCAAAGTCTGTTTAAAAGTTTTTCAGAGAGCATCTTCCACCAAGATAAAATTTCAGTTTTTATTTCTGTGGGTAGGTAATGATTAATTTACTCCAAAGAAATGTGCAAAAAAGCAGCCCGTATGCACATAAATACAAATGCGTATTACATTTAATAACAAAATCTAATTTATTTATTCATTATTGAATATAAAATGGAAGGCCAAAGAATACATGTGTTGATAAATTATGCTCTTTGCAATAAAAAAAATACAGTTCCATGCAGTGCAAGGCAAATTTTCCTACTAACAGGAAGGCCTTTGTGCAGCAATTTGACTAATACATATTTACATTAAAGTTTTCTAAAATATTTAACAAGTTTGCAGAGCCACAGTGAGATATAATGCAGAGACATTTATTTATTCTCTAGAGAGAGAGAAATTTTACTTTCTAGTCCAAATATAGTATTTTTTGCCTCTATCTAAAAATATAACTGTGTAATATCGTAAAAATTATGATTCCTCCTTGTTATAAATAAATGGAAAAAGTAACCATTTCACTGTGATGCTACAGTAGTGTAGCATATACAATTGTTCAGGTCTAAAAGAAGCAACAATGTTTGAGAAACATCAGTACAGTTCTTCAAATACAGGGCAACATTTATTTTTGTAAGCAAACTTCATGTAATATATCTCCTTGTTACACAAAAAAAAAATAAAAATTCTGACTGCACATGAAATTTAAGAATTAGCATAATCTCAATAACTTCACCTGATGATATAATTTCACAACTGTAAAATCTTCCTCCAATATTCTGTGGGGTTTTGACAGATCAGTTACAGAAAATGTCCTGGCTGGCAGAAATTATCTGCAAAAAATCAGTTTAAATAAAAGACACCAAAGGCATTTTATATCCCACAGTTTTTTGGTGTAATGAATGGAATATATCAATATTCTCAGTAAATCATGGAATCACAGAACCAGAGAGTGGCTGAGAATGTTCATCATATCAGGAGGTCATCTCATCCAGCCCTGCTGAAGCAGGGTCAGCTGCAGCAGGTTGCTCAGAGCCACGACCACATTGATATCAGCATTCCAAGGAGGGAGACTCCAACACCTCTCTGGGTAACCTGTCCCAGTGTTTGATCACATTAACAGTGGAAATGTTTGGTTTGACTTTTTTCCCCTTATGCTTAAATGAAATTTCTAGTCTTTTGAAATTTCCAGACTTTCCAGTTAAATCTGCTGTTCTGAAGCTGGGCACTACTGACAAAAACCTGCCATTGTCTTATTTTCACACTCTTCCCCTCATATGATATTAAAAAAAAAAACCACTGGTGAAATCCCTCTGAGACTCCTCTAGGTAAAAAAATTCTGACAGATGCAGTCCAGGATACTTTTTGAATTCTTTGCTACAGGACCACAAGATTGGTTTATGGTCAACACAGTGTCCACCTGGGATCCCTGGGTGATTTTCTGACAAATTGCTCTCTAACTGACCAGCACCAGATTGTGCTGTTGCATGGGCTTATTCCTTAACAGGAGAAAATCATGCCACTTACCTTTAGTTGAATTTCTAGAAGTTCCTGTTGCCATTTTTTCTATCCTAAGATTCTCTGGATGGCAGCAAGTCCATCTGACTTATCAACCACTTCTAATTCTACATCACCTGGAAAGCTGCTGTGAGTGCACTCTGGCCCACCCTCCAGGTCATTCAGGAAGATGCTGAATACTGTTGGCACCAGTATCCACACCTTGGGTACTGCACTGCAAACTGGCCTGCAACTGGACTGGGTTGTACTGGTCACAACTCTGTGAGCTCAGTGTCTCAACTTGTTCTCAGTGCACCTCACTGATCAGCTATTTATGAGCTTTTCATCAGCTTGTAAATGAGAACCTTACTAAATTTTACCTAACAGCATTTTTTTGTTCTCCCTTTATCTACTGAATCAGATTGTTTCTTGTAGAAAGCTATCATATAGTCCATCTTGAATTCCCCCCATGTAAATCTGTGTCTACGCCCAGTCATCTTCTATTCCTTTGTGTCTCAGGAAATCGATTCCAGGACTATGTGCTCCTTTATCTACTCTGTCCTACCTACAGGTTTCTAGATCTTCCTTCTTGTCCTTCTTCAAGATGGGAATGGTATTTACTATCTTAATTGCTATAAGAACTCATGGTTTACTGAGAATAGCCTCACAGTGATGTGGGTGAGTTTTTTTCAGCACTTATGGGTGCATCCCATCAGGGCCAGTGGATCTGGTTGTGTCTAGTTTGTTTAAATATTTCCTAACCTGATCTGCCTCCAAAGAGTGAAAACATTCCTTACCCTGAAATTTCATGGGCTATGAGGGCCTGGGGGATTCATGTATGCTGATGTAAGATCAGTCTTCAGGAAAGAACATTAAGGCATTGAATACCTTGACCTCTTCATAGAGAAGTCTCAGTTAAAGAAGGGGCACATATTTTTTTACACACATTTACAACTTCAATGCTTATTTTTGGTGTTAACTGCTTAAATACTTTGCTGAATTACTGTGACAAAATTTTGGGGAAGACATAGCCATAGCTTTTAATAACTCCTTTAATTTACTTGGTTTGCGATGACAAGAAGTAGCATCCTAAAGAGATGTAAGTCTAAGAAATGGCTCTGCCACTTGCAGAGGAATTCCCTGAGTCATATGGAGCATGTGAAAATAGAAAGAGGTAAATGTATAGTCGGATTGCACAATGAAAGACTAAGGAAAAGATGAAATTATCTCAAGAGAGTTTCCTAATTTGGTTTGTGGTAAAAATTCAGCTTATTTCAGTTTCTGGGAAAGGTTTAAATGGTCTGAGTTTTGAAAGAAGCCCAATTCAAGTTTTCAAAGCATTGTCTATAACCTTACTCATTGAAATGGTGTTTATACAGCTTACTATCCTCTGAAGATGATTGGCTCTACACTGAAATAGGTTTGTTCAATAATTATGCACACTGAAAATATTGTAACACTAACAGAAATTTTCTATCAGCAACCATAATATAATCATAATTTTAATCACAACTCCTAGTCTTGAAACTGGCAACCACTCTAATTAATTAATGCCAGCATACTCAAAGTTCTACTTGTCATGCCCTGTTCCATCAGAGAATGTTTGTCTTTACCCATACCCATTTGAGTTGAATAAGCTAACACAGTGCTGGGAAAATAGCCAACCCTTATCCCCATAGTACGCTATGATATTATTTAGCTTGTTTCATTTGACTACTGTTTCCTACATAGAATGGGCAGCTAGATGATCCTGTTTTACACGTACCTTCCCAATAAATCAAATGTTATACAGTCCTCATAAATTTACTGCCCTACATATGAAAGTGTAGGTTTCAGAGGAGCACAGCTTGTAATATTTGCCTGATACCTGTGTACATTTCAAGTCGAGAAGAATTCCAGAGGACAAACTGAACACATAATACTCTGTAAAGGTAATATGTCCCTGGACTTTATCCTAATATAGTCAATGAACACTGCAGTCATTTACCCTGGTAGCTGCAGAAATCTTGTCTTAGGACATTCCCTTTCTCTCTCTGCTTCTGCTCAGGCCACTCTCAAACGAAGGAAAAATGAATTTCCAATGGTGCCAAGACATGAATAGAGGTATTGTTCTCACAGGGGTCTGAATACCTCTGAAATATATCAGAGAATTAGCTTGTCATTTTTTCTGCTTCCTCTGTAAAGTGTTTTGAAATGACTAATACGTTACCACGAAGCGGCCTCTTACATCTCATGCAGACGAATCCCCTAGGGCTCCCATTATGTCGGCAACCCAAAATGATCAGTTAACAGAGCACGTTAGAAGCAGCGAGGATGTGAATAAAGCACTGAGAGAAGAGAAAGCAGGGTTCTGTGGCTTGCCTCCCTCCTCTTTTAGTAGCTTGTCAAACACAATTATGCTCCTGTCATCTGCACCTACAAGACAGGATTTTGGTTATGATATCTTGTCTGTCATGTAGCTGCTGTTGACAGGCCCCTGTGACCCTGTTCCAAGCAATACGACTCTGCAGATGACAGAACCCTGGCCTAGATGCAAGAATGAACCTACTTAGGTAAGAAAAGACTTTATCAAGGAAAGAGGATAAAATGTTGGAGGAAGGCAGGTCACCTTGTGTCCTGACTGGTTCTTGACTGGACTTGGCACATTGCACATGAACTGCCTAGAAGACTGCTGATCAAAGGCCAGGGAATGTCTCAAGGCACTAGACTAGACAAGCTTGTGCTAGCTACACTCTCCTACCCAGGTAAGAAGCTCTGTGAAACACACGCAGCATGTCAGGACACTGATCAGCCTTCCCAGGAGTATGACTAGATCATAACCCCAAAGCTGTAAACATGATGTATGTTACTCAGGCCGGGTGAAAGAAAAGATAACAAATTAACAAGGAGGTGTCATTATTCAAAGAAGACTCTCTATCTCTCTCTCAAACTTCCTCATCTTTAAGGCAGAAAAAGGAAGACTGACAAAATGCCCCAAAATTTTGAAATGCCTTCTGAAAAAGAAAAAAATGTAGATTATTACATTTACAGTGAAACAATGCTGTCTAGTAATACTATTACCCCAATGCACTGCTAGAGTTGCCATTGTTTCTTTAATTAAACAAAACACTCATTCAGATGGACTACAGAACTCCAGTGTCTTGAGAAAAGTATTTTCAGCCTTGAACATTTGTTTTTAGGGTTGGAGGGCAAATTTTTTTTTTTTAGCAGGAGCTGCTTTGGGATTAAAGAGATTGAGATTTAGCAAGTGATTCACTTAGGCATGGATAAACCTTGATTTTAAAATCCCTTCATGTGTCCCTTGCTTTCACTGGTGGCATATGTATTTCTAGTAAGATGCTGCAATACAGCAGGATGAGTTTTATTAACTCGTTTTACAAACCTAAGCATTTTAGGCCTCTAAGGATCAATGACAGTGAAGAGCTGCCTTCCAGAAAATGCACTTGAAACTTAATTCAGTGATGTGTTCGGTTTACAGCACACTATAAACAAAGTTCTACAGGAATCCTTCAGTCCCAGAATTACCCCCAAGGTGATAAAAACATGCCTGATGGAAGGTCTGCATGAGTGCTACACTCAAAATTCTTACAGCTCACCTGAGGAAAACCTGCAAGAGACTGAGGAACAGCTGTGACATCAGATATAATGAATTCTCAGTGGATGAGAACAGAAGCACGTTCTGAGCTAATGTTTCAAGTTTATCAGAGTTAGATAGCTCTCCCTAGAGAAGCTACTGACAATAACTCATGGTAATTACTCAGCCACATAAAGCAGAGGGTCAGATTTTCTTTGGCAGGTTCCTTATGCAAGAGTATAGCATACCAGAAATAAATATTACAGAGAGACACATGGTGGCACAGCACGATTTGGAAAAGTCCACAAGATCTCCCAAATGTCAAATCATGAGCTGATTGTGCAGGTGATCCCAAAGAAGCAACAATCAAACCTTTATGTGCTGCCATCATCTGTTCTTAACAATACATATTATACAGGAAAATAGTTCAGGCATAGTTTAGAACTTATCTAATAAGAAAGAGTGAGCTTATCCTGCATATTGTTTTATTTCTCATTTCACATTTAATGTGCTACTCAATAGCCTTGAAAAGAAAAGAATTCCAAGCCGTCCTTAACAGTCCTTTAAATAATATTTTAGTATGAAAATCTTGGAATTCTAGAATTCCAAGATATATAATTTAGACTTCTCTAAACTCAATCCATATATTACTATAATTGTAAGGGTAAATCTCAGATTGCATTAAGAAGGAAGGAAATAATTCTGTGGTCATTTTGAAATATTATAGCACCTTTGACCTTGGGAACCTGACATTCTTAGCATTCTCATAAGAAAACATAATAAATATTAATATGATTAAGGCTCTCAGGGGGTCTGATTAACACCCATTATAGACTAAGTAGCCAAACACATATAACTAACTGTATTACAAACCCTATGTCAAGGGCAAAGACTCATCAGAGTCCCGTTATCCTATGTCCTTAAAACTACCCTGTATAGAAGCATGGAAAACCTGAAAGCGAGGAAAATATATGTGCATGAATCTTGAAATGCAGAGGACAGAGCTTCCAGTCACTTAAAGAAAGATGTAAACTACATAATGAAGCTAAAAACAAAAGAGGAGAGAGTAGGATGGCTAAAATTATAGAACTTCTAAAAATTGGTAAACAGGTACATATCTGTATCCTTCATACGGAGGATGAAGTTTGCCGTGAAAAAAATTATAGTAGTTTGGAAGATATTGATTGCTGACATCAAAAAGTCTTTTGTTTATGAACAAAACTATCCTTCATTACAGAGAGTTGTATTTGCCTTCTTTCTCCCTGGCTACATGAATGGGCACAAAACCTGTATTTGACAAATGAAACATCTGAAAATCCATAGAAGTTTCTCTCTAATACAATTGACCATGAAGTGAGTTCTTATCAGGCTCTAAAGACTGGTAGACTGCAAACATGGAGGAACCATCTGACAGATAAAGCATATGTGTGATCAAGCATCCTTTTGTTTTCACAAAACTCTTGGAACTCTTACTCTGGTTTTAAAATATTCTTCACTATGATCCACACACTGGCCTCAGGGAAGCATGAGTATCCTGTGGTAGTTTTCTATCTCCTTCCCACACCCTTTATGGTCCAACAATCTTAAATATGCCTGATTAATACTGAAACATTACTCCCCAGTGTCAGTGCCTCTGTTTCTTGGAGTCTTATCTCTCTTATCCAAACTTCATTTGAAAGACTATACAGTGAATCACGAGTTTTTCAGATGGTCTGACTTCAGAACTGCAGTTGCCTTTTAACATGAATGTAACAGAGGCATTTGATATCAATTTTCTTTAAAGTCATGTATCTAAAAAAAATGCTGCCACTTGGATTATATGAAATTGAGAATATGTTAATAGAGGATGGCAAATAGTCACAGGGAAATAATTAATAGCCACAAAGATGCTAACCACTTGATCAGGGTATAACCCCACAGATTTTCGTATAATATATATTATTTTTATTATTGAAGTACTGTCTTAATCCTTAGGTTTTTATTAAATATAGAATATATTTAATATATATATTATATTCAATAATATAATATATATTAAATATTAAATATATGTTTAAATATAATATATAAATGTAAATACTTTGCATCTGGATGGGTTTGACAGATGTACAACTGCCTTATAATAAGCATATAAAGTAATGTAACATTTTGTGTGTAAGCAAGTGACCTTAAACTGAGGATTCTACACTCAAAATGTAGTTTCTCAGTATAAGACAACAAAGGGGACTCCTTAATGTCACAAAGGGCACAATTACTCTGCTGGTTACAAGGCTACATTGAGTTTCAGAATAAAGTCCTTGCCTTTTCAGAAGTACATCTGATCAGAAAAGCATTGTGATGTACCATAACTTTCACTGATTTCCCATGCCCACATTAAAAGCTTAATACAAAGTAATACAGACTAACAAATGCTATTAACACTGTGCAGATGCTGATAATCAGGAGCTTATTATTATTAGAACAAAATGCTTCCGAAGTTATGTAAAACAGTTATACACCCATCTTCTCTTTTTCCCTCGTGTACAACATCAGTAAAACACAGTTCTGATACTAAGAAGGAAAGAAGAAAATGTGGGACAACAGTGCAACAATAACATTCAGCGCAAGTAAGGCCTTCATAACAGATGTCAGGAGGGTAAAAATTAATGAAGTTGAAAACTCATGTTAGCTTTGTTCCAAATCATAAAATTGAAAATAATTTCTTTCTTTTAAAACACTAAGTCAGCTGTATGAAAATAGTAAAACAACTAAATTGGTAAATCAAACAATTTTCTCAAACAGACTGTAAGACTGACTAGAGAAGTGTTATAGATTTCTTCCTAAAGGAAAGCAACCAATATAACTAAGCCCTTTAGCTCTCTGAAATAGAATTTCATTAATAAATGCAAATATAGCAGTAAATCCTTTATCTTATTGTTCTTATTGTCTGTCAGTTCAAAGTGCTTTTCTCTCCTTTGAGAATAAGCAAATGTTACGTGACACCATGAATCAAAGTGAGATCTCTATGTTCAAAGCACATATACTCCTATAGTTTTAATTCTCCACTATAAAATAGCACTATGCTGCCATAAAATAATAATTTTTTTTCTGATCTCAACATTCTTAACTTTTTATCTCCATATTTTTAAAGTGTTTTTACTATTAACAGCAGTATGAATCCTAAACCATGTCATTTACAGGCTCCATAGCTTAGGTCATAGGTGCAGAAGAAGAATTTAGCTTACAACAAAGCAGCCAGTGCCTTGCTCAAAAGGAAATACAAAATGAATAATGATATAGATAGGTATAGAGGTATAGATAGATACAGGTATGTAAAATTAATTTGATTATAATTTCCAGCTCATTTGACAATTCATAATGGTTGCTCTCTAGAGATTATGTGGGTTAAATTACTAAGAAGTAGGGATATGCAGTACCACATTTCCTTCCCATGTTGTAAGGAGTTATAGGAGAACTGCAACCCGGTCTTGTATCTCTCTCTCTCCTCTTGCTGCCTTTTTTTCCTTCTCCATTCACTGCTAGATTGACAGCAGTCCAAGTCACAGACTAATCTGTATCCATTTATCTTCTTTTGAAATGTTCACTACTGGGAAACGTGCAGGATTTGTGACCCAGCTATCTTGATATTGGACCTTGGTGTATCCCTCAATCTTAAAACATAATTCTCAGATAATCTTTTTTATCAACACACTATGCCAACATTTTCTTGATCCCTGTAATGGTTTTGCTTCTGCATCGACTGAGTCTCTTGGTAAGTTTCCATTTATCATGGTAGTGTATTACAACAGTACACAGTATACTGTAGGTGAATGTTTTCAACTTGTTGAATAAGAAAGGCATTGATAAAGACATAGAAATAAATTAAATCAGGCCCAAATGTTAGGAAATATCTAAGAGTGCTGCTGGTACACAGATTTTTCTGTCAGAGTTCATTAAGACCAATGAAGTCAGATAATATATCACGACACTCTGATATTACCCAACTGTGTCACATTTAGTATAGCATGAGAAAAGTCTATTCCCTTTTATCCAACACATGAATATGTGCAAAAAAAAAAAAAAATCCCTATACCCCAAATAACAAATCAAACCAAAATAACCAACAGCCATTCAAAGGAGAAAGAGAAGTAAATTATTCTGGCTCATATATATTCACATATAAATATGCTAAACTGTTTGTTCAATTTCTATGATAATGTGAAGATCTAAAGACATTGTAAGATTTCATTTCTTGTCCTACAACCAGACTTACTGAAGTAATATAATTTCATAGTATTACAAGAAAGAGTGTTGATTGATTGTAAGTGCAAGCATTCCTTTTGCTGTCAATGTTTTAATATCTCTGTCTGGAAAATCAAGACTATTTTAGTAAACATCCTTGGATTTAACTAAAGTAGGTTAATTGTGCTGAATATCTAGTGATCTATATGAGATGAATATATCTCTGTTGTGGATTGGTGTAATTTAACAGGAATGTGTTACTGAAGCCTGAGTGACAATTTATTTCAAGCTAAGCAGAAAGCCTGAAGAGAAAGTTGACCAACTTTCTTCTTACCTTGAGTATTTTTTATCTGTTATGAGAAGATTAATGTTGTGTGAAGAATTCACAGCCTTAATAACTGTGAATCTTGAGTAATACGAATAAGATCTTTAACTGACTAATGTTTAATAGTAAGTCAGAGTATCTCTTGATAGAGTAAGCTGTGTAAATTAGATCAATCATTGGTGAGATGAGTACCTTACTAGGGAAACAATGTATACAGATGAGCATCAAAATCTTAGAAGGGCCATTAATTTAATTTTTTTTTTTAAATCCCACTTTTTAAAATTGCAGCGCTATGTAGTTTTCATTGTCCAGCATAGTGTAAAGTTATTTGCTAGACACAGAATGTTAAAAATAATTTTAAGTAGCCTGGCTTTAGTTGATTTACGACAGCTCCTAAATATTATTTAAACAGCATTTCACATTTAATAAAAAACACATTCTGCTTCCTTATGACATGAAAAGAATAAAAAAGAAAACAGTCTTAAGTAGAACAGCAGAATCTCTCAATTCTACCTACATAGAGTTTTTTAAGCAGGGAGTTGAAAATAGGTAGAGCTGAGAGGCAAGAAAACTGAAGAGTATTTTAACAGTGAAGTAAAACCACAAGTAATGACTTCAGGAGACAGGAGCTAGGTGGACAAGTAAAGCATTACAGCTTTAAATATATGATATTTGGCTTCACCTCCCAAGGAAGAGGACTGGCATAGATTCAAAAACGTTTGTCTGGCATGCTCATGCCTCTGAGAGGGACCACACTGCCTGATGGAAACAACCACAAAAGCCGCAGTGAGAGCACAGCCTTCCAAAGGCAACAAGAAAGCAACCAGACAGGCAATTAGACCATGCCAGTGCTTGGCCTTGGCAAAGAGGAGGCAGGCATCTGAAATGGATCATCTGTCCACAGGAGAGATGGGCCCAGCAAACAGCAGATGGTATAAAGTAAAGCAGGCATCAGATAACAGAGGGAAGCATTTTGAGCATGGATGACCTACTCCCCTAGCACCACTATAATAAACACGATAGAGAGTTTGCACGTACTTTTACATCTTGAAAATAATATTTTTATAGTGCTCATTGAAAACTAAGGCAGCTGTGCAAAACATTGCATGTGAAATGTAAGACAGATCATGGATTTTTATGTCTGTTCAGTCTGCACCCTGAAAGCTATTTTGTCATACATGGACATACATATTGTCTTTTCATCTTATTGTTTGCCAAAAAACTCACATTTTAGGCATTTTCCCTTGTGCCATGTGATAAACTGTGCTCTAGGCCACATTTCTTTGTTGCAGATATCTCTGGAACCTACAGACATTGTGGCTTCTATAAGCATCTGTTTTAAAATACTGCTTTCCCTATTTCACTGTGAGACTTCTTACTTGTCTGTTGGCTTGCTGTTTCAATACAATAATTTAAGGAAAGAAAACGAACAACTGCTGATGAAAAAAATAGTTAAGAAGAACCAAGAGCTTCCATATCTTAACTTTGTTGGAAACTTTGTTGGAAACTGAAAATTTATCAAAACTTCACTGGTCTTCTTCTACATATTTTCTACACTGAAGTACATAGGAATGCCAACTTCTTGGATAGTAAAGGAATGAGATTGGTATATTAGCAGATGTGAGTTTAAATAACAAAGTAATTGGTTCTAGTCTCTTTTCTGAAGATGTTTCTAGCAGATGATGCACAGCTTTATCAAGGCCAAAGTAAAACATGTCACTGTCATCAAAAAGAAACTTCCACTTAATTGAATCACATGTTTCCCTGGAAAGTTTTTTTAAAAAAATCTGATGAACTAGGATTTGGATAAGTGGACAGTGAGGTGAAAACTACTGAAAACTACTAAATTGGTGGACACACAGAGTTCTGATCAGCACCACCAGGTCCAGCTGGAGCCAGTATGCAGTCTAGTACCCAAGGTGTGGATACTGGCACCAACAGTATTCAGCATCTTGCTGAATGACCTGGAGGGTGGGCCAGAGTGCACTCTCAGCTGCTTTCTGGTGATACAGACTTAGGAAAAGTGGATGATAGACCAGATAGATATGCTGCAATCCAGAGAGTCCTGAGATGCTGGAGTGATCAGCCAACAGGCACTTCTAGAAGTTCAACAAATGGTTGAATGGCAAGCTATTCTCCTGTTTGAGGAATAAGCACAAGCACCAGCACAAGCTTGAGACTAACTGGTTTTAAAGCACCTTGTCAGAAAATGTTCTGGGCATTCAAACTGTTCATGAACAATCAAAGTGCTCTAGTGGAAAATATGCCAACAGCCTCCTGGGCTGCATTAGTCAATGCATTGCCAGAAAGCCAAGTGAAGTGCTCCTTCATTTCCACCTGGCACTGATGGGACCCATATGACTGTTGTTTCACTGCTGGGTTCCCCAGCTCAGGAGAGACTTGAACAGAATGGACAGCACAGCTGGGCAAAAGGCAAAGAGCCATGAAAATAAAAAAGGTCTTGGACCATCTGTCATAAAAGGAGAGGGTGAAACTTCCAGGAGCCTTTGGCCTCAAGAGTAGGCTCAGGGGGGCTTCAGCAGTGTTTGTTAATATTACACAGGTGTGTGTGAAGACAGGCAGCATCTTCTTGCTGGTGACCAGCTGCAAAACAGTGGGCAATGGATGCAAAAGGAAATACTGGAAATTCCTTTTTAAACACAGGGGGGAGAATCCTGAAACATTTCTACAGTGAATTTCATCCAATACTGGCATAGGCTGCCCAGGGGAGCAGCAGGCAAACTCTCCCTGGAGATACTAAATCAGTGGCTTGAGCAGATGTAATCAGGGTGACCTCCAGAAGTGCCTGCCAGATTCAGCTGCTGTGTGGCTCTGTTACTGCATGAACATGGTGGAGACCTATTAGTAGTGACAATTTTTCTGAGTGATGCTGAATGACAGAACTGTGCAATGAATACTTGCAACTAGATCAACTTTTCTGGATACCACCATTTACCACCATGGTATGTGCTGTATAAATGGGCCCAGATACAGATCTCTTAACAGAGGTTCAATGTAGCTTCCATCTTTCATTAAATAAGTGCAAATTTCTGGTGGAGATATGTTGCACCATGATGATGACTGCAGAATAAAGGTTTTGAAATATTTTCTACAAGAAAACGTAAACATCAGTATAGACAGGGCTGCAAAAGAAAGTTGAAGTGTATTCCACTGGTAGGCAAATAAACTCCAGGAAGTCTGCAAGCTGTAGAGTTTATTTATTTATTCCTGCCCTATAGCAGTAGTACTTATATTTCCAGTCTCTACGTTACTAGGCAAGTCTTCAACCTCATGATATCTTTGTGAACAACCCTTATTCTAAAGTATATGCTTATTAATTTATTTTTCCGTTTCATCTTTCACAGTGGCATTTTTGTGTTTCAAATATCCCATTAATTTATTTGAAGATGGACCTTCTGTTAGCCTTAAAAGATGAACAGAACTGGAATACACATTTTTCGGCTAAAATTTTTATAATGTCACACATTTTCTGATGCCACTACTTAAGACAACTTGAAGACATTCAATTTTAAGACAGAAAATTCAGTCTCTTTGAGGAGAAAACTAAGCATGAGACATAAACAAAAAGTTGAGCAACCAAAACCTGAATATCTAGTCAGATAGTAGTCATGTCTGAAGCTGCCTAAGAATCTCTCTTCCTTCTGGCCACAGTTATTGGGTGATAAGGCTTATTTTCTTCTTTACTCCCAGCCTGTCATATGTGGCAATTGGACAAGTGATATGGAATACCTTCAAAAGCTTAGTTTCCTTTGGGTGGAAGTCCCATGCTCATCATTGCAAAATTTGTAGGAGAGATAAAATATAAGAACAGAAGAAGGCTAGAATTGTGAGGTCATCAGAGTGGACCTCAATATCTTACTAAATCACTCCTTGCAAATGCACAATTTTCCTTTTTAAAACTGGCATGGAATGTAGATGTCTGTTTGAAATTCTGAGTTAATCATATTAATGGTTACTTAAATTCAGAGTGGCAAGACGTATTTATTTTAGTTAGAGAATTCCAAGTCACATGCAAGCTGGAAAAGCTATATGTTATGTGTTATTCATCATCAGTTTTAGAATCAGGGCCAGGGCTACCTGCAGGGGTAGAAATGCAGGAGACATGCATAAGAATGCTTGATGATAATTCTTACATATACGTACAACACCATTTCCTTTTTAGAAAGGTGGTACGTTCAAAACCAAGAAGGGTTCTGTAGAAAAAATTCTGACTCAGTCTGGATGAAGACAAAACTCCACAATGAATTATGGAAATCATTACGGAATATGATTTAAATAGGGAGCATCCAAATGGGGAAAACATGTGCCTTTTTGAGCTTTAGCAGACAATTAAGAAACATAAAATTGGTTCTGTTTCTACAGAAATTTATACAACACTTAAGTTTCATATCACATTCCTGAAATGTAGTTTATCTCACCTGACCAATCCTGTTAATCACAGGTTCCTGCATTTATTTCAGTGGCTGTTGGAGATTTGCAAAACAAAACAACAACTTGACCATGCTATTTTTCAAGAAATAACTATAATCATTCTGACAATATTTTTCTATATATTTTTTTCATAAAATTTAATAGAAACATTTAAAGCATATGACGGATAATATATTTTTTAGTTAGCTGAATTTTTGTAAGACTGGTACAACCACTGCAACCACTTGTTTCCCCAGAAACTGGTACATATTTTCACAGACCTGATTCAGAACAGGTTTTAGTTATAGTTAATAAAAGCTTTCTTCCATGGCCCGTTTAATTTTTTAAGGTAAATTTGGATTGGCGATACTCATTTCAAATATCTCCCATGTCATTATACACAGGCTTTTTTAAAAAAATTATTTCTACTGTGAGCCCATCCCCTTCATCATATTATTAGGGAAATCTATTTTGCTTACTTTTTTTATATGCTGAGTATCTTAATCACTACCATGACTCTGTAGCAGAGCTGAAAGCAGGGATGATTTTCTTCACTCTGTGCTAGCCAGGGTCTGCATATAAGACCAAAAAAGCTTACGTGATTTTACTTCATGTTTTCTTTTATAAGTTGGTGATGAACTTATAGAGGGCTAAGCTAGTTTAAGAGCAGCAGCATGCATATGCGGGTATAAGAGACAGAGTGCACACAAAGAATATGAAACAGCACCCCTTAGTGTCCAGTTCGAAAAGTTACAACCAGTTTAAAACCCCAGAAACGTGTAAAAATTAGCAGATTCGAAACCTTTGAAAGCAAATTTCCTTTAAAACTAATGAGAGAATAAAAATAGTAGAAAAGCAAAAACGTTGCAACTATACTACAAGATGTAACACACAATAAATACTGTCATTGTCCATAAAATGTTAAAAAATATATAATTGGATTGTATCAAACAAATAAAATACTCTGAAAACAGATAATACTGAGGGTTCTTTTCTTACAGTTTTGGCTAACATCAATATATATGTATAAACAAACCATATGCTAACATTAACTGTTATCTAAATCTTAAAAAAAGATAAAACTCAATTCTTCAGCGCAACTGAACAATTCTTTAGGCACTGAGGATAAAATTTATGCATTAAAAAACAGAAACAGAACTAGGAGGAAATTAAGCAGCATAAATAGATATTGTGACACTGAAAGAGAAGTTCTGATTTTTCCATCAGGACCTCCAGAGTGGTCCTGGTCTGAAGAACGGCAAGCTGTTGTAACCCAAGCGTGACATCAGCCTATGGATGCACATGGAAGTGTGTCTGTATCTTTGCATCCCAGCTGAAAAAAATGCATCAGCTAAGCAGAGCAATGGGGGCCAGAATAACACCTTAGGGAGAAAATACACCATTCCATTAAACACTGTCCCATATGATTATGTTCAGGAGGCATTGTTGGTGCCTTGCTATGTAGGAAGAAGTTTCACAAGCTTCTATTTCTAAGAATAAACACTCGTTCTGCTGCAGATTTCATCTAAAATGGACAAGAGCTGAGCTCAGAAACAGTCCCACTTGGCTGATAATCCTTGTGTTTGTTTAAATTTTATTGTTTGTGGGTTTTTTCTTTCATAAAAAATTCTACATTTAATGTTCTCAGAAGGACCAAATCAAGACCAGGGAAATTGCATTCTCTTACTACACTTGGCATTTCCTCCCTACTATTTGTCATTAGTACTGTGACTTCTGAAAAATATCATTTCTGCCTAACACCAGCCTGCACAATGCAGTTCTGCAGTGTGCAATGCCTTTGGAAGTTAATGTAATGCCAACTTGTACCACAGGTAAGCATGTGCACATCCTAAGATGCTGAGAATAGCCCTTCTTTATTTCAGATTACCTAAAACCATACAGAATTCAGAATTTCAGTATCCTTCATATAATTGCTGAGATTGCTAAACTCCTAAACTAACCATTGTCATCAGATTCTGTAAGGCTTTATTTATCAAAAAGGTTGAAGTACTTCTTTACAAAATAAAATAGAATAAAACCTAATGAATAGAATAAAACCTTTGTTTCCTAAGAACATTAATCTGATTCAGGATGAAAAAAAAAAGAAAAAGAAAAAAGATTCACAGACAAATAAATATAAGAGATTTCAATTATGACAAGAAGCGGGGTCAGGTTCAAGTTTTTGTATTTCTGGAAACCCTGTGGTATGTGTGACCATTCCCATCTCTAAATCACATGTCTTGAAGTGTAAGCTCAAAGAAAAAACAACAATATTGTACTTACACAAATCAACATTTGTTTTATTTATTTATGAATTTAAACTTGACAAATAAGAAAATCAAATTAAGGATGCAACTGACTAAACTACAAGAACTAAGTAAACTAACAAATGCAGTTTACTCTATTAACTGTGACTTTTTTCCCTGGCCCAAATAAAATCCAGATCGTTTACTCTCAATATCAAAATGAGACATATAAAAAAAAAAAGGGCATATCAAGTAGCGGGTACATAGCAGCTCTGCTTTAAAACAATGATCTACTGTACTGAGCTAATTTTATTTCCACCCAAAACATTGATAATCTTGTAACTGGCCACTAGGCAGATTAAAGAACTCTCATTAAAAATGTATCATGAGAACTATTATAAAGTCCTATTACATACGCTTAAAAAGACAAAGTTTATGGAAAGTTTCATCTTAGCAGAGAGAATTTTTACCCCTGAATTTGATGCTTTGAAACTTTGAAGTTTTGCTGCTAAGGTTTTCACATGTGAAAATAAGATTCAGTGTAAAATATTAGGGTTCGTATTTATTCTGAAGCAATCTCCCCATTCTTCAGACAGTTCAACCATAAAAACTTCAGTAGAAGTCTTCCAGTAGGAATACTGTATACTGACCAATAGAAATTTCAAGTTAAAGATAATATTTTCCTCCTTTATTCTGCCCCTCCCAAGAAATTAAGTTACTAAATCTTGCAGATTTTACAGTACCTTCTTTCTGACTCCAGTGCCTGAAAGTTTTAGCAAGTAAATTATAAATGCTTACTTTACAATAATTAAATTCAACTAAAAAGTTGGTTTTTTCCTATAATAAATTTCAGCTACAATGGCATAATGAAAGGTAGGGAAAATTGAGCAAGTATATGTCCTAGAGTTCCATTATAAACCATAAAAGTACTTTAAGTGGAATTTTGCCTTTCCATATGTCCTGGGGTGACTTTATGATGCCTGTATCCCCAGTTACCTGTGCTGCTTGTGCTGGGTATTGAGTTCTGCACCTTTAGGACTGGATCTGAGAGCAAAGGGGAAAGAAGAAGGGCACAGTTTGTTTGCAGAAGCTGCACTCCCTCCCCTGCATCCTTCTGCTGGGCTGCACTGTCTGCAGCATGGACAGGGAGTGGACAGAGCTCTCCTTGGCTTTTAGTTACCTTTCTTAGCTAGCTGAGGCACAGAAGTTACCTGGACTATGTTTTTTTTCTTTTTCTTGGAGCTGATTGGCCCTGCTCTGGACTGAAAACCCACAAGAGCACCAGGAGCTCACACCTGTGTCCCAGCAGGGTCAGGACGTGGCATTTTCCATCAGCAGGGACTGATGGAGACTGAGTGAGCTGAGCTGCACCCCACGACAAGGACTTTCTGAATTTGCCATCTCTGCAGAACAGCGAGAGGTTCCATTGTTTAATATTATTCATTTTCTGTGCTTGTGAATACTTTGCCTGTTAAATAAACAGTTTTTTCCACTTTTCTCCAAGAAAATCTTAACACGAACCAGCTGGGGGAGGGGGCACTTAAATCTGCTTTCTAGAGGCACCCCTTTGGAAGTTTCCTCCCAAATTTTCCCAAAACCAGGACAGCACAGGAAAAGTGTTTTAATGCCCTAGCTACTTTCAGAATTTCAGGGGCTGAAAAAAACCTTATCACGTTAGCTAGCAGAATCCTATTCATAGCAGCCTTTGGATCAAGATAAAAGAAAACATAATTGTCTAATCCTAGATTATTTGCAAGGCACCTTCCAGAAAAAAGTTTTCATTTTTGGTTAAAATATTTATGCTGATTGAAATTCTCCCTGCTTAAGCACAGACGATTCAGTCATTAGAGTGCAACTCTTAGCAATGTGCTTTGTCCTACTAATACTATGCAAAATCATGATCCAGTTACAATATAAGTTACAAGAACAATTATTTTGTATTGAACCTCTCAAGAGTACCATAATCCTTCCTAACACAGAGAAGATAAGAACCAATTTGAATACTACAAATTGCTTGAGAATGGTCTACTTTTTAATTAAACCATGGCACAAATTCAGAATTTACCTATAACATATTAATTTTGCCGAGTGTTATATGAATTCTGTTGTGATTAGTTTGCTAAAATGGAATCAAGTTTTAAGTCACTTGCAGAAAAAAATCGAAGTACCACAATAGCATTCTCTAAGGAAACCAACTAATTATAAAGAATGAGAGGCTGCTCGGTATATAAAAAGTGCTGGTTTCCAAAATCTCAATATTTTATTGGGAAGGGAAGTTCCGGGAAGGGAAGGGAAGTTCCGGGAAGGGAAGTTCCGGGAAGGGAAGTTCCGGGAAGTTCCGGGAAGTTCCGGGAAGGGAAGGGAAGTTCCGGGAAGGGAAGGGAAGGGAAGTTCCGGGAAGTTCCGGGAAGGGAAGGGAAGTTCCGGGAAGGGAAGGGAAGGGAAGGGAAGGGAAGGGAAGGGAAGGGAAGGGAAGGGAAGGGAAGGGAAGGGAAGGGAAGGGAAGGGAAGGGAAGGGAAGGGAAGGGAAGGGAAGGGAAGGGAAGGGAAGGGAAGGGAAGGGAAGGGAAGGGAAGGGAAGGGAAGGGAAGGGAAGGGAAGGGAAGGGAAGGGAAGGGAAGGGAAGGGAAGGGAAGGGAAAAACCTTACCTGAAAATAGTTTTGGATAAGGGTGGGCAAGTGGAACAATCAAATTCATTAGTTAAGGTCTCTACATAAATGAGGTGGGAACAATTTTTCTAATTCAGTAACTCAGAATGAAGATTTCATTTCTTAATTTTTTTTTCTGTACTTATGCTTCTTCTTTCTGAGGGATAAATCTACAAAAAGCTACAGCATGCCTCTGGTTTGCATTTCTGTTCCCACAGACACAATGAGAACAAGAAATGTAATCATTCTGTTAACTCTAAAATAGCTCATTTAAAAGGGGGCAGGGGGGAAGGAAACCCATCTGGCTATGTACATGAATAATGTCTTTACTTGCATACACCTTAATATTAGTTAGCCTTTCTTCAGGAGGTGGATAATTAAATATAGTTCAGCATGGTAATGATCAAAATTATTTCATGTAAATGAGAAAAATTATAGTATTTTCAATGCTCAATATCAAAATGATTTCTTGGTAATGCTCTGGTCTTTCTGTCCTTTGTGAGGACTTAATAAAGCCTTTGCAAAATGCATGCCTATAAAAAGAAGAGCAGGTGTCCTAACTATGTTTCTCCTCTGGATTTTCTCTACTCATCTGCTTGCCCTTTGTCAGAATGCAAAGAGAACTAAGTATGAGGAATAGCATTCCACAGCTGTCACACACTACTTAGCCAGTCAGATGGCACTGTCGCAGGGGATTTTACAGCTCACATGAATGGCCCATGTCATTAGTGATCATAAATTAATTGGTCACCCTCCTGGCAGGGGCCCACCTCAGCACTGAGGGACACTAGTGGTGGCTGTGGAGATGCTTTCTCTGCTGCTGGTCATACTGCATCAGTTTCATGGATAATAAGACTACTTCACATTTTATGTTTACAAATCTGACGCAAATAGTAAACTTGTTTAAAAAATAATTGCCAATATAAATCATGCTGAACCTTACCCATGTGTTGCTATAACCTTTTTTGCAATCTGTTATGAATTCTTCAGTGTGTTTTAATCCATGAGATTTTAAGATATATAAATTTTTTCAGAAGGAAAAATGGCAAAACAAGAAAATAATAAGAACAGTAATAATAATAATAACAGGATCACAGAATGAGTAATCTTGGAAGGGACCAGTAGTAGTCATCTAGTCCAACATACCTGCTCAAGCAGGATCCCCTAGAACAAAGTATAGAGAAATGCTTCTACATGGCTTTTAAATATTTCCAGTGAGGGAGACTTCTCAAACTCTCTGTCTGAACATGGCAATCAGGTCATGTGCTCAGTCATCCAACAATAAAGAAGTTTCTCGGTATGTAAAGGTGGAACTTCCTGTGCATCAGTTTCTGCCCATTGCTTCTTGTCCTACTCCTGGGCACCACCATGAAGAGCCTGGAAACACCCTCTTGACACTCTCCCTACTGAGGAGGTATAATGACAATGCTTGTGGCACTTATAGACAATAATTAAAAGCTGGAAGTAACAAAAACTCCACTTTTATAGTTATGTTAACCACTGAAAAGTAGGTGACTCAGGGATACAAGCCCCAACTCTGAAAAGCAATTTAGGGGCCATAGCCCACAGTTGCACATAGACCTTTAGCTTCAATAGTGAATTCTTCTACCTAAAGTGTCTGGACTAATTTTGAAATTATAGTTAAGTTCCCAGGTAACTTAGAGCCTTCTGATTATTTCAAGCCACTATGCTTCAAGATAGTTTTCTATACAACAAACGGAACTTTCAAAAGCAATGACTGTGATGCCCTAGGTTTTAGTTTTTATATTTTTCAGACTCTCTGCTGCTTGGTGTGTAACTCTGAAACTTCATGTTAGGTGTCAGTATGTTCTCTTCACAGGGTAGTTAGACAAAACAATCACTTTCCAGACAGAGAATCAAGGACAGCTATTACCCAAAAAGCATAAACAACAGCGAGAGAAAGAGGGCAAGCCAGAGGGTTGAGACTTCATACCCTGGGACTGTGGTTGAACAATTGACCCAAATATGTAGGTGAACCAAAACTTATAAAAGTGTAAAACTCATGACCAGGATCCATCTTGGATTTGATTTGGATGTAGCCCCAGCTGGATTCTTGCACTGCCCAAGGTGTATCCTTTCACTATATACCTATTTTATTCCTTTTGCTCTGTTTAGTCTCTGTTCCAGGTCAGCCCTTCCTGGGATCAATTGACAAGCCAATTTGGTGAGATGGGCTTTAAACTGAATCACTTGGCTGGGGTCCAGAGTGGCAATGCTCATGCCATTGCTTCCTCCTGGGGAGTGGGCCATGCCAACCAGGGCAAGCTTGGCTGCCTAAGATGAGAGTCCTAGGGCTAACCACATCAGGGGTGTGTATGGCTATGGGGAATCCTCTTAGACCATTCCTAGGGAACCTGGATGCTCGACTGAAGCTCCCTGAAGTG